>NC_083365.1:30245753-30867753 GCF_030254825.1 Meriones unguiculatus
GCCAAGTGGCCAATATCATCACTTTTGCCTGATCACAGCTATCAAGAAAAAAACAAAACAAAACAAAAACAACTAAAGGAGTGGGCAGAAAATGTTAAGAGAAGATCAAACAAGTTATAGACTCAACAAGGCAGCATTGTGTTATACTTTGTGTTTTTTATTTTAAGCCAGATGAATATGTATCATAATAAAATATCCAACAATGTTTACTGAGATTTCTATGTTATCTCAATCTGATACTAAAATTTGTACTCTAAATTATTATTTAATATCATATATCCTGAAATAGAATCTCCATGAGGTCTGTTTTCATAAATTGATTGATTCATAGGGTAACAAACTATGTTTAGGATGCTTTTTCCACAAGATAGAGTTTATAATGTTGGTTAAAACTCCATAGCTATTTGACCACTTTAGGAATTTCAGATCTTATATTAAGTATTTTTTATTTAGGTTGTATTTTAAAGGATGCAAATAAAGGTTGAAGTTCATTCTTCTTCATGTGCACATCTCATTCTCCTTGTTTAGGATTCTTTCTTTCCTCCAGTATGTAGTTTTGGTATATTTGGTGAAAATCATGTCACTCTAATTGTGTAGAGTTAAGTAAAGTCTTTCTAGTATATTTTATTCATTTATATGTAGTTATACAAGTATGCCAGTACCATACTGTTGTGGTTCAGTTACACAAATAAATATTACTCAGCAATTAAACAGAAGGAAACCATGAAATTTGTAGGCAAATGGTGGCATATAGAAAAGATCATCCTGAGTGAGGTATCCCAGAAGCATAAAGGCATACATGATATATACTCACTTATAAGTGGAAATTAGACACGTAATATATGATAAACATACCAAAATCTGTACACCTAAAGAAACTAAGCAAGAAGGAGGCCCATGGGTAAGATGATCAATCCTCACTCAGAAAGACAAATGGGATAGACATTGGAAGAAGGAGAAAACAGGAAACAGGACAAGAGCTCACCACAGAGGGCCTCTGAAAGACTCTACCCAGCAGTGTATCAAAGCAGATGCTGAGACTCTTAACCAAACTTTGGACAGAGTCCACTGGTACTGGAGGGTTTCTTTTTCTTCTCTTTGATCCTAGTCTATTAGGTCTCATCAGGAGTGGATGTATTGTCTTCCTCTGTGGCCTGGTGAGGCTTCTCCCCCCTCACGGGGAGATGATCAAAAAGCAGGCCAATCAGTTCATGTCAGAAGCAGTCCCTGTTCCCATTACTATGGAACCCACTTGGACACTGAACTACCATCTGTGTACTTTCTTGCTACCTGAAGATCCAGCTTTACCACTCCTATGTCTGTATCCAAATGATGCCCAAGTATAAAATTTCAAATAAGCCAAAAGAACAAATTCTGACCAAATAAGATCAGAAATCAATGAAAAAAAAATAGATCAATAAACATGTGATAATGTATTAAAGCAGAAACAAAGATAATTTTGTGCACATTTACTATGAAAAAGTTGGCTCAAAAAGGACCTATAAAAGGCTGTTAATCACAAAATTAGCAGGTTATCTAGGTTGGGTACAGGGAAGAGGTGACATGGTTGATGTTTGGAGTTGATGATTTCTAACACTATCTGGAGGCAGAATTTTACCTGTTTTCTCTTAATACTTTCTAGTGGCTGAAGAAAGACCTTGAACTATAGATGATAATTTATTTTGTCAAAAATGTACTGACATAAAATAAAAATTTCATAGACATACCTGTACTACCATTTGGCAAATTTTATAGACATACCTACACTAACATTTGGCAAACAGCTCTTTATTGGGGTTAGCAATCTACACGTAAAATTAATGATTACTATCAAGTCAAAAGTTGAATCTTTAAAATGTTTAATTTTGAATGGATTTGCTAAAATGTCAATTAAGCTGACAGTGAAATAGAATAAAATTAAATAATTAAGTAAGAATATGTCTGGATCTTAATAACATTAAAGTCCATAATATAATATGGAATGCTTTATGCCTTTTTATTTCTCAGCTTAGAGGAAATAGGTGAATTTGTCAAAAAAATTACAGCTTTCCTTTGGAATTTAGTGTAAGGCAAAAATCCATTTCTTTCATTTTTATTCATTGTTGTACATGAAGTCTTAGACAATGTAAAAAATTAAAAAGGAAACTAGAATTAAAACTCTTAAAACTCATTATATTGGTAGGTGTCATAAATATTTGATTAGTAAATATTGAATAATCCAAATAGTAATTACTAGATACAATGAATTATTTCAGAAAGAGTGTAGAATATGAAAATTTAAAATTGTATATAATTATACAATTAGCAGTAGAACTTAATGTTTATAATATCAATATCTCATGACCATCTTTGACAAAACAATAGTATGTAAATTACATAATACTACTGAGTGTATTGAGAAGGATATAATACAGACAGAAATAAACCATTTTGTACATTTCAAACTGAGTAGATAATTAAAAGTTTGAGTTAGAAGACTGTATTGTTCATGTCCTTGCTTCAGTACTCTCTGGGTTGTGGTGTGTTTGACTGATACCAAGTTTTTGAGCTTGGAGCTTCTCTGGGCTTGCAAGCTTATATTCCATTAAGAGTTTATCTGTGATTATTGGGAGGGGCAAGATGACAGCTCCGGGAGGACTCTCATTCTGACCAGCAGCATGGCAGGATCAGCACAGTGACCAGCAATCAGAACTCGCGGCCATAAAACACAGTGATTGTGTTTCCCAGGTGAGAGGATACCCCACGGTGGGGATTCAATCAGCTTTTAACTCACCCTGCTAAACCTCGGAAGAGATCCTGGTTCTACCAGATGCTTGGCTGCCAGCCGCCAGCCCCATGACATCCCAGAGCCACAAGCCAGTGTCTCTGGTCATGGTCCCAGACTGAACCTTGAGCACCACACTATCAGAGACTGGAATTTTCAGTTGAGAGATAACCCCACGGTGCAGGAAACGATTGGGATCGACCTTAGGTCACCCAGATATCCCCTGGAAAAGACTCAGGTTCCATGGGCACACCAGGAGCCAGCCCAGAGCCAGAGCTGGAGACCCAGGCTCTGGCACAGAGCCCTGCCTGCCTGTGTGCCTGATTCGCTGCCTGAGATAGAACTGTGGGCACCAGGGCACCAGTGAATGAGTTTCCCTGTTTGGTGCAAACACACAGGGAGAGAAATGGCTGGTCTGATCTCAGAGCACTCAGCCGACACACCCACCCCGAAAAGGTCTTGGGAAAATTATCCAGTTTAGGCAGACGCCCAGGCTCCCAAAGGCCGGAAAGACAGACACAGGCAGTTTCTGTGGGCCAGACAGCTGGCAGAGACTGAGCCCCCATCACTCAGCTGTGCTCCAGACACAGGCAGTTTCTGAGGCCAGCCAGCTGGTGGAGACTGAGCAGTGCACACCAGGGCAAAAAAAGAGACTGGGAGTTCCTGTCTCTAGAGAATCCACAGGGAAGGAAGGAAGCTGTACTGACTTAAATCACCCAGTCCTTCCCTGGAAAAAGTCTAGCAGACTGGTGGGGCCTAGCTGCCATCACTCAGCTGTGCTCCAGACACAGGCACAAACAGTTGCTGCGTGCCAGATGTCCAACTGGGTCAAAGCAGCTGATCATTAAATTTACAGCAAGAAACCCAGAAATAGGGCAGCTGTCTTCAGGACTTCCCTGGGTGAGAGGAGAACCCTCTCGACTAACAGAGACCACAGTTACCACTCAGGTCTCTATCCCTGAGGTGAGCAGCAGCAACTCCTGAAAAAACGCCAGCCATCCAGGGACTATACCCAAAAAGCTGAGAAGACTTCCTTCAGGAAAAACCAGCTTTCTGCAAAGGGGATTCTCTTCACCACAGGATCCACAGGAACCACAAGAAAATAACCCCAAACACCTAAAATAGCAAAATGGGTAGAGGCCAGCATACAAGCTCAAGCAACAAAAGACAGCAGTATGACATCTCCAGAACCCAGTTACCCAGGGGCAAGTAGCCCTGTACACCCCAGCATAACTGAGATCCAAGAAGATGACCTAACAACTATGCTCATGAAGATGATAACAGAGGAAACAGATAGGATTCATAAACATAGAGGAAGATAAAGTCAAACAGAATATTGCCATCCATAAAGAAATAGAGGAAGCTGCAGCCAAATAGTTTATGACCTTTAGAAAGAAAATGCTTAAAGCACTGAATGAAATATATATATATATATATATATATATATATATATATATATATATAACAGAGTTGAAGGAACTAAAAGAAAAACAGGAAAGTACAATCAGACAGGTGAAGGAAGTAAACAAAACAACTCAAGACCTGAAGATAGAATTGGAAAAATTAAAGAACACACAAATGGAGGAAATAATGGAGAGAAAGAATTTAGGGAAGAAAACAGGAACTACAGAGGTAAGCATAACCAACAGAGTACAAGAAATGGAAGAAAAAAAATCTCAGGTGTAGAAGACACAATGGAAGAAATTGATGTATCTGTCAAAGAAAATGTTAAATCCAAAAAATTCCTGACACAGACCGTCCAAGAAATGCAAGACAATATGAAAAGACAAAACCTAAGAATAATAGGTATAGAGGAAAAAGAAGACTCCCTTCTCCAAGGCCCAGAAAATATTTTCAACAAAATCATTGAAGAAAATTTCTCCAAGTTAAAGGAGAGGCCAATAAGAATACATGAGGCTATAAACAAACAGGTGTGGGCTTATAGGAAATATTATGGGAAGCCTTAACCCCCTCGTTGGAACATCCTGCATCAGTTCTACAACTAGCAGTGGTGGTGTCCAAGGTCTGAGTAGGTTCAGGAGATCATTGCCCCCAGGGGCGAGACATGCTTCATGTAAGTTGACTAACTCCATGTTTTCCTCCACTTTTGAAAGTCATTTAGGATTCTTAAAATATTTTTTCCCTTTTATTTTTAAATTTTTCATCAATTACACTTTATTCATTCTGCATCCCCCCATGAGCCCCTCCCTCCTCCCCTCCCAATCCCACCCTCCCTCCTCCCTCCTCCCTCTGCATGCATGCCACTCCCCAAGTCCACTGATAGGGGAGGTTCTCCTCTCCTTTCTGATCTTAGTCCATCAGTTCACATCAAAAGTGGCTGCATTGTCCTCTACTATGGCCTGGTAATGCTGCTCCCCCCCAGGGGCAGGTGATCAAAGAGCAGGCCAATCTGATTATGTCAGAGGCAGTCCCTCTTCACATTACTATGTAACCCAATTGGACTCTGAACTGCCCTGGGCTACATCTTTGCAGGGGTTCTAGGTTATCTCCATGAATAGACCTTGGATGGAGTATGAGTCTCTGGGAAGTTCCCTGTGTTCAAATTTTCTTGTTCTGTTGCTCTCCTTGTGGAGACCCTGTCCTCTCCAGCTCTTACTATTTCCCAGTTCTTACATAAAATTCCATTCACTCTGCCCAACAGTTGCTTATCAGCATCTGCTTTGATAGTCTGTAGGGCAGAGGCTTTCAGAGGTCCTCTGTGGTAGGTTCCTAGGTTGTTTCCTGTTTTCTTCTTCTTCTGATGCCCATCCTCTTTGCCTTTCCGGATGGGGATTGGACATTTTAGTTAGGGTCCTCTCTCTTGCTTATTTTCTTTAGATGTACAGGTTTTAGTGGGTTTGTCCTATGTTGTATGTCTACATGAGTGAGTATATACCATTGCAAAACCTGCACTCCCGGTGCAGGGTCCATACCGCTCCCTTCCCCAAAGAGACTCACAGACCTCTGTTCAATGCAAAAGCAAGAGGCAGCTTATTCCGATCGCGATGGCTGTCGTCCCTTCAAAGCAGGAGACGACCCGAAGCATACTAAGCACAGAGTTTGTATACCTAAAAAAATCAGGCCTTTACATTGATTAGTCAGCAGAAAAGATAGCAGTAATGTGGGCTGGCAGCTGTAGCGGGGAGCTCACAGCTCCAAGGACAGTCCTCCCCTCTTCTCCCATCATTCTGTAGCAGGCCACTTACAGCTCCAAGGACAGTCCTCCCCTAAATCGCCTGACTTGTTCTTTTTTCTTCTTAGCTGGCCCTTATTCAAGGTCCAGTTGATTTCCTTTCTAATTTGGGATGGTCCCATTTCTCACCATGTGTTTCTTTTTGCTTCTGGGACAACTCACTCAGGATTAGCCAGATAGAGCCAAGTAATTGTGGTAATGATACTTGCTTTTTTGCCCAGTGCTGGAATGCTAGTAAATTTAGGCATGCCCTGGTTACTCGCATGCCTCGCTGGGTGCCTGTGCCCGTTGATGCCCCTCACACTATGACTCTCTTCAGACAGAAAAGGGATCTTGGAATTACAGCCACCATTGTTACTGCCATCTCCTTGGTGGCTGTTGGAGCTACCACTGGGACATTAGCCATGAGTCATACTGTGTAGACTGCTCAGACCCCGAATAATCTTTTAGCCAATGTAGCTCATGCCTTAGATGTACAAAAAGGAATTAATGCTCAACTAAAAGGAGACTTGATGGTGTTAAATCAGAGGATTGATCTCGTGCAGGAGCAAATTGATACCCTATGGCAAATCACTCAACTTGGCTGTCAATGAAAGTATGCTGGACTTTGATTCACTAGCATATAACATGAGAATTTTTCCTGTGCTGCAAATCTGTCTAAACAATTGTCTAGCTATATTTTAGGTAATTGGACTGGAGAATTCAATACTACGATGGAGCAGCTGAGAGTGGCCATTGTCACAGTAAATTCTACCAGAGTGGACGCAGGACTAGCCACAGGATTATCATCATGGATTGCTGCAGCCATGAATCTTCTGAAGGAATGGGCGGGCATGGGAGCGTTAGCAAGCCTTCTGGTGTTGGTCTCCTTGGTTTGCCTGTGGTATATATGCAAGATTAGAGTCTCACAACAGTGTAATGCAGCCATGACCATTCAGGCCTTTACAGACATTGAAACAGGACAGTCTCCCCAAGCATGGTTGGCTACCATAAAAAAGCTAAAATGTTATGCTCAGGATGCGAGGCTAAGCAGTGCACTCAGGGTCAGCCGCTTTGGACCCAGAGAAGAGCATGTCTGATTGCATGCGGGTTGATGCCCCAGGTCCGGCCTCTGAGAAAAAGGTATCAGACGGGTCTGATGCTCTTTGGGTGGATGACACCTAAATGAACATCAGTACAAAGTCCCAATTTATGTCTAATATCAGAGATCAGACCTCTACTCTTTCCTGATGCATCTAAAACAAAAAGGGGGAACTGCAGAGAGCTGCATAATGCTGTGCCTTAAAGATGGAGCTGGTTTCCTGCCTTCCACCTTCCAGATGGTGAGTGCTGTCTGTCACGAACAACTCCATATTTGGCTAAAGCTGAGGATCTGGCTTGCTTCCATGTATGTGGACCTATCTGCATTGCCCACATTGCACGCTGGGGTTGGCTACCCAGAGGCTATTTAAGCTGTGGGCTGGCTTTCCCCAGGGTCAGATGATTGTTCAAGGTTCCTGAATAAACTGCATTGAAAAAAAAAAGAAAAAAAAAGAATACATGTGGCCTACAGAACACCCAACAAATTTGACCAGAAAAGAAAATCCTCCTGCCACATAATAATCAAAAGAGTAAATATACAGTACAAAGAAAAAATACTAAAAGCCGCAAGGGAAAAAGGCCAAGTAACATATAATGGCAAACCCATTAGAATCACACCTGACTTTTCAACAAAGATTATGAAAGCCAGAAGGGCCTGGATGGCTATCACGCAGACCATAAGAGAACACAGATGTCAGCCCAGGCTACTATACCCTGCAAAGCTCTCAGTCCTCATAGACGGAGAAAACAAGATATTCAATGACAAAAAAAAAAAAAAAAAAAAAAAATTCAACAATATCTACACACAAATCCGGCATTACAGAAGACACTGGAATGGAAAATACAACCCCCCAAAATTAGCTTCTTTCAAGAAAACACAGGAAATAATTAACCTTACTACCGTAAAACAAAAAGCAACCAAGCACACAACCTGATGACCACAGCCAACATCAAAATCAAGGGATCTAACAGCCACTGGTCATTAATCTCTCTCAACATCAGTGGATTCAACTCTCCAATAAAAAGACACAGATTAACAGAATGGATACATAAACAAAACCCAGCAATCTGTTGTATACAAGAAACACACCTAAGTCACAAAGATAGGCATTACCTGAGGGTAAAGAGTTGGAAGATGACTTTCCGAGCAAATGGACCCAAGAATCAAGCAGGAGTAGCCATTCTAATATCTGATAAAATAGACTTTCAACTAAAATTAATAAAAAGAGATGGGGAAGGAAACTTCATACTCATCAGAGGAAAATTCCACCAGGAAGACATCACAATCCTGAACATCTATGCCCCAAATAAAGAGCACCCACATTTGTTAAAGAAAGATTGATAAAATTTAAACCACATATAGATCCCCACACATTAATAGTGGGAGACTTCAACACCCCACTCTCAACAAAGGACAGGTCAACAAAACAGAAATTAAACAAAGAAACAATGTCTCTGACAGAGGTCATGAATCAAGTGGACCTAACAGACATTTACAGAACTTTACACCAAACACAAAAGAATTTACCTTCTGCTCAGCAAGTCATGGAACCTTCTCCAAAATAGATCATATAGTTGGTCACAAAGCAAGCCTCAACAGATACAAGAAGACTGAAATAATCCCTTGTATCTTGTCTGATCACCATGGAATAAAGCTGGACCTCAACAATAACAGAAATAGCAAAAAGCCTACACACACATGGAAACTGAACAACTTGTTACTAAATGACAGCTGGGTCAGGGAAGAAATAAAGAAACAAATTAAAGTCTTCCTAGAAATCAATGAAAATGAAGACACAACATACCCAAGCTTGTGGGACACAATGAAAGCAGTGCTAAGAGGAAAGTTTATAGCACTAAGTGCCTTCGAGAAGAAATTCGAGACAGCTCATTCAAGCAACTTAATAGGCCACTTAAAAACCCTAGAAAAGGAAGAAGCAGACACACCAAGAAGGAGTGAACATCTGGAAATAATCAAACTCAGCGCTGAAATCAATCAATTGGAAACAAATAAAACAATTCAAAGAATTGTACAATGTAAACTTGTACAACCACTCTGGAAATCAATCTGGTGCTTATCAGGCAACTACGAATAGCGATCCTCAAGATCCAGCCATACCACTCCTACGCATTTACCCAAAAGCGGCTCAATTACACAAAAGGACATTTGCTCAACCATGTTTGTAGCAGCTTTATTTGTAATAGGCAGAAGCTGGAAACAGCCCAGATGCCCCTCAACTGAAGAATGGATGCAGAAACTGTGGTACATCTACACAATGGAATATTACTCAGCAATGAAAAATAAGGAAATCATGAAATTTGCAGGTAAATGGTGGGACCAGGAAAGGATCATCCTGAGTGAGTTTTCCCAGAAGCAAAAAGACACACATGGTATATACTCACTCATATAAACATACAACATAGAATAAACCCACTAAAATCTGTACATCTAACCAAACTAAGCAAAAGAGAGGACCCTAACTAAAATGTTCAATCCCCATCCTGAAAGGCAAAGAGGAAGGACATCAGAAGAAGAAGAAAACAGGAAACACCCTAGGAACCTCCTACAGAGGGCCTCTGAAAGCCAGAAGAAGAAAACAGGAAACAACCTAGGAACCTGCCACAAAGGGCTTCTGAAACCTCTGCCATGCATACTGTCATGGCAAATGCTGAGCCTGATGGCCAACTGACAGGCAGAGTGAATGGAATTTTAGGTAAGAAGTGGGAAATAGCAAGAGCTGGAGAGGAGAGGAACTCCACAAGAGAGCAACAGAACAAGAAAATTTGAACACAGGGAACTTCCCAGAGACTCATACTCCAACAAGGACTATTCATGGAGATAAACTAGAACCCTGACAATGCAGGCACTTCTGATGAGAATTGATAGACTAAGATCAGAAAGAAGGAGAGGAAAACCTCCCCTATCAGTGGACTTGGGGAGGAGCATGCATGCCGAAAGGGGGGGGAAGTGGGACAGGGAGGGGTGGAGGGAAGAGCTTATGGCGGCATACAAAATGAATAAAGTGTAATTAATAAAAGTTAAAAAAAAAGAATCAATGAAACTAAGAGCTGGTTCTTTGAGAAAATCAACAAGATCAACAAATCCTTAGCCAAGCTAACTAAAAGGCAGAGAGACATCACCCAAATCAACAAAATCAGAAATGAAAAGGGGGACATAACTACAGACACTGAGAAAATCCAAACAATCATTAGGACTTTCTTCAAAATTCTATATGCCACAAAATTTGAAAATCTAAATGAAATGGACAATTTTCTTGATCAATTTGACTTACCAAAGCTGAATCAGGACCAGGTAAATCAATTAAATAGTCCTATATCCCCCAAAGAAATAGAAGCAGTCATCAAAAGTCTCCCATCCAAAAAAAAAAAAAAAAATGCAGGACCTGATAGCTTCAGCGTAGAATTCTACCATACCTTCCAAGAAGAGCTAACACCAATTCTCTTTAAACTATTCCACAAAATAGAAACAGAAGGAACACTACCAAACTCATTCTATGAAGCCACAGTCACCTTGGTACCTAAACCTCACAAAGACTCAACAAAGAAAGAGAATTTCAGGCCAATCTCCCTTATGAACATTGATGCAAAAATACTTAACAAAATACTTGCAAACCGAATCCAAGAACACATCAAAGATATTATCCACTATGACCAAGTAGGCTTCATCCCAGGTATGCAGGGGTGGTTGAATATACGGAAATCCATCATTGTGATCCACCATATTAACAAACTGAAAGAAAAAAACCACATGATAATCTCCCTAGATGCTGATAAAGCATTTGACAAAATCCAACATCCATTCATGTTTAAAGTCTTGGAGAGATCAGGGATACAAGGCACATATCTAAACATAGTAAAGGCAATATAGAGCAAGCCTATAGCCAACATCAAACTGAATGGAGAGAAACTTAAAGCAATCTGACCGAAATCAAGGACAAGACAAGGCTGCCCACTCTCCCCATATCTCTTCATCATAGTGCTGGAAGTTCTTGCTAGAGCAATAAGACAGTTGAAGGAGATCAAGGGGATACAGATGGGAAAGGAAGAAGTCAAATTATCACTATTTGCAGATGATATGATAGTATACATGAGTGACCCCAAAAACTCTACCAAGGAACTCCTACAGCTGATAAACACCTTCAGCAAAGTGGCTGGATACAAAATTAACTCAAAAAGAAAAATCAGTAGCACTGCTGTATACAAAAGACAAAAGGGCTGAGAAAGAAATTATAGAAACAACACCCTTCACAATAGCCACAAATGACATAAAGTACCTTGGTGTAACCCTAACCAAGCAAGTCAAAGACTTGTATGAAAAAAATATCAAATCTCTGAAGAAAGAATTAGAAGAAGATATGAGAAGATGGAAAGATCTCCCATGCTCAAGGCTTGGCAGGATTAACATAGCAAAAATGGCCATCTTACCAAAAGCAATCTACAGATTTAATGCAATTCCCATCAAATTACCAACACAATTCTTTACAGACCTGGAAAGAAAAATTCTCAACTTCGTATGGAATAACAAGAAACCCAGAATTGCTAAAACAATCCTCTACAATAAAAGATCTCCTGGAGGTATCTTCATCCCTGATCTCAAGCTGTACTATAGAGCAACAGTTATAAAAACTGCATGGTACTGGCAGAGAAACAGAATGGTGGATCAATGGAACCGAACAGAAGACCTAGAAATAAACCCACACACTTATGGACACCTGATATTTGACAAAGATGCCAAAACCATACAATGGAAAAAAGACAGCATCTACAACAAATGGTGCTTGTCCAACTAGATGTCTACATGTAGAAAAATGAAAATAGATCCATACTTATCACCCTGCACAAAACTGAAGTCCAAGTGAATCAAAGACCTCAACAGAAAACCAGACACATTAAATCAGCTAGGAAAAAATGTGCAAATACCCTAGAACTCATTGGTACAGGAGAAAACTTCCTGAACAGATCACCAACAGCACAGGCTCTGAGAGCAACAATCAATAAATGGGACCTCCTGAAATTGAAAAGCTTCTGGAAAGCAAAGGACACAGTCATCAAAACAAAGGGACTGTCTGCAGATTGGGAAAGAATCATCACCAACCCTTTATCTGATAGAGGACTCATATCCAGTATATATAAAGAACTAAAGAAGATGAAAAGCAGCAAACCAAGTAATCCACTTAAAAAATGGGGAACAGAGCTAAACAGAGAATTCGCTGTAGAGGAATATTGAATGGCAGAGAAGCATTTAAAGAAATGCTCAACCTTATTAGCCATTAGGGAAATGCAAATCAAAACAACCCTGAGATTTCACCTTACTCCCATCAGAATGGCCAAGATCAAAAACTGAAGTGACAACACATGGTGGAGAGGTTGTGGAGAAAGGGGAACCCTTCTCCACTGCTGGTGGGAATGTAAACTTTTACAACCACTCTGGAAATCAATCTGGCACTTTCTCAGACAACTAGGAATAGCGCTTCCTCAAGATCCAGCCATAGCACTCCTAGGCATATACTGAAAAGAGGCCCAACTACACAAAAAGGACATTTGCTCAACCATGTTTGTAGCAGCTTTATTTGTAATAGCCAGAAGCTGGAAACAGCCCAGATGCCCCTCAACTGAAGAATGGATGCAGAAACTGTGGTACATCTATATAATGGAGTATTACTCAGCAATGAAAAATAAAGAAATCATGAAATTTGCAGGTAAATGGTGGGACCCGGAAAAGATCATCCTGAGTGAGTTTTCCCAGAAGCAAAAAGACACACACGGTATATACTCACTCATATAAACAAAAAACATAGATAAACCCACTAAAATCTGTGCATCTAACCAAACTAAGCAAAAGAGAGGACCCTGACTAAAATGCTCAATCCCCACCCTGAAAGGCAAAGAGGATGAACATCACAAGAAGAAGAAAACAGGAAACAACTTAGGAACCTACTACAGAGGGCCTCGCCTCTGAAAGCCAGAAGAAGAAAACAGGAAACAACCTAGGACCCTGCCACAGAGGACCTCTGAACACCTCTGCCCTGCAGACTATCAAAGCAGATGCTGAGCCTGATGGCCAACTGCCCTGAGAATGAATGGAATTTTATGTAATTAGGGGGAAATAGCAAGAGCTGGAGAGGAGAGGAACTCCACAAGGAGAGCAACAGAACAAGAAAATTTGAACACAGGGAACTTCCCAGGACTCATACTCCAACCAAGGACTATTCATGGAGATAACCTAGAACCCCTGCACAGATGTAGCCCATAGCAGTTCAGTGTCCAAGTGGGTTACATAGTAACAGGAAGAGGGACTGCCTCTGACACAATCTGATTGGCCTGCTCTTTGATCACCTCCCCCTGAGGGGGGAGTGGCCTTACCAGGCCACAGAAGAAGATGTGATTTGATGTGATTTGATAGACTAAGATCAGAAGGAAGGAGAGGAGTACCTCCCCTATCAGTTGGTCTTGGGGAGGAGCATGCATGCAGAAAAGGGAGGAAGGGTGGGATCTGGAGGGGAGGAGGGAGGGACTAATGGCAGGATACAAAATGAATAAAGTGTAATTAATAAAAAAAGAGTTTATCTGTGAGATGAAATATTAAACAAGATGCTGTGCTAATATCAACGAGCATTTCTATTCTGTGTTATCTTGGTTCTCAGCTTCCATTCTCTCTTCTCTGTCCCTTATCCTATCTTATTTTCCTCCTTCTCTTACCCATCCATCCTCTTTATCATTTATGTGCTACTGTCTCTGGATGTATATATTTGGCATAAACATACACCTCCTTCTTACACAAATTTTGTATATTATCTTAAAACTTTATGAAAATTGGCTTGCACAAATCAGGATATTGACAAAACTCATTGTTGTAAATATTGATGTCTTTTCAGCATTTCAAACTGTACCCGTTCTTTTCTTGAATTTGATGAATAGTCTAGATAATTTTTCCAATTAATTATTCCATGCTTTAATTTTTCTTTTGTTGAATCAGTTTTTACATATTTCTGTCTTGTTACTCTCCTGTAGAATATCATGAGGCAGACCATATTTTTAAATTAAATTTTTTTATATTAATTACACTTTATTCACTTTGTATCCCATCTCCTCCCTGCCCCTCTCTAAGTCTACTAATAGGGGGAATCCTCCTCCTCTTCCATCTGACCCTAGCTTATTATGTCTTTATTAATTAAGCTTGTGATTACTTAATTTAAAATTTTCCTACATGATCTGTATTTTCAAATTTTCTGCTTATCTATATTATATTATGGCAAAACTTTTACCTACTAATTTTAGCTTATTAGGTTAATTTGAAGGGAAAATATGTTATTTTATTTTAATGATTATTTCATGGATGCTTCTATGTAGTTCTGTTTCAACCTGTTATACTCATTGTTATCAGTCGACCATATCAGTGATTGTCATATGAGTCATTTCTTGTTACTGGCAGACTGTTCTTCTTCTGTGTTTTTCATTTGTTTGGCTTTATTGCAACAAAATTATTTAGGCACTTTTAAGTGAGAAACAAAAAGCTTTTTAGAGATATGCATGGTGTTACTATTTTTATCAGCTCTACTGTTTGGTTGTGTTATTAAATATTGACATAAGGTACTTTTTAGGCCAGAGATGACATTTAAATGCAATTTTAGCTTGTTTATATTTTACATGAAACTTTTTGAAAATAGTTCTTGTAAATATCGTTTTCATCTTTTATATACTGTAAGCTTAACATTTTTGCTAATTTTCTATTAGGTTGTTCATGAAAGCTACATAATATATATAATTACTTTTATTATTTAAGTATTAAAGTTACTACTCTTTGGATGCTATTAAGTCTCTCATTTATTTTCTTTTTAGATAGTCTAGCGTAAGGTAAAAGTTAGTTTTAAATAATCTGTATTAAAACATTTACTATACTTATAAATTATAAAGCTACTAAATCATTATAAATTGTTCATACAGTTTTAAACATGTTCAGATCTTCGGTCCATTTAGAAATTATTCTGCAATATGCTGCAGAGATTGAATACCTTCTTTTGCAAGTTATCCTAGAGATTCCACCACTTTATTAATAACTTTTGATAGAGCTATTAGAATGCTGTTTTTTAATGTGTTTTATTAGCCTTGTGATTATTTTGTACTAATTTCCTCTTGAGTAGGCATAATTTTAACTCTTTATTATCTAAATTTCCATTCCTATTTATTCACTCATATCATAATTATTCATTTATGTTGGTTGTTACAGATTTGTGATGTTTAACTTCAGCCTGCTTCCAAGAAAATCATGGCAAAGGTCAAAAGTTGCCAGAATCCCTATCAGTGGACCTGGAAAGGGGCAGGGAGGAGACCAGGGAGAGAGTGTGGGGTTGGGGAAAGAATGAGGGAGCAGGATACAGTTGGGACACAGAGTTAACAAAATGTAATTAATAAGAAAAATAAAATAAAAAAAACTTACAGTTTCCTTTACATCTTTCCTGACCTTTAGAATTTCTTACTATGATGGCAGAGTATGTGCACACACAAGTATACACATTTGCACATAAATGAATACATTTTCAATGTATTCATTGGAACACAATGGCCCAAATGAATATCTACTGAGACTGAAAAATGTCATGTCCCTGAAATGAGTTGTGGAATGCCAAAGGGTGAAAACCTTTGACTCTATTAACATATGGATTGACTTGGCTATCATGACACTATCTAACGGTCATTGAGTGGTGAATATGCCACATGTTTCTATTGTTTTACATATGCTATTTCATTGCTTCTGTAACAACCATATACAATACATACCACGATCTCCTTTCTATTAATGTGGAAACCAAACCTCACAAAGGATAAATGATTACTCTTAATCATGTTTAGGAAAGTTGAGGTAGAATTGAACCCAACATCTTTTAACTAATTAATTTTAACTAATTAAAATTCTGATAATGGAAAATGGTAGATGTATGTAAGTCATATACTTTGTGTCAAACATGGTAAGGGACTTCAACGTGCTTAATATTTTTACTGTTTGACAACGAATTTCTCTGTGCCACAGCTTGTAAAGCGCCTTGAAATGAAAGCATGTCAGCAATTTCAGTCTTCCTATTATACATGATAATGCACTAATAGACCATGCTTCATTAGAGTAGCAGGAGATACATCATACATAGATTGCTACCAGGTAGTAATATTATTTATGAATCTCAGTAGGTGGCATATAAACTCTTATTTTTGAGAACTTTTTTTTGGGTTAAGTGAGTAGTACTTCTTTTCTTTTGCTTCTATGAAAAATAAGCCAAATAAAATTTTCTTTAATGTAAAATAGTGCGGTTTATATCTTTTATTATCTTAAACATAAAAGTATCCAGAAAGTCATGGTTATGCACAAATAATAAAATAATAATTACTTTAATTGTTCTACAATTATTGAAAATGTATTTTGAACTAGTGGTATTAATTTTGAAACTATATTAAAACTATAAGCTATGATCGTATACAATAAATTGAGGCACTATTAGATCCTCTTTAGCAATTTGTATGTGAGGTAAATTGGAATTTTATAATTGACACAAGGTCTGCTGAAGAATTTAGTAACTTCTTTTCATTATCTCAATCATATGGTTACAGAAGATCTAAGACTTTACCCCAAAGTTTAAATTCCATTGTCTTAGACATCTCATTGCTGTTTTCATCTCTGTGTTCCTCAATGTGTATATAATAGGATTCAAGAGAGCAGTGACCAAAGAATAAAACACAGCAAGGAATTTTCTAATGACTTTATGGGAAAGGGCCAAGCATAAATGAAGATGCAATGTCCAAAGAGCAAAAGAACTACTGTGCTATGAGCAGAATACTACCAGACTTTCAAATAAGAACTAATACCAATACTCCTCAGAGGAACATACCAAACTCATTCTATGAATCCACACACACCTTGATACCTAAACCAAACAAAGACCCCACAAAAAAAAAAAAAAGAGAATTTCAGACCAATCTCCCTATCAACATTGATGAAAAAATACGCAATAAAATACTTGCAAACCAAATCCAGGAAAACATAAAATATGGCATCCACCATGATCAAGCAGCCTTTATCCCAGGCATGCAGGAGTGGTTCAAAATAAGAAAATCCTTCAAAATAATCCATCATATAAACAACACACACACACACACACACACACACACACATACACACACACACGATGATCTTATGATGATCTTATTAGATGTTGAAAAAGCCTTTGACAAAATCCAACACCAGTTCATGTTTAACTATTTGGGGAGATCAGGGATTCAAGCACACACCAAGCACAATAACAACAATATACATCAAGCCAACAGCCAACATCCAAGTTAAATGTAGAAACTTAAAGTGTTTCTGCTAAAATCAGGAACAACACAAGGTTGCTTATTCTCACCATATTTCTTCAGTATAGTACTTGAAGTTCTAGCTAGAGCAATAACACAAGAAAAGGTATCAGGGGCTAGAAATTGAAAGAGAAGTCAAAGTATCACTATTCATAGCTGATAAAATAGTGTACATAAGTGACCCCTAAGATTCTACCAGATAACATCTACAGCTGGTAAACACCTTCATAGAAGTGTGTGTATACAAAATTAGCTCAATAAATCCGTAACCCTCATTTATACTCGCAACACAAGGGATGAGAATATATAGAGTAAAAAACATGCTTCACAATGACAACAAATAAAATAAAATGTCCTGGTGTAACTTTAACCAAGCAAATAAAAGACCTGTATGACAAGAACTTCAAGACATTGCAGAGAGAAATCAAAGAAGATTTTAGAAGATGAAAATATCTTCCATGTTCCTGGATTAGTAGACTTAGTATAGTAAAAATGGCCATCCTGCGGAAAGCCATCTACAGAGTCAAAGCAATTCCCATCAAAATTCTAATACAATTTTTTTATAGACCTACAAAGAGCAACTATTAACTTCATGTTTAAAAAAAAGACACAGGATAGCTAAAAGAATTCTGTAACATCAAAGAACTTATGGTGCAATCAGCATCCCTTATCTCAAGCTATACTACAGAACAATAGTAGTAAAAACTGAATGGTATTGGCATAGAAACAGATAGGTTGATCAATGGAATTAAATTGGATGACTCAGAAATAAACCCACACTCCTACAGGGACTTGATTTTTGACAAAGAAGCCAAAACCGTACAGTGGAAAAAAGAAAGCATCTTCAACAAATGGTGCGGGTCTAACCAGATTTCTGCGTGTATAAAAGTGCAAATAGGTCCATATTTATCACCCTGCACAAAACTCAAGTCCAAGTAAATCAAAGAACTTGACATAAAAATAGAGACTCTAAACCTACTAGAATGCAACATGGAGAAGTTTATAACTCGCTGGCATAGGAGACAACTTCCTGAACAGAACAGAACACCAACAGCAAAAGCTCTGAGCTCAACAATTAATAAATGGGATCTCATGAAACTGAGATGCTTCTGTAAGTCAAAGAACACTGTCAATAGAAATAAAAAACAGCAGCTTACAAATTGGGAAAAGATCTTCACCAACCCTATATCAGACAGAGGGCTGATATATAAAATATAGAGAGAATTTAAGAAATCTAAAACCAACAAATCAAATAATACAATTAAAATATTGAATACAAAGCTAAATCAAGATTTCACACACACACACACACACACACACATGCACAGAATTCAAAACAGAAGATTTTTGAATGGCTGAGAAACAAATAAATGCTCAATGTCCTTAGCCATCAGAGAAATACAAATCCAAACAATTATTAAGATTCCATCTTATACCAGTCAGAGTGGCTAATATTAAAAAAAAAAAAAAAAAAAAAAAAAAAACCTCAAGTAACAACACATGCTGGAGAGGATGTGGAGAAAGGGGAACACTCTCCATTGCTGTAAACTTGTTCAACCTCTCTGGAAATCAATCTGGCACTTTCTCAGAAAATTGGGGAAAGTTCCACCCACCCTAAGACCCAGCTGTACCACTCCTGGGCATATACTCAAAACATGTTCTACCATATACCAAGGACATTTACTTAACTATGGTCATAGTGGCTCTATTAATAATAGCCAGAATCTAGAAACAACCTAATTGTCCTTCAATTGAGGAATGAATATAGAAATTGTGGTACATTTACACAGTGGAACACTACTCAGCAATCAAAAACAAAGAAATCATGAAATTTGCAGGCAAATGGATGAGACTAGAAAAGATCTTCCAAAGTGAAGTAACACACCTCAGAAAGACACACATGATATGTATTCACTTATAAGTGGATATTAGATCTATACAGGATAATCACACTACAGTTCGCAGATAGGTAAGGGAGGGTGCCGAAATGTCACACAAAAATAGACTAGAGAGCAGAAAGTAGAACAGATAGCATAAGGGAATTGGGCAGGTGATGAAATGGGGAGGAAAAGAAAGGGTGGAGATCAGATGTGGGGAGAAGTGGGGTGGGAGGAAAGAGGGCTGGGAAAAAGAAGGGAAACTTGGAGGGAGGGTCATCTCTTTGTCAAGTTGGAGGCCTGTGACAGGGTAGGCTCCTGGCAGGATATAGTTGTGACTCTAGGTGAGACTCCTAACAGGGGGGAGAGTGGACATGAAGACTGAAAGTGACCACTTCCTAGCCAGGCAAGACAACAACCCACAGACAAAATCTGTGATCCAAAACTTACCCTGCCTACAAGAAGTGCAGGGATAAGGAGGAAACAATGATGGAGGGAAAATCCAAACAATAATAGGCCCAACCTGAGACCCACTCGATGGTAGAGAGCCATCTCCTGACACTAATAAGAATACTTTGCTATACTTGCAGATAGGAGCCTAATATGGCTGTCCTCTGGGAGGGTTCAGCCAGCAGCAGATGGAGACAGGTGTTGGGACTTACAGCCAAGCACGTGGTGGAAATCTGGGGGTCCTGTGGAAGTGTAGGAGGAATGATGGAAGGAGATGGAGGGGACAGGAGACTCACAAGAAGACCAACAGAGACAACTAACGCAGTCCCATGGGGTCTTGCAGAGACTGAGACATCAACTAAGGAGCATGCATGATCTGGACCTAGAGCAACTTGGGTTTCATATGGATGCCTGGCAAGTGGAGGGGTGAGGGCTGTTTCTAACAGGGACTCTGTTGCCTGCTTTTGGATCACTTCCCCCTAGCAGTGCTGCCTTGCCTGGCCTCAGGGGGTGAAAATATGCTCAGACCTGATGTGATTGGATGTGCTGGGGAAGGATAATATGGGGTAGGGAGGGCTCCCCTTTTCTGGGGAAAAATAGTGAGGGGATGGAGGAAGAAGGGTAAGTGTGGCAAGACTGAGCGGAACGAATGGGGGGGTAAATAAAATAATTATAAAAATAAATAAATAAATACATTAATTAATTAATATAAATTTTACCTAACAGGCAAAAACAAATCCACATGTAGTACTTTTATTTTACAATCAGCAGGATTTATTGTAACCCCATATCAAGTCAATTTTCTAAAATCAACAAAGGAAATGTTTATATTCCATAGCGTTCATAGTTATTGCATCAGTTCATACCTGCTAATATCACATACAGTTACAGATCATGCTTCATCAGTAATGTGACCAGATTTTTTCACCATGGGTTGTTTCTTTTATTTTTTTATATTAAATTTTTAATTTTTTAATATTAGTTACAGTTTATTAACTTTGTATCCCAGCTGTATCTTTCTCACTTGTACCCTCCCAATCTTACTCTCCCTCCCTCATCATCTCCCTGCCCCTTTCCAAGTCCACTGATAGGACCTCTCCCCCTTTCATCTGACCCTAGCTTATCAGGTATTTCAGGCCTGGCTGCAATGTCCTCCTCTGTGGCCTAGAAAGAGCCAGCCATTGAGTTCCTTTTAGAAATAGTCCTTGTTCCCCTTACTAGGGTACCCACTTAGATACTGAGCTACATGGGCTACATTCCAGCAGGGGTTCTAGGTTATATCCATACATGGTCCTTGGTTGGAGATACAGTCTCACAAAAGACCCCAGTGCCCAGGTACATTTGGTCCTTGTGGAGCTCCTGTCCTCTCCAGGTCATACTAACTGCCCCTTTCATACGATTCCCTGCACTCTGCTGAAGGTTTGGTTATGCTTTAGGGAATTATGTTCACTTCACAAGTTTTGTTCTTGACATATCTCTCATGATTAGCACGTGGCCTCAAAATCTGAAATTCTTTAGTCACTTAGATTATATTGTTACAGGAACAGACCAGGCAGCTGCAAGCTGTTTTTTAAATTCCTTATAAATGAAGTGAATAATTTCGAAAAGTTCAATAAAATTATCAGTGCTGAGATGACTAATAGGAAGTTTTACTTGTCATTTTCCCATTTTCACAAATTTGCAGTACTCAGTATCATTGCTAATGGAGAAATCCCTAAGGATGTCCAAGATAATTATTTCTTAGGTTCTCATTTTGTTCAGGAAACAGAAAAGGTGACATGGAACACACAGGGGACAGTGAAGTGAAGAAGGATTGGGCCAGGTGGAAAGACGTCTTGATATGCATGAATCTCTTTATAAACCCACATCAGACGGGAAGAAAATATGACCCAAGAGAAAGCTGTGATTTTGGTAAGTCAGCTCTCTGATATCCTTCTTTTAGGTAATTAATAAAATATTTCTAGTTATCTCTTTTTACCATTGTATGTTATATATTAAGTTCAGAATGTGTTTTTGACTTTCTTCTATTTGAGTCCAATATTGTGGGTTTTTTTCCCACTTCTATTCCATGAATCCTCGAGTCTGCCTCAGATGCTCGCCATTTTTAATCAGATAATCTATTAGAGTAGTATACAGTTAACATTTTACAAATATTCACTTCATGTTAACCAGACAGAATAGTTTTGAGTCAAGGAGTGCATAGCAGATAAGAAAACTTTCAGAATAGAATTGGGCATAAAAAGAAAAGCATTCTGAGTGGTTATTGTGGGAATCAGCTCAAAAAGGCATTCAGTACAGAAATGCATGGAAAAGTACAAGAAAATAAACAGTTTGCTTCTAGACTCTTAAAAAGATAAGTCAAGTTTCTTATCTTAAAAAGATAATCAGTTTCTTTTTGTATTTCTCAACATAAAAACATTAGATATTCTAAGAGAATTTCTACTAAGTTAAATGCAAAAATTGCAGAGTCCCTTTAAATGATTGTATTCAATAGGTCTTAGTCAGTCGTGATAAAAAAGTCCTGGGCAAAAAAAGAGCGGGTGAAGTGGTTATTATGTTCCTGAAAAAAATTGAATATCAAATATGAATCATGCATTTGTATATTTCACATATACATAGTATAGTTTGCTTTTAGACTTTTAGAGAGATAATTCAGCTTGTTTTCCTTCACTAATTTTTATGTTAATTAATGTAAAAGCTAACATTAGATTTTTAGGAAAATTGCTAATAAGTTAAATATAAGTATGTATATTTATATATTTATAAATATGCATTTCCATATGTAAAATATGTATGTGCAAATAGAAAAATATTTTCAGATATAAATACATATGTTCAAATATACTATATATACATATAGATGAGCATGTATATCTTAAACAGAGTTCAGCTGAACATCAGAATATTGGCCATAACTTTATGAATCATATTGTTTCAAGACACAGTAGGAAATAAGATTAAAGGGAACAATTCATGCACCATTTTGCTCTGGATATTAGAGAGGTGTAATGCCCATGTGTGTATTTTATTCTATGATTTCACAGCACATTAAATTGAGTGTGTAATATTATTTAAGCTCCTGTAATATCTGGCATCATTTTTACTAGCTTCTCAAAAATCATGTGGATATAAAACATTCTGATTAACAGCATTAAAACAGAACTGATCATGTACAGTCACTACTATGTATCAGCCATTTAAGATTTTTACGTTCACAGAGGTCTGCTGACAATACAGTCCTACTTCTATAATACTAGAGAAGACTATCTATCTATCTATCTATCTATCTATCTATCTATCTATCTATCTATCTATCATCGTTTTTTAGAGGCAGGTTTTCTCTGTGTAGTCTTGGCTATACTGGACTCACTTTGTAGAACAGTCTGACCTCGAACTCACAGAGGCCCACGGACCTTTTCCTCCTTGAATGCTGAGAACACAGACATGCACCACTGTGCCCAGCTGAGGAGACACTTTAAAAGGCATTGCTTGAGACTTGGTTCAGCTTTGCAGCAGAGGTCCCAAAGTACAGTTTGACAATGCTCTGTAAATGAATGCACTTTCTTAGTAATTTCCTTTGGTAGTGCCATAATTCTACCATGAATGTAAAAATTGAGCTCAGTAAAGCCAACACCAAGAGACATGGTATAGTGGAAGGGGTGAAATCCAAGGAATCCTTAATTCTATGCAAAAAAATCACAGCCAAATAAAGATTCCTGAGAGCATAAGAAGCAGTGTGTCCCAGGAAAGAGCACGCCAACTGGATATCTAGTACCAAGTGGTCATCCTGAGAACATGCATACAAGTAACATTACACAGGCTGAATAATTTGTATGTATAAAAATATTAATAAAAGGTAGGCTGTGATTTCCTTTTTCTCCTTTTTTATTACTCAGATTTTTTTTTAATCATACAATATAGTCTCAATATGCTTTTTCCCTTCCCTTATTTCTCTGACTTCCTACCCACATTGTCTCTCATTTGGATCCTCTCCCTTTGTGCCTCTCATTACAAAAACAAACAAACAAACAAAAAAAAGACAGGCTTCTAACAGATAACAACAAAGGATAACAAAATAAAAAATATTAAGATAAACCAAATACTATCATATCCAAGTAGGATAAGAGAAGCCAACTGTAAAATCAAAGAGCCCCAAGAAAAGGCACAAGAATCAGAAACTCACACATCTATTCAAGAGTCTCATATAATTATAAGAATGAAATCTATACTATTACATGCTGAATACTTGGTGAAGACACATGTAGCCCTCTGCTTTCTTCTTCATTATTTTTGAATTCCTATGAGCTTCAATCTGTTGATTTAAGGTACCTTGTTTTCCCACGAATTTGACAGAGAACAAGGAACAGTATATGGGAGAATCTGGAGGGAAGAAAGGAGAGAAATATTGTCATTATATTATAACTTTTTTAAAAAATAAAAGAAACAATATAAAAATGAACAAAAAGTTTAACTTGACCCTAAACTTTATGATATGTAATAAAATTAAATATATATCAAGGAATACTAATTCTTCATTGTGTGATCAGCGTATTTTGCTTAGATATTGGGCATATCTTTGTAAGGCATGTGTATTTATTTATTCCATCAGCTTTCTTTAGCAGATGGATATGCTGCCTGATGCCTTGATAACTTTTTCTTGTCTTGCATTCCTTCTCCACACTTTGGTGATGACAGAAAACAGGAACTTAAAATAATTCTGATGATGGCATCAAGGATTTTATTGTTCACCTGCTCTAGGATAAAATGAGACCCCAAGTTGAAAAGCACCATGAAAATTACTTAAGGGAAAAAAAGTGATCAATGACTGTTTACCGCCTGGTTTCAGTATTGTTCACTATACTAGCATAAGCACCCTGCCTTGAGGTGAATAACTGCTGCTCACTGGAAGCATAACTTCCACTTCATCCAAGGCTGATAGTCAAAGGACAACCTTGTTGACATATTTATGTAATTCATTCTGTTCTTTACAATAACATAGATGATCAGTAGAAAAGCAAAACAATAAGGAAATATATACTAGTGATAGGATGATGATAGGTGTTGTTTATGTCATGAAACTAAAGTATTTCAAAATCTGAAGTGGTCTCATGATTAGTTTATGCAATTTAAGATCAATATTTTCTCTCTTTTTTTTCTTTTTAGTGTTTCTTACTGGCTTTCTTACGCTAATTTTTTTTAATTTAATTTAATTTTTTATTATTAGTTACATTTTACTAACTCTGTATTCCAGCTGTATCCCACTCCCTCATTCCCTCCAAATCCCACCCTACCTCCCTCAGCTCCTCCCTGCCCCTTTCCAAGTCCACTGATTGGGGAGGACCTCATCCCCTTTCATCTGACCCTGTTTTTTCAGGTGTCTTCAGGACTGGCTGCAAAGTCCTCCTCTGTGGCCTAGCAGGACTGCTCCTCCCTTGAGAGGTGGGGAGGTCAAAGAGCCTGCCATTGAGTTCCTGTCAGAAATGGCTGAGATTGAAGTAAATGTGACTTGCAGTGATCAGGTCTGACTATGACTTGCCTTGTGCTTTCAATCCATTTACACTGGTGTTTGTAGTAGTATTTGTTAATCAGTTTAGTTGAGCAAACAAAATCTATTATATATATTTATTAATGAATATCTGTGAACTTTGTATTTATATCTCATGCCTGTGTGTATGTTATAGCACCTTCTGTATGCTTCCCACCTAAGGTTTTTCCAACATGTCCTTTCAAGCTTTAAGCTAAAATTGTATTTTTCATTAATCAATTAGTTACTTTAGTTTATATCCCGATAAGAACTCCCCCTTCCACCTCTATTCCCAGGGCCTCTTTCTGCCCTCCGCTTCCCTAATATCACCCTCCCTTTCTCCTAGAAGAGGAAACATCCCAAGAATATCAACCCTCCTTGGCATATCAAGTTGTGGTAGGAATGGGATTATTCTCTTCTATTGAGGGTAGACAATGTCATCCAGTTAGGGGAAAGGGATCCATGGGCAGACAGCAGAGTCAGAGACAGCCATGGAGGCTGCTGTAAGAGGTCCCACATGAGGACTAAGCTGTACATCTTTTATATATGTGTGAGGGGCCCAGGTCAGGCCCATAGACACTCTCTTCTTGTGGTTCAGTCTCAATGAGCCCCTTTGGGCCCAGGCTAGTTGATTTTGTAGGCTTTCTTGTTGTATCCTTGATTTTTCTGGCTCTTTTAATCCTTCCTCCCCCTCTTCGATAAGACTTTCTAAGCCATGCCAACTCTTTGGCTGTGGTTCTCTGCATCTGTTTTCATCAGCTGATGGGTGAAGCCACTCAGATGACAGTTATGCCGGTTTCCTGCCTGTAAGTATAGCAAAATATTATTAATACTGTCATGCGTGGGCTCTCTCTCATAGCATGGGACTCAAGTTAGGAAAGTCAATGATTGGATAGGTCGAAGGTTTTATGGGTGGGTTGGTGTTTCTCTTCTTCTATTGTAAATTCCCCCTGTCGACAGGAGGGGACCACAGCATGCTCCATAACCCCTGCTTCTAGGAGTCTCAGCTAGGGTCACCACCATAGACTCCCAGGAGCCTCCACCATCCCAGAGAAGACACAGATATTATTCTACTGATGCTCAAAGAAATCATTATAGAGTCTGACAAAATGGTAATATCTTATAATACCATTTTTACTGAATTTTGCTGTATTTCCCCTTCAGCTGCCAAATTTAATTCTTATTTTTGTTATGGAATTTCATGAACACTAGTAACACATTTGGACAATTTTTCTCAATGAAACAGCATCCATTTTGGGGTTTTTACGTTGCTCTCTTGCTTTACTCACTGCTCTCTTAAAAAGAAATTGCTGATAGAGCATGTGAATAACAGTCACACATAATGCTTCTCTTCATGCGCTTGACTCATTAGCTTTCACCTCAGGCAGCAATGTTACTCATTCTTGCCTTAGATTTATCTTCAATTTATCCAATTCTACTCAGATGAGTTTCAATACGAATGTCTAATTCTACAAAGAAAATAGCCTACAGCATTTCTCTAGTTAATAATTTTTCTTTCTTTGCAGGTTACTTCTGAAGACATACTGAGAAAAATGGGTGAGGGCAATCAGTCTGTGGTGTCAGAATTTATACTTTGGGGACTTTCCAACTCATGGAATATTCAGCTCTCACTCTTTATGATAGTTTTAATGCTTTATCTTCTCATTGTTTCTGGAAATATTACCATTCTGGTTTTAATCATCACTGACCCGCATCTGCATTCTCCCATGTACTTCCTGTTGGCCAACCTGTCTTTTGTTGATATGTGGCTTTCTACGATCACCACTCCTAAAATGATCACAGACTTTCTCAGGGAAAACAAGACCATTTCCTTTGCAGGCTGTATGTGTCAGATCTTCTTTGCTCACTGCATCGCTGCAGGAGAGATGGTGTTGTTGGTGATAATGGCTTATGACCGCTATGTGGCCAAATGCAAGCCACTGCATTACTTCACCATCATGAACCTGAAGAGATGTACTGGGTTTGTGTTGAGTTCCTGGACAACTGGATTTGTACATGCCATGAGTCACCTGGTAGTGATTGTGGAGCTGCCATTTTGTGGACCTAAGGAAATAGACAGTTTTTTCTGTGATATGCCATTGGTAATCAAGCTAGCTTGCATAGATTCCCCTGTTTTGGATGTTCTAACAAATGCTGACTGTGGGGTTGTGGCTGTAACCTGCTTTATTCTGTTGCTCATATCCTATACATATATCCTAATCACTGTACAGCAGAGCTCTAAAGCTGGGGCACATAAGGCCCTGTCCACGTGCACTGCCCACATCACAGTGGTGATGATCTTTTTTTTACCTTGCATCTTCATCTATGTGTGGCCCCTCAATATCACCTGGTTGGATAAATTTCTTGCTGTGTTTTACTCTGTTTTCACACCTCTCCTCAACCCAGCTATTTATACTCTGAGAAATAAAGACATGAAAAATGCCATGAAAAGATTCATAAGCAACTATTTTGGTCCCAAAGGAAATTTCTAATATCCAGATATCTGTACTAATTACTGAACATAGTGAAACTGACTGTTTGAAATAGATTTTTTTTTTCAATGCAGTTTATTCAGGAACCTTGAACAATCCTTGGACCCTGGGGAAAGCCAGCCCACAGCTTAAATAGCCTCTGGGTAGCCAACCCAGGTGTGCCACGTGGGCAATGCAGATAGGTCCACATACATGGAAGCAAGCCAGATCCTCGGCCTTAGCCAAATGTGGAGTTGTTCCTGACAGAGAGCACTCACCATCGGGAAGGTGGAAGGCAGAAACCAGCTCCATCTTTAAGGCATAGCATTCCGCAGCTCTCTACAGTTCCCCCTTTTTGTTTTAGACGCATCAGGCAAGAGTAGAGGTCTGATCTCTGATATTAGAAATAAATTGGGACTTTGTACCGATGTTCATTTAGGTGTCATCCACCCAAAGAGCATCAGACCCGTCCTATACCTTTTTCTCAGAGGCGGGACCTGGGGCATCAACCCGCATGCAATCAGACATACTCTTCTCTGGGTCGAAAGCAGCTGACCCTGAGTGCCGTGCTTAGCCTCGCATCCTGAGCGTATCATTTTAGCTTTTTATGGTATCCAACCATGCTTGGGGAGAATGTCCTGCTTCAATGGCTGTAAAGGCCTGAATGATCATGGCTGCATCACACTGTTGTGAGACTCTAATCTTGCATATATACCACAGGCAAACCAAGGAGACCAACACCAGAAGGCCTGCTAATGCTCCCATGCCCGCCCATTCCTTCAGATGATTCATGGCTGCAGCAATCCATGTTGATAATCCTGTGGCTAGTCGCGCGTCCACTCTGGTAGAATTTACTGTGACAATGGCCACTCTCAGCTGCTCCATTTTAGTATCGAATTCTCTAGTCCAATTACCTAAAATATAGCTCGACAATTGTTTAGACAGATTTGCAGCACAGGAAAAATTCTCATGTTGTATGCTAGTGACACAAAGTCCAGCATACTTTCATTGACAGCCAGGTTGAGCGATTTGCCATAGGGTATCAATTTGCTCCTGCAAGAGGTCAATCCTCTGATTGAACACCATCAAGCTTCCTTTTAGTTGAGCATTAATTCCTTTATGTACAACTAAGGCATGAGCTACATTGGCTAAATGATTATTCAGGGTCTGAGCAGTCTGCCCAGTATGACTCATGGCTCATACTCCAACCAAGGACTATTCATGGAGATAACCCAGAACCCCTGCACAGATGTAGCCCAGGGTAGTTCAGAGTCCAATTGGGTTACATAGTAATGTGAAGAGGGACTTCCTCTGACATAATCTGATTGGCCTGCTCTTTGATCACCTCCCTCTGGGGGGGGGGGGGAGCAGCCTCACCAGGCCATAGTAGAGGACAATACAGCCACTTTTGATGTGAACTGACAGACTAAGATCAGAAAGGAGAGGGGAACCTCCCCTATTAGTGGACTTGGGGAGTGGCATGCAAGCAAAGGGAGGAGGGAGGGTCGGATTGGGAAGGGAGGAGGGAGGGGCTTATGGGGGGATGCAGAATGAATAAAGTGTAATTGATGAAAAATTTAAGAAAAAAGGGAAAAAATAATTTAAGAACCTTAAATGACTTTCAAAATTGGAGGAAAACATGGATTTAGTCAATTGGCATGGAGCACGTCTCGCCCCTGGGGGCAATGGTCTCCTGAACCTACTCAGACCTCGGACACCACCACTGCTAGTTCTAGAACTGACACAGGATGTTCCAACGAGGGGTTAAGGCTTCTCATAATATTTCCTATAAGCCCACACCTGTTTGTCTATATCCCCCATTTTTATTCATTATTAGCCAGATAGAGCCAAGTAATTGTGGTAATGATACTTGCTTTTTTGCCCAATGCTGGAATGCTAGTAAATTTAGGTATGCCCTGGTTACTCGCATGCCTCACTGGGCACCTGTGCCCATTGATGCCCCTCAGGCTATGACTCTCTTCAGACAGAAAAGGGATCTTGGAACTACAGCCACCATTGTTACTACCATCTCATTGGCGGCTGTTGGAGCTACCACCAGGGCATTAGTCTTGAAATAGATTTTAAGTTAGAAAATATAGTTGATATTCAAAATTTGTACAAATACCCTAATATAGATATAACTTGATAATTTAAAGAAACTATGACATTTACTGAGCAACCTTCAAAACACTGTGAAAATTTCTTCCTAAATCTAAACTGAATGTTCTTTCTTTGTAGGGATATCATAAAACTGTTCCTCTATGTTTTTAATAGAGTTTACCTTAATGTGTATTGACCAAACATATGTTTATCTTTATAAATAACATCTTAGTAAAATTTACCTGATTATAATTCTGTGTACTACCACATGCCCAGGGTTTTCAATTTCTTTGCCAAATGACCAATATCATCACTTTTGCCTGATCACAGCTATCTACCAAAAAAACTAAGGGAATGGGCAGAAAATGTTAAGAGAAGATCAAACAAAAGTTATACATTCCACAAGTCAGCATTGTATTATACTTTGTGTTTTTTATTTTAAAAAGAGATGAATAAGTATCATAATAAAATGTTCAAAAGATTTTACTGAGATTTCTATGTCATCTCAATCTGATACTAAAATTTGTGCTCTAAATTATTATTTAATATCATATATCCTGAAATAGAATCTCCATGAGGTCTGTTTTCATATATTGATTGATTCATTATTAAAGCTGTTGTACTTTATTCAGTAGTTGGCACACATGAGACATTTATTCAACACATTTGTAAGTACAGATATGGCATGTTGTCTGCAAGACTGCAGAAGTGTTAAAACTATATAGACTGTCGCCTTTATCTTTTTTTGCCCATCATAGCTATTTGGAAAGACTCTGTTAATGAAAATAGATAGCATACTCTTGTTTCAGGACACAGAGAAACCAAACTGACTGGGGTACTTCCTCCCATTGGATATCATTCATGATGTTAAAAGGTGCTCATTCTCCTCGTTTAGGATTCTTTCTTTCCTCCAGTATGTAATTTTAGTGTATTTGGTGAAAATCAAAGTGGAGACTTAAGTAAAGTCTTTCTGGTATATTTTATTCATCTATATGTAGTTATACAAGTATGCCAGTACCATACTGTTGTGGTTCATTTACACAATTAAATATTACTCAGCAATTAAACAGAAGGAAATCATGAAATTTGTAGGCAAATGGTGGCATATAGAAAAGATCATCCTTGCGCAAATTGCAGGGAATCTTATGTAAGAAGTGGGAAATAATAAGATCTGGAGAGGACAGGAACCCCACAAGAGAGCAACAGAACCAAAAAAATTGAACACAGGGGTCTTCCCAGAGACTCATATTCCAACCAAGTACCTTGCATGGAGATAACCTAGGACCTCTGCACAGATGTTGTCCATGGCAGTTCAGTGTCCAAGTGGGTTACATAGTAATGGGAAGAGGGACTGCCTCTGACATAATCTGATAGGCCTGTTCTTTGATCACCTCCCCCTGAAGGGAGATCAGCATGACCAGGCCACAGAGGATGACAATGCAGCCACTCCTGATGAGATCTGATAGACTAAGATCAGGAGGACCTCCCCTATCAGTGGAATTGAGGAGGGGCATGTACGAAGAAGAGGGTGGGAGGGTGGGACCCGGAGGGGAGGAGGGAGGAGGGAGGGGCTTATAGGGGGATAAAAAGTGAAAAAACTGTAAAAATAAAATAAAATCCAAAAAAAGAAAAAAGAAAAGATCATCCTGAGTGAGGTATACCAGATGCAGAAAGACACACATGGTATATACTCACTTATAAGTGGAAATTAGACATGTAATATAGGATAAACATACCAAAATCTGTACACCTAAAGAAGCTAAGCAAGAAGGAGGCCCATGGGTAAGATGATCAATTCTCACTCAGAAAGACAAACGGGATGAACATTGGAAGAATGAGAAAACAGGAAACAGAACAGGAGCCAGCCACAGAGGCCCTCTGAAAGACTCTACCCAGCAGTGTATCAAAGCAAATGCTGAGACTCTTAACCACACTTTGGGCAGAGTTCAGGGAATCTTGTGAAACAAGAGGGAGAGATTAAGACCTGGAGAGGACAAGAGCTCCACAAGGAGAGTAACAGAACCAAAAAATTCTGGCACAGAGGGCTTTTCTGAAACTGATAATCCCACCAAGGACCATTCATGGATATAACCTAGACCCTCTGCTCAGATGTAGCCCATGGCAGCTCATTATCTAAGTAGGTACTTGGTAAGGGGAACAGGGACTGTCTCTAACATGAACCCAGTGGCTGGCTCTTTGATTGCCTGTCCCCCATGGGGGAAGCTCCCTTGCCAGGCCATAGAGGAGGAAAATACATCCTATCCTGATGACAACCAGATAAGCTAGGGAGAGATAGAAGGTGAGGAGGACCTCTCCTATCAGTAGACTCAGAGAGAGGCATGGGAGGAGACTAGGGAGAGAGGGTAGGGTTGGGAGGGAATGAGGGAAGGGGCTACAGCTGGGATACAAAATGAATAAAATATAATTAATATAAAAAATAAAAATTTAATAAAAAGTGGGATACACTGTCTGCAGGGTAGAGCCTTTCAGAGGCCCTCTGTGGCAGGTTCCTAGGTTGTTTTCTGTTTTCTTCTTCTGATGTCCATCCTCTTTGCCTTTCGGCATGCAGATTGAGCATTTTAGTCAGGGTCCTCTCTCTTCATTAGTTTCTTTAGATGTACAGGTTTTAGTAGGTTTATGCTATGTTATATGTCTATATGAGTGAGTGTATACCGTGTGTGTTTTTCTTCTTCTGGGACAGCTCATTCAGGATGATCCTTTCCAGGTCCCACCATTTACCTGCAAATTTCATGATTTCCTTATTTTTCATTGCAGAGTAATATTCCATTGTGTAGATGTACCACAATTTCTGCATCCATTCTTCAGTTGAGGGGCATCTGGGCTGTTTCCACCTTCTGGCTATTACAAATAAGGCTGCTACAAACACGGTTGAGCAAATGTCCTTATTGTGTACTTGAGCCTCTTTTGGATATATGCCTAGGAGTGGTATGGCTGGATCTTGAGGAAGCGCTATTCTTAGTTGTCTGAGAAAGTGCCAGATTGATATCCAGAGGGGTTGTACGAGTTTGCTTTCCTGCCATTGTGGCCTTAGTATGGAATTCCACAGTAGTGTTCAGGCTATTTGAAGTTACTTAGTTCCTAATGCCCTGCCTACCTTGGCTTCTGTTTCAGTCAGGGTTCTGTATAAGAACACAACTGAAAAAAATTAATGTGTGGGGGCCTGAGAGATGGCTCAGCAGTTAAGAGCATTGTCTGCTATTCCACAGGACCTGGGTCCATTTCCCAACACCCACATGAAAGCTCACAACTGTCTATAACTCTATTTCCAGGGGATCTGACATCATCACACAGACAGGCAAAACACCAGTGAATACAAAAAATAAAATGAATGTGTGTGTTCACATGTGCATGCGTGTTTGAGTAGATTGGTTTACTGGTTGTGGTTCAGGCAGTCCAACAATGGTTGTCTCTTGAGGTAAAGGCCAAGGACTCAGTAGCTTGTACAGTCCAGGAGACTAGATATTTCAGCAGTCCCAGTCTAATGCTGGAGTCCCTGTGGATCCCTGAGAGCTGCTGGTCTTCTATCTACATTGAAACCATAAGTGAGGGAGTTTTAACACCAGTGAAGGAAGGAATGTCCCAGCATCAGGATAGATGAACTTGCCAGTAACAGCGAGGACAAGGAAATCATGAAATTTGCAGGCAAATGAAAGGAACTAGAAAAGATTATCCTGAGTGAGGTATCCCACAACCAGAAAAACACGAATGGTATGCACCCACTTATAAGTGGATATTAACTATATAACATTAAGATAACCATACTAAAATCTACAAACCTAAAGAAACTAAACAACAAGGAGGACTCTAGGGAGGATGTTTAAATATCATCCAAAATGGCAAACAGGATAGACACCCGAAGCAGTGGAAAAGAGGGAACAAGACAGGAGCCTACCATAGAGGGTCCTCTGAAAGGCTCCACCCAACAAGGGATTGAAGCAGATGCTGAGACTCACAGCTAAACTTTGAGCAGAGAGCAGGGAATCTTATGGAAGAAGGGAGGAATAGAAGGACCCAGAGGGGATAGGAGCTACAAAAGGAGACCAACAAAGCTAAAATATCTGAGCCCAGCAGGCCCTGTAGAGACTGATGCACCAACCAAGGACCATGCATGGAGAGGACCTAGACTTCCTGCTCAGATGTAGCCAATAGGCAAATCAGTCTCCATGTGGGTTGCTGAGTAAGGGGCTGCCTCTGTCATGAACTCACTCTGTTGACTGCTCTTTAGTTACTTTCCCCTGGCTATGTGACCTTGCCAGGCCACAGAGGAAGAGGATCCAGGCAGCCCTGATGAGACTTGATAAGCTAGGGTCAGATGGCAGGGGATGAGAACTCCCCCTTTCAATGGACTAGAAGAAGGGGATGGGGGGATGAAGAAGGGTGGATGGGACCGTGAGGAGAAGAGGGAGGGGCTACAGTGGGAATATAAAATGAATAAATTGTAAAATATAAAAACAAAAAGTTGCCCCCCCCCCCAAAAAAAAGTGGGATACAGAACTAAACAGAGAATTCTCAGTACAGGGATATTGAATGGCAGAGAAACACATAAATAAATTCAATGTCCTTAGTCATCAGGAAAATGCAAATCAAAAGGACCCTGAGATTTCATCTTACATCCAACAGAATGGCCAAGATTAAATATTCAAGTGACACCACATGCTAGAAAGGATGTTGGAGAAAGGGAAACCCTCCTCCATTGCTGGTGGAATGTAAACTTGTACAACCACTTTGGAAATCAATATGGCAATTTCTTTTTTTAATTTTTATTTTATTTTAGTTTTAATTACACTTTATTTACTTTGTATCCTCCCTCTAGTTCCCTTCTTCCTCTCTTCCCAATCCCACCCTTCCTCCCCCTTCTCCACGCATGCTCCTCCCCAAGTCCACTGGTACTGGAGGGTTTCTTTTTCTTCCCTTTGATCCTAGTCTATTAGGTAGCATCAGGAGTGGCGGTATTCTCTTCCTCTGTGGCCTGGTAAGGCTTCTCCCCCCTCACAGGGAGATGATCAAAAAGCAGGCCAATCAGTTCATGTCAGAAGCAGTCCCTGTTCCCATTACTATGGAACCCACTTGGACACTGAACTACCATCTGTGTACTTTCTTGCTACCTGAAGATCCAGCTTTACCACTCCTATGTCTATATCCAAATGATGCCCAAGTATAAAATTTCAAATAAGCCAAAAGAACAAATTCTGACCAAATAAGATCAGAAATCAATGAAAAAAAAATAGACCAATTAACAGGTGATAATGTATTAAAGCAGAAACAAAGATAATTTTGTGCACATTTACTATGAAAAAGTTGGCTCAAAAAGGACCTATAAAAGGCTGTTAATCACAAAATTAGCAGGTTATCTAGGTTGGGTACAGGGAAGAGGTGACATGGTTGATGTTTGGAGTTGATGAGTTCTAACACTATCTGGAGGCAGAATTTTACTTGTTTTCTCTTAATACTTTCTAGTGGCTGAAGAAAGACCTTGAACTATAGATGATAATTAATTTTGTCAAAAATGTACTGACATAAAATAAAAATTTCATAGACATACCTATACTACCATTTGGCAAATTTTATAGACATACCTACACTAACATTTGGCAAACAGCTCTTTATTGGGGTTAGCAATCTACACGTAAAATTAATGATTACTATCAAGTCAGAAGTTGAATCTTTAAAGTGTTTAATTTTGAATGGATTTGCTAAAATGTCAATTAAGCTGACAGTGAAATAGAATAAAATTAAATAATTAGGGAAGAATATGTCTATGATCTTAATAACATTAAAGTCCATAACATAATATGGAATGCTTTATGCCTTTTGTTTTCTCAGCTTAGAGGAAATAGGTGAATTTGTCAAAAAAAAATACAGCTTTCCTTTGGAATTTAGTGTAAGGCAAAAATCCATTTCTTTCATTTTTATTCATTGTTGTACATGAAGTCTTAGACAATGTAAAAAATTAAAAAGGAAACAAGAATTAAAACTCATAAAACTCATTATATTGGTAGGTGTCATAAATATTTGATTAGTAAATATTGAATAATCCAAACAGTAATTACTAGATACAATGAATTATTTCAGAAAGAGTGTAGAATATGAAAATTTAAAATTGTATATAACTATAAAATTAGCAGTAGAACTTAATGTTTATAATATCAATATCTAATGACCATCTTTGACAAAACAATAGTATGTAAATTACATAATACTACTGAGTGTATTGAGGATGTAATACAGACAGAAATAAACGATTTTGTATGTCACAAACTCAGTAGATAATTAAGTTTGAGTTAGAAGACTGTATTCTTCATGTACTTGCTTCAGTACTCTCTGGGTTGTGGTGTGTTTGACTAATGCCAAGTTTTTGAGCTTGGAGCTTTTTCTGGGCTTGCAAGCTTATATTCCATTAAGAGTTTATCTGTGATTATTGGGAGGGGCAAGATGGCAGCTCTGGAAGGACTCTCATTCTGACCAGCAGCATGGCAGGATCAGCACAGTGACCAGCAATCAGAACTCGTGGCCATAAAACACAGTGATTGTGTTTCCCAGGTGAGAGGATACCCCACGGTGGGGATTCAATCAGCTTTTAACTCACCCTGCTAAACCTCGGAAGAGATCCTGGTTCTACCAGATGCTTGGCTGCCAACCACCAGCCCCACGCCATCCCAGAGCCACAAGCCAGTGTCTCTGGTCATGGTCCCAGACTGAACCTTGAGCACCACACTATCAGAGACTGGAATTTTCAGTCGCGAGATAACCCCATGGTGCAGGAAACGATTGGGATCGACCTTAGGTCACCCAGATAACCCCTCAGGTTTATCTGGGTGACCAGATAAACTCAGGTTCCATGGGCGCACCAGGAGCCAGCCCAGAGCCAGAGCTGGAGACCCAGGCTCTGGCACAGAGCCCTGCCTGCCTGTGCGCCTGATTCGTTGCCTGAGATAGAACTGAGGGCACCAGGGCATCAGTGAATGAGTTTCACTGTCTGGTGCAAACACACAGGTAGAGAAATGGCTGGTCTGATCTCAGAGCTCTCAGCCGACACACCCACCCCGAAAAGGTTTTGGGAAAATTATCCAGTTTAGGCAGACGCCCAGGCTCCCAAAGGCCGGAAAGGCAGACACGGGCAGTTTCTGCGGGCCAGACAGCTGGCAGAGACTGAGCCCCCATCACTCAGCTGTGCTCCAGACACAGGCAGTTTCTGAGGCCAGCCAGCTGGTGGAGACTGAGCAGTGCGCACCAGGGCAAAAAAAGAGACTGGGAGTCCCTGTCTCCAAGAATCCACAGGGAAGAAAGGAAGCTGTACTGACTTAAATCACCCAGTCCTTCCCTGGAAAAAGTCTAGCAGACTGGTGGGGCCTATCTGCCATCACTCAGCTGCTCAGCTGTGCTCCAGACACAGGCACAAACAGTTATTGAGTGCCAGATGTCCAAATGGGTCACAGCAGCTGATCATTAAATTTACAGCAAGAAACCCAGAAATAGGGCAGCTGTCTTCAGGACTTCCCTGGGTGAGAGGAGAACCCTCTCGACTAACAGAGACCACAGTTACCACTCAGGTCTCTATCCCTAAGGTGAGCAGCAGCAACTCCTGAAAAAACACCAGCCATCCAGGGACTATACCCAAAAAGCTGAGAAGACTTCCTTCAGGAAAAACCAGCTTTCTGCAAAGGGGATTCTCTTCACCACAGGATCCCCAGGAACCACAAGAAAATAACCCCAAACACCTAAAATAGCAAAAAGGGGAGAGGCCAGCATACAAGCTCAAGCAACAAAAGACAAAGCAATATGACATCTCCAGAACCCAGTTACCCAGGGGCAAGTAGCCCTGGACACCCCAGCATAACTGAGATCCAAGAAGATGACCTAACAACTATGCTCATGAAGATGATAACAGAGGAAACAAATAAGATACATGAAGACATAAAGGAAGATAAACTCAAACAGAATATTGCCATCCATAAAGAAATAGAGGAAGCTGCAGCCAAACAGTTTATGGCCTTTAGAAAATGTTAAAGCACTGAATGAAATATATATATATATATATATATATATATATATATATATATATATATATAAAACAGAGTTGAAGGAACTAAAAGAAAAACAGGAAAGTACAATCAGACAGGTGAAGGAAGTAAACAAAACAACTCAAGACCTGAAGATAGAATTGGAAAAATTAAAGAACACACAAATGGAGGAAATAATGGAGAGAAAGAATTTAGGGAAGAAAACAGGAACTACAGAGGTAAGCATAACCAACAGAGTACAAGAAATGGAAGAAAAAAATCTCAGAAGACACAATGAAAGAAATTGATGTATCTGTCAAAGAAAATGTTAAATCCAAAAAATTCCTGACACAGACCGTCCAAGAGATCTAAGACAATATGAAAAGACAAAACCTAAGAATAATAGGTATAGAGGAAAAAGAAGACTCCCTTCTCCAAGGCCCAGAAAATATTTTCAACAAAATCATTGAAGAAAATTTCTCCAAGTTAAAGGAGAGGCCAATAAGAATACATGAGGCTATAAACAAACAGGTGTGGGCTTATAGGAAATATTATGGGAAGCCTTAACCCTCTCGTTGGAACATCCTGCATCAGTTCTAGAACTAGCAGTGGTGGTGTCCGAGGTCTGAGTAGGTTCAGATCATTGCCCCCAGGGGCGAAACATGCTTCATGTAAATTGACTAACTCCATGTTTTCCTCCACTTTTGAAAGTCATTTAGGATTCTTAAAATATTTTTTCCCTTTTAATTTTAAATTTTTCATCAATTACACTTTATTCATTCTGCATCCCCCCATGAGCCCCTCCCTCCTCCCCTCCCAATCCCACCCTCCCTCCTCCCTCCTCCCTCTGCATGCATGCCACTCCCCAAGTCCACTGAAAGGGGAGGTTCTCCTCTCCTTTCTGATCTTAGTCTGTCAGTTCACATCAAAAGTGGCTGCATTGTCCTCTACTATGGTCTGGTAAGGCTGCTCCCCCCCCAGGGGCAGTTGATCAAAGAGCAGATCAATCAGATTATGTCAGAGGCAATCCCTCCTCACATTACTATGTAACCCAATTGGACTCTGAACTGCCCTGGGCTACATCTCTGCAGGGGTTCTAGGTTATCTCCATGAATAGACCTTGGATGGAGTATGAGTCTCTGGGAAGTTCCCTGTGTTCAAATTTTCTTGTTCTGTTGCTCTCCTTGTGGAGACCCTGTCCTCTCCAGCTCTTACTATTTCCCAGTTCTTACATAAAATTCCATTCACTCTGCCCAACAGTTGCTTATCAGCATCTGCTTTGATAGTCTGTAGGGCAGAGGCTTTCAGAGGTCCTCTGTGGTAGGTTCCTAGGTTGTTTCCTGTTTTCTTCTTCTTCTGATGCCCATCCTCTTTGCCTTTCCGGATGGGGATTGGACATTTTAGTTAGGGTCCTCTCTCTTGCTTATTTTCTTTAGATGTACAGGTTTTAGTGGGTTTGTCCTATGTTGTATGTCTACATGAGTGAGTATATACCATTGCAAAACCTGCACTCCCGGTGCAGTGTCCATACCGCTCCCTTCCCCAAAGAGACTCACAGACCTCTGTTCAATGCAAAAGCAAGAGGCAGCTTATTCCGATCGCGATGGGTGTCGTCCCTTCAAAGCAGGAGACGACCCCAAGCATACTAAGCACAGAGTTTGTATACCTAAAAAAAATCAGGCCTTTACATTGATTAGTCAGCAGAAAAGATAGCAGTAATGTGGGCTGGCAGCTGTAGCAGGGAGCTCACAGCTCCAAGGACAGTCCTCCCCTCTTCTCCCATCTCTCCATTCTGTAGCTGGCCACTTACAGCTCCAAGGACAGTCCTCCCCTAAATCGCCTGACTTGTTCTTCTTTCTTATTAGCTGGCCCTTATTCAAGGTCCAGTTGATTTCCTTTCTAATTTGGGATGGTCCCATTTCTCACCATGTGTTTCTTTTTGCTTCTGGGACAACTCACTCAGGATTAGCCAGATAGAGCCAAGTAATTGTGGTAATGATACTTGCTTTTTTGCCCAGTGCTGGAGTGCTAGTAAATTTAGGCATGCCCTGGTTACTCGCATGCCTCGCTGGGTGCCTGTGCCCGTTGATGCCCCTCACACTATGACTCCCTTCAGATAGAAAAGGGATCTTGGAATTACAGCCACCATTTTTACTGCCATCTCCTTGGTGGCTGTTGGAGCTACCACTGGGGCATTAGCCATGAGTCATACTGTGTAGACTGCTCAGACCCCGAATAATCTTTTAGCCAATGTAGCTCATGCCTTAGATGTACAAAAAGGAATTAATGCTCAACTAAAAGGAGACTTGATGGTGTTAAATCAGAGGATTGATCTCGTGCAGGAGCAAATTGATACCCTATGGCAAATCACTCAACTTGGCTGTCAATGAAAGTATGCTGGACTTTGAGTCACTATCATAAAACATGAGAATTTTTCCTGTGCTGCAAATCTGTCTAAACAATTGTCTAGCTATATTTTAGGTAATTGGACTGGAGAATTCAATACTATGATGGAGCAACTGAGAGTGGCCATTGTCACAGTAAATTCTACCAGAGTGGACACAGGACTAGCCACAGGATTATCATCATGGATTGCTGCAGCCATGAATCATCTGAAGGAATGGGCAGGCATGGGAGCATTAGCAGGCCTTCTGGTGTTGGTCTCCTTGGTTTCCCTGTGGTATATATGCAAGATTAGAGTCTCACAACAGCGTAATGCAGCCATGACCATTCAGGCCTTTACAGCCATTGAAGCAGGACAGTCTCCCCAAGCATGGTTGGCTACCATAAAAAGCTTTATTTGTAATAGCCAGAAGCTGGAAACAGCCCAGATGCCCCTCAACTGAAGAATGGATGCAGAAACTGTGGTACATCTATATAATGGAGTATTACTCAGCAATGAAAAATAAAGAAATCATGAAATTTGCAGGTAAATCGTGGGACCCGGAAAAGATCATCCTGAGTGAGTTTTCCCAGAAGCAAAAAGACACACACGGTATATACTCACTCATATAAACAAAAAACATAGATAAACCCACTAAAATCTGTGCATCTAACCAAACTAAGCAAAAGAGAGGACCCTGACTAAAATGCTCAATCCCCACCCTGAAAGGCAAAGAGGATGAACATCACAAGAAGAAGAAAACAGGAAACAACTTAGGAACCTACTACAGAGGGCCTCGCCTCTGAAAGCCAGAAGAAGAAAACAGGAAACAACCTAGGAACCTGCCACAGAGGGCCTCTGAACACCTCTGCCCTGCAGACTATCCAAGCAGATGCTGAGCCTGATGGCCAACTGCCCTGAGAATGAATGGAATTTTATGTAATTAGGGGGAAATAGCAAGAGCTGGAGAGGAGAGGAACTCCACAAGGAGAGCAACAGAACAAGAAAATTTGAACACAGGGAACTTCCCAGGACTCTTACTCCAACCAAGGACTATTCATGGAGATAACCTAGAACCCCTGCACAGATGTAGCCTATAGCAGTTCAGTGTCCAGTGGGTTACATAGTAACTGGAAGAGGGAATGCCTCTGACACAATCTGATTGGCCTGCTCTATGATCACCTCCCCCTGAGGAGGGAGTAGCCTTACCAGGCCACAGAAGAAGACAATTCAGCCACTTTTGATGTGATTTGATAGACTAAGATCAGAAGGAAGGAGAGGAAGACCTCCCCTATCAGTGGTCTTGGGGAGGAGCATGCATGCAGAAAAGGGAGGAAGGGTGGGATCTGGAGGGGAGGAGGGAGGGACTTATGGCAGGATACAAAATGAATAAAGTGTAATTAATAAAAAAGAGTTTATCTGTGAGATGAAATATTAAACAAGATGCTGTGCTAATATCAACGAGCATTTCTATTCTGTGTAATCTTGGTTCTCAGGTTCCATTCTCTCTTCTCTGCCCCTTATCCTATCTTCTTTTCCTCCTTCTCTTACCCATCCATCCTCTTTATCATTTATGTGCTACTGTCTCTGGCTGTATATATTTGGCATAAACATACACCTCCTTCTTACACAAATTTTGTAGATTATCTTAAGACTTTATGAAAATTGCCTTGCACAAATCAGGATATTGACAAAACTCATTGTTGTAAATATTGATGTCTTTTCAGCATTTCAAACTGTACCCGTTCTTTTCTTGAATTTGATGAATAGTCTAGATAATTTTTCCAATTAATTATTCCATGCTTTAATTTTTCTTTTGTTGAATCAGTTTTTACATATTTCTGTCTTGTTACTCTCCTGTAGAATATCATGAGGCAGACCATATTTTTAAATTAAATTTTTTTATATTAATTACACTTTATTCACTTTGTATCCCATCTCCTCCCTGCCCCTCTCTAAGTCTATTAATAGGGGGAATCCTCCTCCTCTTCCATCTGACCCTAGCTTATTATGTCTTTATTAATTAAGCTTGTGATTACTTAATTTAAAATTTTCCTACATGATCTGTATTTTCAAATTTTCTGCTTATCTATATTATATTATGGCAAAACTTTTACCTACTAATTTTAGCTTATTAGGTTAATTTGAAGGGAAAATATGTTATTTTATTTTAATGATTATTTCATGGATGCTTCTATGTAGTTCTGTTTCAACCTGTTATACTCATTGTTATCAGTCGACCATATCAGTGATTGTCATATGAGTCATTTCTTGTTACTGGCAGACTGTTCTTCTTCTGTGTTTTTCATTTGTTTGGCTTTATTGCAACAAAATTATTTAGGCACTTTTAAGTGAGAAACAAAAAGCTTTTTAGAGATATGCATGGTGTTACTATTTTTATCAGCTCTACTGTTTGGTTGTGTTATTAAATATTGACATAAGATACTTTATAGGCCAGAGATGACATTTAAATGCAATTTTAGCTTGTTTATATTTTACATGAAACTTTTTGAAAATAGTTCTTGTAAATATCGTTTTCATCTTTTATATACTGTAAGCTTAACATTTTTGCTAATTTTCTATTAGGTTGTTCATGAAAGCTACATAATATATATAATTACTTTTATTATTTAAGTATTAAAGTCACTACTCCTTGGATGCTATTAAGTCTCTCATTTATTTTCTTTTTAGATAGTCTAGCGTAAGGTAAAAGTTAGTTTTAAATAATCTGTATTAAAACATTTACTATACTTATAAATTATAAAGCTACTAAATCATTATAAATTGTTCATACAGTTTTAAACATGTTCAGATCCTCGGTCCATTTAGAAATTATTCTGCAATATGCTGCAGAGATTGAATACCTTCTTTTGCAAGTTATCCTAGAGATTCCACCACTTTATTAATAACTTTTGATAGAGCTATTAGAATGCTGTTTTTTAATGTGTTTTATTAGCCTTGTGATTATTTTGTACTAATTTCCTCTTGAGTAGGCATAATTTTAACTCTTTATTATCTAAATTTCCATTCCTATTTATTCACTCATATCATAATTATTCATTTATGTTGGTTGTTACAGATTTGTGATGTTTAACTTCAGCCTGCTTCCAAGAAAATCATGGCAAAGGTCAAAAGTTGCCAGAATCTCTATCAGGGGACTTGGAAAGGGGCAGGGAGGAGACCAGGGAGAGAGTGTGGGGTTGGGGAAAGAATGAGGGAGCAGGATACAGTTGGGACACAGAATTAACAAAATGTAACTAATAAGAAAAATAAAATAAAAAAACTTACAGTTTCCTTTACATCTTTCCTGACATTTAGAAATTCTTACTATGATGGCAGAGTATGTGCACACACAAGTATACACATTTGCACATAAATGAATACATTTTCAATGTATTCATTGGAAAACAATGGCCCAAATGAATATCTACTGAGACTGAAAAATGTCATGTCCCTGAAATGAGTTGTGGAATGCCAAAGGGTGAAAACCTTTGACTCTATTAACATATGGATTGACTTGGCTATCATGACACTATCTAACGGTCATTGAGTGGTGAATATGCCACATGTTTCTATTGTTTTACATATGCTATTTCATTGCTTCTGTAACAACCATATACAATACATACCACGATATCCTTTCTACTAATGTGGGAACCAAACCTCACAAAGGATAAATGATTACTCTTAATCATGTTTAGGAAAGTTGAGGTAGAATTGAACCCAACATCTTTTAACTAATTAATTTTAACTAATTAAAATTCTGATAATGGAAAATGGTAGATGTATGTAAGTCATATACTTTGTGTCAAACATGGTAAGGGACTTCAACGTGCTTAATATTTTTACTGTTTGACAACGAATTTCTCTGTGCCACAGCTTGTAAAGCGCCTTGAAATGAAAGCATGTCAGCAATTTCAGTCTTCCTATTATACATGATAATGCACTAATAGACCATGCTTCATTATAGTAGCAGGAGATACATCATACATAGATTGCTACCAGGTAGTAATATTATTTATGAATCTCAGTAGGTGGCATATAAACTCTTATTTTTGAGAACTTTTTTTTGGGTTAAGTGAGTAGTACTTCTTTTCTTTTGCTTCTATGAAAAATAAGCCAAATAAAATTTTCTTTAATGTAAAATAGTGCGGTTTATATCTTTTATTATCTTAAACATAAAAGTATCCAGAAAGTCATGGTTATGCACAAATAATAAAATAATAATTACTTTAATTGTTCTACAATTATTGAAAATGTATTTTGAACTAGTGGTATTAATTTTGAAACTATATTAAAACTATAAGCTATGATCGTATACAATAAATTGAGGCACTATTAGATCCTCTTTAGCAATTTGTATGTGAGGTAAATTGGAATTTTATAATTGACACAAGGTCTGCTGAAGAATTTAGTAACTTCTTTTCATCATCTCAATCATATGGTTACAGAAGATCTAAGATTTTCCCCCAAACTTTAAATTCCATTGTCTTAGACATCTCATTGCTGTTTTCATCTCTGTGTTCCTCAATGTGTATATAATAGGATTCAAGAGAGCAGTGACCACAGAATAAAACACAGCAAAGAATTTATCTAATGACTTTATGGGAAAGGGCCAAGCATAAATGAAGATGCAATGTCCAAAGAGCAAAGGAACTACTGTGCTATGAGCAGAATACTACCAGACTTTCAAATAAGAACTAATACCAATACTCCTCAGAGGAACATACCAAACTCATTCTATGAATCCACACACACCTTGATACCTAAACCAAACAAAGACCCCACAAAAAAAAAAGAGAATTTCAGACCAATCTCCCTATCAACATTGATGAAAAAATACGCAATAAAATACTCGCAAACCAAATCCAGGAAAACATAAAATATGGCATCCACCATGATCAAGCAGGCTTTATCGCAGGCATGCAGGGGTGGTTCAACATAAGAAAATCCTTCAAAATAATCCATCATATAAACAACACACACAAACACACACACACACACACACACACACACACACACATACAGACACACACACGATGATCTTATGATGATCTTATTAGATGTTGAAAAAGCCTTTGACAAAATCCAACACCAGTTCATGTTTAACTATTTGGGGAGATCAGGGATTCAAGCACACACCTAGCACCATAACAACAATATACATCAAGCCAACAGCCAACATCCAAGTTAAATGTAGAAACTTAAAGTGTTTCTGCTAAAATCAGGAACAACACAAGGTTGCTTATTCTCACCATATTTCTTCAGTATAGTACTTGAAGTTCTAGCTAGAGCAATAACACAAGAAAAGGAGATCAGGGGCTAGAAATTGAAAGAGAAGTCAAAGTATCACTATTCATAGCTGATAAAATAGTGTACATAAGTGACCCCGAAGATTCTACCAGATAACATCTACAGCTGGTAAACACCTTCATAGAAGTGTGTGTATACAAAATTAGCTCAATAAATCAGTAACTCTCATTTATACTCGCAACACAAGGGATGAGAATATATAGGGTAAAAAACACGCTTCAAAATGACAACAAAAAGAATAAAATGTCTTAATGTAACTTTAACCAAGCAAATAAAAGACCTATATGACAAGAACTTCAAGACATTGCAGAGAGAAATCAAAGAAGATTTTAGAAGATGAAAATATCTTCCATGTTCCTGGATTAGTAGACTTAGTATAGTAAAAATGGCCATCCTGCGGAAAGCCATCTACAGAGTCAAAGCAATTCCCATCATAATTCTAATGCAATTTTTTATAGACCTACAAAGAGCAACTATTAACTTCATGTTTAAAAAAAAAGACACAGGATAGCTAAAAGAATTCTGTAACATCAAAGAACTTATGGTGCTATCAGCATCCCTTATCTCAAGCTATACTACAGAACAATAGTAGTAAAAACTGAATGGTATTGGCATAGAAACAGATAGGTTGATCAATGGAATTAAATTGGATGACTCAGAAATAAACCCACACTCCTACAGGGACTTGATTTTTGACGAAGAAGCCAAAACCGTACAGTGGAAAAAAGAAAGCTTCTTCAACAAATGGTGCGGGTCTAACCAGATTTCTGCGTGTATAAAAGTGCAAATAGGTCCATATTTATCACCCTGCACAAAACTCAAGTCCAAGTAAATCAAAGAACTTGACATAAAAATAGAGACTCTAAACCTACTAGAATGCAACATGGAGAAGTTTATAACTCGCTGGCATAGGAGACAACTTCCTGAACAGAACAGAACACCAACAGCAAAAGCTCTGAGCTCAACAATTAATAAATGGGATCTCATGAAACTGAGATGCTTCTGTAAGTCAAAGAACACTGTCAATAGAAATAAAAAACAGCAGCTTACAAATTGGGAAAAGATCTTCACCAACCCTATATCAGACAGAGGGCTGATATATAAAATATAGAAAGAATTTAAGAAATCTAAAACCAACAAATCAAATAATACAATTAAAATATTGAATACAAAGCTAAACCAAGATTTCACACACACACACACACACACACACACACACACACACACACACACACACGCACAGAATTCAAAACAGAAGATTTTTGAATGGCTGAGAAACAAATAAATGCTCAATGTCCTTAGCCATCAGAGAAATACAAATCCAAACAATTATTAAGATTCCATCTTATACCAGTCAGAGTGGCTAATATTAAAAAAAAAAAAAACTCAAGTAACAACACATGCTGGAGAGGAAGTGGAGAAAGGGGAACACTCTCCATTGCTGTAAACTTGTTCAACCTCTCTGGAAATCAATCTGGCACTTTCTCAGAAAATTGGGGAAAGTTCCACCCACCCTAAGACCCAGCTGTACCACTCCTGGGCATATACTCAAAACATGTTCTACCATATACCAAGGACATTTACTCAACTATGGTCATAGTGGCTCTATTAATAATAGCCAGAATCTAGAAACAACCTAAGCGTCCTTCAATTGAGGAATGAATATAGAAATTGTGGTACATTTACACAGTGGAACACTACTCAGCAATCAAAAACAAAGAAATCATGAAATTTGCAGGCAAATGGATGAGACTAGAAAAGATCTTCCAAAGTGAAGTAACACACCTCAGAAAGACACACATGATATGTATTCACTTATAAGTGGATATTAGATCTATACAGGATAATCACACTACAGTTCGCAGATAGGTAAGGGAGGGTGCCGAAATGTCACACAAAAATAGACTAGAGAGCAGAAAGTAGAACAGATAGCATAAGGGAATTGGGCAGGTGATGAAATGGGGAGGAAAAGAAAGGGTGGAGATCAGATGTGGGGAGAAGTGGGGTGGGAGGAAAGAGGGCTGGGAAAAAGAAGGGAAACTTGGAGGGAGGGTCATCTCTTTGTCAAGTTGGAGGCCTGTGACAGGGTAGGCTCCTGGCAGGATATAGTTGTGACTCTAGGTGAGACTCCTAACAGGGGGGAGAGTGGACATGAAGACTGAAGTGACCACTTCCTAGCCAGGCAAGACAACAACCCACAGACAAAATCTGTGATCCAAAACTTACCCTGCCTACAAGAAGTGCAGGGATAAGGAGGAAACAATGATGGAGGGAAAATCCAAACAATAATAGGCCCAACCTGAGACCCACTCGATGGTAGAGAGCCATCTCCTGACACTAATAAGAATACTTTGCTATACTTGCAGATAGGAGCCTAATATGGCTGTCCTCTGGGAGGGTTCAGCCAGCAGCAGATGGAGACAGGTGTTGGGACTTACAGCCAAGCACGTGGGGGAAATCTGGGGGTCCTGTGGAAGTGTAGGAGGAATGATGGAAGGAGATGGAGGGGACAGGAGCCTCACAAGAAGACCAACAGAGACAACTAACCCAGTCCCATGGGGTCTTGCAGAGACTGAGACATCAACTAAGGAGCATGCATGATCTGGACCTAGAGCAACTTGGGTTTCATATGGATGCCTGGCAAGTGGAGGGGTGAGGGCTGTTTCTAACAGGGACTCTGTTGCCTGCTTTTAGATCACTTCGCCCTAGCAGTGCTGCCTTGCCTGGCCTCAGGGGGTGAAAATATGCTCAGACCTGATGTGATTGGATGTGCTGGGGAAGGTTAATATGGGGTAGGGAGGGCTCCCCTTTTCTGGGGAAAAATAGTGAGGGGATGGAGGAAGAAGGGTAAGTGTGGCAAGACTGAGCGGAACGAATGGGGGGGTAAATAAAATAATTATAAAAATAAATAAATAAATAGAACTTTCCAGACACCAGAGAGAGACAGCACCAGTCTGATCTGCAGAATCTAAAAACAAACAGGGAAGGTTTCAGATAAGCCAATGGCCAGAGGTAGGCGAAAGAACACTTACAACATAAATCAGGACATCATGACTTCACCAGCAAACCCCAAAATCGATGGATACACCAGCAGAAGCACAGGAAAATGATTTTAAAGCCATGCTTGCCCAATTATTTGAGGCCCATAAGGAGGAAATGAACAAGTCTTTCAAAGAGATGGCCAGTCAATTGGAGGCAAAGAAAGAAGAAATAGACAATATCCTTAAAGAAACACAGGCAAACATAGCCAAACAAATAGATACACAAGTAGAGGAAAAATTAGTGGCATATAAGAAGGAAATGAAAAAAGAAATAGAGGCCATCGTAGAGAGACAGGAATCCAAATTCAAACACATGAAAGAAATGGTGCAATGCATGAAAACAGAATTAGAATCAATAAAGAAAACACAAAATGAGAAAACCCTTGAGCTGGAGAACTTGGAGAAAAGATCAGGAACCACAAAAGTAAGCATCACCAACAGAATACAAGAGATGGAAGAGAGAATCTCTGGAGCTGAAGACACACTTGCAGAAATGGATACTTCTCTCAAAGAAAAAGTAAAATCAGAAAAGTTCCAATCACAAAATATCCAAGAAATCAAGGATGCTATGAAAAGACAAAATCTAAGAATAATAGGAATTCACGAAAAAGAAGACTCCAGACTCCAAGGTCCAGAAAATATTTTCAAGAAAATCATAGAAGAAAATTTTCCCAACTTAAAGAAAGAGATGTCCATAAATATACAAGAGGCCTACAGAACTCCAAATAGACTAGACCAGAAAAGAAACACATCACGTCACATCATAGTCAAAACACTAAATCTACAGAACAAAGAAAAGATATTAAAAGCAGCAAGGGAAAAAGGCCAAGTAACATATGAAGGTAGACCTATCAGAATCACGCCGGACTTCTCATCAGAAACTATGAAAGCCAGAAGGGCCTGGGCAAGTATCATGGAGACTCTAAGAGATCACAAATGTCAACCCAGACTACTATACCCTGCAAAGCTTTCAATCAACATAGATGGAGAAAACAAAATATTCCATGACAAAACTAAATTTATACAATATCTACACAGCAAACCATCCCTACAGAAGATACTAGAAGGAAAACTCCAATCCAATGAAAACAAATTCACCCAAGAAAACAGGGCATACAGATAATGTCCCAAGAAAAATGAAAAGAAAACAAGCAATGAATCAGGGTTAGATCATCGACTCCATTACAAAAGGAACTAACATGCATTGGTCACTATTATCTATCAATATCAATGGACTCAACTCACCAATAAAAAGACACAGGCTAACAGAATGGTTAAGGAAACAGGATCCAACATTCTGTTGCATCCAAGAAACACACCTATGCAACAAAGACAAACACTACCTCAGAGTAAAGGGCTGGAAAACTGTTTTTCAAGCAAACGGTTCCAGAAAACAAGCTGGAGTAGCCATCCTAATATCTAATAAAATAGACTTTCAACCCAAGTTAATCAAAAAAGATAAGGAGGGCCACTATATTCTCATCAAAGGAAAAATCCACCAAGAGGACATCACAATCTTGAATATCTATGCCCCAAATACAAGAGCACCGACATTCGTAAATGAAACATTATTAAAGCTTAAATCATACATTGATCCTAATACCTTAATAGTGGGAGACTTCAACACTCCACTCTCACCAAGGGACAGATCAACTAGACAGACACCAAATAGGGAAATAAAAGCACTCACAGAATCCCTAAATCAAATGGACCTAATAGACGTCTACAGATCATTTCACCCAAACTCAAAAGAGTACACCTTCTTTTCAGCACCCCATGGAACCTTTTCCAAAATAGACCATATAGTGGGCCACAAAGCAAGCCTCAACAGGATACAAAAGGATTGAAATAATCCCTTGTATACTATCTGACCACCATGGACTAAAGCTCGACCTCAACAACAACAGAAACAACAAAAAGCCGACACGCACATGGAAACTAAACAACTTACTACTCAATGACAGCTGGGTTAAGGAAGAAATAAAGAAAGAAATTAAAGACTTCCTAGAATTCAATGAAAAGGAAGGCACAACATACCCAAATTTATGGGACACACTGAAAGCAGTGCTCAGAGGAAAATTTATAGCACTAAGTGCCTGCAAGAAGAAATTCGTAACATCACATACAAACAACTTAATGGCCCAACTGAAAACCCTAGAAAAAAAAGAAGCAGATACACCCAAAAGGAGCAGACGGCTGGAAATAATCAAACTAAGGGCTGAAATCAATCAACTAGAAACAAATAAAACTATCCAAAGAATCAATGAAACAAAAAGCTGGTTCTTTGAGAAAATCAACAAGATAGACAAACCCTTAGCCAAACTAACTAAAAAGCAGAGAGAAACTATCCAGATCAGCAAAATCAGAAATGAAAATGGGGACATAACCACAGACATTGAGGAAATCCAAACAATTATTAGGTCATACTACAAAAGCCTATATGCCACAAAATTTGAGAATCCAAATGAAATGGATAATTTTCTTGAAAGATTCCATCTACCAAAACTAAGTCAAGATCAGGTAGAAAGACTGAATAGCCCTATATCTCCCAAGGAAATCGAAGCAGTCATTAACAGTCTCCCCTCCAAAAAAAGCCCTGGACCAGATGGCTTCAGTGCAGAATTCTACAAGACCTTCAAAGAAGTGCTAACTCCAATTCTCCTCAAGCTATTCCACAAAATAGAAACAGAAGGAACACTACCAAACTCATTCTATGAAGCCACAGTCACCTTAATACCTAAACCACACAAAGACCCAACAAAAAAAAGAGAACTTTAGGCCTATCTCTCTTATGAACATTGACGCAAAAATACTCAATAAAATACTTGCAAACCGAATCCAAGAACACATCAAAGATATCATCCACCATGACCAAGTAGGCTTCATCCCAGGCATGCAAGGGTGGTTCAACATACGGAAATCCATCAATGTAATCCACTACATAAACAAACTGAAGGAGAAAAACCACATGATCATCTCCTTAGACGCCGAAAAAGCATTTGACAAAGTCCAACACCCATTCATGTTTAAAGTCTTGGAGAGATCAGGGATACAAGGCACATACCTAAACATAGTAAAGGCAATATATAGCAAGCCTATAGCTAACATCAAACTCAATGGAGAGAAACTTAAATCAATCCCACTGAAATCAGGGACAAGACAAGGCTGTCCATTGTCCCCATATCTCTTCAACATAGTACTTGAAGTCCTAGCCAGAGCAATAAGACAACTAAAGGAGATCAAGGGGATACAAATCGGAAAGGAAGAGGTCAAAGTGTCACTATTTGCAGATGATATGATAGCATACAAGAGCGACCCCAAAAATTCAACCAGAGAACTCCTTCAGCTGATAAACACCTTCAGCAAAGTGGCAGGATACAAAATCAACTCAAAAAAATCAGAAGCCCTCCTATATACCAAAGACAAAAAGGCTGAGAAAGAAATTAGGGAAACAACACCCTTCACAATAGCCACTAATAACATAAAGTACCTTGGTGTGACCCTAACCAAGCAAGTGAAAGACCTGTTTGAGAAAAACTTCAAGTCTCTGAAGAAAGAAATCGAAGAAGATATCAGAAGATGGAAAGATCTCCCGTGCTCATGGATTGGTAGGATTAACATTGTGAAAATGGCCATCCTGCCAAAAGCAATCTACAGATTCAATGCAATTCCCATCAAAATACCATCTCAATTCTTTACAGACCTTGAAAAAAAGATTCTCAGCTTCATATGGAGAAACAAAAAACCCAGAATCTCCAAAACGATCCTGTACAACAACAGATCATCTAGAGGTATCTCCATTCCTGATCTCAAGCTGTACTACAGGGCAACAGTAATAAAAACTGCATGGTACTGGCATAGAAACAGAAAGGAGGATCAATGGAACCGCATAGAAGACCCAGAAATAAATCCACACACCTATGAATACTCAATATTCGACAAAGAAGCCAATTCCATTCAATGGAAAAAAGACAGCATCTTCAACAAATGGTGCTGGACCAACTGGATGTCTACATGCAGAAAAATGAAAATAGATTCATATTTATAACCCTGCACAAAACTAAAGTCAAAGTGGATCAAGGACCTCAACATAAAACCAGATACCCTAAATCAATTGGAAAAAAAAGTGGGGAACAGCCTAGAACTCATTGGCACAGGAGACAACTTCCTGAACAGAACACCAACAGCACAGGCTCTAAGAGCAACAATCAATAAATGGGACCTCATGAAACTGAAAAGTTTCTGTAAAGCAAAGGATACCGTCATCAAAACAAAACGACTGCCTACAGATTGGGAAAGAATCTTCACCAACCCTTTATCTGACAGAGGACTAATATCCAGTATATACAAAGAACTAAAGAAGCTGAAAAGCAGTAATCCAAGTAATCCAATTAAAAAATGGGGAACAGAGCTAAACAGAGAATTCTCGACAGAGGAATATCGAATGGCTGAAAAACACTTAAAGAAATGCTCATCCTCATTAGCCATTAGGGAAATGCAAATCAAAACGACCCTGAGATATCACCTTACACCCATCAGAATGGCCAAGATGAAAAACTCAAGCGATAACACATGCTGGAGAGGTTGTGGAGAAAGGGGAACCCTGCTCCACTGCTGGTGGGAATGTAAACTGGTACAACCACTCTGGAAGGCTATCTGGCGCTTTCTAAGACAAATAGGAATAGTGCTTCCTACAGACACAGCTATACCACTGCTAGGTATATACCCAAAGTTTGTTCAAGTACACAAAAAGGACACTTGCTCAACCATGTTTATAGCAGCTCTATTTGTAATAGCCAGAACCTGGAAACAACCCAGATGTCCATCAACGGTGGAATGGGTACAGAAATTGTGGTATTTTTATACAATGGAATACTACTCAGCAATCAAAAGGGAGGAAATCATGAAATTTGCAGGCAAATGGTGGGATCTAGAAAAGATCATTCTGAGTGAAATATCCCAGAAGGAGAAAGACAAACATGGGATATAATCACTCATATAGACCTATAAGATATGATAAACATAATGAAATCTATACACCTAAAAAAGATAATCAATTGAGCGGACATGGGGTAAGATGATCAATCCTCATTTAGAAAGACAGATGGGATGTGCATTGAACGTATGACAGGAGTCTACTGAGCGCATCTGAAAGACTCTAACTAGCAGTGTTTTCAAAGCAAAGACTCATGACCAAACCTTTGGCAGAGTACAGGGAATCATAAGAAAGAAGGGGAGTTAGTCTGATGGGGAAAGGATAGGAGCTCCACAAGGACCAAATATATCTGGGCACAGGGTCTTTTCTGAGACTGACATTCAACCAAGGACCATGTATGGACATAACCTAGAACCTCCACTCAGATGTAGCCTGTGGTAGCTCAGTAACCAATTGGTTTCCCAAAGTGAGGGGAACAGGGACTATTTCTAACAGGAACTCGATGACTGGCTCTTTGGTCTCCCCACCCCCGAAGGGAGGAGCAGTCCTGTTAGGCCACAGAGGAGGGCTTTGCAGCCAGTCCTGAAGATACCTGATAAAACAGGATCAGATGAATGGGGAGGAGGTCCCCCCCATCAGTGGACTTGGAAAGGGGCACGGTGGAGATGAGGGAGGGAGAGAGGGAGGGACTGGGAGGGAATGAGGGATCGGGACATGGCTGGGATACAGAGTTAATAAAATGTAACTGATAAAAAAAATAAAAGAAAAAAAAGAAAAAAAAAAAGAAAACACAATTTCTTGTAGTCTAAACTGGCTTTCTAAAAAAAAAAAAAGTAACACATATTATGTATTTTAAACAACCTTTCAGAATTTATGTACACAAATGCCCACCAAGGATGAGCCTATAAATAAAATAAATAAATAAATAAATAAATACATTAATTAATTAATATAAATTTTACCTAACAGGCAAAAACAAATCCACATGTAGTACTTTTATTTTACAATCAGCAGGATTTATTGTAACCCCATATCAAGTCAATTTTCTAAAATCAACAAAGGAAATGTATATATTCCATAGCGTTCATAGTTATTGCATCAGTTCATACCTGCTAATATCACATACAGTTACAGATCATGCTTCATCAGTAATGTGACCAGATTTTTTCACCATGGGTTGTTTCTTTTATTTTTTATATTAAATTTTTAATTTTTAATATTAGTTACAGTTTATTAACTTTGTATCCCAGCTGTATCCTTCTCACTTGTACCCTCCCAATCTTACTCTCCCTCCCTCATCATCTCCCTGCCCCTTTCCAAGTCCACTGATAGGACCTCTCCCCCTTTCATCTGACCCTAGCTTATCAGGTATTTCAGGCCTGGCTGCAATGTCCTCCTCTGTGGCCTAGAAAGAGCCAGCCATTGAGTTCCTTTTAGAAATAGTCCTTGTTCCCCTTACTAGGGTACCCACTTAGATACTGAGCTACATGGGCTACATTCCAGCAGGGGTTCTAGGTTATATCCATACATGGTCCTTGGTTGGAGATACAGTCTCACAAAAGACCCCAGTGCCCAGGTACATTTGGTCCTTGTGGAGCTCCTGTCCTCTCCAGGTCATACTAACTACCCCTTCTTTCATACGATTCTCTGCACTCTGCTGAAGGTTTGGTTATGCTTTAGGGAATTATGTTCACTGCACAGGTTTTGTTCTTGACATATCTCTCATGATTAGCACGTGGCCTCAAAATCTGAAATTCTTTAGTCACTTAGATTATATTGTTACAGGAACAGACCAGGCAGCTGCAAGCTGTTTTTTAAATTCCTTATAAATGAAGTGAATAATTTCGAAAAGTTCAATAAAATTATCAGTGCTGAGATGACTAATAGGAAGTTTTACTCGTCATTCTTCCCATTTTCACAAATTTGCAGTACTCAGTATCATTGTTAATGGAGAAATCCCTAAGGATGTCCAAGATAATTATTTCTTAGGTTCTCATTTTGTTCGGAAGACAGAAAAGGTGACATGGAACACACAGGGGACAGTGAAGTGAAGAAGGATTAACCAGGTGGAAAGACGTCTTGATATGCATGAATGTCTTCATAAACCCACATCAGATGGGAAGAAAATGTGACCCAAGAGAAAGCTGTGATTTTGGTAAGTCAGCTCTCTGATATCCTTCTTTTAGGTAATTAATAAAATATTTCTAGTTATCTCTTTTTACCATTATATGTTGTATATTAAGTTCAGAATGTGTTTTTGACTTTCTTCTATTTGAGTCCAATATTGTGGGGTTTTTTTCCCCACTTCTGTTCCATGAATGCTCGAGTCTATCTCAGATGCTCGCCATTTTTAATCAGATAATCTATTAGAGTAGTATAGAGTTAACATTTCACAAATATTCACTTCAAGTTAAACAGACAGAATAGCTTTGAGCCAAGGAGTGCATAGCAGATAAGAAAACTTTCAGAATAGAATTGGGCATAAAAAGAAAAGCATTCTGAGTGGTTATTGTGGGAATCAGCTCAAAAGGGCATTCAGTACAGAAATGCATGGAAAAATACAAGAAAATAAACAGTTTGCTTCTAGAATCTTAAAAAGATAAGTCAAGTTTCTTCAATCAGTTTCTTTTTGTATTTCTCAACATAAAAACATTAGATATTCTAAGAGAATTTCTACTAAGTTAAATGCAAAAATTGCAGAGTCCCTTTAAATGATTGTATTCAATAGGTCTTTGACAGTCGTGATAAAAAAGTCCTGGGCAAAAGAGGAGCGGGTGAAGTGGTTATTATGTTCCTGAAAAAAATTGAATATCAAATATGAATCATGCATTTGTATATTTCACATATACATAGTATAGGTTGCTTTTAGATTTTTAGAGAGATAATTCAGCTTGTTTACCTTCATTAATTTTTATGTTAATTAATGTAAAAGCTAACATTAGATTTTTTAGGAAATTTGCTAATAAGTTAAATATATGTATGTATATTTATATATTTATAAAAATGCATTTCCATATGTACAATATGTATGTGCAAATAGAAAAATATTTTCAGATATAAATACATATGTTCAAATATACTATATATACATATAGATGAGCATGTATATCTTAAACAGAGTTCAGCTGAACATCAGAATATTGGCCATAACTTTATGAATCATATTGTTTCAAGACACAGTAGGAAATAAGATTAAAGGGAACAATTCGTGCACCATTTTGCTCTGGATATTAGAGAGGTGTAATGCCCATGTGTGTATTTTATTCTATGATTTCACAGCACATTAAATTGAGTGTGTAATATTATTTAAGCTCCTGTAATATCTGGCATCATTTTTACTAGCTTCTCAAAAATCATGTGGATATTAAACATCCTGATTAACAGCATTAAAACAGAACTGATCATGTACAGTCACTACTATGTATCAGCTATGTAAGATTTTTACGTTCACAGAGATCTGATGACAATACTGTCCTACTTCTATAATACTAGAGAAGACTATCTATCTATCTATCTATCTATCTATCTATCTATCTATCTATCTATCATCGTTTTTTAGAGGCAGGTTTTCTCTGTGTAGTCTTGGCTATACTGGACTCACTTTGTAGAACAGTCTGACCTCGAACTCACAGAGGCCCACCGACCTTTTCCTCCTTGAATGCTGGGAACACAGACATGCACCACTGTGCCCAGCTGAGGAGACACTTTAAAAGGCATTGCTTGAGACTTGGTTCTGCTTTTCAGCAGAGGTCCCAAAGGACAGTTTGACAATGCTCTGTAAATGAATGCACTTTCTTAATAATTTCCTTTGGTAGTGCCATAATTCCACCATGACTATAAAAATTGAGCTCAGTAAAGCCAACACCAAGAGACAAGATATAGTGGAAGGGGTGAAATCCAAGGCATCCTTAATTCTATGCAAAAAAAAAAAAATCACAGCCAAATAAAGATTCCTGAGAGCATAAGAAGCAGTGTGTCCCAGGAAAGAGCACGCCAACTGGATATCTAGTACCAAGTGGTCATCCTGAGAACATACTTAAAAGTAACATTACACAGGCTGAATAATTTGTATGTATAAAACTATTAATAAAAGGTAGGCTGTGATTTTCTTTTTCTCCTTTTTTATTACTCAGATTTTTTTTAATCATACAATATAGTCTCAATATGCTTTTTCCCTTCCTTTTTTTCTCTGACTTCCTACCCACATTGTCTCTCATTTGGACCCTCTCCCTTTGTGTCTCTCATTACAAAAAAAAAAAAAAAAAAAGACAGGCTTCTAAGAGATAACAACAAAGCATAACAAAATAAAAAATATTAAGATAAACCAAATACTTTCATATCCAAGTAGGATAAGAGAAGCCAACTGTAAAATTAAAGAGCCCCAAGAGAATGCATAAGAATCAGAAACTCACACATCTATTCAAGAATCTCATATAATTATTAAAATGAAATCTATACTATTACATGCTGAAGACTTGGTGAAGACACATGTAGGCCCTCTGCTTTCTTCTTTATTATTTTTGAATTCCTATGAGCTTCACTCTGTTGATTTAAGGTACCTTGTTTTCCCACGAATTTGACAGAGAATAAGGAACAGTGTATGGGAGAATTTGGAGGGAAGAAAGGAGAGAAATATTGTTATTATATTATAACTTAAAAAAAACAAACAAAAAATAAACAAAAAGCTCAACTTGACCCTAAACTTTATGATATGTAACAAAATTAAATATATATCAAGGAATACTAATTCTTCATTGTATGATCAGCGTATTTTCCTTAGATATTGGGCATATCTTTGTAAGGCATGTGTATTTACTTATTCCATCAGCTTTCTTTAGCAGATGGATGTGCTGCCTGATGCCTTCATAACTTTTACTTGTCTTGCATTCCTTCTCTACACTTTTGTGATGACAGAAATCAGGAACTTAAAATAATTCTGATGATGGCATCAAGGATTTTATTGTTCGCCTGCTCTGGGATAAAATGAGACCCCAAGTTGAAAAGCACCATGAGAATTATTGAAGGGAAAAAAACAAGTGGTCAATGACTGTTTACCATCTGGTTTCAGTATTGGTCACTATATTAGCATAAGCACCCTGCCTTGAGGGGAATAACTGCTGCTCACTGGAAGTATAACTTCCACTTCATCCAAGGCTGATAGTCAAAGGACAACCTTGTTGACATATTTATGTAATTCATTCTGTTCTTTACAATAACATAGATGATCAGTAGAAAAGCAAAACAATAAGGAAATACATACTAGTGATAGGATGATGATAGGTGTTGTTTATGTCATGAAACTAAAGTGTTTCAAACTCTGAAGTGGTCTCAAGATTAGTTTATGCAATTTAAGATTAATATTTTCTCTTTTTTTGAGTGTTTCTTACTGGCTTTCTTATGCTAAATTTTTTTAATTTAATTTAATTTTTTTATTATTAGTTACATTTTACTAACTCTGTATCCCAGCTGTATCCCACTCCCTCATTTCCTCCCAATCCCACCCTCCCTCTCTCATCTCCTCTCTGGCCCTTTCCAAGTCCACTGATTGGGAAAGACATCCTCCCCTTTCTTCTGACCCTGTTTTATCAGGTATCTTCAAACTGGCTGCAAAGTCCTCCTCTGTGGCCTAGCAGGACTGCTCCTCCCTTGAGAGGTGGGGAGGTCAAAGAGCCTGCCATTGAGTTCCTGTCAGAAATGGCTGAGACTGAAGTAAATGTGACTTGCAGTGATCAGGTCTGACTTAACTTGCCTTGTGCTTTCAATCCATTTACACTGGTATTTGTAGTAGTATTTGTTAATCAGTTTAGTTGAGCAAACAAAATCTATTATATGTATTTATTAATGAATAACTGTGAACCTATATTTTGTATTTATATCTCATGCCAGTGTGTATGTTATAGCACCTTCTGTATGCTTCCCAACTAAGGTTTTTCCAACATGCTCTTTCGAGCTTTAAGCTAAAATTGTATTTTTCATTAATTAATTAATTAATTAATTACATTAGTTTATATACCGATAAGCACTCCCCCTTCCACCTCTATTCCCAGGGCCTCTTTCTGCCTTCCACTTCCCCAATATCACCCTCCCTTTCTCCTAGGAGAAGAGGAGACATCCCAAGAATATCAACCCTCCTTGGCATATCAAGTTGTGGTAGGAATGGGATTATTCTCTTCTATTGAGGGTAGACAATGTCATCCAGTTAGGGGAAAGGGATCCATGGGCAGACAGCAGAGTCAGAGACAGCCAGGGACCCTGCTGTAAGAGTACCCACATGAGGACTAAGCTGTACATCTTTTATATATGTGTGAGGGGCCTAGGTCAAGCCCATAGACACTCTCTTCTTGTGGTTCAGTCTCTATGAGCCCCTTTGTGCCCAGGCTAGTTGATTTTGTAGGCTTTCTTGTGGTATCCTTGATTTTTCTGGCTCTTTTAATCCTTTTTCTCCCTCTTCCATAAGACTTTCTGAGCTCTGCCAACTCTTTGGCTGTGGTTCTCTGCATCTGTTTTCATCAGCTGCTGGGTGAAGCCACTCAGATGACAGTTATGCCGGTTTCCTGCCTGTAAGTATAGCAAAATATTATTAATACTGTCATGAGTGGGCTCTCTCTCATTGCCTGGGACTTAAATTAGGAAAGTCAGTGATTGGGTAAGTGGAAGGTTTTATGGGTGGGTTGGTGTTTCTCTTCCTCTACTGTAAATCCACCTGTCCACAATAGGGGGCCACATCTTGCTCCATAACCTCTGCTTCTAGGAGTCTCAGCTCGGGTCACCACCATAGACTCCCAGGAGCCTCCACCATCCCAGAGAAGACACAGATATTATTCTACTGATGCTCAAAGAAATCATTATACAGTCTGACAAAATGGTAATATCTTATAATACCATTTTTACTGAATTTTGGTGTATTTCCCCTTCAGTTGCCAAATTTAATCCTCATTTTTTTTTCGGGAATTTCATGAACGCTAGTAACAAATTTGGACAGTTTTTCTCAATGAAACAGCATCCATTTTGGGGTTTTTACGTTGCTCTCTTGCTTTACTCACTGCTCTCTTAAAAAGAAATTGCTGATAGAGCATGTGAATAACAGTCACACATGATGCTTCTCTTCATGCACTTGACTCATTAGCTTTCACCTCAGGCAGCACAATGTTACGCATTCTTGGCTTAGATTTATCTTCAATTTATCCAATTCTATTCAGATGAGTTTCAATACGAATGTCTAATTCTACAAAGAATGTTGCCTACAGCATACCTCTAGTTAATAATTTTTCTTTCTTCGCAGGTTACTTCTGAAGACATACTGAGAAAAATGGGTGTAGGCAATCAGTCTGTGGTGTCAGAATTTATACTTTGGGGACTTTCCAACTCATGGAATATTCAGCTCTCACTCTTTGTGATATTTTTAATGATTTATCTTCTCATTGTTTCTGGAAATATTACCATTCTGGTTTTAATCATCTCTGACCCGCATCTGTATTCTCCCATGTACTTCCTGTTGGCCAACCTGTCTTTTGTTGATATGTGGCTTTCTTCAGTCACCACTCCTAAAATGATCACAGACTTTCTCAGGGAAAACAAGACTATTTCCTTTGCAGGCTGCATGTCTCAGGTCTTCTTTGCTCACTGCATCGCTGCAGGAGAGATGGTGTTGTTGGTGGTAATGGCTTATGACCGCTATGTGGCCATCTGCAAGCCACTGCATTACTTTACCATCATGAACCTGAAAAGATGTACTGGGTTGGTGTTGACTTCCTGGACAACTGGATTTGTACATGCCATGAGTCACCTGGTAGTGATTGTGGAGCTGCCATTTTGTGGACCTAAGGAAATAGACAGTTTTTTCTGTGATATGCCATTGGTAATCAAGCTAGCTTGCATAGATTCCGATGATTTGGATGTTCTAATGAATGCTGGCTGTGGGGTTGTGGCTGTAACCTGCTTTATTCCGTTGCTCATATCCTACACTTATATCCTAATCACTGTACGACAGAGCTCTAAAGCTGGGGCTCATAAGGCCCTGTCCACGTGCACTGCCCACATCACAGTGGTGATCATCTTTTTTGCACCTTGCATCTTCATCTATGTGTGGCCTCTCAATATCACCTGGTTGGATAAATTTCTTGCTGTATTTTACTCTGTTTTCACACCTCTCCTCAACCCAGGTATTTATACTCTGAGAAATAAAGAAATGAAAAATGCCATGAAAAGATTTATAAGCAACTACTTTGGTCCCAAAGGAAATTTCTAATATCCAGATATATGTCCAAATTACTGAACATAGTGAAACTGACTGTTTGAAATAGATTTTAAGTCAGAAAATATAGTTGATATTCAAAATTTGTACAAATACCCTAATATAGATATAACTTGATAATTAAAAAAAATATGACATTTACTGACCAACCCTCTTTCTAAAATTTCTTTCTAAATCTAATTTGAATGTTCTTTCCTTGTAGGGATATCATAAAACTGTTCCTCTATGTTTTTAATAGAGTTTACCTTAATGTGTGTTGACCAAACTCATATGTTTATCTTTATAAATAACATCTTAGTAAAATTTACCTGATTATAATTCTGTATATTACCACATGCCCCAAAAATTAAATTTCTTTGCCAAATGGCCAATATCATCACTTTTGCCTGATCACAGCTATCAAGAAAAAAAACAAAACAAAACAAAAACAACTAAAGGAGTGGGCAGAAAATGTTAAGAGAAGATCAAACAAGTTATAGACTCAACAAGGCAGCATTTTTTTATACTTTGTGTTTTATATTTTAAGCCAGATGAATATGTATCATAATAAAATGTCCAACAATGTTTACTGAGATTTCTATGTTATCTCAATCTGATACTAAAATTTGTACTCCAAATTATTATTTAATATCATATATCCTGAAATAGAATCTCCATGGGGTCTGTTTTCATAAATTGATTGATTCATAGGGTAACAAACTATGTTTAGGATGCTTTTTCCACAAGATAGAGTTTATAATGTTGGTTAAAACTCCATAGCTATTTGACCACTTTAGGAATGTCAGATCTTATATTAAGTATTTTTTATTTAGGTTGTATTTTAAAGGATGCAAATAAAGGTTGAAGTTCATTCTTCTTCATGTGCACATCTCATTCTCCTTGTTTAGGATTCTTTCTTTCCTCCAGTATGTAGTTTTGGTATATTTGGTGAAAATCATGTCACTCTAATTGTGTAGAGTTAAGTAAAGTCTTTCTAGTATATTTTATTCATTTATATGTAGTTATACAAGTATGCCAGTACCATACTGTTGTGGTTCAGTTACACAATTAAATATTACTCAGCAATTAAACAGAAGGAAACCATGAAATTTGTAGGCAAATGGTGGCATATAGAAAAGATCATCCTGAGTGAGGTATCCCAGAAGCATAAAGGCATACATGATATATACTCACTTATAAGTGGAAATTCGACACGTAATATATGATAAACATACCAAAATCTGTACACCTAAAGAAGCTAAGCAAGAAGGAGGCCCATGGGTAAGATGATCAATCCTCACTCAGAAAGACAAATGGGATAGACATTGGAAGAAGGAGAAAACAGGAAACAGGACAGGAGCTCACCACAGAGGGCCTCTGAAAGACTCTACCCAGCAGTGTATCAAAGCAGATGCTGAGACTCTTAACCAAACTTTGGACAGAGTGCAGGGAATTTTGTGAAAGAAGGGTGAGAGAGTAAGACCTGGAGAGGACAGGAGCTCCACAAGGAGAGTAACAGAACCAAAAAACTCTGGCACAGAGGTCTTTTCTGAGACTGATACTCCCACCAAGGAACATTCATGGATATAACCTAGACCCTCTGCTCAGATGTAGCCCATGGCAGCTCAGTATCTAAGCAGGTATCTAGTAAGGGGAACAGGGAATGTTTCTAACATGAACCCAGTGGCTGGCTCTTTGATTGCCTCTCCCTGATGGGGGCAGCTCTGTTGCCAGGCCATAGAGGGGGACAATGCAGCCTATACTGATGACAACCTGATAAGCTAGGGACAGATAGAAGGTGAGGAGGACCTCTCCTATCAGTGGACTCAGAGCGAGGCATGGGAGGAGATGAGGGAGAGAAGGTACGGTTGGGAAGGAATGACGGAAGGGGCTACAGCTGGGATAGGAAGAGAATAAACTGTAATTAATATAAAAAATAAAAATTTAATAAAAAGTGAGATCCACTGTCTGCAGGGTAGAGCCTTTCAGAGGCCCTCTGTGGCAGGTTCCTAGGTTGTTTCCCATTTTCTTCTTCTTCTGATGTCCATCATCTTTGCCTTTCGGGATGGGGATTGAGCATTTTAGTCAGGGTCCTCTCTCTTGATTAGTTTCTTTAGATGTACAGATTTTAGTAGGTTTATCCTATGTTATGTCTAAATGAGGGAGTATATACCATGTGTGTCTTTCTGCTTCTGGGACAGCTCACTCTGCATGATCCTTTCCAGGTACCATCATTTACTGCACATTTCATGATTTCCTTGTTTTTCATTGCAGAGCAATACTCCATTGTGTAGATATGCCACAATTTCTGCATCCATTCTTCAGTTGAGGGGCATCTGGGCTGTTTCCAGCTTCTGGCTATTACAAATAAAGCTGCTACAAACATGGTTGAGCAAATGTCCTTTTTGTGTACATGAGCCTCTTTTGGATATATGCCTAGGAGTAGTATGGCTGGATCTTGAGGAAGTGCTATTCCTAGTTGTCTGAGAAAGTGCCAGATTGATATCCAGAGGGGTTGTACAAGTTTGCTTTCCTGCAACTGTGGTATGGAATTCCACAGTAGTGTTCAGGCTATTTGAAGGGACTTAGTTCCTAATGCCTTGCCTACCTTGGCTTCTGTTTCAGTCAGGGTTTTGTATAAGAACACAACTGAAAAAAATTAATGTGTGGGGGCTGGAGAGATGGCTCAGCAGTTAAGAGCACTGTCTGCTGTTCCACAGGACCTGGGTCCATTTCCCAACACCCACATGAAACCTCACAACTGTCTATCACTCCAGTTCCAGGGGATCTGACATCATCACACAGACAGGCAAAACACCAGTGAATATAAAAAATAAAATGAATGTGTGTGTTCACATGTGCATGCGTGTTTGAGTAGAATGGTTTACTGGTTGTAGTTCAGGCAGTCCAACAATGGTTGTCTCTTGATGGAAAGGCCAAGGACTCAGTAGCTTGTACAGTCCAGGTGACTAGATATCTCAGCAGTCCCAGTCTAATGCTGGAGTCCCTGTGGATCCCTGAGAGCTGCTGGTCTTCTATCTACATTGAATCCCTAAGTGAGGGAATGCCCTCAGTGAAGGAAGGAATGCCCCAGCATCAGGATAGATGAACTTGCCAGTAACAGTAAGGACAAGGAAATCATGAAATTTGCAGGCAAATGAAAGGAACTAGAAAAGATTATCCTGAGTGAGGTATCCCACAACTAGAAAAACACAAATGGTATGCACCCACTTATGAGTGGATATTAACTATATAACATTAAGATAACCATATTAAAATCTACATACCTAAAGAAACTAAACAACAAGGAGGACTCTAGGGAGGATATTTAAATATCATCCAAAATGGCAAATAGGATAGACACCCGAAGCAGTGGAAGAGGGGGAACAAGACAGGAGCCTACCATAGAGGGTCCTCTGAAAGGCTCCACCCAACAAGGGATTGAAGCAGATGCTGAGACTCACAGCTAAACTTTGAGCAGAGAGCAGGGAATCTTATGGAAGAAGGGAGGAATAGAAGGACCCAGAGGGGATAGGAGCTACAAAAGGAGACCAACAAAGCTAAAATATCTGAGCTTAGCAGGCCCTGTAGAGACTGATGCACCAACCAAGGACCATGCATGGAGAGGACCTAGACTTCCTGCTCAGATGTAGCCAATAGGCAAATCAGTCTCCATGTGGGTTGCTGAGTAAGGGGCTGCCTCTGTCATGAACTCACTCTGTTGACTGTTCTTTAGTTACTTTCCCCTGGCTATGTGACCTTGCCAGGCCACAGAGGAAGAGGATCCAGGCAGCCCTGATGAGACTTGATAAGCTAGGGTCAGATGGCAGTTGATAAGATCTCCCCCTTTCATTGGATTAGAAGAAGGGGATGGGGGTATGAAGAAGGGTGGGTGGGACCGGGAGGAGAAGATGGAGGGGCTACAGTTGTGATATAAAAGGAATAAATTGTAAAAAATAAAAACAAAAAAAGTCGCTCCCCCCAAAAAAAGTGGGATACAGAACTAAACAGAGAATTCTCAACAGAGGAATATTGAATGGCAGAGAAACACGTAAATAAATGTTCAATGTCCTTAGTTATCAGGAAAATGCAAATCAAAAGGACCCTAAGATTTCATATTACATCCAACAGAATGGCCAAGATTAAATATTCAAGTGACACCACATGCTAGAAAGGATGTGGAGAAAGGGCAACCCTCCTCCATTGCTTGTGGGAATGTAAACTTGTACAACCATTTTGGAAATCAATATGGCAATTTCTTTTTTTTATTTTTATTTCATTTTAGTTTTAATTACACTTTATTTACTTTGTATCCTCCCTCTAGTTCCCTTCCTCCTCTCTTCCCAATCCCACCCTTCCTCCCCCTTCTCCACGCATGCTCCTCCCCAAGTCCACTGGTACTGAAGGGTTCCTTTTTCTTCCCTTTGATCCTAGTCTATTAGGTCGCATCAGGAGTGGATGTATTGTCTTCCTCTGTGCCCTGGTAAGGCTTCTTCCCCCTCACAGGGAGATGATCAAAAAGCAGGCCAATCAGTTCATGTCAGAAGCAGTCCCTGTTCCCATTACTATGGAACCCACTTGGACACTGAACTACCATCTGTGTACTTTCTTGCTACCTGAAGATCCAGCTTTACCACTCCTATGTCTATATCCAAATGATGCCCAAGTATAAAATTTCAAATAAGCCAAAAGAACAAATTCTGACCAAATAAGATCAGAAATCAATGAAAAAAAATAGACCAATAAACAGGTGATAATGTATTAAAGCAGAAACAAAGATAATTTTGTGCACATTTACTATGAAAAAGTTGGCTCAAAAAGGACCTATAAAAGGCTGTTAATCACAAAATTAGCAGGTTATCTAGGTTGGGTACAGGGAAGAGGTGACATGGTGGATGTTTGGAGTTGATGATTTCTAACACTATCTGGAGGCAGAATTTTACCTGTTTTCTCTTAATACTTTCTAGTGGCTGAGGAAGGCCTTAAACTATAGATGATAATTAATTTTGTCAAAAATGTACTGACATAAAATAAAAATTTCATAGACATACCTATACTACCATTTGGCAAATTTTATAGACATACCTACACTAACATTTGGCAAACAGCTCTTTATTGGGGTTAGCAATCTACACGTAAAATTAATGATTACTATCAAGTCAAAAGTTGAATCTTTAAAATGTTTAATTTTGAATGGATTTGCTAAAATGTCAATTAAGCTGACAGTGAAATAGAATAAAATTAAATAATTAGGTAAGAATATGTCTGTGATCTTAATAACATTAAAGTCCATAATATAATATGGAATGCTTTATGCCTTTTTATTTCTCAGCTTAGAGGAAATAGGTGAATTTGTCAAAAATATTACAGCTTTCCTTTGGAATTTAGTGTAAGGCAAAAATCCATTTCTTTCATTTTTATTCATTGTTGTACATGAAGTCTTAGACAATGTAAAAAATTAAAAAGGAAACAAGAATTAAAACTCTTAAAACTCATTATATTGGTAGGTGTCATAAATATTTGATTAGTAAATATTGAATAATCCAAATAGTAATTACTAGATACAATGAATTATTTCAGAAAGAGTGTAGAATATGAAAATTTAAAATTGTATATAATTATACAATTAGCAGTAGAACTTAATGTTTATAATATCAATATCTCATGACCATCTTTGACAAAACAATAGTATGTAAATTACATAATACTACTGAGTGTATTGAGAAGGATATAATACAGACAGAAATAAACCATTTTGTACATTTCAAACTGAGTAGATAATTAAAAGTTTGAGTTAGAAGACTGTATTGTTCATGTCCTTGCTTCAGTACTCTCTGGGTTGTGGTGTGTTTGACTGATACCAAGTTTTTGAGCTTGGAGCTTCTCTGGGCTTGCAAGCTTATATTCCATTAAGAGTTTATCTGTGATTATTGGGAGGGGCAAGATGACAGCTCCGGGAGGACTCTCATTCTGACCAGCAGCATGGCAGGATCAGCACAGTGACCAGCAATCAGAACTCGCGGCCATAAAACACAGTGATTGTGTTTCCCAGGTGAGAGGATACCCCACGGTGGGGATTCAATCAGCTTTTAACTCACCCTGCTAAACCTCGGAAGAGATCCTGGTTCTACCAGATGCTTGGCTGCCAGCCGCCAGCCCCAGCCATCCCAGAGACACAAGCCAGTGTCTCTGGTCATGGTCCCAGACTGAACCTTGAGCACCACACTATCAGAGACTGGAATTTTTAGTCGAGAGATAACCCCACGGTGCAGGAAACGATTGGGATCGACCTTAGGTCACCCAGATATCCCCTGGAAAAGACTCAGGTTCCATGGGCACACCAGGAGCCAGCCCAGAGCCAGAGCTGGAGACCCAGGCTCTGGCACAGAGCCCTGCCTGCCTGTGTGCCTGATTCGCTGCCTGAGATAGAACTGTGGGCACCAGGGCACCAGTGAATGAGTTTCCCTGTTTGGTGCAAACACACAGGGAGAGAAATGGCTGGTCTGATCTCAGAGCACTCAGCCGACACACCCACCCCGAAAAGGTCTTGGGAAAATTATCCAGTTTAGGCAGACACCCAGGCTCCCAAAGGCCGGAAAGGCAGACACAGGCAGTTTCTGCGGGCCAGACAGCTGGCAGAGACTGAGCCCCCATCACTCAGCTGTGCTCCAGACACAGGCAGTTTCTGAGGCCAGCCAGCTGGTGGAGACTGAGCAGTGCACACCACGGCAAAAAAAGAGACTGGGAGTTCCTGTCTCCAGAGAATCCACAGGGAAGGAAGGAAGCTGTACTGACTTAAATCACCCAGTCCTTCCCTGGAAAAAGTCTAGCAGACTGGTGGGGCCTAGCTGCCATCACTCAGCTGTGCTACAGACACAGGCACAAACAGTTGCTGCGTGCCAGATGTCCAACTGGGTCAAAGCAGCTGATCATTAAATTTACAGCAAGACACCCAGAAATAGGGCAGCTGTCTTCAGGACTTCCCTGGGTGAGAGGAGAACCCTCTCGACTAACAGAGACCACAGTTACCACTCAGGTCTCTATCCATGAGGTGAGCAGCAGCAACTCCAGAAAAAACGCCAGCCATCCAGGGACTATACCCAAAAAGCTGAGAAGACTTCCTTCAGGAAAAACCAGCTTTCTGCAAAGGGGATTCTCTTCACCACAGGATCCCCAGGCACCACAAGAAAATAACCCCAAACACCTAAAATAGCAAAATGGGTAGAGGCCAGCATACAAGCTCAAGCAACAAAAGACAGCAATATGACATCTCCAGAACCCAGTTACCCAGGGGCAAGTAGCCCTGTACACCCCAGCATAACTGAGATCCAAGAAGATGACCTAACAACTATGCTCATGAAGATGATAACAGAGGAAACAGATAAGATTTGTAAACATAGAGGAAGATAAACTCAAACAGAATATTGCCATCCATAAAGAAATAGAGGAAGCTGCAGCCAAACAGTTTATGACCTTTAGAAAGAAAATGCTTAAAGTACTGAATGAAATATATATATATATATATATATATATATATATATATATATATATATATGTAACAGAGTTGAAGGAACTAAAAGAAAAACAGGAAAGTACAATCAGACAGGTGAAGGAAGTAAACAAAACAACTCAAGACCTGAAGATAGAATTGGAAATATTAAGAACATACAAATGGAGGAAATAATGGAGAGAAAGAATTTAGGGAAGAAAACAGGAACTACAGAGGTAAGCATAACCAACAGAGTACAAGAAATGGAAGAAAAAAATCTCAGGTGTAGAAGACACAATGGAAGAAATTGATGTATCTGTCAAAGAAAATGTTAAATCCAAAAAATTCCTGACACAGACCGTCCAATAAATGCAAGACAATATGAAAAGACAAAACCTAAGAATAATAGGTATAGAGGAAAAAGAAGACTCCCTTCTCCAAGGCCCAGAAAATATTTTCAACAAAATCATTGAAGAAAATTTCTCCAAGTTAAAGGAGAGGCCAATAAGAATACATGAGGCTATAAACAAACAGGTGTGGGCTTATAGGAAATATTATGGGAAGCCTTAACCCCCTCGTTGGAACATCCTGCATCAGTTCTAGAACTAGCAGTGGTGGTGTCCGAGGTCTGAGTAGGTTCAGGAGATCATTGCCCCCAGGGGCGAGACATGCTTCATGTAAATTGACTAACTCCATGTTTTCCTCCACTTTTGAAAGTCATTTAGGATTCTTAAAATATTTTTTCCCTTTTATTTTTAAATTTTTCATCAATTACACTTTATTCATTCTGCATCCCTCCATGAGCCCCTCCCTCCTCCCCTCCCAATCCCACCCTCCCTCCTCCCTCCTCCCTCTGCATGCATGCCACTCCCCAAGTCCACTGATAGGGGAGGTTCTCCTCTCCTTTCTGATCTTAGTCCATCAGTTCACATCAAAAGTGGCTGCATTGTCCTCTACTATGGCCTGGTAATGCTGCTCCCCCCCCAGGGGCAGGTGATCAAAGAGCAGGCCAATCTGATTATGTCAGAGGCAGTCCCTCTTCACATTACTATGTAACCCAATTGGACTCTGAACTGCCCTGGGCTACATCTTTGCAGGGGTTCTAGGTTATCTCCATGAATAGACCTTGGATGGAGTATGAGTCTCTGGGAAGTTCCCTGTGTTCAAATTTTCTTGTTCTGTTGCTCTCCTTGTGGAGACCCTGTCCTCTCCAGCTCTTACTATTTCCCAGTTCTTACATAAAATTCCATTCACTCTGCCCAACAGTTGCTTATCAGCATCTGCTTTGATAGTCTATAGGGCAGAGGCTTTCAGAGGTCCTCTGTGGTAGGTTCCTAGGTTGTTTCCTGTTTTCTTCTTCTTCTGATGCCCATCCTCTTTGCCTTTCTGGATGGGGATTGGACATTTTAGTTAGGGTCCTCTCTCTTGCTTATTTTCTTTAGATGTACAGGTTTTAGTGGGTTTGTCCTATGTTGTATGTCTACATGAGTGAGTATATACCATTGCAAAACCTGCACTCCCGGTGCAGGGTCCATACCGCTCCCTCCCCCAAAGAGACTCACAGACCTCTTTTCAATGCAAAAGCAAGAGGCAGCTTATTCCAATCGCGATGGGGGTCGTCCCTTCAAAGCAGGAGACTACCCCAAGCATACTAAGCATAGAGTTTGTATACCTAAAAAAATCAGGCCTTTACATTGATTAGTCAGCAGAAAAGATAGCAGTAATGTGGGCTGGCAGCTGTAGCGGGGAGCTCACAGCTCCAAGGACAGTCCTCCCCTCTTCTCCCATCTCTCCAATCTGTAGCTGGCCACTTACAGCTCCAAGGACAGTCCTCCCCTAAATCGCCTGACTTGTTCTTTTTTCTTCTTAGCTGGCCCTTCTTCAAGGTCCAGTTGATTTCCTTTCTAATTTGGGATGGTCCCATTTCTCACCATGTGTTTCTTTTTGCTTCTGGGACAACTCACTCAGGATTAGCCAGATAGAGCCAAGTAATTGTGGTAATGATACTTGCTTTTTTGCCCAGTGCTGGAATGCTAGTAAATTTAGGCATGCCCTGGTTACTCGCATGCCTCGCTGGGTGCCTGTGCCCGTTGATGCCCCTCACACTATGACTCTCTTCAGACAGAAAAGGGATCTTGGAATTACAGCCACCATTGTTACTGCCAACTCCTTGGTGGCTGTTGGTGCTACCACTGGGACATTAGCCATGAGTCATACTGTGTAGACTGCTCAGACCCCGAATAATCTTTTAGCCAATGTAGCTCATGCCTTAGATGTACAAAAAGAAATTAATGCTCAACTAAAAGGAGACTTGATGGTGTTAAATCAGAGGATTGATCTCGTGCAGGAGCAAATTGATACCCTATGGCAAATCACTCAACTTGGCTGTCAATGAAAGTATGCTGGACTTTGAGTCACTAGCATACAACATGAGAATTTTTCCTGTGCTGCAAATCTGTCTAAACAATTGTCTAGCTATATTTTAGGTAATTGGACTGGAGAATTCAATACTACGATGGAGCAGCTGAGAGTGGCCATTGTCACAGTAAATTCTACCAGAGTGGACACAGGATTAGCCACAGGATTATCATCATGGATTGCTGCAGCCATGAATCATCTGAAGGAATGGGCTGGCATGGGAGCGTTAGCAAGCCTTCTGGTGTTGGTCTCCTTGGTTTGCCTGTGGTATATATGCAAGATTAGAGTCTCACAACAGTGTAATGCAGCCATGACCATTCAGGCCTTTACAGACATTGAAACAGGACAGTCTCCCCAAGCATGGTTGGCTACCATAAAAAAGCTAAAATGTTACGCTCAGGATGCGAGGCTAAGCACTGCAGTCAGGGTCAGCTGCTTTGGACCCAGAGAAGAGCATGTCTGATTGCATGTGGGTTGATGCCCCAGGTCCGGCCTCTGAGAAAAAGGTATCAACGGGTCTGATGCTCTTTGGGTGGATGACACCTAAATGAACATCAGTACAAAGTCCCAATTTATGTCTAATATCAGAGATCAGACCTCTACTCTTTCCTGATGCATCTAAAACAAAAAGGGGGAACTGCAGAGAGCTGCATAATGCCGCGCCTTAAAGATGGAGCTGGTTTCCTGCCTTCCACCTTCCAGATGGTGAGTGCTGTCTGTCACGAACAACTCCATATTTGGCTAAAGCTGAGGATCTGGCTTGCTTCCATGTATGTGGACCTATCTGCATTGCCCACATTGCACGCTGGGGTTGGCTACCCAGAGGCTATTTAAGCTGTGGGCTGGCTTTCCCCAGGGTCAGATGATTGTTCAAGGTTCCTGAATAAACTGCATTGAAAAAAAAAAGAAAAAAAAAGAATATATGTGGCCTACAGAAGACCCAACAAATTTGACCAGAAAAGAAAATCCTCCTGCCACATAATAATCAAAACAGTAAATATACAGTACAAAGAAAAAATACTAAAAGCCGCAAAGGAAAAAGGCCAAGTAACATATAATGGCAAACCCATTAGAATCACACCTGACTTTTCAACAAAGATTATGAAAGCCAGAAGGGCCTGGATGGATATCACGCAGACCCTAAGAGAACACAGATGTCAGCCCAGGCTACTATACCCTGCAAAGCTCTCAGTCCTCATAGACGGAGAAAACAAGATATTCAATGACAAAAAAAAAAAAAAAAAAAAAAAAATTCAACAATATCTACACACAAATCCGGCATTACAGAAGACACTGGAAGGGAAAATACAACACCCCAAATTTAGTTTCTTTCAAGAAAACACAGGAAATTATTAACCTAACTACCGTAAAACAAAAAGCAACCAAGCACACAACCTGATGACCACAGCCAACATCAAAATCAAGGGATCTAACAGCCACTGGTCATTAATCTCTCTCAACATCAGTGGATTCAACTCTCCAATAAAAAGACACAGATAAACACAATGGATAAATAAACAAAACCCAGCAATCTGTTGTATACAAGAAACACACCTAAGTCACAAAAATAGGCATTACCTGAGGGTAAAGAGTTGGAAGAAGACTTTCCGAGCAAATGGACCCAAGAAGCAAGCAGGAGTAGCCATTCTAATATCTGATAAAATAGACTTTCAACTAAAATTAATAAAAAGAGATGGGGAAGGAAACTTCATACTCATCAGAGGAAAATTCCACCAGGAAGACATCACAATCCTGAACATCTATGCCCCAAATAAAGAGCACCCACATTTGTTAAAGAAACATTGATAAAATTTAAACCACATATAGAACCGCACACATTAATAGTGGGAGACTTCAACACCCCACTCTCAACAAAGGACAGGTCAACAAAACAGAAATTAAACAAAGAAACAATGTCTCTGACAGAGGTCATGATTCAAGTGGACCTAACATCATTTACAGAACTTTACACCAAACACAAAAGAATTTACCTTCTGCTCAGCAAGTCATGGAACCTTCTCCAAAATAGATCATATAGTTGGTCACAAAGCAAGCCTCAACAGATACAAGAAGACTGAAATAATCCCTTGTATCTTGTCTGATCACCATGGAATAAAGCTGGACCTCAACAATAACAGAAATAGCAAAAAGCCTACACACACATGGAAACTGAACAACTTGTTACTAAATGACAGCTGGGTCAGGGAAGAAATAAAGAAACAAATTAAAGTCTTCCTAGAACTCAATGAAAATGAAGACACAACATACCCAAGATTGTGGGACACAATGAAAGCAGTGCTAAGAGGAAAGTTCATAGCACTAAGTGCCTTCAAGAAGAAATTCGAGACAGCTCATTCAAGCAACTTAATAGGCCACTTAAAAACCCTAGAAAAAGAAGAAGCAGACACACCAAAAAGGAGTGAACATCTGGAAATAATCAAACTCAGCGCTGAAATCAATCAATTGGAAACAAATAAAACAATTCAAAGAATTGTACAATGTAAACTTGTACAACAACTCGGGAAATCAATCTGGTGCTTTATCAGGCAACTAGGAATAGCGCTTCCTCAAGATCCAGCCATACCACTCCTACGCATATGCCCAAAAGCGGCTCAATTACACAAAAGGACATTTGCTCAACCATGTTTGTAGCAGCTTGATTTGTAATAGCCAGAAGCTGGAAACAGCCCAGATGCCCCTCAACTGAAGAATGGATGCAGAAACTGTGGTACATCTACACAATGGAATATTACTCAGCAATGAAAAATAAAGAAATCATGAAATTTGCAGGTAAATGGTGGGACCCGGAAAGGATCATCCTGAGTGAGTTTTCCCAGAAGCAAAAAGACACACACGGTATATACTCACTCATATAAACATACAACATAGAATAAACCCACTAAAATCTGTACATCCAACCAAACTAAGCAAAAGAGAGGACCCTAACGAAAATGTTCAATCCCCATCCTGAAAGGCAAAGAGGAAGGGCATCAGAAGAAGAAGAAAACAGGAAACACCCTAGGAACCTCCTACAGAGGGCCTCTGAAAGCCAGAAGAAGAAAACAGGAAACAACCTAGGAACCTGCCACAAAGGGCTTCTGAAACCTCTGCCATGCATACTGTCATGGCAAATGCTGAGCCTGATGGCCAACTGACAGGCAGAGTGAACGGAATTTTAGGTAAGAAGTGGGAAATAGCAAGAGCTGGAGAGGAGAGGAACTCCACAAGAGAGCAACAGAACAAGAAAATTTGAACACAGGGAACTTCCCAGAGACTCATACTCCAAACAAGGACTATTCATGTAGATAAACTAGAACCCTGACAATGAAGGCACTTCTGATGAGAACTGATAGACTAAGATCAGAAAGAAGGAGAGGAAAACCTCCCCTATCAGTGGACTTGTGGAGGGGCATGCACGCAGAAAAGGGGGGGGAGGTGGGACCGGGAGGGGTGGAGGGAAGAGCTTATGGTGGGATACAAAATGAATAAAGTGTAATTAATAAAAGTTAAAAAAAAAGAATCAATGAAACCAAGAGCTGGTTCTTTGAGAAAATCAACAAGATCAACAAACCCTTAGCCAAGCTAACTAAAAGGCAGAGAGACACCACCCAAATCAACAAAATCAGAAATGAAAGGGGGGACATAACTACAGAGACTGAGAAAATCCAAACAATCATTAGGACTTTCTTCAAAATTCTATATGCCACAAAATTTGAAAATCTAAATGAAATGGACAATTTTCTTGATCAATTTGAAATACCAAAGCTGAATCAGGACCAGGTAAATCAATTAAATAGTCCTATATCCCCCAAAGAAATGGAAGCAGTCATCAAAAGTCTCCCATCCAAAAAAAATGCAGGACCTGATAGCTTCAGCGTAGAATTCTAGCATTCCTTCCGAGAAGAGCTAACAACAATTCTCTTCAAACTATTCCACAAAATAGAAACAGAAGGAACATTACCAAACTCATTCTATGAAGCCACATTCACCTTGGTACCTAAACCTCACAAAGACTCAACAAAGAAAGAGAATTTCAGGCCAAACTCCCTTATGAACATTGATGCAAAAATACTTAACAAAATACTTGCAAACCGATTCCAAGAACACATCAAAGATATTATCCACTATGACCAAGTAGGCTTCATCCCAGGTATGCAGGGGTGGTTGAATATACGGCAATCCATCAATGTGATCCACCATATTAACAAACTGAAAGAAAAAAACCACATGATAATCTCCTTAGATGCTGAAAAAGCATTTGACAAAATCCAACATCCATTTATGTTTAAAGTATTGGAGACATCAGGGATACAAGGCACATATCTAAACATAGTAAAGGCAATATAGAGCAAGCCTATAGCCAACATCAAACTGAACGGAGAGGAACTTAATGCAATCTGACTGAAATCAGGGACAAGACAAGGCTGCCCACTCTCTCCATATCTCTTCAACATAGTGCTGGATGTCCTTGCTAGAGCAATAAGACAGTTGAAGGAGATCAAGGGGATACAGATGGGAAAAGAAGAAGTCAAATTATCACTATTTGTAGATGATATGATAGTATACATGAGTGACCCCAAAAACTCTACCAAGGAACTCCTACAGCTGATAAACACCTTCAGCAAAGTGTCTGGATACAAAATTAACTCAAAAAAAAAAAACAAAAACAAAAACAAAAAAAAAACAACAAAACAGTAGCACTCCTGTATACAAAAGACAAAAGGGCTGAGAAAGAAATTAGAGAAACAACACCCTTCACAATAGCCACAAATGACACAAAGTACCTTGGTGTAACCCTAACCAAGCAAGTCAAAGACTTGTATGAAAAAAAAATTTCAAGTCTCTGAAGAAAGAATTAGAAGAAGATATGAGAAGATGGAAAGATCTCCCATGCTCAAGGCTTGGCAGGATTAACATAGCAAAAATGGCCATCTTACCAAAAGCAATCTACAGATTTAATGCAATTCCCATCAAATTACCAACACAATTCTTTACAGACCTGTAAAGAAAAATGCTCAACTTCGTATGGAATAACAAGAAACCCAGAATTGCTAAAACAATCCTCTACAATAAAAGATCTTCTGGAGGTATCTCCATCCCTGATCTCCAGCTGTACTATAGAGCAACAGTTATAAAAACTGCATGGTACTGGCAGAGAAACAGAATGGTGGATCAATGGAACCGAACAGAAGACCTAGAAATAAACCCACACACATATGTACACCTGATTTTTGACAAAGATGCCACAACCATACAATGGAAAAAAGAGCTGGAGAGGAGAGGAACTCCACAAGGAGAGCAACAGAACAAGAAAATTTGAACACAGGGAACTTCCCAGAGACTCATACTCCAACCAAGGACTATTCATGGAGATAACCTAGAACCCCTCCACAGATGTAGCCCATAGCAGTTCAGTGTCCAAGTGGGTTACATAGTAACAGGAAGAGGGACTGCCTCTGACACAATCTGATTGGCCTGCTCTTTGATCACCTCCCCCTGAGGGGGGAGTAGCCTTACCAGGCCACAGAAGAAGACAATTCAGCCACTTTTGATGTGATTTGATAGACTAAGATCAGAAGGAAGGAGAGGAAGACCTCCCCTATCAGTGGTCTTGGGGAGGAGCATGCATGCAGAAAAGGGAGGAAGGGTGGGATCTGGAGGGGAGGAGGGAGGGACTTATGGCAGGATACAAAATGAATAAAGTGTAATTAATAAAAAAAGAGTTTATCTGTGAGATGAAATATTAAACAAGATTCTGTGCTAATATCAAAGAGCATTTCTATTCTGTGTAATCTTGGTTCTCAGCTTCCATTCTCTCTTCTCTGCCCCTTATCCTATCTTCTTTTCCTCCTTCTCTTACCCATCCATCCTCTTTATCATTTATGTGCTACTGTCTCTGGCTGTATATATTTGGCATAAACATACACCTCCTTCTTACACAAATTTTGTAGATTATCTTAAAACTTTATGAAAGTTGGCTTGCACAAATCAGGATATTGACAAAACTCACTGTAAATATTGATGTCTTTTCAGCATTTCAAACTGTACCCGTTCTTTTCTTGAATTTGATGAATAGTCTAGATAATTTTTCCAATTAATTATTCCATGCTTTAATTTTTCTTTTGTTGAATCAGTTTTTACATATTTCTCTCTTGTTACTCTCCTGTAGAATATCATGAGGCAGATCATCTTTTTAAATTAAATTTTTATTTTTTATATTAATTACAGTTTATTCACTTTGTATCCCATCTCCTCCCTGCCCCTCTCTAAGTCTACTAATAGGGGGAATCCTCCTCCCATTCCATCTGACCCTAGCTTATTAGGTCTTTATTAATTAAGCTTGTGATTACTTAATTTAAAATTTCCTACATGATCAGTATTTTCAAATTTTCTGTTTATCTATATTATATTATGGCAAAACTTTTACCTACTAATTTTAGCTTATTAGGTTAATTTGAAGGGAAAATATGTTATTTTATTTTAATGATTATTTCATGGACACTTCTATGTAGTTCTGTTTCAACCTGTTATACTCATTGTTATCAGTCGAACATATCAGTGATTGTCATATGAGTCTTTTCTTGTTACTGGCAGACGGTTCTTCTTCTGTGTTTTTCATTTGTTTGGCTTTATTGCAACAAAATTATTTAGGCACTTTTAAGTGAGAAACAAAAAGCTTTTTAGAGATATGCATGGTGTTATTATTTTATCAGCTTTACTGTTTGGTTGTGTTATTAAATATTGACATAAGATACTTTATAGTCCAGAGATGACAATTAAATGCAATTTTAGCTTGTTTATATTTTAGCATGAAACTTTTTGAAAATAGTTCTTGTAAATATCTTTTTCATCTTATATATACTGTAAGTTTAAAATTTTTGAAATCCTAATTTTCTATTAGGTTGTTCATGAAAGCTACATAATATATATATAATTACTTTTATTATTTAAGTATTAAAGTTACTACTCCTTGGGTGCTATTAATTCTCTCATTTATTTTCTTTTTAAATAGTCTAGCGTAAGGTAAAAGTTAGTTTTAAATAATCGGTATTAAAACATTTACTACACTTATGAATTATAAAGCTAAATCATTATAAATCATTATAAATTGTTCATACAGTTTTAAACATGTTCAGATCTACGGTCCATTTAGAAATTATTCTGCAACATGCTGCAGAGATTGAATACCTTCTCTTGCAATTTATCCTAGAGATTCCACCACTTTATTAATAACTTTTGATAGAGCTACTAGAATGCTGTTTTTTATGTGTTTTATTAGCCTTGTGATTATTTTGTACTAATTTCCTCTTGAGTAGGCATAATTTTAACTCTTTATTATCTAAATTTCCATTCCTATTTATTCACTCATATCATAATTATTCATTTATGTTGGTTGCTACAGATTTGTGATGTTTAACTTCAGCCTGCTTCCAAGAAAATCATGGCAAAGGTCAAAAGTTGCCAGAATCCCTATCAGTGGACTTGGAAAGGGGCAGGGAGGAGACCAGGGAGAGAGTGTGGGGTTGGGGAAAGAATGAGGGAGCAGGATACAGTTGGGACACAGAATTAACAAAATGTAACTAATAAGAAAAATAAAATAAAAAAACTTACAGTTTCCTTTACATCTTTCCTGACCTTTAGAATTTCTTACTATGATGGCAGAGTATGTGCACACACAAGTATACACATTTGCACATAAATGAATACATTTGTATTCATTGGAATGCAATGGCCCAAATGAACGTCTACTGAGACTGAAAAATGTCATGTCCCTGAAATGAGTTGTGGAATGCCAAAGGGTGAAAACCTTTGACTCTATTAACATATGGATTGACTTGGCTATCATGACACTATCTAACGGTCATTGAGTGGTGATTATGCCACATGTTTCTATTGTTTTACATATGCTATTTCATTGCTTCTGTAACAACCATATACAATACATACCACGATCTCCTTTCTATTAATGTGGAAACCAAACCTCACAAAGGATAAATGATTACTCTTAATCATGTTTAGGAAAGTTGAGGTAGAATTGAACCCAACATCTTTTAACTAATTAATTTTAACTAATTAAAATTCTGATAATGGAAAATGGTAGATGTATGTAAGTCATATACTTTGTGTCAAACATGGTAAGGGACTTCAACGTGCTTAATATTTTTACTGTTTGACAACGAATTTCTCTGTGCCACAGCTTGTAAAGCGCCTTGAAATGAAAGCATGTCAGCAATTTCAGTCTTCCTATTATACATGATAATGCACTAATAGACCATGCTTCATTAGAGTAGCAGGAGATACATCATACATAGATTGCTACCAGGTAGTAATATTATTTATGAATCTCAGTAGGTGGCATATAAACTCTTATTTTTGAGAACTTTTTTTTGGGTTAAGTGAGTAGTACTTCTTTTCTTTTGCTTCTATGAAAAATAAGCCAAATAAAATTTTCTTTAATGTAAAATAGTGCGGTTTATATCTTTTATTATCTTAAACATAAAAGTATCCAGAAAGTCATGGTTATGCACAAATAATAAAATAATAATTACTTTAATTGTTCTACAATTATTGAAAATGTATTTTGAACTAGTGGTATTAATTTTGAAACTATATTAAAACTATAAGCTATGATCGTATACAATAAATTGAGGCACTATTAGATCCTCTTTAGCAATTTGTATGTGAGGTAAATTGGAATTTTATAATTGACACAAGGTCTGCTGAAGAATTTAGTAACTTCTTTTCATTATCTCAATCATATGGTTACAGAAGATCTAAGATTTTACCCCAAACTTTAAATTCCATTGTCTTAGACATCTCATTGCTGTTTTCATCTCTGTGTTCCTCAATGTGTATATAATAGGATTCAAGAGTGAAAAGCTTCTGTAAAGCAAAGGACACCGTCATCAAAACAAAGCGACCACCTACAGATTGGGAAAGAATCTTCACCAACCCTTTATCTGACAGAGGTCTCATATCCAGTATATATAAAGAACTAAAGAAGCTGAAAAGCAGCAAACCAAGTAATCCACTTAAAAAATGGGGAACAGAGCTAAACAGAGAATTCTCTGTAGAGGAATACCGAATGGCAGAGAAGCACTTAAAGAAATGCTCAACCTCATTAGCCATTAGGGAAATGCAAATCAAAACAACCCTGAGATTTCACCTTACACCCATGAGAATGGCCAAGATCAAAAACTCAAGTGACAACACATGCTGGAGAGGTTGTGGAGAAAGGGGAACCCTTCTCCACTGCTGGTGGGAATGTAAACTTGTACAACCACTCTGGAAATCAATCTGGTGCTTTCTCAGACAACTAGGAATAGCGCTTGCTCAAGATCCAGCCATACCACTGCTGGGCATATATCCAAAAGAGGCTCAAGTACACATAAAGGACATTTGCTCAACCATGTTTGTAGCAGCTTTATTTGTAATAGCCAGAAGCTGGAAACAACCCAGATGCCCCTCAACGGAAGAATGGATGCAGAAATTGTGGTACATCTACACAATGGAATATTACTCAGCAATAAAAAATAAGGAAATCATGAAATTTGCAGGTAAATGGTGGGATCTGGAAAGGATCATCCTGAGTGAGTTGTCTCAGAAGCAAAAAGACACACATGGTATATACTCACTCATATAGATATACAACATAGGACAAACCCACTAAAACTTGTGCATCTAAAGAAACTAAGCAAGAGAGAGGACCCTAACTAAAACGTCCAATCCCCATCCAGAAAGGCAAACAGGATGGACATCAGGAGAAGAAGAAAACAGGAAACAACCTAGGAACCTACCACAGAGGGCCTCTGAAAGCCTCTGCCCTTCAGACTATCAAAGCAGATGCTGAGCCTGATGGGCAACTGCTGGGCAGAGTGAATGGAATTTTAGGTAAGAACTGGGAAATAGTAAGAGCTGGAGAGGACAGGGTCTCCACAAGGAGAGCAACAGAACAAGAAAATTTGAACATAGGGAACTTCCCAGTGACTCATACTCCAACCAAGGACTATTCATGGAGATAACCTAGAACCCCTGCACAGATGTAGCCCAGGGTAGTTCAGAGTCCAATTGGGTTACATAGTAATGTGAAGAGGGACTGCCTCTGACATAATCTGATTGGCCTGCTCTTTGATCACCTCCCTCTGGGGGGGGTGTGCAGCCTTACCAGGCCACAGTAGAGGACAATACAGCCACTTTTGATGTGAACTGACAGACTAAGATCAGAAAGGAGAGGAGAACCTCCCCTATTAGTGGACTTGGGGAGTGGCATGCAAGCAGAGGGAGGAGGGAGGGTGGGATTGGGATGGGAGGAGGGAGGGGCTTATAGGGGGATGCAGAATGAATAAAGTGTAATTGATGAAAAATTTAAGAAAAAAAGGGAAAAAATAATTTAAGAACCTTAAATGACTTTCAAAACTGGAGGAAAACATGGAGTTAGTCAATTGGCATGGAGCACGTCTCGCTCCTGGGGCAATGGTCTCCTGAACTTACTCAGACCTCGGACACCACCACTGCTAGTTCTAGAACTGACGCAGGATGTTCCAACGAGGGGTTAAGGCTTCTCATAATATTTCCTATAAGCCCACACCTGTTTGTCTATATCCCCCATTTTTATTCATTATTAGCCAGATAGAGCCAAGTAATTGTGGTAATGATACTTGCTTTTTTTTAAGCCCCAATGCTAGTAAAGTTAGGTATGCCCTGGTTACTCGCATGCCTCACTGGGTGCCTATGCCCATTGATGCCCCTCACGCTATGACTCTCTTCAGACAGAAAAGGGATCTTGGAACTACAGCCACCATTGTTACTACCATCTAATTGACGGCTGTTGGAGCTACCACCAGGGCATTAGCCATGAGTCATACTGGGCAGACTGCTCAGACCCTGAATAATCATTTAGCCAATGTAGCTCATGCCTTAGTTGTACATAAAGGAATTAATGCTCAACTAAAAGGAAGCTTGATGGTTTTCAATCAGAGGATTGACCTCTTGCAGGAGCAAATTGATACCCTATGGCAAATCGCTCAACCTGGCTGTCAATGAAAGTATGCTGGACTTTGTGTCACTAGCACACAACATGAGAATTTTTCCTGCGCTGCAAATCTGTCTAAACAATTGTCGAGCTATATTTTAGGTAATTGGACTGGAGAATTCGATACTACGATGGAGCAGCTGAGAGTGGCCATTGTCACAGTAAATTCTACCGGAGTGGACGCAGGACTAGCCACAGGATTATCAACCTGGATTGCTGCAGCCATGAATCATCTGAAGGAATTGGCGGGCATGGGAGTGTTAGCAGGCCTTCTGGTGTTGGTCTCCTTGGTTTGCCTGTGGTATATATGCAAGATTAGAGTCTCACAACAGTGTGATGCAGCCATGATCATTCAGGCCTTTACAGCCATTGAAGCAAGACATTCTCCCCAAGCATGGTTGGATACCATAAAAAGCTAAAATGATACGCTCAGGATGCGAGGCTAAGCACTGCACTCAGGGTCAGCCGCTTTGGACCCAGAGAAGAGCATGTCTGATTGCATGCGGGTTGATGCCCCAGGTCCCGCCTCTGAGAAAAAGTTATAGGACGGGTCTGATGCTCTTTGGGTGGATGACACCTAAATGAACATCGGTACAAAGTCCCAATTTATTTCTAATATCAGAGATCAGACCTCTACTCTTGTCTGATGCGTCTAAAACAAAAAGGGGGAACTGTAGAGAGCTGCGGAATGCTATGCCTTAAAGATGGAGCTGGTTTCTGCCTTCCACCTTCCCGATGGTGAGTGCTCTCTGTCAGGAACAACTCCACATTTGGCTAAGGCCGAGGATCTGGCTTGCTTCCATGTATGTGGACCTATCTGCATTGCCCACGTGGCACACCTGGGTTGGCTACCCAGAGGCTATTTAAGCTGTGGGCTGGCTTTCCCCAGGGTCCGAGGATTGTTCAAGGTTCCTGAATAAACTGCATTGAAAAAAAAAAAAAAACCAAATATAGTGACATATATTCTGAAAATGCCATGATGAAGTTTATTTTTATATACTAAATTTAAATGAATAACAAAAAATAACTTCATAGTAAATGCATTTTTGTTGAGTAAAAAAGTCTTTATTGTTTTGTTATAAATAAATGGTATCAATGCTCTATATCAAAAAAAAAAAAGAGAGCAGTGACCACAGAATAAAACACAGCAAGGAATTTATCTAATGACTTTATGGGAAAGGGCCAAGCATAAATGAAGATGCAATGTCCAAAGAGCAAAAGAACTACTGTGCTATGAGCAGAATACTACCAGACTTTCAAATAAGAACTAATACCAATACTCCTCAGAGGAACATACCAAACTCATTCTATGAATCCACACACACCTTGATACCTAAACCAAACAAAGACCCCACATAAAAAAAGAGAATTTCAGACCAATCTCCCTGTCAACATTGATGAAAAAATACGCAATAAAATACTTGCAAACCAAATCCAGGAAAACATAAAATATGGCATCCACCATGATCAAGCAGGCTTTATCCCAGGCATGCAGGAGTGGTTCAACATAAGAATATCCTTCAAAATAATCCATCATATAAACAACACACACAAACACACAAGCACACACACACACATACACACACACACGATGATCTTATGATGATCTTATTAGATGTTGAAAAAGCCTTTGACAAAATCCAACACCAGTTCATGTTTAACTATTTGGGGAGATCAGGGATTCAAGCACACACCAAGCACAATAACAACAATATACATCAAGCCAACAGCCAACATCCAAGTTAGATGTAGAAACTTAAAGTGTTTCTGCTAAAATCAGGAACAACACAAGGTTGCTTATTCTCACCATATTTCTTCAGTATAGTACTTGAAGTTCTAGCTAGAGCAATAACACAAGAAAAGGAGATCAGGGGCTAGAAATTGAAAGAGAAGTCAAAGTATCACTATTCATAGCTGATAAAATAGTGTATAAGTGACCCCTAAGATTCTACAAGATAACATCTACAGCTGGTAAACACCTTCATAGAAGTGTGTGTATACAAAATTAGCTCAATAAATCAGTAACCCTCATTTATACTCGCAACACAAGGGATGAGAATATATAGGGTAAAAAACACGCTTCACAATGACAACAAATAAAATAAAATGTCCTGGTGTAACTTTAACCAAGCAAATAAAAGACCTGTATGACAAGAACTTCAAGACATTGCAGAGAGAAATCAAAGATTTTAGAAGATGAAAATATCTTCCATGTTCCTGGATTAGTAGACTTAGTATAGTAAAAATGGCCATCCTGCGGAAAGCCATCTACAGAGTCAAAGCAATTCCCATCAAAATTCTAATACAATTTTTTTATAGACCTACAAAGAGCAACTATTAACTTCATGTTTAAAAAAAAGACACAGGATAGCTAAAAGAATTCTGTAACATCAAAGAACTTATGGTGCAATCAGCATCCCTTATCTCAAGCTATACTACAGAACAATAGTAGTAAAAACTGAATGGTATTGGCATAGAAACAGATAGGTTGATCAATGGAATTAAATTGGATGACTCAGAAATAAACCCACACTCCTACAGGGACTTGATTTTTGACAAAGAAGCCAAAACCGTACAGTGGAAAAAAGAAAGCATCTTCAACAAATGGTGCGGGTCTAACCAGATTTCTGCGTGTATAAAAGTGCAAATAGGTCCATATTTATCACCCTGCACAAAACTCAAGTCCAAGTAAATCAAAGAACTTGACATAAAAATAGAGACTCTAAACCTACTAGAATGCAACATGGAGAAGTTTATAACTCGCTGGCATAGGAGACAACTTCCTGAACAGAACAGAACACCAACAGCAAAAGCTCTGAGCTCAACAATTAATAAATGGGATCTCATGAAACTGAGATGCTTCTGTAAGTCAAAGAACACTGTCAATAGAAATAAAAAACAGCAGCTTACAAATTGGGAAAAGATCTTCACCAACCCTATATCAGACAGAGGGCTGATATATAAAATATAGAAAGAATTTAAGAAATCTAAAACCAACAAATCAAATAATACAATTAAAATATTGAATACAAAGCTAAATCAAGATTTCACACACACACACACACACACACACACACACACATACACATACACACATGCACAGAATTCAAAACAGAAGATTTTTGAATGGCTGAGAAACAAATAAATGCTCAATGTCCTTAGCCATCAGAGAAATACAAATCCAAACAATTATTAAGATTCCATCTTATACCAGTCAGAGTGGCTAATATTAAAAAAAAAAAAACCTCAAGTAACAACACATGCTGGAGAGGATGTGGAGAAAGGGGAACACTCTCCATTGCTGTAAACTTGTACAACCTCTCTGGAAATTAATTTGGCACTTTCTCAGAAAATTGGGGAAAGTTCCACCCACCCTAAGACCCAGCTGTACCACTCCTGGGCATATACTCAAAACATGTTCTACCATATACCAAGGACATTTACTCAACTATGGTCATAGTGGCTCTATTAATAATAGCCAGAATCTAGAAACAACCTAAGTGTCCTTCAATTGAGGAATGAATATAGAAATTGTGGTACATTTACACAGTGGAACACTACTCAGCAATCAAAAACAAAGAAATCATGAAATTTGCAGGCAAATGGATGAGACTAGAAAAGATCTTCCAAAGTGAAGTAACACACCTCAGAAAGACACACATGATATGTATTCACTTATAAGTGGATATTAGATCTATACAGGATAATCACACTACAGTTCGCAGATAGTTAAGGGAGGGTGCCGAAATGTCACACAAAAATAGACTAGAGAGCAGAAAGTAGAACAGATAGCATAAGGGAATTGGGCAGGTGATGAAATGGGGAGGAAAAGAAAGGGTGGAGATCAGATGTGGGGAGAAGTGGGGTGGGAGGAAAGAGGGCTGGGAAAAAGAAGGGAAACTTGGAGGGAGGGTCATCTCTTTGTCAAGTTGGAGGCCTGTGACAGGGTAGGCTCCTGGCAGGATATAGTTGTGACTCTAGGTGAGACTCCTAACAGGGGGGAGAGTGGACATGAAGACTGAAGTGACCACTTCCTAGCCAGGCAAGACAACAACCCACAGACAAAATCTGTGATCCAAAACTTACCCTGCCTACAAGAAGGGCAGGGATAAGAAGAAACAATGATGGAGGGAAAATCCAAACAATAATAGGCCCAACCTGAGACCCACTCGATGGTAGAGAGCCATCTCCTGACACTAATAAGAATACTTTGCTATACTTGCAGATAGGAGCCTAATATGGCTGTCCTCTGGGAGGGTTCAGCCAGCAGCAGATGGAGACAGGTGTTGGGACTTACAGCCAAGCACGTGGTGGAAATCTGGGGGTCCTGTGGAACTGTAGGAGGAATGATGGAAGGAGATGGAGGGGACAGGAGCCTCACAAGAAGACCAACAGAGACAACTAACCCAGTCCCATGGGGTCTTGCAGAGACTGAGACATCAACTAAGGAGCATGCATGATCTGGACCTAGAGCAACTTGGGTTTCATATGGATGCCTGGCAAGTGGGGGGGTGAGGGCTGTTTCTAACAGGGACTCTGTTGCCTGCTTTTGGATCACTTCCCCCTAGCAGTGCTGCCTTGCCTGGCCTCAGGGGGTGAAAATATGCTCAGACCTGATGTGATTGGATGTGCTGGGGAAGGTTAATATGGGGTAGGGAGGGCTCCCCTTTTCTGGGGAAAAATACTGAGGGGATGGAGGAAGAAGGGTAAGTGTGGCAAGACTGAGCGGAACGAATGGGGGGGTAAATAAAATAATTATAAAAATAAATAAATAAATAAATACATTAATTAATTAATATAAATTTTACCTAACAGGCAAAAACAAATCCACATGTAGTACTTTTATTTTACAATCAGCAGGATTTATTGTAACCCCATATCAAGTCAATTTTCTAAAATCAACAAAGGAAATGTTTATATTCCATAGCGTTCATAGTTATTGCATCAGTTCATACCTGCTAATATCACATACAGTTACAGATCATACTTCATCAGTAATGTGACCAGATTTTTTCACCATGGGTTGTTTCTTTTATTTTTTATATTAAATTTTTAATTTTTAATATTAGTTACAGTTTATTAACTTTGTATTCCAGCTGTATCCTTCTCACTTGTACCCTCCCAATCTTATTCTCCCTCCCTCATCATCTCCCTGCCCCTTTGTAAGTCCACTGATAGGACCTCTCCCCCTTTCATCTGACCCTAGCTTATCAGGTATTTCAGGCCTGGCTGCAATGTCCTCCTCTGTGGCCTAGAAAGAGCCAGCCATTGAGTTCCTTTTAGAAATAGTCCTTGTTCCCCTTACTAGGGTACCCACTTAGATACTGAGCTACATGGGCTACATTTCAGCAGGGGTTCTAGGTTATATCCATACATGGTCCTTGGTTGGAGATACAGTCTCACAAAAGACCCCAGTGCCCAGGTACATTTGGTCCTTGTGGAGCTCCTGTCCTCTCCAGGTCATACTAACTACCCCTTCTTTCATACGATTCTCTGCACTCTGCTGAAGGTTTGGTTATGCTTTAGGGAATTATGTTCACTGCACAGGTTTTGTTCTTGACATATCTCTCATGATTAGCACGTGGCCTCAAAATCTGAAATTCTTTAGTCACTTAGATTATATTGTTACAGGAACAGACCAGGCAGCTGCAAGCTGTTTTTTAAGTTTCTTAGAAATGAAGTGAATAATTTCGAAAAGTTCAATAAAATTATCAGTGCTGAGATGACTAATAGGAAGTTTTACTCGTCATTCTTCCCATTTTCACAAATTTGCAGTACTCAGTATCATTGTTATTGGAGAAATCCCTAAGGATGTCCAAGATAATTATTTCTTAGGTTCTCATTTTGTTCGGAAGACAGAAAAGGTGACATGGAACACACAGGGGACAGTGAAGTGAAGAAGGATTAACCAGGTGGAAAGACGTCTTGATATGCATGAATGTCTTCATAAACCCACATCAGATGGGAAGAAAATGTGACCCAAGAGAAAGCTGTGATTTTGGTAAGTCAGCTCTCTGATATCCTTCTTTTAGGTAATTAATAAAATATTTCTAGTTATCTCTTTTTACCATTATATGTTGTATATTAAGTTCAGAATGTGTTTTTGACTTTCTTCTATTTGAGTCCAATATTGTGGGGTTTTTTTCCCCACTTCTGTTCCATGAATGCTCGAGTCTATCTCAGATGCTCGCCATTTTTAATCAGATAATCTATTAGAGTAGTATAGAGATAACATTTCACAAATATTCACTTCAAGTTAAACAGACAGAATAGCTTTGAGCCAAGGAGTGCATAGCAGATAAGAAAACTTTCAGAATAGAATTGGGCATAAAAAGAAAAGCATTCTGAGTGGTTATTGTGGGAATCAGCTCAAAAGGGCATTCAGTACAGAAATGCATGGAAAAATACAAGAAAATAAACAGTTTGCTTCTAGAATCTTAAAAAGATAATTCAAGTTTCTTCAATCAGTTTCTTTTTGTATTTCTCAACATAAAAACATTAGATATTCTAAGAGAATTTCTACTAAGTTAAATGCAAAAATTGCAGAGTCCCTTTAAATGATTGTATTCAATAGGTCTTTGACAGTCGTGATAAAAAAGTCCTGGGCAAAAGAGGAGCGGGTGAAGTGGTTATTATGTTCCTGAAAAAAATTGAATATCAAATATGAATCATGCATTTGTATATTTCACATATACATAGTATAGGTTGCTTATAGATTTTTAGAGAGATAATTCAGCTTGTTTACCTTCATTAATTTTTATGTTAATTAATGTAAAAGCTAACATTAGATTTTTTAGGAAATTTGCTAATAAGTTAAATATATGTATGTATATTTATATATTTATAAAAATGCATTTCCATATGTACAATATGTATGTGCAAATAGAAAAATATTTTCAGATATAAATACATATGTTCAAATATACTATATATACATATAGATGAGCATGTATATCTTAAACAGAGTTCAGCTGAACATCAGAATATTGGCCATAACTTTATGAATCATATTGTTTCAAGACACAGTAGGAAATAAGATTAAAGGGAACAATTCGTGCACCATTTTGCTCTGGATATTAGAGAGGTGTAATGCCCATGTGTGTATTTTATTCTATGATTTCTCAGCACATTAAATTGAGTGTGTAATATTATTTAAGCTCCTGTAATATCTGGCATCATTTTTACTAGCTTCTCAAAAATCATGTGGATATAAAACATCCTGATTAACAGCATTAAAACAGAACTGATCATGTACAGTCACTACTATGTATCAGCTATGTAAGATTTTTACGTTCACAGAGATCTGATGACAATACTGTCCTACTTTTATAATACTAGAGAAGACTATCTATCTATCTATCTATCTATCTATCTATCTATCTATCTATCTATCATCGTTTTTTAGAGGCAGGTTTTCTCTGTGTAGTCTTGGCTATACTGGACTCACTTTGTAGAACAGTCTGACCTCGAACTCACAGAGGCCCACCGACCTTTTCCTCCTTGAATGCTGGGAACACAGACATGCACCACTGTGCCCAGCTGAGGAGACACTTTAAAAGGCATTGCTTGAGACTTGGTTCTGCTTTGCAGCAGAGGTCCCAAAGGACAGTTTGACAATGCTCTGTAAATGAATGCACTTTCTTAATAATTTCCTTTGGTAGTGCCATAATTCCACCATGACTATAAAAATTGAGCTCAGTAAAGCCAACACCAAGAGACAAGATATAGTGGAAGGGGTGAAATCCAAGACATCCTTAATTCTATGCAAAAAAAAAATCACAGCCAAATAAAGATTCCTGAGAGCATAAGAAGCAGTGTGTCCCAGGAAAGAGCACGCCAACTGGATATCTAGTACCAAGTGGTCATCCTGAGAACATACTTAAAAGTAACATTACACAGGCTGAATAATTTGTATGTATAAAACTATTAATAAAAGGTAGGCTGTGATTTTCTTTTTCTCCTTTTTTATTACTCAGATTTTTTTTAATCATACAATATAGTCTCAATATGCTTTTTCCCTTCCTTTTTTTCTCTGACTTCCTACCCACATTGTCTCTCATTTGGACCCTCTCCCTTTGTGTCTCTCATTACAAAAAAAAAAAAAAAAAAGACAGGCTTCTAAGAGATAACAACAAAGCATAACAAAATAAAAAATATTAAGATAAACCAAATACTTTCATATCCAAGTAGGATAAGAGAAGCCAACTGTAAAATTAAAGAGCCCCAAGAGAATGCATAAGAATCAGAAACTCACACATCTATTCAAGAATCTCATTTAATTATTAAAATGAAATCTCTACTATTACATGCTGAAGACTTGGTGAAGACACATGTAGCCCTCTGCTTTCTTCTTCATTATTTTTGAATTCCTATGAGCTTCACTCTGTTGATTTAAGGTACCTTCTTTTCCCACGAATTTGACAGAGAACAAGGAACAGTATATGGGAGAATTTGGAGGGAAGAAAGGAGAGAAATATTGTCATTATATTATAACTTAAAAAAAAACAAAGAAAAAATAAACAAATAGTTCAACCTGACCCTAATCTTTATGATATGTAACAAAATTAAATATATATCAAGGAATACTAATTCTTCATTGTATGATCAGCGTATTTTGCTTAGATATTGGGCATATCTTTGTAAGGCATGTGTATTTACTTATTCCATCAGGTTTCTTTAGCAGATGGATGTGCTACCTGATGCCTTCATAACTTTTACTTGTCTTCCATTCCTTCTCTACACTTTTGTGATGACAGAAATCAGGAACTTAAAATAATTCTGATGATGGCATCAAGGATTTTATTGTTCGCCTGCTCTGGGATAAAATGAGACCCCAAGTTGAAAAGCACCATGAGAATTATTGAAGGGAAAAAAAAAGTGGTCAATGACTGTTTACCATCTGGTTTCAGTATTGGTCACTATATTAGCATAAGCACCCTGCCTTGAGGGGAATAACTGCTGCTCACTGGAAGTATAACTTCCAATTCATCCAAGGCTGATAGTCAAAGGACAACCTTGTTGACATATTTATGTAATTCATTCTGTTCTTTACAATAACATAGATGATCAGTAGAAAAGCAAAACAATAAGGAAATACATACTAGTGATAGGATGATGATAGGTGTTGTTTATGTCATGAAACTAAAGTATTTCAAAATCTGAAGTGGTCTCAAGATTAGTTTATGCAATTTAAGATTAATATTTTCTCTTTTTTTGAGTGTTTCTTACTGGCTTTCTTATGCTAAATTTTTTTTAATTTAATTTAATTTTTTTATTATTAGTTACATTTTACTAACTCTGTATCCCAGCTGTATCCCACTCCCTCATTTCCTCCCAATCCCTCCCTCCCTCCCTCCCTCTCTCATCTCCTCCCTGCCCCTTTCCAAGTCCACTGATTGGTAAAGACATCCTCCCCTTTCTTCTGACCCTGTTTTATCAGGTATCTTCAAACTGGCTGCAAAGTCCTCCTCTGTGGCCTAGCAGGACTGCTCCTCCCTTGAGAGGTGGGGAGGTCAAAGAGCCTGCCCCTGAGTTCCTGTCAGAAATGGCTGAGACTGAAGTAAATGTGACTTGCAGTGATCAGGTCTGACTTAACTTGCCTTGTGCTTTCAATCCATTTACACTGGTATTTGTAGTAGTATTTGTTAATCAGTTTAGTTGAGCAAACAAAATCTATTATATGTATTTATTAATGAATAACTGTGAACCTATATTTTGTATTTATATCTCATGCCAGTGTGTATGTTATAGCACCTTCTGTATGCTTCCCAACTAAGGTTTTTCCAACATGCTCTTTCGAGCTTTAAGCTAAAATTGTATTTTTCATTAATTAATTAATTAATTAATTACATTAGTTTATATCCCGATAAGCACTCCCCTTCCACCTCTATTCCAAGGGCCTCTTTCTGCCTTCCACTTCCCCAATATCACCCTCCCTTTCTTCTAGGAGAAGAGGAGACATCCCAAGAATATCAACCCTCCTTGGCATATCAAGTTGTGGTAGGAATGGGATTATTCTCTTCTATTGAGGGTAGACAATGTCATCCAGTTAGGGGAAAGGGATCCATGGGCAGACAGCAGAGTCAGAGACAGCCAGGGACCCTGCTGTAAGAGTACCCACATGAGGACTAAGCTGTACATCTTTTATATATGTGTGAGGGGCCTAGGTCAAGCCCATAGACACTCTCTTCTTGTGGTTCAGTCTCTATGAGCCCCTTTGTGCCCAGGCTAGTTGATTTTGTAGGCTTTCTTGTGGTATCCTTGATTTTTCTGGCTCTTTTAATCCTTTTTCTCCCTCTTCCATAAGACTTTCTGAGCTCTGCCAACTCTTCGGCTGTGGTTCTCTGCATCTGTTTTCATCAGCTGCTGGGTGAAGCCACTCAGATGACAGTTATGCCGGTTTCCTGCCTGCAAGTATAGCAAAATATTATTAATACTGTCATGAGTGGGCTCTCTCTCATTGCCTGGGACTTAAATTAGGAAAGTCAGTGATTGGGTAAGTGGAAGGTTTTATGGGTGGGTTGGTGTTTCTCTTCCTCTACTGTAAATCCACCTGTCCACAATAGGGGGCCACATCATGCTCCATAACCTCTGCTTCTAGGAGTCTCAGCTAGGGTCACCACCATAGACTCCCAGGAGCCTCCACCATCCCAGAGAAGACACAGATATTATTCTACTGATGCTCAAAGAAATCATTATACAGTCTGACAAAATGGTAATATCTTATAATACCATTTTTACTGAATTTTGGTGTATTTCCCCTTCAGTTGCCAAATTTAATCCTCATTTTTTTTTTCAGAATTTCATGAATGCTAGTAAAAAATTTGGACAGTATTTCTCAATGAAACAGCATCCATTTTGGGGTTTTTACGTTGCTCTCTTGCTTTACTCACTGCTCTCTTAAAAAGAAATTGCTGATAGAGCATGTGAATAACAGTCACACATGATGCTTCTCTTCTTGCCCTTGACTCATTAGCTTTCACCTCAGGCAGCACAATGTTACGCATTCTTGGCTTAGATTTATCTTCAATTTATCCAATTCTATTCAGATGAGTTTCAATACGAATGTCTAATTCTACACAGAAAGTTGCCTACAGCATACCTCTAGTTAATAATTTTTCTTTCTTCGCAGGTTACTTCTGAAGACATACTGAGAAAAATGGGTGTAGGCAATCAGTCTGTGGTGTCAGAATTTATACTTTGGGGACTTTCCAACTCATGGAATATTCAGCTCTCACTCTTTGTGATATTTTTAATGATTTATCTTCTCATTGTTTCTGGAAATATTACCATTCTGGTTTTAATCATCTCTGACCCGCATCTGTATTCTCCCATGTACTTCCTGTTGGCCAACCTGTCTTTTGTTGATATGTGGCTTTCTTCAGTCACCACTCCTAAAATGATCACAGACTTTCTCAGGGAAAACAAGACTATTTCCTTTGCAGGCTGCATGTCTCAGGTCTTCTTTGCTCACTGCATCGCTGCAGGAGAGATGGTGTTGTTGGTGGTAATGGCTTATGACCGCTATGTGGCCATCTGCAAGCCACTGCATTACTTTACCATCATGAACCTGAAAAGATGTACTGGGTTGGTGTTGACTTCCTGGACAACTGGATTTGTACATGCCATGAGTCACCTGGTAGTGATTGTGGAGCTGCCATTTTGTGGACCTAAGGAAATAGACAGTTTTTTCTGTGATATGCCATTGGTAATCAAGCTAGCTTGCATAGATTCCGATGATTTGGATGTTCTAATGAATGCTGGCTGTGGGGTTGTGGCTGTAACGTGCTTTATTCTGTTGCTCATATCCTACACTTATATCCTAATCACTGTACGACAGAGCTCTAAAGCTGGGGCTCATAAGGCCCTGTCCACGTGCACTGCCCACATCACAGTGGTGATCATCTTTTTTGCACCTTGCATCTTCATCTATGTGTGGCCTCTCAATATCACCTGGTTGGATAAATTTCTTGCTGTATTTTACTCTGTTTTCACACCTCTCCTCAACCCAGGTATTTATACTCTGAGAAATAAAGAAATGAAAAATGCCATGAAAAGATTTATAAGCAACTACTTTGGTCCCAAAGGAAATTTCTAATATCCAGATATATGTCCAAATTACTGAACATAGTGAAACTGACTGTTTGAAATAGATTTTAAGTCAGAAAATATAGTTGATATTCAAAATTTGTACAAATACCCTAATATAGATATAACTTGCTAATTAAAAAAAATATGACATTTACTGACCAACCCTCTTTCTAAAATTTCTTTCTAAATCTAATTTGAATTTTCTTTCCTTGTAGGGATATCATAAAACTGTTCCTCTATGTTTTTAATAGAGTTTACCTTAATGTGTGTTGACCAAACTCATATGTTTATCTTTATAAATAACATCTTAGTAAAATTTACCTGATTATAATTCTGTATATTACCACATGCCCCAAAAATTCAATTTCTTTGCCAAATGGCCAATATCATCACTTTTGCCTGATCACAGCTATCAAGAAAAAAACAAAACAAAACAAAAACAACTAAAGGAGTGGGCAGAAAATGTTAAGAGAAGATCAAACAAGTTATAGACTCAACAAGGCAGCATTGTGTTATACTTTGTGTTTTTTATTTTAAGCCAGATGAATATGTATCATAATAAAATATCCAACAATGTTTACTGAGATTTCTATGTTATCTCAATCTGATACTAAAATTTGTACTCTAAATTATTATTTAATATCATATATCCTGAAATAGAATCTCCATGAGGTCTGTTTTCATAAATTGATTGATTCATAGGGTAACAAACTATGTTTAGGATGCTTTTTCCACAAGATAGAGTTTATAATGTTGGTTAAAACTCCATAGCTATTTGACCACTTTAGGAATTTCAGATCTTATATTAAGTATTTTTTATTTAGGTTGTATTTTAAAGGATGCAAATAAAGGTTGAAGTTCATTCTTCTTCATGTGCACATCTCATTCTCCTTGTTTAGGATTCTTTCTTTCCTCCAGTATGTAGTTTTGGTATATTTGGTGAAAATCATGTCACTCTAATTGTGTAGAGTTAAGTAAAGTATTTCTAGTATATTTTATTCATTTATATGTAGTTATACAAGTATGCCAGTACCATACTGTTGTGGTTCAGTTACACAAATAAATATTACTCAGCAATTAAACAGAAGGAAACCATGAAATTTGTAGGCAAATGGTGGCATATAGAAAAGATCATCCTGAGTGAGGTATCCCAGAAGCATAAAGGCATACATGATATATACTCACTTATAAGTGGAAATTAGACACGTAATATATGATAAACATACCAAAATCTGTACACCTAAAGAAACTAAGCAAGAAGGAGGCCCATGGGTAAGATGATCAATCCTCACTCAGAAAGACAAATGGGATAGACATTGGAAGAAGGAGAAAACAGGAAACAGGACAAGAGCTCACCACAGAGGGCCTCTGAAAGACTCTACCCAGCAGTGTATCAAAGCAGATGCTGAGACTCTTAACCAAACTTTGGACAGAGTCCACTGGTACTGGAGGGTTTCTTTTTCTTCTCTTTGATCCTAGTCTATTAGGTCTCATCAGGAGTGGATGTATTGTCTTCCTCTGTGGCCTGGTGAGGCTTCTCCCCCCTCACGGGGAGATGATCAAAAAGCAGGCCAATCAGTTCATGTCAGAAGCAGTCCCTGTTCCCATTACTATGGAACCCACTTGGACACTGAACTACCATCTGTGTACTTTCTTGCTACCTGAAGATCCAGCTTTACCACTCCTATGTCTGTATCCAAATGATGCCCAAGTATAAAATTTCAAATAAGCCAAAAGAACAAATTCTGACCAAATAAGATCAGAAATCAATGAAAAAAAAATAGATCAATAAACATGTGATAATGTATTAAAGCAGAAACAAAGATAATTTTGTGCACATTTACTATGAAAAAGTTGGCTCAAAAAGGACCTATAAAAGGCTGTTAATCACAAAATTAGCAGGTTATCTAGGTTGGGTACAGGGAAGAGGTGACATGGTTGATGTTTGGAGTTGATGATTTCTAACACTATCTGGAGGCAGAATTTTACCTGTTTTCTCTTAATACTTTCTAGTGGCTGAAGAAAGACCTTGAACTATAGATGATAATTTATTTTGTCAAAAATGTACTGACATAAAATAAAAATTTCATAGACATACCTATACTACCATTTGGCAAATTTTATAGACATACCTACACTAACATTTGGCAAACAGCTCTTGATTGGGGTTAGCAATCTACACGTAAAATTAATGATTACTATCAAGTCAAAAGTTGAATCTTTAAAATGTTTAATTTTGAATGGATTTGCTAAAATGTCAATTAAGCTGACAGTGAAATAGAATAAAATTAAATAATTAAGTAAGAATATGTCTGGATCTTAATAACATTAAAGTCCATAATATAATATGGAATGCTTTATGCCTTTTTATTTCTCAGCTTAGAGGAAATAGGTGAATTTGTCAAAAAAATTACAGCTTTCCTTTGGAATTTAGTGTAAGGCAAAAATCCATTTCTTTCATTTTTATTCATTGTTGTACATGAAGTCTTAGACAATGTAAAAAATTAAAAAGGAAACTAGAATTAAAACTCTTAAAACTCATTATATTGGTAGGTGTCATAAATATTTGATTAGGAAATATTGAATAATCCAAATAGTAATTACTAGATACAATGAATTATTTCAGAAAGAGTGTAGAATATGAAAATTTAAAATTGTATATAATTATACAATTAACAGTAGAACTTAATGTTTATAATATCAATATCTCATGACCATCTTTGACAAAACAATAGTATGTAAATTACATAATACTACTGAGTGTATTGAGAAGGATATAATACAGACAGAAATAAACCATTTTGTACATTTCAAACTGAGTAGATAATTAAAAGTTTGAGTTAGAAGACTGTATTGTTCATGTCCTTGCTTCAGTACTCTCTGGGTTGTGGTGTGTTTGACTGATACCAAGTTTTTGAGCTTGGAGCTTCTCTGGGCTTGCAAGCTTATATTCCATTAAGAGTTTATCTGTGATTATTGGGAGGGGCAAGATGACAGCTCCGGGAGGACTCTCATTCTGACCAGCAGCATGGCAGGATCAGCACAGTGACCAGCAATCAGAACTCGCGGCCATAAAACACAGTGATTGTGTTTCCCAGGTGAGAGGATACCCCACGGTGGGGATTCAATCAGCTTTTAACTCACCCTGCTAAACCTCGGAAGAGATCCTGGTTCTACCAGATGCTTGGCTGCCAGCCGCCAGCCCCATGACATCCCAGAGCCACAAGCCAGTGTCTCTGGTCATGGTCCCAGACTGAACCTTGAGCACCACACTATCAGAGACTGGAATTTTCAGTTGAGAGATAACCCCACGGTGCAGGAAACGATTGGGATCGACCTTAGGTCACCCAGATATCCCCTGGAAAAGACTCAGGTTCCATGGGCACACCAGGAGCCAGCCCAGAGCCAGAGCTGGAGACCCAGGCTCTGGCACAGAGCCCTGCCTGCCTGTGCGCCTGATTCGCTGCCTGAGATAGAACTGTGGGCACCAGGGCACCAGTGAATGAGTTTCCCTGTTTGGTGCAAACACACAGGGAGAGAAATGGCTGGTCTGATCTCAGAGCACTCAGCCGACACACCCACCCCGAAAAGGTCTTGGGAAAATTATCCAGTTTAGGCAGACGCCCAGGCTCCCAAAGGCCGGAAAGACAGACACAGGCAGTTTCTGTGGGCCAGACAGCTGGCAGAGACTGAGCCCCCATCACTCAGCTGTGCTCCAGACACAGGCAGTTTCTGAGGCCAGCCAGCTGGTGGAGACTGAGCAGTGCACACCAGGGCAAAAAAAGAGACTGGGAGTTCCTGTCTCTAGAGAATCCACAGGGAAGGAAGGAAGCTGTACTGACTTAAATCACCCAGTCCTTCCCTGGAAAAAGTCTAGCAGACTGGTGGGGCCTAGCTGCCATCACTCAGCTGTGCTCCAGACACAGGCACAAACAGTTGCTGCGTGCCAGATGTCCAACTGGGTCAAAGCAGCTGATCATTAAATTTACAGCAAGAAACCCAGAAATAGGGCAGCTGTCTTCAGGACTTCCCTGGGTGAGAGGAGAACCCTCTCGACTAACAGAGACCACAGTTATCACTCGGGTCTCTATCCCTGAGGTGAGCAGCAGCAACTCCTGAAAAAACGCCAGCCATCCAGGGACTATACCCAAAAAGCTGAGAAGACTTCCTTCAGGAAAAACCAGCTTTCTGCAAAGGGGATTCTCTTCACCACAGGATCCCCAGGAACCACAAGAAAATAACCCCAAACACCTAAAATAGCAAAATGGGTAGAGGCCAGCATACAAGCTCAAGCAACAAAAGACAGCAGTATGACATCTCCAGAACCCAGTTACCCAGGGGCAAGTAGCCCTGTACACCCCAGCATAACTGAGATCCAAGAAGATGACCTAACAACTATGCTCATGAAGATGATAACAGAGGAAACAGATAGGATTCGTAAACATAGAGGAAGATAAAGTCAAACAGAATATTGCCATCCATAAAGAAATAGAGGAAGCTGCAGCCAAATAGTTTATGACCTTTAGAAAGAAAATGCTTAAAGCACTGAATGAAATATATATATATATATATATATATATATATATATATATATATATATATATATATAACAGAGTTGAAGGAACTAAAAGAAAAACAGGAAAGTACAATCAGACAGGTGAAGGAAGTAAACAAAACAACTCAAGACCTGAAGATAGAATTGGAAAAATTAAAGAACACACAAATGGAGGAAATAATGGAGAGAAAGAATTTAGGGAAGAAAACAGGAACTACAGAGGTAAGCATAACCAACAGAGTACAAGAAATGGAAGAAAAAAAATCTCAGGTGTAGAAGACACAATGGAAGAAATTGATGTATCTGTCAAAGAAAATGTTAAATCCAAAAAATTCCTGACACAGACCGTCCAAGAAATGCAAGACAATATGAAAAGACAAAACCTAAGAATAATAGGTATAGAGGAAAAAGAAGACTCCCTTCTCCAAGGCCCAGAAAATATTTTCAACAAAATCATTGAAGAAAATTTCTCCAAGTTAAAGGAGAGGCCAATAAGAATACATGAGGCTATAAACAAACAGGTGTGGGCTTATAGGAAATATTATGGGAAGCCTTAACCCCCTCGTTGGAACATCCTGCATCAGTTCTACAACTAGCAGTGGTGGTGTCCAAGGTCTGAGTAGGTTCAGGAGATCATTGCCCCCAGGGGCGAGACATGCTTCATGTAAGTTGACTAACTCCATGTTTTCCTCCACTTTTGAAAGTCATTTAGGATTCTTAAAATATTTTTTCCCTTTTATTTTTAAATTTTTCATCAATTACACTTTATTCATTCTGCATCCCCCCATGAGCCCCTCCCTCCTCCCCTCCCAATCCCACCCTCCCTCCTCCCTCCTCCCTCTGCATGCATGCCACTCCCCAAGTCCACTGATAGGGGAGGTTCTCCTCTCCTTTCTGATCTTAGTCCATCAGTTCACATCAAAAGTGGCTGCATTGTCCTCTACTATGGCCTGGTAATGCTGCTCCCCCCCAGGGGCAGGTGATCAAAGAGCAGGCCAATCTGATTATGTCAGAGGCAGTCCCTCTTCACATTACTATGTAACCCAATTGGACTCTGAACTGCCCTGGGCTACATCTTTGCAGGGGTTCTAGGTTATCTCCATGAATAGACCTTGGATGGAGTATGAGTCTCTGGGAAGTTCCCTGTGTTCAAATTTTCTTGTTCTGTTGCTCTCCTTGTGGAGACCCTGTCCTCTCCAGCTCTTACTATTTCCCAGTTCTTACATAAAATTCCATTCACTCTGCCCAACAGTTGCTTATCAGCATCTGCTTTGATAGTCTGTAGGGCAGAGGCTTTCAGAGGTCCTCTGTGGTAGGTTCCTAGGTTGTTTCCTGTTTTCTTCTTCTTCTGATGCCCATCCTCTTTGCCTTTCCGGATGGGGATTGGACATTTTAGTTAGGGTCCTCTCTCTTGCTTATTTTCTTTAGATGTACAGGTTTTAGTGGGTTTGTCCTATGTTGTATGTCTACATGAGTGAGTATATACCATTGCAAAACCTGCACTCCCGGTGCAGGGTCCATACCGCTCCCTTCCCCAAAGAGACTCACAGACCTCTGTTCAATGCAAAAGCAAGAGGCAGCTTATTCCGATCGCGATGTCTGTCGTCCCTTCAAAGCAGGAGACGACCCGAAGCATACTAAGCACAGAGTTTGTATACCTAAAAAAATCAGGCCTTTACATTGATTAGTCAGCAGAAAAGATAGCAGTAATGTGGGCTGGCAGCTGTAGCGGGGAGCTCACAGCTCCAAGGACAGTCCTCCCCTCTTCTCCCATCATTCTGTAGCAGGCCACTTACAGCTCCAAGGACAGTCCTCCCCTAAATCGCCTGACTTGTTCTTTTTTCTTCTTAGCTGGCCCTTATTCAAGGTCCAGTTGATTTCCTTTCTAATTTGGGATGGTCCCATTTCTCACCATGTGTTTCTTTTTGCTTCTGGGACAACTCACTCAGGATTAGCCAGATAGAGCCAAGTAATTGTGGTAATGATACTTGCTTTTTTGCCCAGTGCTGGAATGCTAGTAAATTTAGGCATGCCCTGGTTACTCGCATGCCTCGCTGGGTGCCTGTGCCCGTTGATGCCCCTCACACTATGACTCTCTTCAGACAGAAAAGGGATCTTGGAATTACAGCCACCATTGTTACTGCCATCTCCTTGGTGGCTGTTGGAGCTACCACTGGGACATTAGCCATGAGTCATACTGTGTAGACTGCTCAGACCCCGAATAATCTTTTAGCCAATGTAGCTCATGCCTTAGATGTACAAAAAGGAATTAATGCTCAACTAAAAGGAGACTTGATGGTGTTAAATCAGAGGATTGATCTCGTGCAGGAGCAAATTGATACCCTATGGCAAATCACTCAACTTGGCTGTCAATGAAAGTATGCTGGACTTTGATTCACTAGCATATAACATGAGAATTTTTCCTGTGCTGCAAATCTGTCTAAACAATTGTCTAGCTATATTTTAGGTAATTGGACTGGAGAATTCAATACTACGATGGAGCAGCTGAGAGTGGCCATTGTCACAGTAAATTCTACCAGAGTGGACGCAGGACTAGCCACAGGATTATCATCATGGATTGCTGCAGCCATGAATCTTCTGAAGGAATGGGCGGGCATGGGAGCGTTAGCAAGCCTTCTGGTGTTGGTCTCCTTGGTTTGCCTGTGGTATATATGCAAGATTAGAGTCTCACAACAGTGTAATGCAGCCATGACCATTCAGGCCTTTACAGACATTGAAACAGGACAGTCTCCCCAAGCATGGTTGGCTACCATAAAAAAGCTAAAATGTTACGCTCAGGATGCGAGGCTAAGCACTGCACTCAGGGTCAGCCGCTTTGGACCCAGAGAAGAGCATGTCTGATTGCATGCGGGTTGATGCCCCAGGTCCGGCCTCTGAGAAAAAGGTATCAGACGGGTCTGATGCTCTTTGGGTGGATGACACCTAAATGAACATCAGTACAAAGTCCCAATTTATGTCTAATATCAGAGATCAGACCTCTACTCTTTCCTGATGCATCTAAAACAAAAAGGGGGAACTGCAGAGAGCTGCATAATGCTGTGCCTTAAAGATGGAGCTGGTTTCCTGCCTTCCACCTTCCAGATGGTGAGTGCTGTCTGTCACGAACAACTCCATATTTGGCTAAAGCTGAGGATCTGGCTTGCTTCCATGTATGTGGACCTATCTGCATTGCCCACATTGCACGCTGGGGTTGGCTACCCAGAGGCTATTTAAGCTGTGGGCTGGCTTTCCCCAGGGTCAGATGATTGTTCAAGGTTCCTGAATAAACTGCATTGAAAAAAAAAAAGAAAAAAAAAGAATACATGTGGCCTACAGAACACCCAACAAATTTGACCAGAAAAGAAAATCCTCCTGCCACATAATAATCAAAAGAGTAAATATACAGTACAAAGAAAAAATACTAAAAGCCGCAAGGGAAAAAGGCCAAGTAACATATAATGGCAAACCCATTAGAATCACACCTGACTTTTCAACAAAGATTATGAAAGCCAGAAGGGCCTGGATGGCTATCACGCAGACCATAAGAGAACACAGATGTCAGCCCAGGCTACTATACCCTGCAAAGCTCTCAGTCCTCATAGACGGAGAAAACAAGATATTCAATGACAAAAAAAAAAAAAAAAAAAAAAAAAAAAATTCAACAATATCTACACACAAATCCGGCATTACAGAAGACACTGGAATGGAAAATACAACCCCCCAAAATTAGCTTCTTTCAAGAAAACACAGGAAATAATTAACCTTACTACCGTAAAACAAAAAGCAACCAAGCACACAACCTGATGACCACAGCCAACATCAAAATCAAGGGATCTAACAGCCACTGGTCATTAATCTCTCTCAACATCAGTGGATTCAACTCTCCAATAAAAAGACACAGATTAACAGAATGGATACATAAACAAAACCCAGCAATCTGTTGTATACAAGAAACACACCTAAGTCACAAAGATAGGCATTACCTGAGGGTAAAGAGTTGGAAGATGACTTTCCGAGCAAATGGACCCAAGAATCAAGCAGGAGTAGCCATTCTAATATCTGATAAAATAGACTTTCAACTAAAATTAATAAAAAGAGATGGGGAAGGAAACTTCATACTCATCAGAGGAAAATTCCACCAGGAAGACATCACAATCCTGAACATCTATGCCCCAAATAAAGAGCACCCACATTTGTTAAAGAAAGATTGATAAAATTTAAACCACATATAGATCCCCACACATTAATAGTGGGAGACTTCAACACCCCACTCTCAACAAAAGACAGGTCAACAAAACAGAAATTAAACAAAGAAACAATGTCTCTGACAGAGGTCATGAATCAAGTGGACCTAACAGACATTTACAGAACTTTACACCAAACACAAAAGAATTTACCTTCTGCTCAGCAAGTCATGGAACCTTCTCCAAAATAGATCATATAGTTGGTCACAAAGCAAGCCTCAACAGATACAAGAAGACTGAAATAATCCCTTGTATCTTGTCTGATCACCATGGAATAAAGCTGGACCTCAACAATAACAGAAATAGCAAAAAGCCTACACACACATGGAAACTGAACAACTTGTTACTAAATGACAGCTGGGTCAGGGAAGAAATAAAGAAACAAATTAAAGTCTTCCTAGAAATCAATGAAAATGAAGACACAACATACCCAAGCTTGTGGGACACAATGAAAGCAGTGCTAAGAGGAAAGTTTATAGCACTAAGTGCCTTCGAGAAGAAATTCGAGACAGCTCATTCAAGCAACTTAATAGGCCACTTAAAAACCCTAGAAAAGGAAGAAGCAGACACACCAAGAAGGAGTGAACATCTGGAAATAATCAAACTCAGCGCTGAAATCAATCAATTGGAAACAAATAAAACAATTCAAAGAATTGTACAATGTAAACTTGTACAACCACTCTGGAAATCAATCTGGTGCTTATCAGGCAACTACGAATAGCGATCCTCAAGATCCAGCCATACCACTCCTACGCATTTACCCAAAAGCGGCTCAATTACACAAAAGGACATTTGCTCAACCATGTTTGTAGCAGCTTTATTTGTAATAGGCAGAAGCTGGAAACAGCCCAGATGCCCCTGAACTGAAGAATGGATGCAGAAACTGTGGTACATCTACACAATGGAATATTACTCAGCAATGAAAAATAAGGAAATCATGAAATTTGCAGGTAAATGGTGGGACCAGGAAAGGATCATCCTGAGTGAGTTTTCCCAGAAGCAAAAAGACACACATGGTATATACTCACTCATATAAACATACAACATAGAATAAACCCACTAAAATCTGTACATCTAACCAAACTAAGCAAAAGAGAGGACCCTAACTAAAATGTTCAATCCCCATCCTGAAAGGCAAAGAGGAAGGACATCAGAAGAAGAAGAAAACAGGAAACACCCTAGGAACCTCCTACAGAGGGCCTCTGAAAGCCAGAAGAAGAAAACAGGAAACAACCTAGGAACCTGCCACAAAGGGCTTCTGAAACCTCTGCCATGCATACTGTCATGGCAAATGCTGAGCCTGATGGCCAACTGACAGGCAGAGTGAATGGAATTTTAGGTAAGAAGTGGGAAATAGCAAGAGCTGGAGAGGAGAGGAACTCCACAAGAGAGCAACAGAACAAGAAAATTTGAACACAGGGAACTTCCCAGAGACTCATACTCCAACAAGGACTATTCATGGAGATAAACTAGAACCCTGACAATGCAGGCACTTCTGATGAGAATTGATAGACTAAGATCAGAAAGAAGGAGAGGAAAACCTCCCCTATCAGTGGACTTGGGGAGGAGCATGCATGCCGAAAGGGGGGGGGAAGTGGGACAGGGAGGGGTGGAGGGAAGAGCTTATGGCGGCATACAAAATGAATAAAGTGTAATTAATAAAAGTTAAAAAAAAAGAATCAATGAAACTAAGAGCTGGTTCTTTGAGAAAATCAACAAGATCAACAAATCCTTAGCCAAGCTAACTAAAAGGCAGAGAGACATCACCCAAATGAACAAAATCAGAAATGAAAAGGGGGACATAACTACAGACACTGAGAAAATCCAAACAATCATTAGGACTTACTTCAAAATTCTATATGCCACAAAATTTGAAAATCTAAATGAAATGGACAATTTTCTTGATCAATTTGACTTACCAAAGCTGAATCAGGACCAGGTAAATCAATTAAATAGTCCTATATCCCCCAAAGAAATAGAAGCAGTCATCAAAAGTCTCCCATCCAAAAAAAAAAAAAAAATGCAGGACCTGATAGCTTCAGCGTAGAATTCTACCATACCTTCCAAGAAGAGCTAACACCAATTCTCTTTAAACTATTCCACAAAATAGAAACAGAAGGAACACTACCAAACTCATTCTATGAAGCCACAGTCACCTTGGTACCTAAACCTCACAAAGACTCAACAAAGAAAGAGAATTTCAGGCCAATCTCCCTTATGAACATTGATGCAAAAATACTTAACAAAATACTTGCAAACCGAATCCAAGAACACATCAAAGATATTATCCACTATGACCAAGTAGGCTTCATCCCAGGTATGCAGGGGTGGTTGAATATACGGAAATCCATCATTGTGATCCACCATATTAACAAACTGAAAGAAAAAAACCACATGATAATCTCCCTAGATGCTGATAAAGCATTTGACAAAATCCAACATCCATTCATGTTTAAAGTATTGGAGAGATCAGGGATACAAGGCACATATCTAAACATAGTAAAGGCAATATAGAGCAAGCCTATAGCCAACATCAAACTGAATGGAGAGAAACTTAAAGCAATCTGACCGAAATCAAGGACAAGACAAGGCTGCCCACTCTCCCCATATCTCTTCATCATAGTGCTGGAAGTTCTTGCTAGAGCAATAAGACAGTTGAAGGAGATCAAGGGGATACAGATGGGAAAGGAAGAAGTCAAATTATCACTATTTGCAGATGATATGATAGTATACATGAGTGACCCCAAAAACTCTACCAAGGAACTCCTACAGCTGATAAACACCTTCAGCAAAGTGGCTGGATACAAAATTAACTCAAAAAGAAAAATCAGTAGCACTGCTGTATACAAAAGACAAAAGGGCTGAGAAAGAAATTATAGAAACAACACCCTTCACAATAGCCACAAATGACATAAAGTACCTTGGTGTAACCCTAACCAAGCAAGTCAAAGACTTGTATGAAAAAAATATCAAATCTCTGAAGAAAGAATTAGAAGAAGATATGAGAAGATGGAAAGATCTCCCATGCTCAAGGCTTGGCAGGATTAACATAGCAAAAATGGCCATCTTACCAAAAGCAATCTACAGATTTAATGCAATTCCCATCAAATTACCAACACAATTCTTTACAGACCTGGAAAGAAAAATTCTCAACTTCGTATGGAATAACAAGAAACCCAGAATTGCTAAAACAATCCTCTACAATAAAAGATCTCCTGGAGGTATCTTCATCCCTGATCTCAAGCTGTACTATAGAGCAACAGTTTTAAAAACTGCATGGTACTGGCAGAGAAACAGAATGGTGGATCAATGGAACCGAACAGAAGACCTAGAAATAAACCCACACACTTATGGACACCTGATTTTTGACAAAGATGCCAAAACCATACAATGGAAAAAAGACAGCATCTACAACAAATGGTGCTTGTCCAACTAGATGTCTACATGTAGAAAAATGAAAATAGATCCATACTTATCACCCTGCACAAAACTGAAGTCCAAGTGAATCAAAGACCTCAACAGAAAACCAGACACATTAAATCAGCTAGGAAAAAATGTGCAAATACCCTAGAACTCATTGGTACAGGAGAAAACTTCCTGAACAGATCACCAACAGCACAGGCTCTGAGAGCAACAATCAATAAATGGGACCTCCTGAAATTGAAAAGCTTCTGGAAAGCAAAGGACACAGTCATCAAAACAAAGGGACTGTCTGCAGATTGGGAAAGAATCATCACCAACCCTTTATCGGATAGAGGACTCATATCCAGTATATATAAAGAACTAAAGAAGATGAAAAGCAGCAAACCAAGTAATCCACTTAAAAAATGGGGAACAGAGCTAAACAGAGAATTCGCTGTAGAGGAATATTGAATGGCAGAGAAGCATTTAAAGAAATGCTCAACCTTATTAGCCATTAGGGAAATGCAAATCAAAACAACCCTGAGATTTCACCTTACTCCCATCAGAATGGCCAAGATCAAAAACTGAAGTGACAACACATGGTGGAGAGGTTGTGGAGAAAGGGGAACCCTTCTCCACTGCTGGTGGGAATGTAAACTTTTACAACCACTCTGGAAATCAATCTGGCACTTTCTCAGACAACTAGGAATAGCGCTTCCTCAAGATCCAGCCATAGCACTCCTAGGCATATACTGAAAAGAGGCCCAACTACACAAAAAGGACATTTGCTCAACCATGTTTGTAGCAGCTTTATTTGTAATAGCCAGAAGCTGGAAACAGCCCAGATGCCCCTCAACTGAAGAATGGATGCAGAAACTGTGGTACATCTATATAATGGAGTATTACTCAGCAATGAAAAATAAAGAAATCATGAAATTTGCAGGTAAATGGTGGGACCCGGAAAAGATCATCCTGAGTGAGTTTTCCCAGAAGCAAAAAGACACACACGGTATATACTCACTCATATAAACAAAAAACATAGATAAACCCACTAAAATCTGTGCATCTAACCAAACTAAGCAAAAGAGAGGACCCTGACTAAAATGCTCAATCCCCACCCTGAAAGGCAAAGAGGATGAACATCACAAGAAGAAGAAAACAGGAAACAACTTAGGAACCTACTACAGAGGGCCTCGCCTCTGAAAGCCAGAAGAAGAAAACAGGAAACAACCTAGGACCCTGCCACAGAGGACCTCTGAACACCTCTGCCCTGCAGACTATCAAAGCAGATGCTGAGCCTGATGGCCAACTGCCCTGAGAATGAATGGAATTTTATGTAATTAGGGGGAAATAGCAAGACCTGGAGAGGAGAGGAACTCCACAAGGAGAGCAACAGAACAAGAAAATTTGAACACAGGGAACTTCCCAGGACTCATACTCCAACCAAGGACTATTCATGGAGATAACCTAGAACCCCTGCACAGATGTAGCCCATAGCAGTTCAGTGTCCAAGTGGGTTACATAGTAACAGGAAGAGGGACTGCCTCTGACACAATCTGATTGGCCTGCTCTTTGATCACCTCCCCCTGAGGGGGGAGTGGCCTTACCAGGCCACAGAAGAAGATGTGATTTGATGTGATTTGATAGACTAAGATCAGAAGGAAGGAGAGGAGTACCTCCCCTATCAGTTGGTCTTGGGGAGGAGCATGCATGCAGAAAAGGGAGGAAGGGTGGGATCTGGAGGGGAGGAGGGAGGGACTAATGGCAGGATACAAAATGAATAAAGTGTAATTAATAAAAAAAGAGTTTATCTGTGAGATGAAATATTAAACAAGATGCTGTGCTAATATCAACGAGCATTTCTATTCTGTGTTATCTTGGTTCTCAGCTTCCATTCTCTCTTCTCTGCCCCTTATCCTATCTTATTTTCCTCCTTCTCTTACCCATCCATCCTCTTTATCATTTATGTGCTACTGTCTCTGGATGTATATATTTGGCATAAACATACACCTCCTTCTTACACAAATTTTGTATATTAGCTTAAAACTTTATGAAAATTGGCTTGCACAAATCAGGATATTGACAAAACTCATTGTTGTAAATATTGATGTCTTTTCAGCATTTCAAACTGTACCCGTTCTTTTCTTGAATTTGATGAATAGTCTAGATAATTTTTCCAATTAATTATTCCATGCTTTAATTTTTCTTTTGTTGAATCAGTTTTTACATATTTCTGTCTTGTTACTCTCCTGTAGAATATCATGAGGCAGACCATATTTTTAAATTAAATTTTTTTATATTAATTACACTTTATTCACTTTGTATCCCATCTCCTCCCTGCCCCTCTCTAAGTCTACTAATAGGGGGAATCCTCCTCCTCTTCCATCTGACCCTAGCTTATTATGTCTTTATTAATTAAGCTTGTGATTACTTAATTTAAAATTTTCCTACATGATCTGTATTTTCAAATTTTCTGCTTATCTATATTATATTATGGCAAAACTTTTACCTACTAATTTTAGCTTATTAGGTTAATTTGAAGGGAAAATATGTTATTTTATTTTAATGATTATTTCATGGATGCTTCTATGTAGTTCTGTTTCAACCTGTTATACTCATTGTTATCAGTCGACCATATCAGTGATTGTCATATGAGTCATTTCTTGTTACTGGCAGACTGTTCTTCTTCTGTGTTTTTCATTTGTTTGGCTTTATTGCAACAAAATTATTTAGGCACTTTTAAGTGAGAAACAAAAAGCTTTTTAGAGATATGCATGGTGTTACTATTTTTATCAGCTCTACTGTTTGGTTGTGTTATTAAATATTGACATAAGATACTTTATAGGCCAGAGATGACATTTAAATGCAATTTTAGCTTGTTTATATTTTACATGAAACTTTTTGAAAATAGTTCTTGTAAATATCGTTTTCATCTTTTATATACTGTAAGCTTAACATTTTTGCTAATTTTCTATTAGGTTGTTCATGAAAGCTACATAATATATATAATTACTTTTATTATTTAAGTATTAAAGTTACTACTCTTTGGATGCTATTAAGTCTCTCATTTATTTTCTTTTTAGATAGTCTAGCGTAAGGTAAAAGTTAGTTTTAAATAATCTGTATTAAAACATTTACTATACTTATAAATTATAAAGCTACTAAATAATTATAAATTGTTCATACAGTTTTAAACATGTTCAGATCTTCGGTCCATTTAGAAATTATTCTGCAATATGCTGCAGAGATTGAATACCTTCTTTTGCAAGTTATCCTAGAGATTCCACCACTTTATTAATAACTTTTGATAGAGCTATTAGAATGCTGTTTTTTAATGTGTTTTATTAGCCTTGTGATTATTTTGTACTAATTTCCTCTTGAGTAGGCATAATTTTAACTCTTTATTATCTAAATTTCCATTCCTATTTATTCACTCATATCATAATTATTCATTTATGTTGGTTGTTACAGATTTGTGATGTTTAACTTCAGCCTGCTTCCAAGAAAATCATGGCAAAGGTCAAAAGTTGCCAGAATCCCTATCAGTGGACCTGGAAAGGGGCAGGGAAGAGACCAGGGAGAGAGTGTGGGGTTGGGGAAAGAATGAGGGAGCAGGATACAGTTGGGACACAGAGTTAACAAAATGTAATTAATAAGAAAAATAAAATAAAAAAAACTTACAGTTTCCTTTACATCTTTCCTGACCATTAGAATTTCTTACTATGATGGCAGAGTATGTGCACACACAAGTATACACATTTGCACATAAATGAATACATTTTCAATGTATTCATTGGAACACAATGGCCCAAATGAATATCTACTGAGACTGAAAAATGTCATGTCCCTGAAATGAGTTGTGGAATGCCAAAGGGTGAAAACCTTTGACTCTATTAACATATGGATTGACTTGGCTATCATGACACTATCTAACGGTCATTGAGTGGTGAATATGCCACATGTTTCTATTGTTTTACATATGCTATTTCATTGCTTCTGTAACAACCATATACAATACATACCACGATCTCCTTTCTATTAATGTGGAAACCAAACCTCACAAAGGATAAATGATTACTCTTAATCATGTTTAGGAAAGTTGAGGTAGAATTGAACCCAACATCTTTTAACTAATTAATTTTAACTAATTAAAATTCTGATAATGGAAAATGGTAGATGTATGTAAGTCATATACTTTGTGTCAAACATGGTAAGGGACTTCAACGTGCTTAATATTTTTACTGTTTGACAACGAATTTCTCTGTGCCACAGCTTGTAAAGCGCCTTGAAATGAAAGCATGTCAGCAATTTCAGTCTTCCTATTATACATGATAATGCACTAATAGACCATGCTTCATTAGAGTAGCAGGAGATACATCATACATAGATTGCTACCAGGTAGTAATATTATTTATGAATCTCAGTAGGTGGCATATAAACTCTTATTTTTGAGAACTTTTTTTTGGGTTAAGTGAGTAGTACTTCTTTTCTTTTGCTTCTATGAAAAATAAGCCAAATAAAATTTTCTTTAATGTAAAATAGTGCGGTTTATATCTTTTATTATCTTAAACATAAAAGTATCCAGAAAGTCATGGTTATGCACAAATAATAAAATAATAATTACTTTAATTGTTCTACAATTATTGAAAATGTATTTTGAACTAGTGGTATTAATTTTGAAACTATATTAAAACTATAAGCTATGATCGTATACAATAAATTGAGGCACTATTAGATCCTCTTTAGCAATTTGTATGTGAGGTAAATTGGAATTTTATAATTGACACAAGGTCTGCTGAAGAATTTAGTAACTTCTTTTCATTATCTCAATCATATGGTTACAGAAGATCTAAGACTTTACCCCAAAGTTTAAATTCCATTGTCTTAGACATCTCATTGCTGTTTTCATCTCTGTGTTCCTCAATGTGTATATAATAGGATTCAAGAGAGCAGTGACCAAAGAATAAAACACAGCAAGGAATTTTCTAATGACTTTATGGGAAAGGGCCAAGCATAAATGAAGATGCAATGTCCAAAGAGCAAAAGAACTACTGTGCTATGAGCAGAATACTACCAGACTTTCAAATAAGAACTAATACCAATACTCCTCAGAGGAACATACCAAACTCATTCTATGAATCCACACACACCTTGATACCTAAAGCAAACAAAGACCCCACAAAAAAAAAAAAAAAGAGAATTTCAGACCAATCTCCCTATCAACATTGATGAAAAAATACGCAATAAAATACTTGCAAACCAAATCCAGGAAAACATAAAATATGGCATCCACCATGATCAAGCAGGCTTTATCCCAGGCATGCAGGAGTGGTTCAAAATAAGAAAATCCTTCAAAATAATCCATCATATAAACAACACACACACACACACACACACACACACACACACACACATACACACACACACGATGATCTTATGATGATCTTATTAGATGTTGAAAAAGCCTTTGACAAAATCCAACACCAGTTCATGTTTAACTATTTGGGGAGATCAGGGATTCAAGCACACACCAAGCACAATAACAACAATATACATCAAGCCAACAGCCAACATCCAAGTTAAATGTAGAAACTTAAAGTGTTTCTGCTAAAATCAGGAACAACACAAGGTTGCTTATTCTCACCATATTTCTTCAGTATAGTACTTGAAGTTCTAGCTAGAGCAATATCACAAGAAAAGGTATCAGGGGCTAGAAATTGAAAGAGAAGTCAAAGTATCACTATTCATAGCTGATAAAATAGTGTACATAAGTGACCCCTAAGATTCTACCAGATAACATCTGCAGCTGGTAAACACCTTCATAGAAGTGTGTGTATACAAAATTAGCTCAATAAATCCGTAACCCTCATTTATACTCGCAACACAAGGGATGAGAATATATAGAGTAAAAAACATGCTTCACAATGACAACAAATAAAATAAAATGTCCTGGTGTAACTTTAACCAAGCAAATAAAAGACCTGTATGACAAGAACTTCAAGACATTGCAGAGAGAAATCAAAGAAGATTTTAGAAGATGAAAATATCTTCCATGTTCCTGGATTAGTAGACTTAGTATAGTAAAAATGGCCATCCTGCGGAAAGCCATCTACAGAGTCAAAGCAATTCCCATCAAAATTCTAATACAATTTTTTTATAGACCTACAAAGAGCAACTATTAACTTCATGTTTAAAAAAAAGACACAGGATAGCTAAAAGAATTCTGTAACATCAAAGAACTTATGGTGCAATCAGCATCCCTTATCTCAAGCTATACTACAGAACAATAGTAGTAAAAACTGAATGGTATTGGCATAGAAACAGATAGGTTGATCAATGGAATTAAATTGGATGACTCAGAAATAAACCCACACTCCTACAGGGACTTGATTTTTGACAAAGAAGCCAAAACCGTACAGTGGAAAAAAGAAAGCATCTTCAACAAATGGTGCGGGTCTAACCAGATTTCTGCGTGTATAAAAGTGCAAATAGGTCCATATTTATCACCCTGCACAAAACTCAAGTCCAAGTAAATCAAAGAACTTGACATAAAAATAGAGACTCTAAACCTACTAGAATGCAACATGGAGAAGTTTATAACTCGCTGGCATAGGAGACAACTTCCTGAACAGAACAGAACACCAACAGCAAAAGCTCTGAGCTCAACAATTAATAAATGGGATCTCATGAAACTGAGATGCTTCTGTAAGTCAAAGAACACTGTCAATAGAAATAAAAAACAGCAGCTTACAAATTGGGAAAAGATCTTCACCAACCCTATATCAGACAGAGGGCTGATATATAAAATATAGAGAGAATTTAAGAAATCTAAAACCAACAAATCAAATAATACAATTAAAATATTGAATACAAAGCTAAATCAAGATTTCACACACACACACACACACACACATGCACAGAATTCAAAACAGAAGATTTTTGAATGGCTGAGAAACAAATAAATGCTCAATGTCCTTAGCCATCAGAGAAATACAAATCCAAACAATTATTAAGATTCCATCTTATACCAGTCAGAGTGGCTAATATTAAAAAAAAAAAAAAAAAAAAAAAAAAAACCTCAAGTAACAACACATGCTGGAGAGGATGTGGAGAAAGGGGAACACTCTCCATTGCTGTAAACTTGTTCAACCTCTCTGGAAATCAATCTGGCACTTTCTCAGAAAATTGGGGAAAGTTCCACCCACCCTAAGACCCAGCTGTACCACTCCTGGGCATATACTCAAAACATGTTCTACCATATACCAAGGACATTTACTTAACTATGGTCATAGTGGCTCTATTAATAATAGCCAGAATCTAGAAACAACCTAAGTGTCCTTCAATTGAGGAATGAATATAGAAATTGTGGTACATTTACACAGTGGAACACTACTCAGCAATCAAAAACAAAGAAATCATGAAATTTGCAGGCAAATGGATGAGACTAGAAAAGATCTTCCAAAGTGAAGTAACACACCTCAGAAAGACACACATGATATGTATTCACTTATAAGTGGATATTAGATCTATACAGGATAATCACACTACAGTTCGCAGATAGTTAAGGGAGGGTGCCGAAATGTCACACAAAAATAGACTAGAGAGCAGAAAGTAGAACAGATAGCATAAGGGAATTGGGCAGGTGATGAAATGGGGAGGAAAAGAAAGGGTGGAGATCAGATGTGGGGAGAAGTGGGGTGGGAGGAAAGAGGGCTGGGAAAAAGAAGGGAAACTTGGAGGGAGGGTCATCTCTTTGTCAAGTTGGAGGCCTGTGACAGGGTAGGCTCCTGGCAGGATATAGTTGTGACTCTAGGTGAGACTCCTAACAGGGGGGAGAGTGGACATGAAGACTGAAGTGACCACTTCCTAGCCAGGCAAGACAACAACCCACAGACAAAATCTGTGATCCAAAACTTACCCTGCCTACAAGAAGTGCAGGGATAAGGAGGAAACAATGATGGAGGGAAAATCCAAACAATAATAGGCCCAACCTGAGACCCACTCGATGGTAGAGAGCCATCTCCTGACACTAATAAGAATACTTTGCTATACTTGCAGATAGGAGCCTAATATGGCTGTCCTCTGGGAGGGTTCAGCCAGCAGCAGATGGAGACAGGTGTTGGGACTTACAGCCAAGCACGTGGTGGAAATCTGGGGGTCCTGTGGAAGTGTAGGAGGAATGATGGAAGGAGATGGAGGGGACAGGAGACTCACAAGAAGACCAACAGAGACAACTAACCCAGTCCCATGGGGGCTTGCAGAGACTGAGACATCAACTAAGGAGCATGCATGATCTGGACCTAGAGCAACTTGGGTTTCATATGGATGCCTGGCAAGTGGAGGGGTGAGGGCTGTTTCTAACAGGGACTCTGTTGCCTGCTTTTGGCTCACTTCCCCCTAGCAGTGCTGCCTTGCCTGGCCTCAGGGGGTGAAAATATGCTCAGACCTGATGTGATTGGATGTGCTGGGGAAGGATAATATGGGGTAGGGAGGGCTCCCCTTTTCTGGGGAAAAATAGTGAGGGGATGGAGGAAGAAGGGTAAGTGTGGCAAGACTGAGCGGAACGAATGGGGGGGTAAATAAAATAATTATAAAAATAAATAAATAAATAAATACATTAATTAATTAATATAAATTTTACCTAACAGGCAAAAACAAATCCACATGTAGTACTTTTATTTTACAATCAGCAGGATTTATTGTAACCCCATATCAAGTCAATTTTCTAAAATCAACAAAGGAAATGTTTATATTCCATAGCGTTCATAGTTATTGCATCAGTTCATACCTGCTAATATCACATACAGTTACAGATCATGCTTCATCAGTAATGTGACCAGATTTTTTCACCATGGGTTGTTTCTTTTATTTTTTTATATTAAATTTTTAATTTTTTAATATTAGTTACAGTTTATTAACTTTGTATCCCAGCTGTATCTTTCTCACTTGTACCCTCCCAAACTTACTCTCCCTCCCTCATCATCTCCCTGCCCCTTTCCAAGTCCACTGATAGGACCTCTCCCCCTTTCATCTGACCCTAGCTTATCAGGTATTTCAGGCCTGGCTGCAATGTCCTCCTCTGTGGCCTAGAAAGAGCCAGCCATTGAGTTCCTTTTAGAAATAGTCCTTGTTCCCCTTACTAGGGTACCCACTTAGATACTGAGCTACATGGGCTACATTCCAGCAGGGGTTCTAGGTTATATCCATACATGGTCCTTGGTTGGAGATACAGTCTCACAAAAGACCCCAGTGCCCAGGTACATTTGGTCCTTGTGGAGCTCCTGTCCTCTCCAGGTCATACTAACTGCCCCTTTCATACGATTCCCTGCACTCTGCTGAAGGTTTGGTTATGCTTTAGGGAATTATGTTCACTTCACAAGTTTTGTTCTTGACATATCTCTCATGATTAGCACGTGGCCTCAAAATCTGAAATTCTTTAGTCACTTAGATTATATTGTTACAGGAACAGACCAGGCAGCTGCAAGCTGTTTTTTAAATTCCTTATAAATGAAGTGAATAATTTCGAAAAGTTCAATAAAATTATCAGTGCTGAGATGACTAATAGGAAGTTTTACTTGTCATTTTCCCATTTTCACAAATTTGCAGTACTCAGTATCATTGCTAATGGAGAAATCCCTAAGGATGTCCAAGATAATTATTTCTTAGGTTCTCATTTTGTTCAGGAAACAGAAAAGGTGACATGGAACACACAGGGGACAGTGAAGTGAAGAAGGATTGGGCCAGGTGGAAAGACGTCTTGATATGCATGAATGTCTTTATAAACCCACATCAGACGGGAAGAAAATATGACCCAAGAGAAAGCTGTGATTTTGGTAAGTCAGCTCTCTGATATCCTTCTTTTAGGTAATTAATAAAATATTTCTAGTTATCTCTTTTTACCATTGTATGTTATAATTAAGTTCAGAATGTGTTTTTGACTTTCTTCTATTTGAGTCCAATATTGTGGGTTTTTTTCCCACTTCTATTCCATGAATCCTCGAGTCTGCCTCAGATGCTCGCCATTTTTAATCAGATAATCTATTAGAGTAGTATACAGTTAACATTTTACAAATATTCACTTCATGTTAACCAGACAGAATAGTTTTGAGTCAAGGAGTGCATAGCAGATAAGAAAACTTTCAGAATAGAATTGGGCATAAAAAGAAAAGCATTCTGAGTGGTTATTGTGGGAATCAGCTCAAAAAGGCATTCAGTACAGAAATGCATGGAAAAGTACAAGAAAATAAACAGTTTGCTTCTAGACTCTTAAAAAGATAAGTCAAGTTTCTTATCTTAAAAAGATAATCAGTTTCTTTTTGTATTTCTCAACATAAAAACATTAGATATTCTAAGAGAATTTCTACTAAGTTAAATGCAAAAATTGCAGAGTCCCTTTAAATGATTGTATTCAATAGGTCTTAGTCAGTCGTGATAAAAAAGTCCTGGGCAAAAAAAGAGCGGGTGAAGTGGTTATTATGTTCCTGAAAAAAATTGAATATCAAATATGAATCATGCATTTGTATATTTCACATATACATAGTATAGTTTGCTTTTAGACTTTTAGAGAGATAATTCAGCTTGTTTTCCTTCACTAATTTTTATGTTAATTAATGTAAAAGCTAACATTAGATTTTTAGGAAAATTGCTAATAAGTTAAATATAAGTATGTATATTTATATATTTATAAATATGCATTTCCATATGTAAAATATGTATGTGCAAATAGAAAAATATTTTCAGATATAAATACATATGTTCAAATATACTATATATACATATAGATGAGCATGTATATCTTAAACAGAGTTCAGCTGAACATCAGAATATTGGCCATAACTTTATGAATCATATTGTTTCAAGACACAGTAGGAAATAAGATTAAAGGGAACAATTCATGCACCATTTTGCTCTGGATATTAGAGAGGTGTAATGCCCATGTGTGTATTTTATTCTATGATTTCACAGCACATTAAATTGAGTGTGTAATATTATTTAAGCTCCTGTAATATCTGGCATCATTTTTACTAGCTTCTCAAAAATCATGTGGATATAAAACATTCTGATTAACAGCATTAAAACAGAACTGATCATGTACAGTCACTACTATGTATCAGCCATTTAAGATTTTTACGTGCACAGAGGTCTGCTGACAATACAGTCCTACTTCTATAATACTAGAGAAGACTATCTATCTATCTATCTATCTATCTATCTATCTATCTATCTATCTATCATCGTTTTTTAGAGGCAGGTTTTCTCTGTGTAGTCTTGGCTATACTGGACTCACTTTGTAGAACAGTCTGACCTCGAACTCACAGAGGCCCACGGACCTTTTCCTCCTTGAATGCTGAGAACACAGACATGCACCACTGTGCCCAGCTGAGGAGACACTTTAAAAGGCATTGCTTGAGACTTGGTTCAGCTTTGCAGCAGAGGTCCCAAAGGACAGTTTGACAATGCTCTGTAAATGAATGCACTTTCTTAGTAATTTCCTTTGGTAGTGCCATAATTCTACCATGAATGTAAAAATTGAGCTCAGTAAAGCCAACACCAAGAGACATGGTATAGTGGAAGGGGTGAAATCCAAGGAATCCTTAATTCTATGCAAAAAAATCACAGCCAAATAAAGATTCCTGAGAGCATAAGAAGCAGTGTGTCCCAGGAAAGAGCACGCCAACTGGATACCTAGTACCAAGTGGTCATCCTGAGAACATGCATACAAGTAACATTACACAGGCTGAATAATTTGTATGTATAAAAATATTAATAAAAGGTAGGCTGTGATTTCCTTTTTCTCCTTTTTTATTACTCAGATTTTTTTTTAATCATACAATATAGTCTCAATATGCTTTTTCCCTTCCCTTATTTCTCTGACTTCCTACCCACATTGTCTCTCATTTGGATCCTCTCCCTTTGTGCCTCTCATTACAAAAACAAACAAACAAACAAAAAAAAGACAGGCTTCTAACAGATAACAACAAAGGATAACAAAATAAAAAATATTAAGATAAACCAAATACTATCATATCCAAGTAGGATAAGAGAAGCCAACTCTAAAATCAAAGAGCCCCAAGAAAAGGCACAAGAATCAGAAACTCACACATCTATTCAAGAGTCTCATATAATTATAAGAATGAAATCTATACTATTACATGCTGAATACTTGGTGAAGACACATGTAGCCCTCTGCTTTCTTCTTCATTATTTTTGAATTCCTATGAGCTTCAATCTGTTGATTTAAGGTACCTTGTTTTCCCACGAATTTGACAGAGAACAAGGAACAGTATATGGGAGAATCTGGAGGGAAGAAAGGAGAGAAATATTGTCATTATATTATAACTTTTTTAAAAAATAAAAGAAACAATATAAAAATGAACAAAAAGTTTAACTTGACCCTAAACTTTATGATATGTAATAAAATTAAATATATATCAAGGAATACTAATTCCTCATTCTACGATCAGCGTATTTTCCTTAGATATTGGGCATATCTTTGTAAGGCATGTGTATTTACTTATTCCATCAGCTTTCTTTAGCAGATGGATGTGCTGCCTGATGCCTTGATAACTTTTTCTTGTCTTGCATTCCTTCTCCACACTTTGGTGATGACAGAAAACAGGAACTTAAAATAATTCTGATGATGGCATCAAGGATTTTATTGTTCACCTGCTCTAGGATAAAATGAGACCCCAAGTTGAAAAGCACCATGAAAATTACTTAAGGGAAAAAAAGTGATCAATGACTGTTTACCGCCTGGTTTCAGTATTGTTCACTATACTAGCATAAGCACCCTGCCTTGAGGTGAATAACTGCTGCTCACTGGAAGCATAACTTCCACTTCATCCAAGGCTGATAGTCAAAGGACAACCTTGTTGACATATTTATGTAATTCATTCTGTTCTTTACAATAACATAGATGATCAGTAGAAAAGCAAAACAATAAGGAAATATATACTAGTGATAGGATGATGATAGGTGTTGTTTATGTCATGAAACTAAAGTATTTCAAAATCTGAAGTGGTCTCAAGATTAGTTTATGCAATTTAAGATCAATATTTTCTCTCTTTTTTTTCTTTTTAGTGTTTCTTACTGGCTTTCTTACGCTAATTTTTTTTAATTTAATTTAATTTTTTATTATTAGTTACATTTTACTAACTCTGTATTCCAGCTGTATCCCACTCCCTCATTCCCTCCAAATCCCACCCTACCTCCCTCAGCTCCTCCCTGCCCCTTTCCAAGTCCACTGATTGGGGAGGACCTCATCCCCTTTCATCTGACCCTGTTTTTTCAGGTGTCTTCAGGACTGGCTGCAAAGTCCTCCTCTGTGGCCTAGCAGGACTGCTCCTCCCTTGAGAGGTGGGGAGGTCAAAGAGCCTGCCATTGAGTTCCTGTCAGAAATGGCTGAGATTGAAGTAAATGTGACTTGCAGTGATCAGGTCTGACTATGACTTGCCTTGTGCTTTCAATCCATTTACACTGGTGTTTGTAGTAGTATTTGTTAATCAGTTTAGTTGAGCAAACAAAATCTATTATATATATTTATTAATGAATATCTGTGAACTTTGTATTTATATCTCATGCCTGTGTGTATGTTATAGCACCTTCTGTATGCTTCCCACCTAAGGTTTTTCCAACATGTCCTTTCAAGCTTTAAGCTAAAATTGTATTTTTCATTAATCAATTAGTTACTTTAGTTTATATCCCGATAAGAACTCCCCCTTCCACCTCTATTCCCAGGGCCTCTTTCTGCCCTCCGCTTCCCTAATATCACCCTCCCTTTCTCCTAGAAGAGGAAACATCCCAAGAATATCAACCCTCCTTGGCATATCAAGTTGTGGTAGGAATGGGATTATTCTCTTCTATTGAGGGTAGACAATGGCATCCAGTTAGGGGAAAGGGATCCATGGGCAGACAGCAGAGTCAGAGACAGCCATGGAGGCTGCTGTAAGAGGTCCCACATGAGGACTAAGCTGTACATCTTTTATATATGTGTGAGGGGCCCAGGTCAGGCCCATAGACACTCTCTTCTTGTGGTTCAGTCTCAATGAGCCCCTTTGGGCCCAGGCTAGTTGATTTTGTAGGCTTTCTTGTTGTATCCTTGATTTTTCTGGCTCTTTTAATCCTTCCTCCCCCTCTTCGATAAGACTTTCTAAGCCATGCCAACTCTTTGGCTGTGGTTCTCTGCATCTGTTTTCATCAGCTGATGGGTGAAGCCACTCAGATGACAGTTATGCCGGTTTCCTGCCTGTAAGTATAGCAAAATATTATTAATACTGTCATGCGTGGGCTCTCTCTCATAGCATGGGACTCAAGTTAGGAAAGTCAATGATTGGATAGGTCGAAGGTTTTATGGGTGGGTTGGTGTTTCTCTTCTTCTATTGTAAATTCCCCCTGTCGACAGGAGGGGACCACAGCATGCTCCATAACCCCTGCCTCTAGGAGTCTCAGCTAGGGTCACCACCATAGACCCCCAGGAGCCTCCACCATCCCAGAGAAGACACAGATATTATTCTACTGATGCTCAAAGAAATCATTATACAGTCTGACAAAATGGTAATATCTTATAATACCATTTTTACTGAATTTTGCTGTATTTCCCCTTCAGCTGCCAAATTTAATTCTTATTTTTGTTATGGAATTTCATGAACACTAGTAACACATTTGGACAATTTTTCTCAATGAAATAGCATCCATTTTGGGGTTTTTACATTGCTCTCTTGCTTTACTCACTGCTCTCTTAAAAAGAAATTGCTGATAGAGCATGTGAATAACAGTCACACATAATGCTTCTCTTCATGCGCTTGACTCATTAGCTTTCACCTCAGGCAGCAATGTTACTCATTCTTGCCTTAGATTTATCTTCAATTTATCCAATTCTACTCAGATGAGTTTCAATACGAATGTCTAATTCTACAAAGAAAATAGCCTACAGCATTTCTCTAGTTAATAATTTTTCTTTCTTTGCAGGTTACTTCTGAAGACATACTGAGAAAAATGGGTGAGGGCAATCAGTCTGTGGTGTCAGAATTTATACTTTGGGGACTTTCCAACTCATGGAATATTCAGCTCTCACTCTTTGTGATAGTTTTAATGCTTTATCTTCTCATTGTTTCTGGAAATATTACCATTCTGGTTTTAATCATCACTGACCCGCATCTGCATTCTCCCATGTACTTCCTGTTGGCCAACCTGTCTTTTGTTGATATGTGGCTTTCTACGATCACCACTCCTAAAATGATCACAGACTTTCTCAGGGAAAACAAGACCATTTCCTTTGCAGGCTGTATGTGTCAGATCTTCTTTGCTCACTGCATCGCTGCAGGAGAGATGGTGTTGTTGGTGATAATGGCTTATGACCGCTATGTGGCCATCTGCAAGCCACTGCATTACTTCACCATCATGAACCTGAAGAGATGTACTGGGTTTGTGTTGAGTTCCTGGACAACTGGATTTGTACATGCCATGAGTCACCTGGTAGTGATTGTGGAGCTGCCATTTTGTGGACCTAAGGAAATAGACAGTTTTTTCTGTGATATGCCATTGGTAATCAAGCTAGCTTGCATAGATTCCCCTGTTTTGGATGTTCTAACAAATGCTGACTGTGGGGTTGTGGCTGTAACCTGCTTTATTCTGTTGCTCATATCCTATACATATATCCTAATCACTGTACAGCAGAGCTCTAAAGCTGGGGCACATAAGGCCCTGTCCACGTGCACTGCCCACATCACAGTGGTGATGATCTTTTTTTTACCTTGCATCTTCATCTATGTGTGGCCTCTCAATATCACCTGGTTGGATAAATTTCTTGCTGTGTTTTACTCTGTTTTCACACCTCTCCTCAACCCAGCTATTTATACTCTGAGAAATAAAGACATGAAAAATGCCATGAAAAGATTCATAAGCAACTATTTTGGTCCCAAAGGAAATTTCTAATATCCAGATATCTGTACTAATTACTGAACATAGTGAAACTGACTGTTTGAAATAGATTTTTTTTTTCAATGCAGTTTATTCAGGAACCTTGAACAATCCTCGGACCCTGGGGAAAGCCAGCCCACAGCTTAAATAGCCTCTGGGTAGCCAACCCAGGTGTGCCACGTGGGCAATGCAGATAGGTCCACATACATGGAAGCAAGCCAGATCCTCGGCCTTAGCCAAATGTGGAGTTGTTCCTGACAGAGAGCACTCACCATCGGGAAGGTGGAAGGCAGAAACCAGCTCCATCTTTAAGGCATAGCATTCCGCAGCTCTCTACAGTTCCCCCTTTTTGTTTTAGACGCATCAGGCAAGAGTAGAGGTCTGATCTCTGATATTAGAAATAAATTGGGACTTTGTACCGATGTTCATTTAGGTGTCATCCACCCAAAGAGCATCAGACCCGTCCTATACCTTTTTCTCAGAGGCGGGACCTGGGGCATCAACCCGCATGCAATCAGACATACTCTTCTCTGGGTCGAAAGCAGCTGACCCTGAGTGCCGTGCTTAGCCTCGCATCCTGAGCGTATCATTTTAGCTTTTTATGGTATCCAACCATGCTTGGGGAGACTGTCCTGCTTCAATGGCTGTAAAGGCCTGAATGATCATGGCTGCATCACACTGTTGTGAGACTCTAATCTTGCATATATACCACAGGCAAACCAAGGAGACCAACACCAGAAGGCCTGCTAATCCTCCCATGCCCGCCCATTCCTTCAGATGATTCATGGCTGCAGCAATCCATGTTGATAATCCTGTGGCTAGTCCCGCGTCCACTCTGGTAGAATTTACTGTGACAATGGCCACTCTCAGCTGCTCCATCGTAGTATCGAATTCTCTAGTCCAATTACCTAAAATATAGCTCGACAATTGTTTAGACAGATTTGCAGCACAGGAAAAATTCTCATGTTGTATGCTAGTGACACAAAGTCCAGCATACTTTCATTGACAGCCAGGTTGAGCGATTTGCCATAGGGTATCAATTTGCTCCTGCAAGAGGTCAATCCTCTGATTGAACACCATCAAGCTTCCTTTTAGTTGAGCATTAATTCCTTTATGTACAACTAAGGCATGAGGTACATTGGCTAAATGATTATTCAGGGTCTGAGCAGTCTGCCCAGTATGACTCATGGCTCATACTCCAACCAAGGACTATTCATGGAGATAACCCAGAACCCCTGCACAGATGTAGCCCAGGGTAGTTCAGAGTCCAATTGGGTTACATAGTAATGTGAAGAGGGACTTCCTCTGACATAATCTGATTGGCCTGCTCTTTGATCACCTCCCTCTGGGGGGGGGGGGGAGCAGCCTCACCAGGCCATAGTAGAGGACAATACAGCCACTTTTGATGTGAACTGACAGACTAAGATCAGAAAGGAGAGGGGAACCTCCCCTATTAGTGGACTTGGGGAGTGGCATGCAAGCAAAGGGAGGAGGGAGGGTCGGATTGGGAAGGGAGGAGGGAGGGGCTTATGGGGGGATGCAGAATGAATAAAGTGTAATTGATGAAAAATTTAAGAAAAAAGGGAAAAAATAATTTAAGAACCTTAAATGACTTTCAAAATTGGAGGAAAACATGGATTTAGTCAATTGGCATGGAGCACGTCTCGCCCCTGGGGGCAATGGGCTCCTGAACCTACTCAGACCTCGGACACCACCACTGCTAGTTCTAGAACTGACACAGGATGTTCCAACGAGGGGTTAAGGCTTCTCATAATATTTCCTATAAGCCCACACCTGTTTGTCTATATCCCCCATTTTTATTCATTATTAGCCAGATAGAGCCAAGTAATTGTGGTAATGATACTTGCTTTTTTGCCCAATGCTGGAATGCTAGTAAATTTAGGTATGCCCTGGTTACTCGCATGCCTCACTGGGCACCTGTGCCCATTGATGCCCCTCAGGCTATGACTCTCTTCAGACAGAAAAGGGATCTTGGAACTACAGCCACCATTGTTACTACCATCTCATTGGCGGCTGTTGGAGCTACCACCAGGGCATTAGTCTTGAAATAGATTTTAAGTTAGAAAATATAGTTGATATTCAAAATTTGTACAAATACCCTAATATAGATATAACTTGATAATTTAAAGAAACTATGACATTTACTGAGCAACCTTCAAAACACTGTGAAAATTTCTTCCTAAATCTAAACTGAATGTTCTTTCTTTGTAGGGATATCATAAAACTGTTCCTCTATGTTTTTAATAGAGTTTACCTTAATGTGTATTGACCAAACATATGTTTATCTTTATAAATAACATCTTAGTAAAATTTACCTGATTATAATTCTGTGTACTACCACATGCCCAGGGTTTTCAATTTCTTTGCCAAATGGCCAATATCATCACTTTTGCCTGATCACAGCTATCTACCAAAAAAACTAAGGGAATGGGCAGAAAATGTTAAGAGAAGATCAAACAAAAGTTATACATTCCACAAGTCAGCATTGTATTATACTTTGTGTTTTTTATTTTAAAAAGAGATGAATAAGTATCATAATAAAATGTTCAAAAGATTTTACTGAGATTTCTATGTCATCTCAATCTGATACTAAAATTTGTGCTCTAAATTATTATTTAATATCATATATCCTGAAATAGAATCTCCATGAGGTCTGTTTTCATATATTGATTGATTCATTATTAAAGCTGTTGTACTTTATTCAGTAGTTGGCACACATGAGACATTTATTCAACACATTTGTAAGTACAGATATGGCATGTTGTCTGCAAGACTGCAGAAGTGTTAAAACTATATAGACTGTCGCCTTTATCTTTTTTTGCCCATCATAGCTATTTGGAAAGACTCTGTTAATGAAAATAGATAGCATACTCTTGTTTCAGGACACAGAGAAACCAAACTGACTGGGGTACTTCCTCCCATTGGATATCATTCATGATGTTAAAAGGTGCTCATTCTCCTCGTTTAGGATTCTTTCTTTCCTCCAGTATGTAATTTTAGTGTATTTGGTGAAAATCAAAGTGGAGACTTAAGTAAAGTCTTTCTGGTATATTTTATTCATCTATATGTAGTTATACAAGTATGCCAGTACCATACTGTTGTGGTTCATTTACACAATTAAATATTACTCAGCAATTAAACAGAAGGAAATCATGAAATTTGTAGGCAAATGGTGGCATATAGAAAAGATCATCCTTGCGCAAATTGCAGGGAATCTTATGTAAGAAGTGGGAAATAATAAGATCTGGAGAGGACAGGAACCCCACAAGAGAGCAACAGAACCAAAAAAAATTGAACACAGGGGTCTTCCCAGAGACTCATATTCCAACCAAGTACCTTGCATGGAGATAACCTAGGACCTCTGCACAGATGTTGTCCATGGCAGTTCAGTGTCCAAGTGGGTTACATAGTAATGGGAAGAGGGACTGCCTCTGACATAATCTGATAGGCCTGTTCTTTGATCACCTCCCCCTGAAGGGAGATCAGCATGACCAGGCCACAGAGGATGACAATGCAGCCACTCCTGATGAGATCTGATAGACTAAGATCAGGAGGACCTCCCCTATCAGTGGAATTGAGGAGGGGCATGTACGAAGAAGAGGGTGGGAGGGTGGGACCCGGAGGGGAGGAGGGAGGAGGGAGGGGCTTATAGGGGGATAAAAAGTGAAAAAACTGTAAAAATAAAATAAAATCCAAAAAAAGAAAAAAGAAAAGATCATCCTGAGTGAGGTATACCAGATGCAGAAAGACACACATGGTATATACTCACTTATAAGTGGAAATTAGACATGTAATATAGGATAAACATACCAAAATCTGTACACCTAAAGAAGCTAAGCAAGAAGGAGGCCCATGGGTAAGATGATCAATTCTCACTCAGAAAGACAAACGGGATGAACATTGGAAGAATGAGAAAACAGGAAACAGAACAGGAGCCAGCCACAGAGGCCCTCTGAAAGACTCTACCCAGCAGTGTATCAAAGCAAATGCTGAGACTCTTAACCAAACTTTGGGCAGAGTTCAGGGAATCTTGTGAAACAAGAGGGAGAGATTAAGACCTGGAGAGGACAAGAGCTCCACAAGGAGAGTAACAGAACCAAAAAATTCTGGCACAGAGGGCTTTTCTGAAACTGATAATCCCACCAAGGACCATTCATGGATATAACCTAGACCCTCTGCTCAGATGTAGCCCATGGCAGCTCATTATCTAAGTAGGTACTTGGTAAGGGGAACAGGGACTGTCTCTAACATGAACCCAGTGGCTGGCTCTTTGATTGCCTGTCCCCCATGGGGGAAGCTCCCTTGCCAGGCCATAGAGGAGGAAAATACATCCTATCCTGATGACAACCAGATAAGCTAGGGAGAGATAGAAGGTGAGGAGGACCTCTCCTATCAGTAGACTCAGAGAGAGGCATGGGAGGAGACTAGGGAGAGAGGGTAGGGTTGGGAGGGAATGAGGGAAGGGGCTACAGCTGGGATACAAAATGAATAAAATATAACTAATATAAAAAATAAAAATTTAATAAAAAGTGGGATACACTGTCTGCAGGGTAGAGCCTTTCAGAGGCCCTCTGTGGCAGGTTCCTAGGTTGTTTTCTGTTTTCTTCTTCTGATGTCCATCCTCTTTGCCTTTCGGCATGCAGATTGAGCATTTTAGTCAGGGTTCTCTCTCTTGATTAGTTTCTTTAGATGTACAGGTTTTAGTAGGTTTATCCTATGTTATATATCTATATGAGTGAGTGTATACCGTGTGTGTTTTTCTTCTTCTGGGACAGCTCACTCAGGATGATCCTTTCCAGGTCCCACCATTTACCTGCAAATTTCATGATTTCCTTATTTTTCATTGCAGAGTAATATTCCATTGTGTAGATGTACCACAATTTCTGCATCCATTCTTCAGTTGAGGGGCATCTGGGCTGTTTCCACCTTCTGGCTATTACAAATAAGGCTGCTACAAACACGGTTGAGCAAATGTCCTTATTGTGTACTTGAGCCTCTTTTGGATATATGCCTAGGAGTGGTATGGCTGGATCTTGAGGAAGCGCTATTCTTAGTTGTCTGAGAAAGTGCCAGATTGATATCCAGAGGGGTTGTATGAGTTTGCTTTCCTGCCATTGTGGCCTTAGTATGGAATTCCACAGTAGTGTTCAGGCTATTTGAAGTTACTTAGTTCCTAATGCCCTGCCTACCTTGGCTTCTGTTTCAGTCAGGGTTCTGTATAAGAACACAACTGAAAAAAATTAATGTGTGGGGGCCTGAGAGATGGCTCAGCAGTTAAGAACACTGTCTGCTATTCCACAGGACCTGGGTCCATTTCCCAACACCCACATGAAAGCTCACAACTGTCTATAACTCTATTTCCAGGGGATCTGACATCATCACACAGACAGGCAAAACACCAGTGAATACAAAAAATAAAATGAATGTGTGTGTTCACATGTGCATGCGTGTTTGAGTAGATTGGTTTACTGGTTGTGGTTCAGGCAGTCCAACAATGGTTGTCTCTTGAGGTAAAGGCCAAGGACTCAGTAGCTTGTACAGTCCAGGAGACTAGATATTTCAGCAGTCCCAGTCTAATGCTGGAGTCCCTGTGGATCCCTGAGAGCTGCTGGTCTTCTATCTACATTGAAACCATAAGTGAGGGAGTTTTAACACCAGTGAAGGAAAGAATGTTCCAGCATCAGGATAGATGAACTTGCCTGTAACAGCGAGGACAAGGAAATCATGAAATTTGCAGGCAAATGAAAGGAACTAGAAAAGATTATCCTGAGTGAGGTATCCCACAACCAGAAAAACACGAATGGTATGCACCCACTTATAAGTGGATATTAACTATATAACATTAAGATAACCATACTAAAATCTACATACCTAAAGAAACTAAACAACAAGGAGGACTCTAGGGAGGATGTTTAAATATCATCCAAAATGGCAAACAGGATAGACACCCGAAGCAGTGGAAAAGAGGGAACAAGACAGGAGCCTTCCATAGAGGGTCCTCTGAAAGGCTCCACCCAACAAGGGATTGAAGCAGATGCTGAGACTCACAGCTAAACTTTGAGCAGAGAGCAGGGAATCTTATGGAAGAAGGGAGGAATAGAAGGACCCAGAGGGGATAGGAGCTACAAAAGGAGACCAACAAAGCTAAAATATCTGAGCCCAGCAGGCCCTGTAGAGACTGATGCACCAACCAAGGACCATGCATGGAGAGGACCTAGACTTCCTGCTCAGATGTAGCCAATAGGCAAATCAGTCTCCATGTGGGTTGCTGAGTAAGGGGCTGCCTCTGTCATGAACTAACTCTGTTGACTGCTCTTTAGTTACTTTCCCCTGGCTATGTGACCTTGCCAGGCCACAGAGGAAGAGGATCCAGGCAGCCCTGATGAGACTTGATAAGCTAGGGTCAGATGGCAGTTGATAAGAACTCCCCCTTTCAATGGACTAGAAGAAGGGGATGGGAGGATGAAGAAGGGTGGATGGGACCGTGAGGAGAAGAGGGAGGGGCTACAGTGGGAATATAAAATGAATAAATTGTAAAATATAAAAACAAAAAGTTGCCCCCCCCAAAAAAAAGTGGGATACAGAACTAAACAGAGAATTCTCAGTACAGGGATATTGAATGGCAGAGAAACACATAAATAAATTCAATGTCCTTAGTCATCAGGAAAATGCAAATCAAAAGGACCCTGAGATTTCATCTTACATCCAACAGAATGGCCAAGATTAAATATTCAAGTGACACCACATGCTAGAAAGGATGTTGGAGAAAGGCAACCCTCCTCCATTGCTGGTGGGAATGTAAACTTGTACAACCACTTTGGGAATCAATATGGCAATTTCTTTTTTTAATTTTTATTTTATTTTAGTTTTAATTACACTTTATTTACTTTGTATCCTCCCTCTAGTTCCCTTCTTCCTCTCTTCCCAATCCCACCCTTCCTCCCCCTTCTCCACGCATGCTCCTCCCCAAGTCCACTGGTACTGGAGGGTTTCTTTTTCTTCCCTTTGATCCTAGTCTATTAGGTCGCAACAGGAGTGGCGGTATTGTCTTCCTCTGTGGCCTGGTAAGGCTTCTCCCCCCTCAGGGGGAGATGATCAAAAAGCAGGCCAATCAGTTCATGTCAGAAGCAGTCCCTGTTCCCATTACTATGGAACCCACTTGGACACTGAACTACCATCTGTGTACTTTCTTGCTACCTGAAGATCCAGCTTTACCACTCCTATGTCTATATCCAAATGATGCCCAAGTATAAAATTTCAAATAAGCCAAAAGAACAAATTCTGACCAAATAAGATCAGAAATCAATGAAAAAAAATAGACCAATAAACAGGTGATAATGTATTAAAGCAGAAACAAAGATAATTTTGTGCACATTTACTATGAAAAAGTTGGCTCAAAAAGGACCTATAAAAGGCTGTTAATCACAAAATTAGCAGGTTATCTAGGTTGGGTACAGGGAAGAGGTGACATGGTTGATGTTTGGAGTTGATGAGTTCTAACACTATCTGGAGGCAGAATTTTACTTGTTTTCTCTTAATACTTTCTAGTGGCTGAAGAAAGACCTTGAACTATAGATGATAATTAATTTTGTCAAAAATGTACTGACATAAAATAAAAATTTCATAGACATACCTATACTAACATTTGGCAAATTTTATAGACATACCTACACTAACATTTGGCAAACAGCTCTTTATTGGGGTTAGAAATCTACACGTAAAATTAATGATTACTATCAAGTCAGAAGTTGAATCTTTAAAGTGTTTAATTTTGAATGGATTTGCTAAAATGTCAATTAAGCTGACAGTGAAATAGAATAAAATTAAATAATTAGGGAAGAATATGTCTGTGATCTTAATAACATTAAAGTCCATAACATAATATGGAATGCTTTATGCCTTTTGTTTTCTCAGCTTAGAGGAAATAGGTGAATTTGTCAAAAAAAAATACAGCTTTCCTTTGGAATTTAGTGTAAGGCAAAAATCCATTTCTTTCATTTTTATTCATTGTTGTACATGAAGTCTTAGACAATGTAAAAAATTAAAAAGGAAACAAGAATTAAAACTCATAAAACTCATTATATTGGTAGGTGTCATAAATATTTGATTAGTAAATATTGAATAATCCAAACAGTAATTACTAGATACAATGAATTATTTCAGAAAGAGTGTAGAATATGAAAATTTAAAATTGTATATAACTATAAAATTAGCAGTAGAACTTAATGTTTATAATATCAATATCTAATGACCATCTTTGACAAAACAATAGTATGTAAATTACATAATACTACTGAGTGTATTGAGGATGTAATACAGACAGAAATAAACGATTTTGTATGTCACAAACTCAGTAGATAATTAAGTTTGAGTTAGAAGACTGTATTCTTCATGTCCTTGCTTCAGTACTCTCTGGGTTGTGGTGTGTTTGACTAATGCCAAGTTTTTGAGCTTGGAGCTTTTTCTGGGCTTGCAAGCTTATATTCCATTAAGAGTTTATCTGTGATTATTGGGAGGGGCAAGATGGCAGCTCCGGGAGGACTCTCATTCTGACCAGCAGCATGGCAGGATCAGCACAGTGACCAGCAATCAGAACTCGCGGCCATAAAACACAGTGATTGTGTTTCCCAGGTGAGAGGATACCCCACGGTGGGGATTCAATCAGCTTTTAACTCACCCTGCTAAACCTCGGAAGAGATCCTGGTTCTACCAGATGCTTGGCTGCCAACCGCCAGCCCCACGCCATCCCAGAGCCACAAGCCAGTGTCTCTGGTCATGGTCCCAGACTGAACCTTGAGCACCACACTATCAGAGACTGGAATTTTCAGTCGCGAGATAACCCCATGGTGCAGGAAACGATTGGGATCGACCTTAGGTCACCCAGATAACCCCTCAGGTTTATCTGGGTGACCAGATAAACTCAGGTTCCATGGGTGCACCAGGAGCCAGCCCAGAGCCAGAGCTGGAGACCCAGGCTCTGGCACAGAGCCCTGCCTGCCTGTGCGCCTGATTTGCTGCCTGAGATAGAACTGAGGGCACCAGGGCACCAGTGAATGAGTTTCACTGTCTGGTGCAAACACACAGGGAGAGAAATGGCTGGTCTGATCTCAGAGCTCTCAGCCGACACACCCACCCCGAAAAGGTCTTGGGAAAATTATCCAGTTTAGGCAGACGCCCAGGCTCCCAAAGGCCGGAAAGGCAGACACGGGCAGTTTCTGCGGGCCAGACAGCTGGCAGAGACTGAGCCCCCATCACTCAGCTGTGCTCCAGACACAGGCAGTTTCTGAGGCCAGCCAGCTGGTGGAGACTGAGCAGTGCGCACCAGGGCAAAAAAAGAGACTGGGAGTCCCTGTCTCCAAGAATCCACAGGGAAGAAAGGAAGCTGTACTGACTTAAATCACCCAGTCCTTCCCTGGAAAAAGTCTAGCAGACTGGTGGGGCCTAGCTGCCATCACTCAGCTGCTCAGCTGTGCTCCAGACACAGGCACAAACAGTTATTGAGTGCCAGATGTCCAAATGGGTCACAGCAGCTGATCATTAAATTTACAGCAAGAAACCCAGAAATAGGGCAGCTGTCTTCAGGACTTCCCTGGGTGAGAGGAGAACCCTCTCGACTAACAGAGACCACAGTTACCACTCAGGTCTCTATCCCTAAGGTGAGCAGCAGCAACTCCTGAAAAAACGCCAGCCATCCAGGGACTATACCCAAAAAGCTGAGAAGACTTCCTTCAGGAAAAACCAGCTTTCTGCAAAGGGGATTCTCTTCACCACAGGATCCCCAGGAACCACAAGAAAATAACCCCAAACACCTAAAATAGCAAAATGGGTAGAGGCCAGCATACAAGCTCAAGCAACAAAAGACAAAGCAATATGACATCTCCAGAACCCAGTTACCCAGGGGCAAGTAGCCCTGTACACCCCAGCATAACTGAGATCCAAGAAGATGACCTAACAACTATGCTCATGAAGATGATAACAGAGGAAACAAATAAGATACATAAAGACATAAAGGAAGATAAACTCAAACAGAATATTGCCATCCATAAAGAAATAGAGGAAGCTGCAGCCAAACAGTTTATGGCCTTTAGAAAATGTTAAAGCACTGAATGAAATATATATATGTATATATATATATATATATATATATATATATATATATATATAAAACAGAGTTGAAGGAACTAAAAGAAAAACAGGAAAGTACAATCAGACAGGTGAAGGAAGTAAACAAAACAACTCAAGACCTGAAGATAGAATTGGAAAAATTAAAGAACACACAAATGGAGGAAATAATGGAGAGAAAGAATTTAGGGAAGAAAACAGGAACTACAGAGGTAAGCATAACCAACAGAGTACAAGAAATGGAAGAAAAAAATCTCAGAAGACACAATGAAAGAAATTGATGTATCTGTCAAAGAAAATGTTAAATCCAAAAAATTCCTGACACAGACCGTCCAAGAAATCTAAGACCATATGAAAAGACAAAACCTAAGAATAATAGGTATAGAGGAAAAAGAAGACTCCCTTCTCCAAGGCCCAGAAAATATTTTCAACAAAATCATTGAAGAAAATTTCTCCAAGTTAAAGGAGAGGCCAATAAGAATACATGAGGCTATAAACAAACAGGTGTGGGCTTATAGGAAATATTATGGGAAGCCTTAACCCTCTCGTTGGAACATCTTGCATCAGTTCTAGAACTAGCAGTGGTGGTGTCCAAGGTCTGAGTAGGTTCAGGAGATCATTGCCCCCAGGGGCGAAACATGCTTCATGTAAATTGACTAACTCCATGTTTTCCTCCACTTTTGAAAGTCATTTAGGATTCTTAAAATATTTTTTCCCTTTTAATTTTAAATTTTTCATCAATTACACTTTATTCATTCTGCATCCCCCCATGAGCCCCTCCCTCCTCCCCTCCCAATTCCACCCTCCCTCCTCCCTCCTCCCTCTGCATGCATGCCACTCCCCAAGTCCACTGAAAGGGGAGGTTCTCCTCTCCTTTCTGATCTTAGTCTGTCAGTTCACATCAAAAGTGGCTGCATTGTCCTCTACTATGGTCTGGTAAGGCTGCTCCCCCCCAGGGGCAGGTGATCAAAGAGCAGATCAATCAGATTATGTCAGAGGCAATCCCTCCTCACATTACTATGTAACCCAATTGGACTCTGAACTGCCCTGGGCTACATCTCTGCAGGGGTTCTAGGTTATCTCCATGAATAGACCTTGGATGGAGTATGAGTCTCTGGGAAGTTCCCTGTGTTCAAATTTTCTTGTTCTGTTGCTCTCCTTGTGGAGACCCTGTCCTCTCCAGCTCTTACTATTTCCCAGTTCTTACATAAAATTCCATTCACTCTGCCCAACAGTTGCTTATCAGCATCTGCTTTGATAGTCTGTAGGGCAGAGGCTTTCAGAGGTCCTCTGTGGTAGGTTCCTAGGTTGTTTCCTGTTTTCTTCTTCTTCTGATGCCCATCCTCTTTGCCTTTCCGGATGGGGATTGGACATTTTAGTTAGGGTCCTCTCTCTTGCTTATTTTCTTTAGATGTACAGGTTTTAGTGGGTTTGTCCTATGTTGTATGTCTACATGAGTGAGTATATACCATTGCAAAACCTGCACTCCCGGTGCAGGGTCCATACCGCTCCCTTCCCCAAAGAGACTCACAGACCTCTGTTCAATGCAAAAGCAAGAGGCAGCTTATTCCGATCGCGATGGGGGTCGTCCCTTCAAAGCAGGAGACGACCCCAAGCATACTAAGCACAGAGTTTGTATACCTAAAAAAATCAGGCCTTTACATTGATTAGTCAGCAGAAAAGATAGCAGTAATGTGGGCTGGCAGCTGTAGCGGGGAGCTCACAGCTCCAAAGACAGTCCTCCCCTCTTCTCCCATCTCTCCATTCTGTAGCTGGCCACTTACAGCTCCAAGGACAGTCCTCCCCTAAATCGCCTGACTTGTTCTTCTTTCTTCTTAGCTGGCCCTTATTCAAGGTCCAGTTGATTTCCTTTCTAATTTGGGATGGTCCCATTTCTCACCATGTGTTTCTTTTTGCTTCTGGGACAACTCACTCAGGATTAGCCAGATAGAGCCAAGTAATTGTGGTAATGATACTTGCTTTTTTGCCCAGTGCTGGAGTGCTAGTAAATTTAGGCATGCCCTGGTTACTCGCATGCCTCGCTGGGTGCCTGTGCCCGTTGATGCCCCTCACACTATGACTCCCTTCAGATAGAAAAGGGATCTTGGAATTACAGCCGCCATTGTTACTTCCATCTCATTGGCGGCTGTTGGAGCTACTACCGCGGCATTAGCCATGAGTCATACTGTGTAGACTGCTCAGACCCCGAATAATCTTTTAGCCAATGTACCTCATGCCTTAGATGTACAAAAAGGAATTAATGCTCAACTAAAAGGAGACTTGATGGTGTTAAATCAGAGGATTGATCTCGTGCAGGAGCAAATTGATACCCTATGGCAAATCACTCAACTTGGCTGTCAATGAAAGTATGCTGGACTTTGAGTCACTAGCATAAAACATGAGAATTTTTCCTGTGCTGCAAATCTGTCTAAACAATTGTCTAGCTATATTTTAGGTAATTGGACTGGAGAATTCAATACTATGATGGAGCAGCTGAGAGTGGCCATTGTCACAGTAAATTCTACCAGAGTGGACGCAGGACTAGCCACAGGATTATCATCATGGATTGCTGCAGCCATGAATCATCTGCAGGAATGGGCAGGCATGGGAGCGTTAGCAGGCCTTCTGGTGTTGGTCTCCTTGGTTTGCCTGTGGTATATATGCAAGATTAGAGTCTCACAACAGCGTAATGCAGCCATGACCATTCAGGCCTTTACAGCCATTGAAGCAGGACAGTCTCCCCAAGCATGGTTGGCTACCATAAAAAGCTAAAATGTTATGCTCAGGATGCGAGGCTAAGCACTGCACTCAGGGTCAGCTGCTTTTGACCCAGAAACGAGCATGTCTGATTTCATGCGAGTTGATGCCCCAGGTCCAGCCTCTGAGAAATAGGTATCAGATGGGTCTGATACTCTTTGGGTGGATGACACCTAAATGAACATCAGTACAAAGTCCCAATTTATTTCTAATATCAGAGATCAGACCTCTACTGTTGCCTGATGCATCTAAAACAAAAAGGGGGAACTGTAGCGAGCTGCGTAATGCTGCGCCTTAAAGATGGAACTGGTTTCTGCCTTCCACCTTCCCGATGGTGAGTGCTGTCTGTCACGAACAACTCCACATTTTGCTAAAGCCAAGGATCTGGCTTGCTTCCATGTATGTGGACCTATCAGCATTGCCCACATGGCACGCTGGGGTTGGCTACCCAGAGGCTATGTAAGCTGTGGGCTGGTTTTCCCCAGGGTCAGATGATTGTTCAAGGTTCCTGAATAAACTGCATTGAAAAAAAAAAAGAAAAAAAAAAAAAAAAGAATACATGTGGCCTACAGAATACCCAACAAATTCGACCAGCAAAGAAAATCCTCCTGCCACATAATAATCAAAACAGTAAATATACAGTACAAAGAAAAAATACTAAAAGCTGCAAGGGAAAAAGGCCAAGTAACATATAATGGCAAACCCATTAGAATCACACCTGACTTTTCAACAAAGATTATGAAAGCCAGAAGGGCCCGGATGGATATCATGTAGACCCTAAGAGAACACAGATGTCAGCCCAGGCTACTATACCCTGCAAAGCTCTCAGTCCTCATAGACGGAGAAAACAAGATATTCAATGACAAAAAAAAAAAAAAAAATCAACAATATCTACACACAAATCCGGCATTACAGAAGACACTGGAAGGGAAAATACAACCCCCCAAAATTAGCTTCTTTCAAGAAAACACAGGAAATAATTAACCTTACTACAGTAAAACAAAAAGCAACCAAGCACACAACCTGATGACCACAGCCAACATCAAAATCAAGGGATCTAACAGCCACTGGTCATTAATCTCTCTCAACATCAGTGGATTCAACTCTCCAATAAAAAGACACAGATAAACACAATGGATACATAAACAAAACCCAGCAATCTGTCGTATACAAGAAACACACCTAAGTCACAAAGATAGGCATTACCTGAGGGTAAAGGGTTGGAAGACGACTTTCCAAGCAAATGGACCCAAGAATCAAGCAGGAGTAGCCATTCTAATATCTGATAAAATAGACTTTCAACTAAAATTAATAAAAAGAGATGGGGAAGGAAACTTCATAATCATCAAGGGAAAATTCCACCAGGAAGACCTCACAATCCTGAACAGCTATGCCCCAAATAAAGAGCACCCATATTTGTTAAAGAAAGATTGATAAAATTTAAACCATATATAGATCCCCACACATTAATAGTGGAAGACTTCAACACCCCACTCTCAACAAAGGACAGGTCAACAAAACAGAAATTAAACAAAGGAACAATGTCTCTGACAGAGGTCATGAATCAAGTGGACCTAACATCATTTACAGAACTTTACACCAAACACAAAAGAATTTACCTTCTGCTCAGCACCTCATGGAACCTTCTCCAAAATAGACCATATAGTTGATCACAAAGCAAGCCTCAACAGATACAAGAAGATTGAAATAATCCCTTGTATCTTGTCTGATCACCATGGAATAAAGCTGGACCTCAACAATAACAGAAATAGCAAAAAGCCTACACACACATGGAAACTGAACAACTTGTTACTAAATGACAGCTGGGTCAGGCCAGAAATAAAGAAACAAATTAAAGTCTTCCTAGAAATCACTGAAAATGAAGACACAACATACCCAAGCTTGTGGGACACAATGAAAACAGTGCTAAGAGGAAAGTTTATAGCACTAAGTGCCTTCAAGAAGAAATTCGAGAGAGCTCATTCAAGCAACTTAATAGGCCACTTAAAAACCCTAGAAAAAGAAGAAGCAGACACACCAAAAAGGAGTGAACATCTGGAAATAATCAAACTCAGGGCTGAAATCAATCAATTGGGAACAAATAAAACAATTCAAAGAATTGTACAATGTAAACTTGTACAACCACTCTGGAAATCAATCTGGTGCTTTATCAGGCAACTAGGAATAGCGCTTCCTCAAGATCCAGCCATACCACTCCTAGGCATATACTGAAAAGAGGCCCAACTACACAAACAGGACATTTGCTCAACCATGTTTGTAGCAGCTTTATTTGTAATAGCCAGAAGCTGGAAACAGCCCAGATGCCCCTCAACTGAAGAATGGATGCAGAAACTGTGGTACATCTATATAATGGAGTATTACTCAGCAATGAAAAATAAAGAAATCATGAAATTTGCAGGTAAATGGTGGGACCAGGAAATGATCATCCTGAGTGAGTTTTCCCAGAAGCAAAAAGACACACATGGTATATATTCAATCATATAAACATACAACATAGAATAAACCCACTAAAATCTGTACATCTAACCAAACTAAGCAAAAGAGAGGACCCTAACTAAAATGTTCAATCCCCATCCTGAAAGGCAAAGAGGAAGGACATCAGAAGAAGAAGAAAACAGGAAACACACTAGGAACCTCCTACCGAGGGCCTCTGAAAGCCAGAAGAAGAAAACAGGAAACAACCTAGGAACCTGCCACAGAGGGCTTCTGAAACCCCTGTCATGCATACTGTCATGGCAAATGCTGAGCCTGATGGCCAACTGACAGGCAGAGTGAACGGAATTTTAGGTAAGAAGTGGGAAATAGCAAGAGCTGGAGAGGAGAGGAACTCCACAAGAGAGCAACAGAACAAGAAAATTTGAACACAGGGAACTTCCCAGAGACTCATACTCCAAACAAGGACTATTCATGTAGATAAACTAGAACCCTGAAAATGAAGGCATTTCTGATGAGAACTGATAGACTAAGACCAGAAAGAAGGAGAGGAAAACCTCCCCTATCAGTGGACTTGGGGAGGAGCATGCATGCCGAAAGGGGGGGGGGGGAAATGGGACCGGGAGGTTTGGAGGGAAGAGCTTATGGCGGCATACAAAATGAATAAAGTGTAATTAATAAAAGTTTAAAAAAAAGAATCAATGAAACTAAGAGCTGGTTCTTTGAGAAAATCAACAAGATCAACAAACCCTTAGCCAAGCTAACTAAAAGGCAGAGAGACATCACCCAAATCAACAAAATCAGAAATGAAAAGGGGGACATAACTACAGACACTGAGAAAATCCAAACAATCATTAGGACTTACTTCAAAATTCTATATGCCACAAAATTTGAAAATCTAAATGAAATGCACAGTTTTCTTGATCAATTTGACTTACCAAAGCTGAATCAGGACCAGGTAAATCAATTAAATAGTCCTATATCCCCCAAAGAAATAGAAGCAATCATCAAAAGTCTCCCATCCAAAAAAAATGCAGGACCTGATAGCTTCAGCGTAGAATTCTACCATACCTTCCAAGAAGAGCTAACACCAATTCTCTTCAAACTATTCCACAAAATAGAAACAGAAGGAACATTACCAAACTCATTCAATGAAGCCACAGTCACCTTGGTACCTAAACCTCACAAAGACTCAACAAAGAAAGAGAATTTCAGGCCAATCTCCCTTATGAACATTGATGCAAAAATACTTAACAAAATACTTGCAAACCGAATCCAAGAACACATCAAAGATATTATCCACTATGACCAAGTAGGCTTCATCCCAGGTATGCAGGGGTGGTTGAATATACGGAAATCCATCATTGTGATCCACCATATGAACAAACTGAAAGAAAAAAACCACATGATAATCTCCCTAGATGCTGATAAAGCATTTGACAAAATCCAACATCCATTCATGTTTAAAGTCTTGGAGAGATCAGGGATACAAGGCACATATCTAAACATAGTAAAGGAAATATAGAGCAAGCCTATAGCCAACATCAAACTGAATGGAGAGAAACTTAAAGCAATCTGACCGAAATCAGGGACAAGACAAGGCTGCCCACTCTCCCCATATCTCTTCAACATAGTGCTGGAAGTTCTTGCTAGAGCAATAAGACAGTTGAAGGAGATCAAGGGGATACAGATGGGAAAAGAAGAAGTCAAATTATCACTATTTGCAGATGATATGATAGTATACATGAGTGACCCCCAAAACTCTACCAAGTAACTCCTACAGCTGATAAACACCTTCAGCAAAGTGGCTGGATACAAAATTAACTCAAAAAAAAAAAAATCAGTAGCACTCCTTTATACAAAAGACAAAAGGGCTGAGAAAGAAATTAGAGAAACAACACCCTTCACAATAGCCACAAATGACATAAAGTACCTTGGTGTAACCCTAACCAAGCAAGTCAAAGACTTGTATGAAAAAAATTTCAAATCTCTGAAGAAAGAATTAGAAGAAGATATGAGAAGATGGAAAGATCTCCGACGCCCAAGGCTTGGCAGGATTAACATAGCAAAAATGGCCATCTTACCAAAAGCAATCTACAGATTTAATGCAATTCCCATCAAATTACCAACACAATTCTTTACAGACCTGGAAAGAAAAATTCTCAACTTCGTATGGAATAACAAGAAACCCAGAATTGCTAAAACAATCCTCTACAATAAAAGATCTTCTGGAGGTATCTCCATCCCTGATCTCAAGCTGTACTATAGAGCAACAGTTATAAAAACTGCATGGTACTGGCAGAGAAACAGAATGGTGGATCAATGGAACCGAACAGAAGACCTAGAAACAAACCCACACACATATGTACACCTGATTTTTGACAAAGATGCCAAAACCATACAATGGAAAAAAGACAGCATCTACAACAAATGGTGCTTGTCCAACTAGATGTCTACATGTAGAAAAATGAAAATAGATCCATACTTATCACCCTGCACAAAACTGAAGTCCAAGTGGATCAAAGACCTCAACAGAAAACCAGACACATTAAATCAGCTAGGAAAAAAAGTGCAAATACCCTAGAACTCATTGGTACAGGAGAAAACTTCCTGAACAGATCACCAACAGCACAGGCTCTGAGAGCAACAATCAATAAATGGGACCTCCTGAAATTGAAAAGCTTCTGGAAAGCAAAGGACACAGTCATCAAAACAAAGGGACTGTCTGCAGATTGGGAAAGAATCATCACCAACCCTTTATCTGATAGAGGACTCATATCCAGTATATATAAAGAACTAAAGAAGATGAAAAGCAGCAAACCAAGTAATCCACTTAAAAAATGGGGAACAGAGCTAAACAGAGAATTCTCTATAGAGGAATATTGAATGGCAGAGAAGCATTTAAAGAAATGCTCAACCTTATTAGCCATTAGGGAAATGCAAATCAAAACAACCCTGAGATTTCACCTTACTCCCATCAGAATGGCCAAGATCAAAAACTGAAGTGACAACACATGGTGGAGAGGTTGTGGAAAAGGGGGAACCCTTCTCCAATGCTGGTGGGAATGTAAACTTTTACAACCACTCTGGAAATCAATCTGGCACTTTCTCAGACAACTAGGAATAGCGCTTCCTCAAGATCCAGCCATACCACTCCTAGGCATATACTGAAAAGAGGCCCAACTACACAAACAGGACATTTGCTCAACCATGTTTGTAGCAGCTTTATTTGTAATAGCCAGAAGCTGGAAACAGCCCAGATGCCCCTCAACTGAAGAATGGATGCAGAAACTGTGGTACATCTATATAATGGAGTATTACTCAGCAATGAAAAATAAAGAAATCATGAAATTTGCAGGTAAATCGTGGGACCCGGAAAAGATCATCCTGAGTGAGTTTTCCCACTAAAATCTGTGCATCTAACCAAACTAAGCAAAAGAGAGGACCCTGACTAAAATGCTCAATCCCCACCCTGAAAGGCAAAGAGGATGAACATCACAAGAAGAAGAAAACAGGAAACAACTTAGGAACCTACTACAGAGGGCCTCGCCTCTGAAAGCCAGAAGAAGAAAACAGGAAACAACCTAGGAACCTGCCACAGAGGGCCTCTGAACACCTCTGCCCTGCAGACTATCAAAGCAGATGCTGAGCCTGATGGCCAACTGCCCTGAGAATGAATGGAATTTTATGTAATTAGGGGGAAATAGCAAGACCTGGAGAGGAGAGGAACTCCACAAGGAGAGCAACAGAACAAGAAAATTTGAACACAGGGAACTTCCCAGGACTCATACTCCAACCAAGGACTATTCATGGAGATAACCTAGAACCCCTGCACAGATGTAGCCTATAGCAGTTCAGTGTCCAAGTGGGTTACATAGTAACAGGAAGAGGGACTGCCTCTGACACAATCTGATTGGCCTGCTCTATGACCACCTCCCCCTGAGGAGGGAGTAGCCTTACCAGGCCACAGAAGAAGACAATTCAGCCACTTTTGATGTGATTTGATAGACTAAGATCAGAAGGAAGGAGAGGAGTACCTCCCCTATCAGTTGGTCTTGGGGAGGAGCATGCATGCAGAAAAGGGAGGAAGGGTGGGATCTGGAGGGGAGGAGGGAGGGACTTATGGCAGGATACAAAATGAATAAAGTGTAATTAATAAAAAAAGAGTTTATTTGTGAGATGAAATATTAAACAAGATGCTGTGCTAATATCAACGAGCATTTCTATTCTGTGTAATCTTGGTTCTCAGCTTCCATTCTCTCTTCTCTGCCCCTTATCCTATCTTATTTTCCTCCTTCTCTTACCCATCCATCCTCTTTATCATTTATGTGCTACTGTCTCTGGCTGTATATATTTGGCATAAACATACACCTCCTTCTTACACAAATTTTGTAGATTATCTTAAGACTTTATGAAAATTGGCTTGCACAAATCAGGATATTGACAAAACTCATTGTTGTAAATATTGATGTCTTTTCAGCATTTCAAACTGTACCCATTCTTTTCTTGAATTTGATGAATAGTCTAAATAATTTTTCCAATTAATTATTCCATGCTTTAATTTTTCTTTTGTTGAATCAGTTTTTACATATTTCTGTCTTGTTACTCTCCTGTAGAATATCATGAGGCAGACCATATTTTTAAATTAAATTTTTGTTTTTTTATATTAATTACAGTTTATTCACTTTGTATCCCATCTCCTCCCTGCCCCTCTCTAAGTCTACTAATAGGGGGAATCCTCCTCCTCTTCCATCTGACCCTAGCTTATTCTGTCTTTATTAATTAAGCTTGTGATTACTTAATTTAAAATTTTCCTACATGATCTGTATTTTCAAATTTTCTGCTTATCTATATTATATTATGGCAAAACTTTTACCTACTAATTTTAGCTTATTAGGTTAATTTGCAGAGAAAATATGTTATTTTATTTTAATGATTATTTCATGGATGCTTCTATGTAGTTCTGTTTCAACCTGTTATACTCATTGTTATCAGTCGACCATATCAGTGATTGTCATATGAGTCATTTCTTGTTACTGGCAGACTGTTCTTCTTCTGTGTTTTTCATTTGTTTGGCTTTATTGCAACAAAATTATTTAGGCACTTTTAAATGAGAAACAAAAAGCTTTTTAGAGATATGCATGGTGTTACTATTTTTATCAGCTCTACTGTTTGGTTGTGTTATTAAATATTGACATAAGATACTTTATAGGCCAGAGATGACATTTAAATGCAATTTTAGCTTGTTTATATTTTACATGAAACTTTTTGAAAATAGTTCTTGTAAATATCGTTTTCATCTTTTATATACTGTAAGCTTAACATTTTTGCTAATTTTCTATTAGGTTGTTCATGAAAGCTACATAATATATATAATTACTTTTATTATTTAAGTATTAAAGTCACTACTCCTTGGATGATATTAAGTCTCTCATTTATTTTCTTTTTAGATAGTCTAGCGTAAGGTAAAAGTTAGTTTTAAATAATCTGTATTAAAACATTTACTATACTTATAAATTATAAAGCTACTAAATCATTATAAATTGTTCATACAGTTTTAAACATGTTCAGATCCTCGGTCCATTTAGAAATTATTCTGCAATATGCTGCAGAGATTGAAGACCTTCTTTTGCAAGTTATCCTAGAGATTCCACCACTTTATTAATAACTTTTGATAGAGCTATTAGAATGCTGTTTTTTAATGTGTTTTATTAGCCTTGTGATTATTTTGTACTAATTTCCTCTTGAGTAGGCATAATTTTAACTCTTTATTATCTAAATTTCCATTCCTATTTATTCACTCATATCATAATTATTCATTTATGTTGGTTGTTACAGATTTGTGATGTTTAACTTCAGCCTGCTTCCAAGAAAATCATGGCAAAGGTCAAAAGTTGCCAGAATCTCTATCAGTGGACTTGGAAAGGGGCAGGGAGGAGACCAGGGAGAGAGTGTGGGGTTGGTGAAAGAATGAGGGAGCAGGATACAGTTGGGACACAGAGTTAACAAAATGTAATTAATAAGAAAAATAAAATAAAAAAAACTTACAGTTTCCTTTACATCTTTCCTGACATTTAGAATTTCTTACTATGATGGCAGAGTATGTGCACACACAAGTATACACATTTGCACAAAAATGAATACATTTTCAATGTATTCATTGGAACACAATGGCCCAAATGAATATCTACTGAGACTGAAAGATGTCATGTCCCTGAAATGAGTTGTGGAATGCCAAAGGGTGAAAACCTTTGACTCTATTAACATATGGATTGACTTGGCTATCATGACACTATCTAACGGTCATTGAGTGGTGATTATGCCACATGTTTCTTTTGTTTTACATATGCTATTTCATTGCTTCTGTAACAACCATATACAATACATACCACAATCTCCTTTCTATTAATGTGGGAACCAAACCTCACAAAGGATAAATGATTACTCTTAATCATGTTTAGGAAAGTTGAGGTAGAATTGAACCCAACATCTTTTAACTAATTAATTTTAACTAATTAAAATTCTGATAATGGAAAATGGTAGATGTATGTAAGTCATATACTTTGTGTCAAACATGGTAAGGGACTTCAACGCGCTTCATATTTTTACTGTTTGACAACGAATTTCTCTGTGCCACAGCTTGTAAAGCGCCTTGGAATGAAAGCATGTCAGCAATTTCAGTCTTCCTATTATACATGATAATGCACTAATAGACCATGCTTCATTATAGTAGCAGGAGATACATCATACATAGATTGCTACCAGGTAGTAATATTATTTATGAATCTCAGTAGGTGGCATATAAACTCTTATTTTTGAGAACTTTTTTTTGGGTTAAGTGAGTAGTACTTCTTTTCTTTTGCTTCTATGAAAAATAAGCCAAATAAAATTTTCTTTAATGTAAAATAGTGCGGTTTATATCTTTTATTATCTTAAACATAAAAGTATCCAGAAAGTCATGGTTATGCACAAATAATAAAATAATAATTACTTTAATTGTTCTACAATTATTGAAAATGTATTTTGAACTAGTGGTATTAATTTTGAAACTATATTAAAACTATAAGCTATGATCGTATACAATAAATTGAGGCACTATTAGATCCTCTTTAGCAATTTGTATGTGAGGTAAATTGGAATTTTATAATTGACACAAGGTCTGCTGAAGAATTCAGTAACATCTTTTCATTATCTCAATCATATGTTTACAGAAGATCTAAGACTTTACCCCAAAGTTTAAATTCCATTGTCTTAGACATCTCATTGCTGTTTTCATCTCTGTGTTCCTCAATGTGTATATAATAGGATTCAAGAGAGCAGTGACCACAGAATAAAACACAGCAAGGAATTTTCTAATGACTTTATGGGAAAGGGCCAAGCATAAATGAAGATGCAATGTCCAAAGAGCAAAAGAACTACTGTGCTATGAGCAGAATACTACCAGACTTTCAAATAAGAACTAATACCAATACTCCTCAGAGGAACATACCAAACTCATTCTATGAATCCACACACACCTTGATACCTAAACCAAACAAAGACCCCACAAAAAAAAAAGAGAATTTCAGACCAATCTCCCTATCAACATTGATGAAAAAAATATGCAATAAAATACTTGCAAACCAAATCCAGGAAAATATAAAATATGGCATCCACCATGATCAAGCAGGCTTTATCCCAGGCATGCAGGAGTGGTTCAAAATAAGAAAATCCTTCAAAATAATCCATCATATAAACAACACACACAAACACACACACACACACACACACACACACACACACATACACACACACACGATGATCTTATGATGATCTTATTAGATGTTGAAAAAGCCTTTGACAAAATCCAACACCAGTTCATGTTTAACTATTTGGGGAGATCAGGGATTCAAGCACACACCAAGCACCATAACAACAATATACATCAAGCCAACAGCCAACATCCAAGTTAAATGTAGAAACTTAAAGTGTTTCTGCTAAAATCAGGAACAACACAAGGTTGCTTATTCTCACCATATTTCTTCAGTATAGTACTTGAAGTTCTAGCTAGAGCAATAACACAAGAAAAGGAGATCAGGGGCTAGAAATTGAAAGAGAAGTCAAAGTATCACTATTCATAGCTGATAAAATAGTGTACATAAGTGACCCCTAAGATTCTACCAGATAACATCTACAGCTGGTAAACACCTTCATAGAAGTGTGTGTATACAAAATTAGCTCAATAAATCAGTAACTCTCATTTATACTCGCAACACAAGGGATGAGAATATATAGAGCAAAAAACACGCTTCACAATGACAACAAATAAAATAAAATGTAAGACCTGTATGACAAGAACTTCAAGACATTGCAGAGAGAAATCAAAGAAGATTTTAGAAGATGAAAATATCTTCCATGTTCCTGGATTAGTAGACTTCGTATAGTAAAAATGGCCATCCTGCGGAAAGCCATCTACAGAGTCAAAGCAATTCCCATCAAAATTCTAATACAATTTTTTTATAGACCTACAAAGAGCAACTATTAACTTCATGTTTAAAAAAAAGACACAGGATCGCTAAAAGAATTCTGTAACATCAAAGAACTTATGGTGCAATCAGCATCCCTTATCTCAAGCTATACTACAGAACAATAGTAGTAAAAACTGAATGGTATTGGCATAGAAACAGATAGGTTGATCAATGGAATTAATTTGGATGACTCAGAAATAAACCCACACTCCTACAGGGACTTGATTTTTGACAAAGAAGCCAAAACCGTACAGTGGAAAAAAGAAAGCATCTTCAACAAATGGTGCGGGTCTAACCAGATTTCTGCGTGTATAAAAGTGCAAATAGGTCCATATTTATCACCCTGCACAAAACTCAAGTCCAAGTAAATCAAAGAACTTGACATAAAAATAGAGACTCTAAACCTACTAGAATGCAACATGGAGAAGTTTATAACTCGCTGGCATAGGAGACAACTTCCTGAACAGAACAGAACACCAACAGCAAAAGCTCTGAGCTCAACAATTAATAAATGGGATCTCATGAAACTGAGATGCTTCTGTAAGTCAAAGAACACTGTCAATAGAAATAAAAAACAGCAGCTTACAAATTGGGAAAAGATCTTCACCAACCCTATATCAGACAGAGGGCTGATATATAAAATATAGAAAGAATTTAAGAAATCTAAAACCAACAAATCAAATAATACAATTAAAATATTGAATACAAAGCTAAATCAAGATTTCACACACACACACACACACACACACACACATACATACACACACATGCACAGAATTCAAAACAGAAGATTTTTGAATGGCTGAGAAACAAATAAATGCTCAATGTCCTTAGCCATCAGAGAAATACAAATCCAAACAATTATTAAGATTCCATCTTATACCAGTCAGAGTGGCTGATATTAAAAAAAAAAAAAAAAACCTCAAGTAACAACACATGCTGGAGAGGATGTGGAGAAAGGGGAACACTCTCCATTGCTGTAAACTTGTTCAACCTCTCTGGAAATCAATCTGGCACTTTCTCAGAAAATTGGGGAAAGTTCCACCCACCCTAAGACCCAGCTGTACCACTCCTGGGCATATACTCAAAACATGTTCTACCATATACCAAGGACATTTACTCAACTATGGTCATAGTGGCTCTATTAATAATAGCCAGAATCTAGAAACAACCTAAGTGTCCTTCAATTGAGGAATGAATATAGAAATTGTGGTACATTTACACAGTGGAACACTACTCAGCAATCAAAAACAAAGAAATCATGAAATTTGCAGGCAAATGGATGAGACTAGAAAAGATCTTCCAAAGTGAAGTAACACACCTCAGAAAGACACACATGATATGTATTCACTTATAAGTGGATATTAGACCTATACAGGATAATCACACTACAGTTCACAGATAGGTAAGGGAGGGTGCCGAAATGTCACACAAAAATAGACTAGAGAGCAGAAAGTAGAACAGATAGCATAAGGGAATTGGGCAGGTGATGAAATGGGGAGGAAAAGAAAGGGTGGAGATCAGATGTGGGGAGAAGTGGGGTAGGAGGAAAGAGGGCTGGGAAAAAGAAGGGAAACTTGGAGGGAGGGTCATCTCTTTGTCAAGTTGGAGGCCTGTGACAGGGTAGGCTCCTGGCAGGATATAGTTGTGACTCTAGGTGAGACTCCTAACAGGGGGGAGAGTGGACATGAAGACTGAAGTGACCACTTCCTAGCCAGGCAAGACAACAACCCACAGACAAAATCTGTGATCCAAAACTTACCCTGCCTACAAGAAGTGCAGGGATAAGGAGGAAACAATGATGGAGGGAAAATCCAAACAATAATAGGCCCAACCTGAGACCCACTCGATGGTAGAGAGCCATCTCCTGACACTAATAAGAATACTTTGCTATACTTGCAGATAGGAGCCTAATATGGCTGTCCTCTGGGAGGGTTCAGCCAGCAGCAGATGGAGACAGGTGTTGGGACTTACAGCCAAGCACGTGGTGGAAATCTGGGGGTCCTGTGGAAGTGTAGGAGGAATGATGGAAGGAGATGGAGGGGACAGGAGCCTCACAAGAAGACCAACAGAGACAACTAACCCAGTCCCATGGGGTCTTGCAGAGACTGAGACATCAACTAAGGAGCATGCATGATCTGGACCTAGAGCAACTTGGGTTTCATATGGATGCCTGGCAAGTGGAGGGGTGAGGGCTGTTTCTAACAGGGACTCTGTTGCCTGCTTTTGGATCACTTCCCCCTAGCAGTGCTGCCTTGCCTGGCCTCAGGGGGTGAAAATATGCTCAGACCTGATGTGATTGGATGTGCTGGGGAAGGTTAATATGGGGTAGGGAGGGCTCCCCTTTCCTGGGAAAAAAAAATAGTGAGGGGATGGAGGAAGAAGGGTAAGTGTGGCAAGACTGAGCGGAACAAATGGGGGGGTAAATAAAATAATTATAAAAATAAATAAATAAATAAATACATTAATTAATTAATATAAATTTTACCTAACAGGCAAAAACAAATCCACATGTAGTACTTTTATTTTACAATCAGCAGGATTTATTGTAACCCCATATCAAGTCAATTTTCTAAAATCAACAAAGGAAATGTTTATATTCCATAGCGTTCATAGTTATTGCATCAGTTCATACCTGCTAATATCACATACAGTTACAGATCATGCTTCATCAGTAATGTGACCAGATTTTTTCACCATGGGTTGTTTCTTTTATTTTTTATATTAAATTTTTAATTTTTTAATATTAGTTACAGTTTATTAACTTTGTATCCCAGCTGTATCCTTCTCACTTGTACCCTCCCAATCTTACTCTCCCTCCCTCATCATCTCCCTGCCCCTTTCCAAGTCCACTGATAGGACCTCTCCCCCTTTCATCTGACCCTAGCTTATCAGGTATTTCAGGCCTGGCTGCAATGTCCTCCTCTGTGGCCTAGAAAGAGCCAGCCATTGAGTTCCTTTTAGAAATAGTCCTTGTTCCCCTTACTAGGGTACCCACTTAGATACTGAGCTACATGGGCTACATTCCAGCAGGGGTTCTAGGTTATATCCATACATGGTCCTTGGTTGGAGATACAGTCTCACAAAAGACCCCAGTGCCCAGGTACATTTGGTCCTTGTGGAGCTCCTGTCCTCTCCAGGTCATACTAACTGCCCCTTTCATACGATTCCCTGCACTCTGCTGAAGGTTTGGTTATGCTTTAGGGAATTATGTTCACTGCACAGGTTTTGTTCTTGACATATCTCTCATGATTAGTACGTGGCCTCAAAATCTGAAATTCTTTAGTCACTTAGATTATATTGTTACAGGAACAGACCAGGCAGCTGCAAGCTGTTTTTTAAGTTTCTTAGAAATGAAGTGAATAATTTCGAAAAGTTCAATAAAATTATCAGTGCTGAGATGACTAATAGAATGTTTTACTCGTCATTCTTCCCATTTTCACAAATTTGCAGTACTCAGTATCATTGTTAATGGAGAAATCCCTAAGGATGTCCAAGATAATTATTTCTTAGGTTCTCATTTTGTTCGGAAAACAGAAAAGGTGACATGGAACACACAGGGGACAGTGAAGTGAAGAAGGATTAACCAGGTGGAAAGACGTCTTGATATGCATGAATGTCTTCATAAACCCACATCAGATGGGAAGAAAATGTGACCCAAGAGAAAGCTGTGATTTTGGTAAGTCAGCTCTCTGATATCCTTCTTTTAGGTAATTAATAAAATATTTCTAGTTATCTCTTTTTACCATTATATGTTGTATATTAAGTTCAGAATGTGTTTTTGACTTTCTTCTATTTGAGTCCAATATTGTGGGGTTTTTTTCCACACTTCTGTTCCATGAATGCTCGAGTCTATCTCAGATGCTCGCCATTTTTAATCAGATAATCTATTAGAGTAGTATACAGTTAACATTTCACAAATATTCACTTCAAGTTAACCAGACAGAATAGTTTTGAGTCAAGGAGTGCATAGCAGATAAGAAAACTTTCAGAATAGAATTGGGCATAAAAAGAAAAGCATTCAGTGTGGTTATTGTGGGAATCAGCTCAAAAGGGCATTCAGTACAGAAATGCATGGAAAAATACAAGAAAATACACAGTTTGCTTCTAGAATCTTAAAAAGATAATTCAAGTTTCTTCAATCAGTTTCTTTTTGTATTTCTCAACATAAAAACATTAGATATTCTAAGAGAATTTCTACTAAGTTAAATGCAAAAATTGCAGAGTCCCTTTAAATGATTGTATTCAATAGGTCTTTGACAGTCGTGATAAAAAAGTCCTGGGCAAAAGAGGAGCGGGTGAAGTGGTTATTATGTTCCTGAAAAAAATTGAATATCAAATATGAATCATGCATTTGTATATTTCACATATACATAGTATAGGTTGCTTTTAGATTTTTAGAGAGATAATTCAGCTTGTTTACCTTCATTAATTTTTATGTTAATTAATGTAAAAGCTAACATTAGATTTTTTAGGAAATTTGCTAATAAGTTAAATATATGTATGTATATTTATATATTTATAAAAATGCATTTCCATATGTACAATATGTATGTGCAAATAGAAAAATATTTTCAGATATAAATACATATGTTCAAATATACTATATATACATATAGATGAGCATGTATATCTTAAACAGAGTTCAGCTGAACATCAGAATATTGGCCATAACATTATGAATCATATTGTTTCAAGACACAGTAGGAAATAAGATTAAAGGGAACAATTCGTGCACCATTTTGCTCTGGATATTAGAGAGGTGTAATGCCCATGTGTGTATTTTATTCTATGATTTCACAGCACATTAAATTGAGTGTGTAATATTATTTAAGCTCCTGTAATATCTGGCTTCATTTTTACTAGCTTCTCAAAAATCATGTGGATATAAAACATCCTGATTAACAGCATTAAAACAGAACTGATCATGAACAGTCACTACTATGTATCAGCTATGTAAGATTTTTATGTTCACAGAGATCTGATGACAATACTGTCCTACTTCTATAATACTAGAGAAGACTATCTATCTATCTATCTATCTATCTATCTATCTATCTATCTATCATCGTTTTTTAGAGGCAGGTTTTCTCTGTGTAGTCTTGGCTATACTGGACTCACTTTGTAGAACAGTCTGACCTCGAACTCACAGAGGCCCACAGACCTTTTCCTCCTTGAATGCTGGGAACACAGACATGCACCACTGTGCCAGCTGAGGATCAATGTAAAAGGCATTGCTTGAGACTTGGTTCTGCTTTGCAGCAGAGGTCCCAAAGGACAGTTTGACAATGCTCTGTAAATGAATGCACTTTCTTAATAATTACCTTTGGTAGTGCCATAATTCCACCATGACTGTAAAAATTGAGCTCAGTAAAGCCAACACCAAGAGACATGGTATAGTGGAAGGGGTGAAATCCAAGGAATCCTTAATTCTGTGCAAAAAAATCACAGCCAAATAAAGATTCCTGAGAGCATAAGAAGCAGTGTGTCCCAGGAAAGAGCATGCCAACTGGATACCTAGTACCAAGTGATCATCCTGAGAACATACTTAAAAGTAACATTACACAGGATGAATAATTTGTATGTATAAAACTATTAATAAAAGGTAGGCTGTGATTTTCTTTTTCTCCTTTTTTATTACTCAGATTTTTTTTTTAATCATACAATATAGTCTCAATATGCTTTTTCCCTTCCCTTTTTTCTCTGACTTCCTACCCACATTGTCTCTCATTTGGATCCTCTCCCTTTGTGTCTCTCATTACAAAAAAAAAAAAATGACAGGCTTCTAAGAGATAACAACAAAGCATAACAAAATAAAAAAATATTAAGATAAACCAAATACTTTCATATCCAAGTAGGATAAGAGAAGCCAACTGTAAAATTAAAGAGCCCCAAGAGAATGCATAAGAATCAGAAACTCACACATCTATTCAAGAATCTCATATAATTATTAAAATGAAATCTATACTATTACATGCTGAAGACTTGGTGAAGACACATGTAGCCCTCTGCTTTCTTCTTCATTATTTTTGAATTCCTATGAGCTTCACTCTGTTGATTTAAGGTACCTTGTTTTCCCATGAATTTGACAGAGAACAAGGAACAGTATATGGGAGAATTTGGAGGGAAGAAAGGAGAGAAATATTGTCATTATATTATAACTTAAAAAAAAACAAACAAAAAATAAACAAAAAGTTCAACTTGACCCTAAACTTTATGATATGTAACAAAATTAAATATATATCAAGGAATACTAATTCTTCATTGTGTGATCAGCGTATTTTCCTTAGATATTGGGCATATCTTTGTAAGGCATGTGTATTTACTTATTCCATCAGCTTTCTTTAGCAGATGGATGTGCTACCTGATGCCTTCATAACTTTTACTTGTCTTGCATTCCTTCTCTACACTTTTGTGATGACAGAAATCAGGAACTTAAAATAATTCTGATGATGGCATCAAGGATTTTATTGTTCGCCTGCTCTGGGATAAAATGAGACCCCAAGTTGAAAAGCACCATGAGAATTATTGAAGTGAAAAAAATGTGGTCAATGACTGTTTACCATCTGGTTTCAGTATTGTTCACTATACTAGCATAAGCATCCTGCCTTGAGGGGAATAACTGCTGCTCACTGGAAGTATAACTTCCAATTCATCCAAGGCTGATAGTCAAAGGACAACCTTGTTGACATATTTATGTAATTCATTCTGTTCTTTACAATAACATAGATGATCAGTAGAAAACAATAAGGAAATACATACTAGTGATAGGATGATGATAGGTGTTGTTTATGTCATGAAACTAAAGTATTTCAAAATCTGAAGTGGTCTCAAGATTAGTTTATGCAATTTAAGATTAATATTTTCTCTTTTTTTGAGTGTTTTTTACTGGCTTTCTTATGCTAAATTTTTTTAATTTAATTTAATTTTTTTATTATTAGTTACATTTTACTAACTCTGTATCCCAGCTGTATCCCACTCCCTCATTTCCTCCCAATCCCACCCTCCCTCTCTCATCTCCTCCCTGCCCCTTTCCAAGTCCACTGATTGGGAAAGACATCCTCCCCTTTCTTCTGACCCTGTTTTATCAGGTATCTTCAAACTGGCTGCAAAGTCCTCCTCTGTGGCCTAGCAGGACTGCTCCTCCCTTGAGAGGTGGGGAGGTCAAAGAGCCTGCCATTGAGTTCCTGTCAGAAATGGCTGAGACTGAAGTAAATGTGACTTGCAGTGATCAGGTCTGACTTAACTTGCCTTGTGCTGTGCTTTCAATCCATTTACACTGGTATTTGTAGTAGTATTTGTTAATCAGTTTAGTTGAGCAAACAAAATCTATTATATGTATTTATTAATGAATAACTGTGAACCTATATTTTGTATTTATATCTCATGCCAGTGTGTATGTTATAGCACCTTCTGTATGCTTCCCAACAAAGGTTTTTCCAACATGCTCTTTCGAGCTTTAAGCTAAAATTGTATTTTTCATTAATTAATTAATTAATTACATTAGTTTATATACCGATAGACACTCCCCCTTTCACCTCTATTCCAAGGGCCTCTTTCTGCCTTCCACTTCCCCAATATCACCCTCCCTTTCTCCTAGGAGAAGAGGAGACATCCCAAGAATATCAACCCTCCTTGGCATATCAAGTTGTGGTAGGAATGGGATTATTCTCTTCTATTGAGGGTAGACAATGTCATCCAGTTAGGGGAAAGGGATCCATGGGCAGACAGCAGAGTCAGAGACAGCCAGGGACCCTGCTGTAAGAGTTCCCACATGAGGACTAAGCTGTACATCTTTTATATATGTGTGAGGGGCCTAGGTCAAGCCCATAGACACTCTCTTCTTGTGGTTCAGTCTCTATGAGCCCCTTTGGGCCCAGGCTAGTTGATTTTGTAGGCTTTCTTGTGGTATCCTTGATTTTTCTGGCTCTTTTAATCCTTTTTCTCCCTCTTTCATAAGACTTTCTGAGCTGTGCCAACTCTTTGGCTGTGGTTCTCTGCATCTGTTTTCATCAGCTGATGGGTGAAGCCACTCAGATGACAGTTATGCCGGTTTCCTGCCTGTAAGTATAGCAAAATATTATTAATACTGTCATGAGTGGGCTCTCTCTCATTGCATGGGACTTAAATTAGGAAAGTCAGTGATTGGGTAAGTGGAAGGTTTTATGGGTGGGTTGGTGTTTCTCTTCCTCTACTGTAAATCCACCTGTCCACAATAGGTGGCCACATCATGCTCCATAACCTCTGCTTCTAGGAGTCTCAGCTAGGGTCACCACCATAGACTCCCAGGAGCCTCCACCATCCCAGAGAAGACACAGATATTATTCTACTGATGCTCAAAGAAATCATTATACAGTCTGACAAAATGGTAATATCTTATAATACCATTTTTACTGAATTTTGGTGTATTTCCCTTTCAATTGCCAAATTTAATCCTAATTTTTTTTTCGGAATTTCATGAACGCTAGTAACAAATTTGGACAGTTTTTCTCAATGAAACAGCATCCATTTTGGGGTTTTTACGTTGCTCTCTTGCTTTACTCACTGCTCTCTTAAAAAGAAATTGCTGATAGAGCATGTGAATAACAGTCACACATGATGCTTCTCTTCTTGCACTTGACTCATTAGCTTTCACCTCAGGCAGCACAATGTTACGCATTCTTGGCTTAGATTTATCTTCAATTTATCCAATTCTATTCAGATGAGTTTCAATACGAATGTCTAATTCTACAAAGAATGTTGCCTACAGCATACCTCTAGTTAAAAATTTTTCTTTCTTCGCAGGTTACTTCTGAAGACATACTGAGAAAAATGGGTGAAGGCAATCAGTCTGTGGTGTCAGAATTTATACTTTGGGGACTTTCCAACTCATGGAATATTCAGCTCTCACTCTTTGTGATATTTTTAATGATTTATCTTCTCATTGTTTCTGGAAATATTAGAATTTGGTTTTAATCATCACTGACCCGCATCTGTATTCTCCCATGTATTTCCTGTTGGCCAACCTGTCTTTTGTTGATATGTGGCTTTCTTCAGTCACAACTCCTAAAATGATCACAGACTTTCTCAGGGAAAACAAGACTATTTCCTTTGCAGGCTGCATGTCTCAGGTCTTCTTTGCTCACTGCATCGCTGCAGGAGAGATGGTGTTGTTGGTGGTAATGGCTTATGACCGCTATGTGGCCATCTGCAAGCCACTGCATTACTTTACCATCATGAACCTGAAAAGATGTACTGGGTTGGTGTTGACTTCCTGGACAACTGGATTTGTACATGCCATGAGTCACCTGGTAGTGATTGTGGAGCTGCCATTTTGTGGACCTAAGGAAATAGACAGTTTTTTCTGTGATATGCCATTGGTAATCAAGCTAGCTTGCATAGATTCCGATGATTTGGATGTTCTAATGAATGCTGGCTGTGGGGTTGTGGCTGTAACCTGCTTTATTCCATTGCTCATATCCTACACTTATATCCTAATCACTGTACGACAGAGCTCTAAAGCTGGGGCTCATAAGGCCCTGTCCACGTGCACTGCCCACATCACAGTGGTGATCATCTTTTTTGCACCTTGCATCTTCATCTATGTGTGGCCTCTCAATATCACCTGGTTGGATAAATTTCTTGCTGTATTTTACTCTGTTTTCACACCTCTCCTCAACCCAGGTATTTATACTCTGAGAAATAAAGAAATGAAAAATGCCATGAAAAGATTTATAAGCAACTACTTTGGTCCCAAAGGAAATTTCTAATATCCAGATATATGTCCGAATTACTGAACATAGTGAAACTGACTGTTTGAAATAGATTTTAAGTCAGAAAATATAGTTGATATTCAAAATTTGTACAAATACCCTAATATAGATATAACTTGCTAATTAAAAAAAAATATGACATTTACTGACCAACCCTCTTTCTAAAATTTCTTTCTAAATCTAATTTGAATGTTCTTTCCTTGTAGGGATATCATAAAACTGTTCCTCTAAGTTTTTAATAGAGTTTACCTTAATGTGTGTTGACCAAACTCATATGTTTATCTTTATAAATAACATCTTAGTAAAATTTACCTGATTATAATTCTGTATATTACCACATGCCCCAAAAATTCAATTTCTTTGCCAAATGGCCAATATCATCACTTTTGCCTGATCACAGCTATCAAGAAACAAAACAAAACAAAACAAAACAAAAGCAACTAAAGGAGTGGGCAGAAAATGTTAAGAGAAGATCAAAGAAGTTATAGACTCAACAAGGCAGCATTTTATTATTCTTTGTGTTTTTTATTTTAAGCCAGATGAATATGTATCATAATAAAATGTCCAACAATGTTTACTGAGATTTCTATGTTATCTCAATCTGATACTAAAATTTGTACTCTAAATTATTATTTAATATCATATATCCTGAAATAGAATCTCCATGAGGTCTGTTTTCATAAATTGATTGATTCATAGGGTAACAAACTATGTTTAGGATGCTTTTTCCACAAGATAGAGTTTATAATGTTGGTTAAAACTCCATAGCTATTTGACCACTTTAGGAATGTCAGATCTTATATTAAGTATTTTTTATTTAGGTTGTATTTTAAAGGATGCAAAAAAAGGTTGAAGTTCATTCTTCTTCATGTGCACATCTCATTCTCCTTGTTTAGGATTCTTTCTTTCCTCCAGTATGTAGTTTTGGTATATTTGGTGAAAATCATGTCACTCTAATTGTGTAGAGTTAAGTAAAGTCTTTCTAGTATATTTTATTCATTTATATGTAGTTATACAAGTATGCCAGTACCATACTGTTGTGGTTCAGTTACACAATTAAATATTACTCAGCAATTAAACAGAAGGAAACCATGAAATTTGTAGGCAAATGGTGGCATATAGAAAAGATCATCCTGAGTGAGGTATCCCAGAAGCATAAAGGCATACATGATATATACTCACTTATAAGTGGAAATTAGACATGTAATATATGATAAACATACCAAAATCTGTACACCTAAAGAAGCTAAGCAAGAAGGAGGCCCATGGGTAAGATGATCAATCCTCACTCAGAAAGACAAATGGGATAGACATTGGAAGAAGGAGAAAACAGGAAACAGGACAGGAGCTCACCACAGAGGGCCTCTGAAAGACTCTACCCAGCATTGTATCAAAGCAGATGCTGAGACTCTTAACCAAACTTTGGACAGAGTGCAGGGAATTTTGTGAAAGACGGGTGAGAGAGTAAGACCTGGAGAGGACAGGAGCTCCACAAGGAGAGTAATAGAACCAAAAAACTCTGGCACAGAGGTCTTTTCTGAGACTGACACTCCCACCAAGGACCATTCATGGATATAACCTAGACCCTCTGCTCAGATGTAGCCCATGGCAGCTCAGTATCTAAGCAGGTATCTTGTAAGGGGAACAGGGAATGTTTCTAACATGAACCCAGTGGCTGGCTCTTTGATTGCCTCTCCCTGATGGGGGCAGCTCTGTTGCCAGGCCATAGAGGGGGACAATGCAGCCTATACTGATGACAACCTGATAAGCTAGGGACAGATAGAAGGTGAGGAGGACCTCTCCTATCAGTGGACTCAGAGCGAGGCATGGGAGGAGATGAGGGAGAGAAGGTACGGTTGGGAAGGAATGACGGAAGGGGCTACAGCTGGGATAGGAAGAGAATAAACTGTAATTAATATAAAAAATAAAAATTTAATAAAAAGTGAGATACACTGTCTGCAGGATAGAGCCTTTCAGAGGCCCTCTATGGCAGGTTCCTAGGTTGTTTCCCATTTTCTTCTTCTTCTGATGTCCATCATCTTTGCCTTTCGGGATGGGGATTGAGCATTTTAGTCAGGGTCCTCTCTCTTGATTATTTTCTTTAGATGTACAGATTTTAGTAGGTCTATCCTATGTTATGTCTAAATGAGGGAGTATATACCATGTGTGTCTTTCTGCTTCTGGGACAGCTCACTCTGCATGATCCTTTCCAGGTACCATCATTTACTGCACATTTCATGATTTCCTTGTTTTTCATTGCAGAGCAATACTCCATTGTGTAGATATGCCACAATTTCTGCATCCATTCTTCAGTTGAGGGGCATCTGGGCTGTTTCCAGCTTCTGGCTATTACAAATAAAGCTGCTACAAACATGGTTGAGCAAATGTCCTTTTTGTGTACGTGAGCCTCTTTTGGATATATGCCTAGGAGTAGTATGGCTGGATCTTGAGGAAGCGCTATTCCTAGTTGTCTGAGAAAGTGCCAGATTGATATCCAGAGGGGTTGTACAAGTTTGCTTTCCTGCAACTGTGGTATGGAATTCCACAGTAGTGTTCAGGCTATTTGAAGGGACTTAGTTCCTAATGCCCTGCCTACCTTGGCTTCTGTTTCAGTCAGGGTTTTGTAAAAGAACACAACTGAAAAAAATTAATGTGTGGGGGCTGGAGAGATGGCTCAGCAGTTAAGAGCACTGTCTGCTGTTCCACAGGACCTGGGTCCATTTCCCAACACCCACATGAAACCTCACAACTGTCTATCACTCCAGTTCCAGGGGATCTGACATCATCACACAGACAGGCAAAACACCAGTGAATATAAAAAATAAAATGAATGTGTGTGTTCACATGTGCGTGCGTGTTTGAGTAGAATGGTTTACTGGTTGTAATTCAGGCAGTCCAACAATGGTTGTCTCTTGATGGAAAGGCCAAGGACTCAGTAGCTTGTACAGTCCAGGTGACTAGATATCTCAGCAGTCCCAGTCTAATGCTGGAGTCCCTGTGGATCCCTGAGAGCTGCTTGTCTTCTATCTACATTGAATCCCTAAGTGAGGGAATGCCCTCAGTGAAGGAAGGAATGCCCCAGCATCAGGATAGATGAACTTGCCAGTAACAGTAAGGACAAGGAAATCATGAAATTTGCAGGCAAATGAAAGGAACTAGAAAATATTATCCTGAGTGGGGTATCCCACAACTAGAAAAACACAAATGGTATGCACCCACTTATGAGTGGATATTAACTATATAACATTAAGATAACCATATTAAAATCTACATACCTAAAGAAACTAAACAACAAGGAGGACTCTAGGGAGGATATTTAAATATCATCCAAAATGGCAAATAGGATAGACACCCGAAGCAGTGGAAGAGGGGGAACAAGACAGGAGCCTACCATAGAGGGTCCTCTGAAAGGCTCCACCCAACAAGGGATTGAAGCAGATGCTGAGACTCACAGCTAAACTTTGAGCAGAGAGCAGGGAATCTTATGGAAGAAGGGAGGAATAGAAGGATCCAGAGGGGATAGGAGCTACAAAAGGAGACCAACAAAGCTAAAATATCTGAGCCCAGCAGGCCCTGTAGAGACTGATGCACCAACCAAGGACCATGCATGGAGAGGACCTAGACTTCCTGCTCAGATGTAGCCAATAGGCAAATCAGTCTCCATGTGGGTTGCTGAGTAAGGGGCTGCCTCTGTCATGAACTCACTCTGTTGACTGTTCTTTAGTTACTTTCCCCTGGCTATGTGACCTTGCCAGGCCACAGAGGAAGAGGATCCAGGCAGCCCTGATGAGACTTGATAAGCTAGGGTCAGATGGCAGTTGATAAGATCTCCCCCTTTCATTGGATTAGAATAAGGGAATGGGGGGATGAAGAAGGGTGGGTGGGACAGGGAGGAGAAGAGGGAGGGGCTACAGTTGTGATATAAAAGGAATAAATTGTAAAAAATAAAAACAAACAAAGTCGCTCCCCCCAAAAAAAGTGGGATACAGAACTAAACAGAGAATTCTCAACAGAGGAATATTGAATGGCAGAGAAACACGTAAATAAATGTTCAATGTCCTTAGTTATCAGGAAAATGCAAATCAAAAGGACCCTAAGATTTCATATTACATCCAACAGAATGGCCAAGATTAAATATTCAAGTGACACCACATGCTAGAAAGGATGTTAGAGAAAGGGCAACCCTCCTCCATTGCTTGTGGGAATGTAAACTTGTACAACCATTTTGGAAATCAATATGGCAATTTCTTTTTTTTATTCTTATTTTATTTTAGTTTTAATTACACTTTATTTACTTTGTATCCTCCCTCTAGTTCCCTTCCTCCTCTCTTCCCAATCCCACCCTTCCTCCCCCTTCTCCACGCATGCTCCTCCCCAAGTCCACTGGTACTGGAGGTTTTCTTTTTCTTCCCTTTGATCCTAGTCTATTAGGTCGCATCAGGAGTGGATGTATTGTCTTCCTCTGTGCCCTGGTAAGGCTTCTTCCCCCTCACAGGGAGATGATCAAAAAGCAGGCCAATCAGTTCATGTCAGAAGCAGTCCCTGTTCCCATTACTATGGAACCCACTTGGACACTGAACTACCATCTGTGTACTTTCTTGCTACCTGAAGATCCAGCTTTACCACTCCTATGTCTATATCCAAATGATGCCCAAGTATAAAATTTCAAATAAGCCAAAAGAACAAATTCTGACCAAATAAGATCAGAAATCAATGAAAAAAAAATAGACCAATAAACAGGTGATAATGTATTAAAGCAGAAACAAAGATAATTTTGTACACATTTACTATGAAAAAGTTGGCTCAAAAAGGACCTATAAAAGGCTGTTAATCACAAAATTAGCAGGTTATCTAGGTTGGGTACAGGGAAGAGGTGACATGGTTGATGTTTGGAGTTGATGATTTCTAACACTATCTGGAGGCAGAATTTTACCTGTTTTCTCTTAATACTTTCTAGTGGCTGAGGAAGGCCTTAAACTATAGATGATAATTAATTTTGTCAAAAATGTACTGACATAAAATAAAAATTTCATAGACATACCTATACTAACATTTGGCAAATTTTATAGACATACCTACACTAACATTTGGCAAACAGCTCTTTATTGGGGTTAGCAATCTACACGTAAAATTAATGATTACTATCAAGTCAAAAGTTGAATCTTTAAAATGTTTAATTTTGAATGGATTTGCTAAAATGTCAATTAAGCTGACAGTGAAATAGAATAAAATTAAATAATTAGGTAAGAATATGTCTGTGATCTTAATAACATTAAAGTCCATAATATAATATGGAATGCTTTATGCCTTTTTATTTCTCAGCTTAGAGGAAATAGGTGAATTTGTCAAAAATATTACAGCTTTCCTTTGGAATTTAGTGTAAGGCAAAAATCCATTTCTTTCATTTTTATTCATTGTTGTACATGAAGTCTTAGACAATGTAAAAAATTAAAAAGGAAACAAGAATTAAAACTCTTAAAACTCATTATATTGGTAGGTGTCATAAATATTTGATTAGTAAATATTGAATAATCCAAATAGTAATTACTAGATACAATGAATTATTTCAGAAAGAGTGTAGAATATGAAAATTTAAAATTGTATATAATTATACAATTAGCAGTAGAACTTAATGTTTATAATATCAATATCTCATGACCATCTTTGACAAAACAATAGTATGTAAATTACATAATACTACTGAGTGTATTGAGAAGGATATAATACAGACAGAAATAAACCATTTTGTACATTTCAAACTGAGTAGATAATTAAAAGTTTGAGTTAGAAGACTGTATTGTTCATGTCCTTGCTTCAGTACTCTCTGGGTTGTGGTGTGTTTGACTGATACCAAGTTTTTGAGCTTGGAGCTTCTCTGGGCTTGCAAGCTTATATTCCATTAAGAGTTTATCTGTGATTATTGGGAGGGGCAAGATGACAGCTCCGGGAGGACTCTCCTTCTGACCAGCAGCATGGCAGGATCAGCACAGTGACCAGCAATCAGAACTCGCGGCCATAAAACACAGTGATTGTGTTTCCCAGGTGAGAGGATACCCCACGGTGGGTTTTCAATCAGCTTTTAACTCACCCTGCTAAACCTCGGAAGAGATCCTGGTTCTACCAGATGCTTGGCTGCCAGCCGCCAGCCCCATGCCATCCCAGAGCCACAAGCCAGTGTCTCTGGTCATGGTCCCAGACTGAACCTTGAGCACCACACTATCAAAGACTGGAATTTTCAGTCGAGAGATAACCCCCACGGTGCAGGAAACGATTGGGATCGACCTTAGGTCACCCAGATATCCCCTGGAAAAGACTCAGGTTCCATGGGCACACCAGGGGCCAGCCCAGAGGCAGAGCTGAAGACCCAGGCTCTGGCAGAGAGCCCTGCCTGCCTGTGCGCCTGATTCGCTGCCTGAGAGAGAACTGTGGGCACCAGGGCACCAGTGAATGAGTTTCCCTGTTTGGTGCAAACACACAGGGAGAGAAACGGCTGGTCTGATCTCAGAGCACTCAGCCGACACACCCACCCCGAAAAGGTCTTGGGAAAATTATCCAGTTTAGGCAGACGCCCAGGCTCCCAAAGGCCGGAAAGGCAGACACAGGCAGTTTCTGCGGGCCAGACAGCTGGCAGAGACTGAGCCCCCATCACTCAGCTGTGCTCCAGACACAGGCAGTTTCTGAGGCCAGCCAGCTGGTGGAGACTGAGCAGTGCACACCAGGGCAAAAAAAGAGACTGGGAGTTCCTGTCTCCAGAGAATCCACAGGGAAGGAAGGAAGCTGTACTGACTTAAATCACCCAGTCCTTCCCTGGAAAAAGTCTAGCAGACTGGTGGGGCCTAGCTGCCATCACTCAGCTGTGCTCCAGACACAGGCACAAACAGTTGCTGCGTGCCAGATGTCCAACTGGGTCAAAGCAGCTGATCATTAAATTTACAGCAAGACACCCAGAAATAGGGCAGCTGTCTTCAGGACTTCCCTGGGTGAGAGGAGAACCCTCTCGACTAACAGAGACCACAGTTACCACTCAGGTCTCTATCCCTGAGGTGAGCAGCAGCAACTCCTGAAAAAACGCCAGCCATCCAGGGACTATACCCAAAAAGCTGAGAAGACTTCCTTCAGGAAAAACCAGCTTTCTGCAAAGGGGATTCTCTTCACCACAGGATCCCCAGGAACCACAAGAAAATAACCCCAAACACCTAAAATAGCAAAATGGGTAGAGGCCAGCATACAAGCTCAAGCAACAAAAGACAGCAATATGACATCTCCAGAACCCAGTTAACCAGGGGCAAGTAGCCCTGGACACCCCAGCATAACTGAGATCCAAGAAGATGACCTAACAACTATGCTCATGAAGATGATAACAGAGGAAACAGATAAGATTCGTAAACATAGAGGAAGATAAACTCAAACAGAATATTGCCATCCATAAAGAAATAGAGGAAGCTTCAGCCAAACAGTTTATGACCTTTAGAAAGAAAATGCTTAAAGCACTGAATGAAATATATATATATATATATATATATATATATATATATATATATATATATGTAACAGAGTTGAAGGAACTAAAAGAAAAACAAGAAAGTACAATCAGACAGGTGAAGGAAGTAAACAAAACAACTCAAGACCTGAAGATAGAATTGGAAATATTAAGAACACACAAATGGAGGAAATAATGGAGAGAAAGAATTTAGGGAAGAAAACAGGAACTACAGAGGTAAGCATAACCAAAAGAGTACAAGAAATGAAAGAAAAAAATCTCAGGTGTAGAAGACACAATGGAAGAAATTGATGTATCTGTCAAAGAAAATGTTAAATCCAAAAAATTCCTGACACAGACCGTCCAAGAAATGCAAGACAATATGAAAAGACAAAACCTAAGAATAATAGGTATAGAGGAAAAAGAAGACTCCCTTCTCCAAGGCCCAGAAAATATTTTCAACAAAATCATTGAAGAAAATTTCTCCAAGTTAAAGGAGAGGCCAATAAGAATACATGAGGCTATAAACAAACAGGTGTGGGCTTATAGGAAATATTATGGGAAGCCTTAACCCCCTCGTTGGAACATCCTGCATCATTTCTAGAACTAGCAGTGGTGGTGTCCGAGGTCTGAGTAGGTTCAGGAGATCATTGCCCCCAGGGGCGAGACATGCTTCATGTAAATTGACTAACTCAATGTTTTCCTCCACTTTTGAAAGTCATTTAGGATTCTTAAAATATTTTTCCCTTTTATTTTTAAATTTTTCATCAATTACACTTTATTCATTCTTCATCCCCCCATGAGCCCCTCCCTCCTCCCCTCCCAATCCCACCCTCCCTCCTCCCTCCTCCCTCTGCATGCATGCCACTCCCCAAGTCCACTGATAGGGGAGGTTCTCCTCTCCTTTCTGATCTTAGTCCATCAGTTCACATCAAAAGTGGCTGCATTGTCCTCTACTATGGCCTGGTAAGGCTGCTCCCCCCCAGGGGCAGGTGATCAAAGAGCAGGCCAATCTGATTATGTCAGAGGCAGTCCCTCTTCACATTACTATGTAACTCAATTGGACTCTGAACTGCCCTGGGCTACATCTTTGCAGGGGTTCTAGGTTATCTCCATGAATAGACCTTGGATGGAGTATGAGTCTCTGGGAAGTTCCCTGTGTTCAAATTTTCTTGTTCTGTTGCTCTCCTTGTGGAGACCCTGTCCTCTCCAGCTCTTACTATTTCCCAGTTCTTACATAAAATTCCATTCACTCTGCCCAACAGCTGCTTATCAGCATCTGCTTTGATAGTCTGTAGGGCAGAGGCTTTCAGAGGTCCTCTGTGGTAGGTTCCTAGGTTGTTTCCTGTTTTCTTCTTCTTCTGATGCCCATCCTCTTTGCCTTTCCGGATGGGGATTGGACATTTTAGTTAGGGTCCTCTCTCTTGCTTATTTTCTTTAGATGTACAGGTTTTAGTGGGTTTGTCCTATGTTGTATGTCTACATGAGTGAGTATATACCATTGCAAAACCTGCACTCCCGGTGCAGGGTCCATACCGCTCCCTCCCCCAAAGAGACTCACAGACCTCTGTTCAATGCAAAAGCAAGAGGCAGCTTATTCCAATCACGATGGGGGTCGTCCCTTCAAAGCAGGAGAGGACCCCAAGCATACTAAGCACAGAGTTTGTATACCTAAAAAAATCAGGCCTTTACATTGATTAGTCAGTAGAAAAGATAGCAGTAATGTGGGCTGGCAGCTGTAGCGGGGAGATCACAGCTCCAAGGACAGTCCTCCCCTCTTCTCCCATCTCTCCAATCTGTAGCTGGCCACTTACAGCTCCAAGGACAGTCCTCCCCTAAATCGCCTGACTTGTACTTTTTTCTTCTTAGCTGGCCCTTATTCAAGGTCCAGTTGATTTCCTTTCTAATTTGGGATGGTCCCATTTCTCACCATGTGTTTCTTTTTGCTTCTGGGACAACTCACTCAGGATTAGCCAGATAGAGCCAAGTAATTGTGGTAATGATACTTGCTTTTTTGCCCAGTGCTGGAATGCTAGTAAATTTAGGCATGCCCTGGTTACTCGCATGCCTCGCTGGGTGCCTGTGCCCGTTGATGCCCCTCACACTATGACTCTCTTCAGACAGAAAAGGGATCTTGGAATTACAGCCACCATTGTTACTGCCAACTCCTTGGTGGCTGTTGGAGCTACCACTGGGACATTAGCCATGAGTCATACTGTGTAGACTGCTCAGACCTCGAATAATCTTTTAGCCAATGTAGCTCATGCCTTAGATGTACAAAAAGGAATTAATGCTCAACTAAAAGGAGACTTGATGGTGTTAAATCAGAGGATTGATCTCGTGCAGGAGCAAATTTATACCCTATGGCAAATCACTCAACTTGGCTGTCAATGAAAGTATGCTGGACTTTGAGTCACTAGCATACAACATGAGAATTTTTCCTGTGCTGCAAATCTGTCTAAACAATTGTCTAGGTATATTTTAGGTAATTGGACTGGAGAATTCAATACTACGATGGAGCAGCTGAGAGTGGCCATTGTCACAGTAAATTCTACCAGAGTGGACGCAGGACTAGCCACAGGATTATCATCATGGATTGCTGCAGCCATGAATCATCTGAAGGAATGGGCTGGCATGGGAGCGTTAGCAAGCCTTCTGGTGTTGGTCTCCTTGGTTTGCCTGTGGTATATATGCAAGATTAGAGTCTCACAACAGTGTAATGCAGCCATGACCATTCAGGCCTTTACAGACATTGAAACAGGACAGTCTCCCCAAGCATGGTTGGCTACCATAAAAAGCTAAAATGTTACGCTCAGGATGCGAGGCTAAGCACTGCACTCAGGGTCAGCCGCTTTGGACCCAGAGAAGAGCATGTCTGATTGCTTGCGGGTTGATGCCCCAGGTCCCGCCTCTGAGAAAAAGGTATCAGACGGGTCTGATGCTCTTTGGGTGGATGACACCTAAATGAACATCAGTACAAAGTCCCAATTTATGTCTAATATCAGAGATCAGACCTCTACTCTTTCCTGATGCATCTAAAACAAAAAGGGGAAACTGCAGAGAGCTGCATAATGCCGCGCCTTAAAGATGGAGCTGGTTTCCTGCCTTCCACCTTCCAGATGGTGAGTGCTGTCTGTCACGAACAACTCCATATTTGGCTAAAGCTGAGGATCTGGCTTGCTTCCATGTATGTGGACCTATCTGCATTGCCCACGTGGCACACCTGGGTTGGCTACCCAGAGGCTATTTAAGTTGTGGGCTGGCTTTCCCCGGGGTCAGATGATTGTTCAAGGTTCCTGAATAAACTGCATTGAAAAAAAAAGAAAAAAAAAGAATACATGTGGCCTACAGAACACCCAACAAATTTGACTAGAAAAGAAAATACTCCTGCCACATAATAATCAAAACAGTAAATATACAGTACAAAGAAAAAATACTAAAAGCCGCAAGGGAAAAAGGCCAAGTAACATATAATGGCAAACCCATTAGAATCACACCTGACTTTTCAACAAAGATTATGAAAGCCAGAAGGGTCTGGATGGATATCACGCAGACCCTAAGAGAACACAGATGTCAGCCCAGGCTACTATACCCTGCAAAGCTCTCAGTCCTCATAGACGGAGAAAACAAGATATTTAATGACAAAAAAAAAATTCAACAATATCTACACACAAATCCGGCATTACAGAAGACACTGGAAGGGAAAATACAACCCCCCAAAATTAGCTTATTTCAAGAAAACACAGGAAATAATTAACCTTACTACAGTAAAACAAAAAGCAACCAAGCACACAACCTGATGACCACAGCCAACATCAAAATCAAGGGATCAAACAGCCACTGGTCATTAATCTCTCTCAACATCAGTGGATTCAACTCTCCAATAAAAAGACACAGATAAACACAATGGATACATAAACAAAACCCAGCAATCTGTTGTATACAAGAAACACACCTAAGTCACAAAGATAGGCATTACCTGAGGGTAAAGGGTTGGAAGACGACTTTCCAAGCAAATGGACCCAAGAATCAAGCAGGAGTAGCCATTCTAATATCTGATAAAATAGACTTTCAACTAAAATTAATAAAAAGAGATGGGGAAGGAAACTTCATAATCATCAAGGGAAAATTCCACCAGGAAGACATCACAATCCTGAACATCTATGCCCCAAATAAAGACCACCCACATTTGTTAAAGAAAGATTGATAAAATTTAAACCACATATAGATCCCCACACATTAATAGTGGGAGACCAACACCCCACTCTCAACAAAGGACAGGTCAACAAAACAGAAATTAAACAAAGGAACAATGTCTCTGACAGAGGTCATGAATCAAGTGGACCTAACATCATTTACAGAACTTTACACCAAACACAAAAGAATTTACCTTCTGCTCAGCACCTCATGGAACCTTCTCCAAAATAGACCATATAGTTGATCACAAAGCAAGCCTCAACAGATACAAGAAGATTGAAATGATCCTTTGTATCTTGTCTGATCACCATGGAATAAAGCTGGACCTCAACAATAACAGAAATAGCAAAAAGCCTACACACACATGGAAACTGAACAACTTGTTACTAAATGACAGCTGGGTCAGGGAAGAAATAAAGAAACAAATTAAAGTCTTCCTAGAAATCAATGAAAATGAAGACACAACATACCCAAGCTTGTGGGACACAATGAAAGCAGTGCTAAGAGGAAAGTTTATAGCACTAAGTGCCTTCAAGAAGAAATTCGAGACAGCTCATTCAAGCAACTTAATAGGCCACTTAAAAACCCTAGAAAACGAAGAAGCAGACACACCAAAAAGGAGTGAACATCTGGAAATAATCAAACTCAGGGCTGAAATCAATCAATTGGAAACAAATAAAACAATTCAAAGAATTGTACAATGTAAACTTGTACAACCACTCTGGAAATCAATCTGGTGCTTTATCAGGCAACTAGGAATAGCGCTTCCTCAAGATCCAGCCATACCACTCCTACGCATTTACCCAAAAGCGGCTCAATTACACAAAAGGACATTTGCTCAACCATGTTTGTAGCAGCTTTATTTGTTATAGGCAGAAGCTGGAAACAGCATAGATGCCCCTCAACTGAAGAATGGATGCAGAAACTGTGGTACATCTACACAATGGAATATTACTCAGCAATGAAAAATAAGGAAATCATGAAATTTGCAGGTAAATGGTGGGACCAGGAAAGGATCATCCTGAGTGAGTTTTCCCAGAAGCAAAAAGACACACATGGTATATACTCACTCATATAAACATACAACATAGAATAAACCCACTAAAATCTGTACATCTAACCAAACTAAGCAAAAGAGAGGACCCTAACTAAAATGTTCAATCCCCATCCTGAAAGGCAAAGAGGAAGGACATCAGAAGAAGAAGAAAACAGGAAACACCCTAGGAACCTCCTACAGAGGGCCTCTGAAAGCCAGAAGAAGAAAACAGGAAACAACCTAGGAACCTGCCACAGAGGGCCTCTGAAACCTCTGCCATGCATACTGTCATGGCAAATGCTGAGCCTGATGGCCAACTGACAGGCAGAGTGAACGGAATTTTAGGTAAGAAGTGGGAAATAGCAAGAGCTGGAGAGGAGAGGAACTCCACAAGAGAGCAACAGAACAAGAAAATTTGAACACAGGGAACTTCCCAGAGACTCATACTCCAAACAAGGACTATTCATGGAGATAAACTAGAACCCTGACAATGCAGGCACTTCTGATGAGAATTGATAGACTAAGATCAGAAAGAAGGAGAGGAAAACGTCCCCTATCAGTGGACTTTGGAAGGAGCATGCATGCCGAAAGGGGGGGGAAGTGGGACAGGGAGGGGTGGAGGGAAGAGCTTATGGCGGCATACAAAATGAATAAAGTGTAATTAATAAAAGTTAAAAAAAAAGAATCAATGAAACTAAGAGCTGGTTCTTTGAGAAAATCAACAAGATCAACAAACCTTTAGCCAAGCTAACTAAAAGGCAGAGAGACATCACCCAAATCAACAAAATCAGAAATGAAAAGGGGGACATAACTACAGACACTGAGAAAATCCAAACAATCATTAGGACTTACTTCAAAATTGTATATGCCACAAAATTTGAAAATCTAAATGAAATGGACAATTTTCTTGATCAATTTGACTTACCAAAGCTGAATCAGGACCAGGTAAATCAATTAAATAGTCCTATATCCCCCAAAGAAATAGAAGCAGTCATCAAAAGTCTCCCATCCAAAAAAAAAAAAAAAAAAATGCAGGACCTGATAGCTTCAGCGTAGAATTCTACCATACCTTCCAAGAAGAGCTAACACCAATTCTCTTTAAACTATTCCACAAAATAGAAACAGAAGGAACACTACCAAACTCATTCTATGAAGCCACAGTCACCTTGGTACCTAAACCTCACAAAGACTCAACAAAGAAAGAGAATTTCAGGCCAATCTCCCTTATGAACATTGATGCAAAAATACTTAACAAAATACTTGCAAACCGAATCCAAGAACACATCAAAGATATTATCCACTATGACCAAGTAGGCTTCATCCCAGGTATGCAGGGGTGGTTGAATATACGGAAATCCATCATTGTGATCCACCATATTAACAAACTGAAAGAAAAAAACCACATGATAATCTCCCTAGATGCTGATAAAGCATTTGACAAAATCCAACATCCATTCATGTTTAAAGTCTTGGAGAGATCAGGGATACAAGGCACATATCTAAACATAGTAAAGGAAATATAGAGCAAGCCTATAGCCAACATCAAACTGAATGGAGAGAAACTTAAAGCAATCTGACCGAAATCAGGGACAAGACAAGGCTGCCCACTCTCCCCATATCTCTTCATCATAGTGCTGGAAGTTCTTGCTAGAGCAATAAGACAGTTGAAGGAGATCAAGGGGATACAGATGGGAAAGGAAGAAGTCAAATTATCACTATTTGCAGATGATATGATAGTATACATGAGTGACCCCAAAAACTCTACCAAGGAACTCCTACAGCTGATAAACACCTTCAGCAAAGTGGCTGGATACAAAATTAACTCAAAAAGAAAAATCAGTAGCACTGCTGTATACAAAAGACAAAAGGGCTGAGAAAGAAATTATAGAAACAACACCCTTCACAATAGCCACAAATGACATAAAGTACCTTGGTGTAACCCTAACCAAGCAAGTCAAAGACTTGTATGAAAAAAATATCAAATCTCTGAAGAAAGAATTAGAAGAAGATATGAGAAGATGGAAAGATCTCCCATGCTCAAGGCTTGGCAGGATTAACATAGCAAAAATGGCCATCTTACCAAAAGCAATCTACAGATTTAATGCAATTCCCATCAAATTACCAACACAATTCTTTACAGACCTGGAAAGAAAAATTCTCAACTTCGTATGGAATAACAAGAAACCCAGAATTGCTAAAACAATCCTCTACAATAAAAGATCTCCTGGAGGTATCTTCATCCCTGATCTCAAGCTGTACTATAGAGCAACAGTTATAAAAACTGCATGGTACTGGCAGAGAAACAGAATGGTGGATCAATGGAACCGAACAGAAGACCTAGAAATAAACCCACACACTTATGGACACCTGATTTTTGACAAAGATGCCAAAACCATACAATGGAAAAAAAACAGCATCTACAACAAATGGTGCTTGTCCAACTAGATGTCTACATGTAGAAAAATGAAAATAGATCCATACTTATCACCCTGCACAAAACTGAAGTCCAAGTGAATCAAAGACCTCAACAGAAAACCAGACACATTAAATCAGCTAGGAAAAAAAGTGCAAATACCCTAGAACTCATTGGTACAGGAGAAAACTTCCTGAACAGATCACCAACAGCACAGGCTCTGAGGGCAACAATCAATAAATGGGACCTCCTGAAATTGAAAAGCTTCTGGAAAGCAAAGGACACAGTCATCAAAACAAAGGGACTGTCTGCAGATTGGGAAAGAATCATCACCAACCCTTTATCTGATAGAGGACTCATATCCAGTATATATAAAGAACTAAAGAAGATGAAAAGCAGCAAACCAAGTAATCCACTTAAAAAATGGGGAACAGAGCTAAACAGAGAATTCTCTGTAGAGGAATATTGAATGGCAGAGAAGCATTTAAAGAAATGCTCAACCTTATTAGCCATTAGGGAAATGCAAATCAAAACAACCCTGAGATTTCACCTTACTCCCATCAGAATGGCCAAGATCAAAAACTGAAGTGACAACACATGGTGGAGAGGTTGTGGAGAAAGGGGAACCCTTCTCCACTGCTGGTGGGAATGTAAACTTTTACAACCACTCTGGAAATCAATCTGGCACTTTCTCAGACAACTAGGAATAGCGCTTCCTCAAGATCCAGCCATAGCACTCCTAGGCATATACTGAAAAGAGGCCCAACTACACAAAAAGGACATTTGCTCAACCATGTTTGTAGCAGCTTTATTTGTAATAGCCAGAAGCTGGAAACAGCCCAGATGCCCCTCAACTGAAGAATGGATGCAGAAACTGTGGTACATCTATATAATGGAGTATTACTCAGCAATGAAAAATAAAGAATTCATGAAATTTGCAGGTAAATCGTGGGACCCGGAAAAGATCATCCTGAGTGAGTTTTCCCAGAAGCAAAAAGACACACACGGTATATACTCACTCATATAAACAAAAAACATAGATAAACCCACTAAAATCTGTGCATCTAACCAAACTAAGCAAAAGAGAGGACCCTGACTAAAATGCTCAATCCCCACCCTGAAAGGCAAAGAGGATGAACATCACAAGAAGAAGAAAACAGGAAACAACTTAGGAACCTACTACAGAGGGCCTCGCCTCTGAAAGCCAGAAGAAGAAAACAGGAAACAACCTAGGACCCTGCCACAGAGGACCTCTGAACACCTCTGCCCTGCAGACTATCAAAGCAGATGCTGAGCCTGATGGCCAACTGCCCTGAGAATGAATGGAATTTTATGTAATTAGGGGGAAATAGCAAGAGCTGGAGAGGAGAGGAACTCCACAAGGAGAGCAACAGAACAAGAAAATTTGAACACAGGGAACTTCCCAGGACTCATACTCCAACCAAGGACTATTCATGGAGATAACCTAGAACCCCTGCACAGATGTAGCCCATAGCAGTTCAGTGTCCAAGTGGGTTACATAGTAACAGGAAGAGGGACTGCCTCTGACACAATCTGATTGGCCTGCTCTTTGATCACCTCCCCCTGAGGGGGGAGTGGCCTTACCAGGCCACAGAAGAAGATGTGATTTGATGTGATTTGATAGACTAAGATCAGAAGGAAGGAGAGGAGTACCTCCCCTATCAGTTGGTCTTGGGGAGGAGCATGCATGCAGAAAAGGGAGGAAGGGTGGGATCTGGAGGGGAGGAGGGAGGGACTAATGGCAGGATACAAAATGAATAAAGTGTAATTAATAAAAAAAGAGTTTATCTGTGAGATGAAATATTAAACAAGATGCTGTGCTAATATCAACGAGCATTTCTATTCTGTGTTATCTTGGTTCTCAGCTTCCATTCTCTCTTCTCTGCCCCTTATCCTATCTTATTTTCCTCCTTCTCTTACCCATCCATCCTCTTTATCATTTATGTGCTACTGTCTCTGGATGTATATATTTGGCATAAACATACACCTCCTTCTTACACAAATTTTGTAGATTATCTTAAAACTTTATGAAAATTGGCTTGCACAAATCAGGATATTGACAAAACTCATTGTTGTAAATATTGATGTCTTTTCAGCATTTCAAACTGTACCCATTCTTTTCTTGAATTTGATGAATAGTCTAAATAATTTTTCCAATTAATTATTCCATGCTTTAATTTTTCTTTTGTTGAATCAGTTTTTACATATTTCTGTCTTGTTACTCTCCTGTAGAATATCATGAGGCAGACCATATTTTTAAATTAAATTTTTTTATATTAATTACACTTTATTCACTTTGTATCCCATCTCCTCCCTGCCCCTCTCTAAGTCTACTAATAGGGGGAATCCTCCTCCTCTTCCATCTGACCCTAGCTTATTATGTCTTTATTAATTAAGCTTGTGATTACTTAATTTAAAATTTTCCTACATGATCTGTATTTTCAAATTTTCTGCTTATCTATATTATATTATGGCAAAACTTTTACCTACTAATTTTAGCTTATTAGGTTAATTTGAAGGGAAAATATGTTATTTTATTTTAATGATTATTTCATGGATGCTTCTATGTAGTTCTGTTTCAACCTGTTATACTCATTGTTATCAGTCGACCATATAAGTGATTGTCATATGAGTCATTTCTTGTTACTGTCAGACTGTTCTTCTTCTGTGTTTTTCATTTGTTTGCCTTTATTGCAACAAAATTATTTAGGCACTTTTAAGTGAGAAACAAAAAGCTTTTTAGAGATATGCATGGTGTTACTATTTTCATCAGCTCTACTGTTTGGTTGTGTTATTAAATATTGACATAAGATACTTTATAGGCCAGAGATGACATTTAAATGCAATTTTAGCTTGTTTATATTTTACATGAAACTTTTTGAAAATAGTTCTTGTAAATATCGTTTTCATCTTTTATATACTGTAAGCTTAACATTTTTGCTAATTTTCTATTAGGTTGTTCATGAAAGCTACATAATATATATAATTACTTTTATTATTTAAGTATTAAAGTTACTACTCTTTGGATGCTATTAAGTCTCTCATTTATTTTCTTTTTAGATAGTCTAGCGTAAGGTAAAAGTTAGTTTTAAATAATCTGTATTAAAACATTTACTATACTTATAAATTATAAAGCTACTAAATCATTATAAATTGTTCATACAGTTTTAAACATGTTCAGATCTTCAGTCCATTTAGAAATTATTCTGCAATATGCTGCAGAGATTGAATACCTTCTTTTGCAAGTTATCCTAGAGATTCCACCACTTTATTAATAACTTTTGATAGAGCTATTAGAATGCTGTTTTTTAATGTGTTTTATTAGCCTTGTGATTATTTTGTACTAATTTCCTCTTGAGTAGGCATAATTTTAACTCTTTATTATCTAAATTTCCATTCCTATTTATTCACTCATATCATAATTATTCATTTATGTTGGTTGTTACAGATTTGTGATGTTTAACTTCAGCCTGCTTCCAAGAAAATCATGGCAAATGTCAAAAGTTGCCAGAATCCCTATCAGTGGACCTGGAAAGGGGCAGGGAGGAGACCAGGGAGAGAGTGTGGGGTTGGGGAAAGAATGAGGGAGCAGGATACAGTTGGGACACAGAGTTAACAAAATGTAATTAATAAGAAAAATAAAATAAAAAAAACTTACAGTTTCCTTTACATCTTTCCTGACCTTTAGAATTTCTTACTATGATGGCAGAGTATGTGCACACACAAGTATACACATTTGCACATAAATGAATACATTTTCAATGTATTCATTAGAACACAATGGCCCAAATGAATATCTACTGAGACTGAAAAATGTCATGTCCCTGAAATGAGTTGTGGAATGCCAAAGGGTGAAAACCTTTGACTCTATTAACATATGGATTGACTTGGCTATCATGACACTATCTAACGGTCATTGAGTGGTGAATATGCCACATGTTTCTATTGTTTTACATATGCTATTTCATTGCTTCTGTAACAACCATATACAATACATACCACGATCTCCTTTCTATTAATGTGGAAACCAAACCTCACAAAGGATAAATGATTACTCTTAATCATGTTTAGGAAAGTTGAGGTAGAATTGAACCCAACATCTTTTAACTAATTAATTTTAACTAATTAAAATTCTGATAATGGAAAATGGTAGATGTATGTAAGTCATATACTTTGTGTCAAACATGGTAAGGGACTTCAACGTGCTTAATATTTTTACTGTTTGACAACGAATTTCTCTGTGCCACAGCTTGTAAAGCACCTTGAAATGAAAGCATGTCAGCAATTTCAGTCTTCCTATTATACATGATAATGCACTAATAGACCATGCTTCATTATAGTAGCAGGAGATACATCATACATAGATTGCTACCAGGTAGTAATATTATTTATGAATCTCAGTAGGTGGCATATAAACTCTTATTTTTGAGAACTTTTTTTTGGGTTAAGTGAGTAGTACTTCTTTTCTTTTGCTTCTATGAAAAATAAGCCAAATAAAATTTTCTTTAATGTAAAATAGTGCGGTTTATATCTTTTATTATCTTAAACATAAAAGTATCCAGAAAGTCATGGTTATGCACATTTAATAAAATAATAATTACTTTAATTGTTCTACAATTATTGAAAATGTATTTTGAACTAGTGGTAATAATTTTGAAACTATATTAAAACTATAAGCTATGATCGTATACAATAAATTGAGGCACTATTAGATCCTCTTTAGCAATTTGTATGTGAGGTAAATTGGAATTTTATAATTGACACAAGGTCTGCTGAAGAATTTAGTAACTTCTTTTCATTATCTCAATCATATGGTTACAGAAGATCTAAGACTTTACCCCAAAGTTTAAATTCCATTGTCTTAGACATCTCATTGCTGTTTTCATCTCTGTGTTCCTCAATGTGTATATAATAGGATTCAAGAGAGCAGTGACCACAGAATAAAACACAGCAAGGAATTTTCTAATGACTTTATGGGAAAGGGCCAAGCATAAATGAAGATGCAATGTCCAAAGAGCAAAAGAACTACTGTGCTATGAGCAGAATACTACCAGACTTTCAAATAAGAACTAATACCAATACTCCTCAGAGGAACATACCAAACTCATTCTATGAATCCACACACACCTTGATACCTAAACCAAACAAAGACCCCACAAAAAAAAAGAGAATTTCAGACCAATCTCCCTATCAACATTGATGAAAAAATACGCAATAAAATACTTGCAAACCAAATCCACGAAAACATAAAATATGGCATCCACCATGATCAAGCAGGCTTTATCCCAGGCATGCAGGAGTGGTTCAAAATAAGAAAATCCTTCAAAATAATCCATCATATAAACAACACACACAAACACACACACACACACACACACACACACATACACACACACACGATGATCTTATGATGATCTTATTAGATGTTGAAAAAGCCTTTGACAAAATCCAACACCAGTTCATGTTTAACTATTTGGGGAGATCAGGGATTCAAGCACACACCAAGCACAATAACAACAATATACATCAAGCCAACAGCCAACATCCAAGTTAAATGTAGAAACTTAAAGTGTTTCTGCTAAAATCAGGAACAACACAAGGTTGCTTATTCTCACCATATTTCTTCAGTATAGTACTTGAAGTTCTAGCTAGAGCAATAACACAAGAAAAGGTATCAGGGGCTAGAAATTGAAAGAGAAGTCAAAGTATCACTATTCATAGCTGATAAAATAGTGTACATAAGTGACCCCTAAGATTCTACCAGATAACATCTACAGCTGGTAAACACCTTCATAGAAGTGTGTGTATACAAAATTAGCTCAATAAATCCGTAACCCTCATTTATACTCGCAACACAAGGGATGAGAATATATAGAGTAAAAAACATGCTTCACAATGACAACAAATAAAATAAAATGTCCTGGTGTAACTTTAACCAAGCAAATAAAAGACCTGTATGACAAGAACTTCAAGACATTGCAGAGAGAAATCAAAGAAGATTTTAGAAGATGAAAATATCTTCCATGTTCCTGGATTAGTAGACTTAGTATAGTAAAAATGGCCATCCTGCGGAAAGCCATCTACAGAGTCAAAGCAATTCCCATCAAAATTCTAATACAATTTTTTTATAGACCTACAAAGAGCAACTATTAACTTCATGTTTAAAAAAAAAGACACAGGATAGCTAAAAGAATTCTGTAACATCAAAGAACTTATGGTGCAATCACCATCCCTTATCTCAAGCTATACTACAGAACAATAGTAGTAAAAACTGAATGGTATTGGCATAGAAAAAGATAGGTTGATCAATGGAATTAAATTGGATGACTCAGAAATAAACCCACACTCCTACAGGGACTTGATTTTTGACAAAGAAGCCAAAACCGTACAGTGGAAAAAAGAAAGCATCTTCAACAAATGGTGCGGGTCTAACCAGATTTCTGCGTGTATAAAAGTGCAAATAGGTCCATATTTATCACCCTGCACAAAACTCAAGTCCAAGTAAATCAAAGAACTTGACATAAAAATAGAGACTCTAAACCTACTAGAATGCAACATGGAGAAGTTTATAACTCGCTGGCATAGGAGACAACTTCCTGAACAGAACAGAACACCAACAGCAAAAGCTCTGAGCTCAACAATTAATAAATGGGATCTCATGAAACTGAGATGCTTCTGTAAGTCAAAGAACACTGTCAATAGAAATAAAAAACAGCAGCTTACAAATTGGGAAAAGATCTTCACCAACCCTATATCAGACAGAGGGCTGATATATAAAATATAGAGAGAATTTAAGAAATCTAAAACCAACAAATCAAATAATACAATTAAAATATTGAATACAAAGCTAAATCAAGATTTCACACACACACACACACACACACACACATGCACAGAATTCAAAACAGAAGATTTTTGAATGGCTGAGAAACAAATAAATGCTCAATGTCCTTAGCCATCAGAGAAATACAAATCCAAACAATTATTAAGATTCCATCTTATACCAGTCAGAGTGGCTAATATTAAAAAAAAAAAAAAAAAAAAAACTCAAGTAACAACACATGCTGGAGAGGATGTGGAGAAAGGGGAACACTCTCCATTGCTGTAAACTTGTTCAACCTCTCTGGAAATCAATCTGGCACTTTCTCAGAAAATTGGGGAAAGTTCCACCCACCCTAAGACCCAGCTGTACCACTCCTGGGCATATACTCAAAACATGTTCTACCATATACCAAGGACATTTACTCAACTATGGTCATAGTGGCTCTATTAATAATAGCCAGAATCTAGAAACAACCTAATTGTCCTTCAATTGAGGAATGAATATAGAAATTGTGGTACATTTACACAGTGGAACACTACTCAGCAATCAAAAACAAAGAAATCATGAAATTTGCAGGCAAATGGATGAGACTAGAAAAGATCTTCCAAAGTGAAGTAACACACCTCAGAAAGACACACATGATATGTATTCACTTATAAGTGGATATTAGATCTATACAGGATAATCACACTACAGTTCGCAGATAGGAGGGTGCCGAAATGTCACACAAAAATAGACTAGAGAGCAGAAAGTAGAACAGATAGCATAAGGGAATTGGGCAGGTGATGAAATGGGGAGGAAAAGAAAGGGTGGAGATCAGATGTGGGGAGAAGTGGGGTGGGAGGAAAGAGGGCTGGGAAAAAGAAGGGAAACTTGGAGGGAGGGTCATCTCTTTGTCAAGTTGGAGGCCTGTGACAGGGTAGGCTCCTGGCAGGATATAGTTGTGACTCTAGGTGAGACTCCTAACAGGGGGGAGAGTGGACATGAAGACTGAAGTGACCACTTCCTAGCCAGGCAAGACAACAACCCACAGACAAAATCTGTGATCCAAAACTTACCCTGCCTACAAGAAGTGCAGGGATAAGGAGGAAACAATGATGGAGGGAAAATCCAAACAATAATAGGCCCAACCTGAGACCCACTCGATGGTAGAGAGCCATCTCCTGACACTAATAAGAATACTTTGCTATACTTGCAGATAGGAGCCTAATATGGCTGTCCTCTGGGAGGGTTCAGCCAGCAGCAGATGGAGACAGGTGTTGGGATTTACAGCCAAGCACGTGGTGGAAATCTGGGGGTCCTGTGGAAGTGTAGGAGGAATGATGGAAGGAGATGGAGGGGACAGGAGCCTCACAAGAAGACCAACAGAGACAACTAACCCAGTCCCATGGGGGCTTGCAGAGACTGAGACATCAACTAAGGAGCATGCATGATCTGGACCTAGAGCAACTTGGGTTTCATATGGATGCCTGGCAAGTGGAGGGGTGAGGGCTGTTTCTAACAGGGACTCTGTTGCCTGCTTTTGGATCACTTCCCCCTAGCAGTGCTGCCTTGCCTGGCCTCAGGGGGTGAAAATATGCTCAGACCTGATGTGATTGGATGTGCTGGGGAAGGATAATATGGGGTAGGGAGGGCTCCCCTTTTCTGGGGAAAAATAGTGAGGGGATGGAGGAAGAAGGGTAAGTGTGGCAAGACTGAGCGGAACGAATGGGGGGGTAAATAAAATAATTATAAAAATAAATAAATAAATAAATACATTAATTAATTAATATAAATTTTACCTAACAGGCAAAAACAAATCCACATGTAGTACTTTTATTTTACAATCAGCAGGATTTATTGTAACCCCATATCAAGTCAATTTTCTAAAATCAACAAAGGAAATGTTTATATTCCATAGCGTTCATAGTTATTGCATCAGTTCATACCTGCTAATATCACATACAGTTACAGATCATGCTTCATCAGTAATGTGACCAGATTTTTTCACCATGGGTTGTTTCTTTTATTTTTTTATATTAAATTTTTAATTTTTTAATATTAGTTACAGTTTATTAACTTTGTATCCCAGCTGTATCTTTCTCACTTGTACCCTCCCAATCTTACTCTCCCTCCCTCATCATCTCCCTGCCCCTTTCCAAGTCCACTGATAGGACCTCTCCCCCTTTCATCTGACCCTAGCTTATCAGGTATTTCAGGCCTGGCTGCAATGTCCTCCTCTGTGGCCTAGAAAGAGCCAGCCATTGAGTTCCTTTTAGAAATAGTCCTTGTTCCCCTTACTAGGGTACCCACTTAGATACTGAGCTACATGGGCTACATTCCAGCAGGGGTTCTAGGTTATATCCATACATGGTCCTTGGTTGGAGATACAGTCTCACAAAAGACCCCAGTGCCCAGGTACATTTGGTCCTTGTGGAGCTCCTGTCCTCTCCAGGTCATACTAACTGCCCCTTTCATACGATTCCCTGCACTCTGCTGAAGGTTTGGTTATGCTTTAGGGAATTATGTTCACTGCACAGGTTTTGTTCTTGACATATCTCTCATGATTAGCACGTGGCCTCAAAATCTGAAATTCTTTAGTCACTTAGATTATATTGTTACAGGAACAGACCAGGCAGCTGCAAGCTGTTTTTTAAATTCCTTATAAATGAAGTGAATAATTTCGAAAAGTTCAATAAAATTATCAGTGCTGAGATGACTAATAGGAAGTTTTACTTGTCATTTTCCCATTTTCACAAATTTGCAGTACTCAGTATCATTGCTAATGGAGAAATCCCTAAGGATGTCCAAGATAATTATTTCTTAGGTTCTCATTTTGTTCAGGAAACAGAAAAGGTGACATGGAACACACAGGGGACAGTGAAGTGAAGAAGGATTGGGCCAGGTGGAAAGACGTCTTGATATGCATGAATGTCTTCATAAACCCACATCAGACGGGAAGAAAATATGACCCAAGAGAAAGCTGTGATTTTGGTAAGTCAGCTCTCTGATATCCTTCTTTTAGGTAATTAATAAAATATTTCTAGTTATCTCTTTTTACCATTGTATGTTATATATTAAGTTCAGAATGTGTTTTTGACTTTCTTCTATTTGAGTCCAATATTGTGGGTTTTTTTCCCACTTCTATTCCATGAATCCTCGAGTCTGCCTCAGATGCTCGCCATTTTTAATCAGATAATCTATTAGAGTAGTATACAGTTAACATTTTACAAATATTCACTTCATGTTAACCAGACAGAATAGTTTTGAGTCAAGGAGTGCATAGCAGATAAGAAAACTTTCAGAATAGAATTGGGCATAAAAAGAAAAGCATTCTGAGTGGTTATTGTGGGAATCAGCTCAAAAAGGCATTCAGTACAGAAATGCATGGAAAAGTACAAGAAAATAAACAGTTTGCTTCTAGACTCTTAAAAAGATAAGTCATGTTTCTTATCTTAAAAAGATAATCAGTTTCTTTTTGTATTTCTCAACATAAAAACATTAGATATTCTAAGAGAATTTCTACTAAGTTAAATGCAAAAATTGCAGAGTCCCTTTAAATGATTGTATTCAATAGGTCTTTGTCAGTCGTGATAAAAAGTCCTGGGCAAAAAAAGAGCGGGTGAAGTGGTTATTATGTTCCTGAAAAAAATTGAATATCAAATATGAATCATGCATTTGTATATTTCACATATACATATTATAGTTTGCTTTTAGACTTTTAGAGAGATAATTCAGCTTGTTTTCCTTCACTAATTTTTATGTTAATTAATGTAAAAGCTAACATTAGATTTTTAGGAAAATTGCTAATAAGTTAAATATAAGTATGTATATTTATATATTTATAAATATGCATTTCCATATGTAAAATATGTATGTGTAAATAGAAAAATATTTTCAGATATAAATACATATGTTCAAATATACTATATATACATATAGATGAGCATGTATATCTTAAACAGAGTTCAGCTGAACATCAGAATATTGGCCATAACTTTATGAATCATATTGTTTCAAGACACAGTAGGAAATAAGATTAAAGGGAACAATTCATGCACCATTTTGCTCTGGATATTAGAGAGGTGTAATGCCCATGTGTGTATTTTATTCTATGATTTCACAGCACATTAAATTGAGTGTGTAATATTATTTAAGCTCCTGTAATATCTGGCATCATTTTTACTAGCTTCTCAAAAATCATGTGGATATAAAACATTCTGATTAACAGCATTAAAACAGAACTGATCATGTACAGTCACTACTATGTATCAGCCATGTAAGATTTTTACATTCACAGAGGTCTGCTGACAATACTGTCCTACTTCTATAATACTAGAGAAGACTATCTATCTATCTATCTATCTATCTATCTATCTATCATCGTTTTTTAGAGGCAGGTTTTCTCTGTGTAGTCTTGGCTATACTGGACTCACTTTGTAGAACAGTCTGACCTCGAACTCACAGAGGCCCACTGACCTTTTCCTCCTTGAATGCTGGGAACACAGACATGCACCACTGTGCCCAGCTGAGGAGACACTTTAAAAGGCATTGCTTGAGACTTGGTTCAGCTTTGCAGCAGAGGTCCCAAAGGACAGTTTGACAATGCTCTGTAAATGAATGCACTTTCTTAGTAATTTCCTTTGGTAGTGCCATAATTCTACCATGAATGTAAAAATTGAGCTCAGTAAAGCCAACACCAAGAGACATGGTATAGTGGAAGGGGTGAAATCCAAGGAATCCTTAATTCTATGCAAAAAAATCACAGCCAAATAAAGATTCCTGAGAGCATAAGAAGCAGTGTGTCCCAGGAAAGAGCACGCCAACTGGATACCTAGTACCAAGTGGTCATCCTGAGAACATGCATACAAGTAACATTACACAGGCTGAATAATTTGTATGTATAAAAATATTAATAAAAGGTAGGCTGTGATTTCCTTTTTCTCCTTTTTTATTACTCAGATTTTTTTTTTAATCATACAATATAGTCTCAATATGCTTTTTCCCTTCCCTTATTTCTCTGACTTCCTACCCACATTGTCTCTCATTTGGATCCTCTCCCTTTGTGCCTCTCATTACAAAAACAAACAAACAAACAAAAAAGAAGACAGGCTTCTAACAGATAACAACAAAGGATAACAAAATAAAAAATATTAAGATAAACCAAATACTATCATATCCAAGTAGGATAAGAGAAGCCAACTGTAAAATCAAAGAGCCCCAAGAAAAGGCACAAGAATCAGAAACTCACACATCTATTCAAGAGTCTCATATAATTATAAGAATGAAATCTATACTATTACATGCTGAATACTTGGTGAAGACACATGTAGCCCTCTGCTTTCTTCTTCATTATTTTTGAATTCCTATGAGCTTCAATCTGTTGATTTAAGGTAACTTGTTTTCCCACGAATTTGACAGAGAACAAGGAACAGTATATGGGAGAATCTGGAGGGAAGAAAGGAGAGAAATATTGTCATTATATTATAACTTTTTTAAAAAATAAAAGAAACAATATAAAAATGAACAAAAAGTTTAACTTGACCCTAAACTTTATGATATGTAATAAAATTAAATATATATCAAGGAATACTAATTCTTCATTGTGTGATCAGCGTATTTTCCTTAGATATTGGGCATATCTTTGTAAGGCATGTGTATTTACTTATTCCATCAGCTTTCTTTAGCAGATGGATGTGCTGCCTGATGCCTTGATAACTTTTTCTTGTCTTGCATTCCTTCTCCACACTTTGGTGATGACAGAAAACAGGAACTTAAAATAATTCTGATGATGGCATCAAGGATTTTATTGTCCACCTGCTCTAGGATAAAATGAGACCCCAAGTTGAAAAGCACCATGAAAATTACTTAAGGGAAAAAAAGTGATCAATGACTGTTTACCGCCTGGTTTCAGTATTGTTCACTATACTAGCATAAGCACCCTGCCTTGAGGTGAATAACTGCTGCTCACTGGAAGCATAACTTCCACTTCATCCAAGGCTGATAGTCAAAGGACAACCTTGTTGACATATTTATGTAATTCATTCTGTTCTTTACAATAACATAGATGATCAGTAGAAAAGCAAAACAATAAGGAAATACATACTAGTGATAGGATGATGATAGGTGTTGTTTATGTCATGAAACTAAAGTATTTCAAAATCTGAAGTGGTCTCAAGATTAGTTTATGCAATTTAAGATCAATATTTTCTCTCTTTTTTTTCTTTTTAGTGTTTCTTACTGGCTTTCTTACCCTTTCTTTTTTTAATTTAATTTATTTTTTTATTATTAGTTACATTTTACTAACTCTGTATTCCAGCTGTATCCCACTCCCTCATTCCCTCCAAATCCCACCCTACCTCCCTCAGCTCCTCCCTGCCCCTTTCCAAGTCCACTGATTGGGGAGGACCTCATCCCCTTTCATCTGACCCTGTTTTTTCAGGTGTATTCAGGACTTGCTGCAAAGTCCTCCTCTGTGGCCTAGCAGGACTGCTCCTCCCTTGAGAGGTGGGGAGGTCAAAGAGCCTGCCATTGAGTTCCTGTCAGAAATGGCTGAGATTGAAGTAAATGTGACTTGCAGTGATCAGGTCTGACTATGACTTGCCTTGTGCTTTCAATCCATTTACACTGGTGTTTGTAGTAGTATTTGTTAATCAGTTTAGTTGAGCAAACAAAATCTATTATATATATTTATTAATGAATAACTGTGAACTTTGTATTTATATCTCATGCCAGTGTGTATGTTATAGCACCTTCTGTATGCTTCCCACCTAAGGTTTTTCCAACATGTCCTTTCAAGCTTTAAGCTAAAATTGTATTTTTCATTAATCAATTAGTTACTTTAGTTTATATCCCGATAAGAACTCCCCCTTCCACCTCTATTCCCAGGGCCTCTTTCTGCCCTCCGCTTCCCTAATATCACTCTCCCTTTCTCCTAGAAGAGGAAACATCCCAAGAATATCAACCCTCCTTGGCATATCAAGTTGTGGTAGGAATGGGATTATTCTCTTCTATTGAGGGTAGACAATGTCATCCAGTTAGGGGAAAGGGATCCATGGGCAGACAGCAGAGTCAGAGACAGCCATGGAGGCTGCTGTAAGAGGTCCCACATGAGGACTAAGCTGTACATCTTTTATATATATGTGAGGGGCCCAGGTCAGGCCCATAGACACTCTCTTCTTGTGGTTCAGTCTCTATGAGCCCCTTTGGGCCCAGGCTAGTTGATTTTGTAGGCTTTCTTGTTGTATCCTTGATTTTTCTGGCTCTTTTAATCCTTCCTCCCCCTCTTCGATAAGACTTTCTAAGCCATGCCAACTCTTTGGCTGTGGTTCTCTGCATCTGTTTTCATCAGCTGATGGGTGAAGCCACTCAGATGACAGTTATGCCGGTTTCCTGCCTGTAAGTATAGCAAAATATTATTAATACTGTCATGCGTGGGCTCTCTCTCATAGCATGGGACTCAAGTTAGGAAAGTCAATGATTGGATAGGTCGAAGGTTTTATGGGTGGGTTGGTGTTTCTCTTCTTCTATTGTAAATTCCCCCTGTCGACAGGAGGGGGCCACAGCATGCTCCATAACCCCTGCTTCTAGGAGTCTCAGCTAGGGTCACCACCATAGACTCCCAGGAGCCTCCACCATCCCAGAGAAGACACAGATATTATTCTACTGATGCTCAAAGAAATCATTATACAGTCTGACAAAATGGTAATATCATATAATACCATTTTTACTAAATTTTGCTGTATTTCCCCTTCAGCTGCCAAATTTAATTCTTATTTTTGTTATGGAATTTCATGAACACTAGTAACACATTTGGACAATTTTTCTCAATGAAACAGCATCCATTTTGGGGTTTTTACGTTGCTCTCTTGCTTTACTCACTGCTCTCTTAAAAAGAAATTGCTGATAGAGCATGTGAATAACAGTCACACATAATGTTTCTCTTCATGCGCTTGACTCATTAGCTTTCACCTCAGGCAGCAATGTTACTCATTCTTGCCTTAGATTTATCTTCAATTTATCCAATTCTACTCAGATGAGTTTCAATACGAATGTCTAATTCTACAAAGAAAATAGCCTACAGCATATCTCTAGTTAATAATTTTTCTTTCTTTGCAGGTTACTTCTGAAGACATACTGAGAAAAATGGGTGAGGGCAATCAGTCTGTGGTGTCAGAATTTATACTTTGGGGACTTTCCAACTCATGGAATATTCAGCTCTCACTCTTTGTGATAGTTTTAATGCTTTATCTTCTCATTGTTTCTGGAAATATTACCATTCTTGTTTTAATCATCACTGACCCGCATCTGCATTCTCCCATGTACTTCCTGTTGGCCAACCTGTCTTTTGTTGATATGTGGCTTTCTACGATCACCACTCCTAAAATGATCACAGACTTTCTCAGGGAAAACAAGACCATTTCCTTTGCAGGCTGTATGTGTCAGATCTTCTTTGCTCACTGCATCGCTGCAGGAGAGATGGTGTTGTTGGTGATAATGGCTTATGACCGCTATGTGGCCATCTGCAAGCCACTGCATTACTTCACCATCATGAACCTGAAGAGATGTACTGGGTTTGTGTTGAGTTCCTGGACAACTGGATTTGTACATGCCATGAGTCACCTGGTAGTGATTGTGGAGCTGCCATTTTGTGGACCTAAGGAAATAGACAGTTTTTTCTGTGATATGCCATTGGTAATCAAGCTAGCTTGCATAGATTCCCCTGTTTTGGATGTTCTAACAAATGCTGACTGTGGGGTTGTGGCTGTAACCTGCTTTATTCTGTTGCTCATATCCTATACATATATCCTAATCACTGTACAGCAGAGCTCTAAAGCTGGGGCACATAAGGCCCTGTCCACGTGCACTGCCCACATCACAGTGGTGATGATCTTTTTTTTACCTTGCATCTTCATCTATGTGTGGCCCCTCAATATCACCTGGTTGGATAAATTTCTTGCTGTGTTTTACTCTGTTTTCACACCTCTCCTCAACCCAGCTATTTATACTCTGAGAAATAAAGACATGAAAAATGCCATGAAAAGATTCATAAGCAACTATTTTGGTCCCAAAGGAAATTTCTAATATCCAGATATCTGTACTAATTACTGAACATAGTGAAACTGACTGTTTGAAATAGATTTTTTTTTTCAATGCAGTTTATTCAGGAACCTTGAACAATCCTCAGACCCTGGGGAAAGCCAGCCCACAGCTTAAATAGCCTCTGGGTAGCCAACCCAGGTGTGCCACGTGGGCAATGCAGATAGGTCCACATACATGGAAGCAAGCCAGATCCTCGGCCTTAGCCAAATGTGGAGTTGTTCCTGACAGAGAGCACTCACCATCGGGAAGGTGGAAGGCAGAAACCAGCTCCATCTTTAAGGCATAGCATTCCGCAGCTCTCTACAGTTCCCCCTTTTTGTTTTAGACGCATCAGGCAAGAGTAGAGGTCTGATCTCTGATATTAGAAATAAATTGGGACTTTGTACCGATGTTCATTTAGGTGTCATCCACCCAAAGAGCATCAGACCCGTCCTATACCTTTTTCTCAGAGGCGGGACCTGGGGCATCAACCCGCATGCAACCAGACATGCTCTTCTCTGGGTCGAAAGCAGCTGACCCTGAGTGCCGTGCTTAGCCTCGCATCCTGAGCGTATCATTTTAGCTTTTTATGGTATCCAACCATGCTTGGGGAGAATGTCCTGCTTCAATGGCTGTAAAGGCCTGAATGATCATGGCTGCATCACACTGTTGTGAGACTCTAATCTTGCATATATACCACAGGCAAACCAAGGAGACCAACACCAGAAGGCCTGCTAATGCTCCCATGCCCGCCCATTCCTTCAGATGATTCATGGCTGCAGCAATCCATGTTGATAATCCTGTGGCTAGTCCCGCGTCCACTCTGGTAGAATTTACTGTGACAATGGCCACTCTCAGCTGCTCCATTGTAGTATCGAATTCTCCAGTCCAATTACCTAAAATATAGCTCGACAATTGTTTAGACAGATTTGCAGCACAGGAAAAATTCTCATGTTGTATGCTAGTGACACAAAGTCCAGCATACTTTCATTGACAGCCAGGTTGAGCGATTTGCCATAGGGTATCAATTTGCTCCTGCTAGAGGTCAATCCTCTGATTGAACACCATCAAGCTTCCTTTTAGTTGAGCATTAATTCCTTTATGTACAACTAAGGCATGAGCTACATTGGCTAAATGATTATTCAGGGTCTGAGCAGTCTGCCCAGTATGACTCATGGCTCATACTCCAACCAAGGACTATTCATGGAGATAACCCAGAACCCCTGCACAGATGTAGCCCAGTGTAGTTCAGAGTCCAATTGGGTTACATAGTAATGTGAAGAGGGACTTCCTCTGACATAATCTGATTGGCCTGCTCTTTGATCACCTCCCTCTGGGGGGGGGGAGCAGCCTCACCAGGCCATAGTAGAGGACAATACAGCCACTTTTGATGTGAACTGACAGACTAAGATCAGAAAGGAGAGGAGAACCTCCCCTATCAGTGGACTTGGGGAGTGGCATGCAAGCAAAGGGAGGAGGGAGGGTCGGATTGGGAGGGGAGGAGGGAGGGGCTTATGGGGGGATGCAGAATGAATAAAGTGTAATTGATGAAAAATTTAAGAAAAAAGGGAAAAAATAATTTAAGAACCTTAAATGACTTTCAAAATTGGAGGAAAACATGGATTTAGTCAATTGGCATGGAGCACGTCTCGCCCCTGGGGGCAATGGGCTCCTGAACCTACTCAGACCTCGGACACCACCACTGCTATTTCTAGAACTGACACAGGATGTTCCAACGAGGGGTTAAGGCTTCTCATAATATTTCCTATAAGCCCACACCTGTTTGTCTATATCCCCCATTTTTATTCATTATTAGCCAGATAGAGCCAAGTAATTGTGGTAATGATACTTGCTTTTTTGCCCAATGCTGGAATGCTAGTAAATTTAGGTATGCCCTGGTTACTCGCATGCCTCACTGGGCACCTGTGCCCATTGATGCCCCTCAGGCTATGACTCTCTTCAGACAGAAAAGGGATCTTGGAACTACAGCCACCATTGTTACTACCATCTCATTGGCGGCTGTTGGAGCTACCACCAGGGCATTAGCCTTGAAATAGATTTTAAGTTAGAAAATATAGTTGATATTCAAAATTTGTACAAATACCCTAATATAGATATAACTTGATAATTTAAAGAAACTATGACATTTACTGAGCAACCTTCAAAACACTGTGAAAATTTCTTCCTAAATCTAAACTGAATGTTCTTTCTTTGTAGGGATATCATAAAACTGTTCCTCTATGTTTTTAATAGAGTTTACCTTAATGTGTATTGACCAAACATATGTTTATCTTTATAAATAACATCTTAGTAAAATTTACCTGATTATAATTCTGTGTACTACCACATGCCCAGGGTTTTCAATTTCTTTGCCAAATGGCCAATAGCATCACTTTTGCCTGATCACAGCTATCTACCAAAAAAACTAAGGGAATGGGAAGAAAATGTTAAGAGAAGATCAAACAAAAGTTATACATTCCACAAATCAGCATTGTATTATACTTTGTGTTTTTTATTTTAAAAAGAGATGAATAAGTATCATAATAAAATGTTCAAAAAATTTTACTGAGATTTCTATGTCATCTCAATCTGATACTAAAATTTGTGCTCTAAATTATTATTTAATATCATATATCCTGAAATAGAATCTCCATGAGGTCTGTTTTCATATATTGATTGATTCATTATTAAAGCTGTTGTACTTTATTCAGTAGTTGGCACACATGAGACATTTATTCAACACATTTGTAAGTACAGATATGGCATGTTGTCTGCAAGACTGCAGAAGTGTTAAAACTATATAGACTGTCGCCTTTATCTTTTTTTGCCCATCATAGCTATTTGGAAAGACCCTGTTAATGAAAATAGATAGCATACTCTTGTTTCAGGACACAGAGAAACCAAACTGACTGGGGTACTTCCTCCCATTGGATATCATTCATGATGTTAAAAGGTGCTCATTCTCCTCGTTTAGGATTCTTTCTTTCCTCCAGTATGTAATTTTAGTGTATTTGGTGAAAATCAAAGTGGAGACTTAAAGTCTTTCTGGTATATTTTATTCATCTATATGTAGTTATACAAGTATGCCAGTACCATACTGTTGTGGTTCATTTACACAATTAAATATTACTCAGCAATTAAACAGAAGGAAATCATGAAATTTGTAGGCAAATGGTGGCATATAGAAAAGATCATCCTTGCGCAAATTGCAGGGAATCTTATGTAAGAAGTGGGAAATAATAAGATCTGGAGAGGACAGGAACCCCACAAGAGAGCAACAGAACCAAAAAATTTGAACACAGGGGTCTTCCCAGAGACTCATATTCCAACCAAGTACCTTGCATGGAGATAACCTAGGACCTCTGCACAGATGTTGTCCATGGCAGTTCAGTGTCCAAGTGGGTTACATAGTAATGGGAAGAGGGACTGCCTCTGACATAATCTGATAGGCCTGTTCTTTGATCACCTCCCCCTGAAGGGAGATCAGCATGACCAGGCCACAGAGGATGACAATGCAGCCACTCCTGATGAGATCTGATAGACTAAGATCAGGAGGACCTCCCCTATCAGTGGAATTGAGGAGGGGCATGTACGAAGAAGAGGGTGGGAGGGTGGGACCCGGAGGGGAGGAGGGAGGAGGGAGGAGGGAGGAGGGAGGGGCTTATAGGGGGATAAAAAGTGAAAAAACTGTAAAAGTAAAATAAAATCCAAAAAAAGAAAAAAGAAAAGATCATCCTGAGTGAGGTATACCAGATGCAGAAAGACACACATGGTATATACTCACTTATAAGTGGAAATTAGACATGTAATATAGGATAAACATACCAAAATCTGTACACCTAAAGAAGCTAAGCAAGAAGGAGGCCCATGGGTAAGATGATCAATTCTCACTCAGAAAGACAAACGGGATGAACATTGGAAGAATGAGAAAACAGGAAACAGAACAGGAGCCAGCCACAGAGGCCCTCTGAAAGACTCTACCCAGCAGTGTATCAAAGCAAATGCTGAGACTCTTAACCAAACTTTGGGCAGAGTTCAGGGAATCTTGTGAAACAAGAGGGAGAGATTAAGACCTGGAGAGGACAAGAGCTCCACAAGGAGAGTAACAGAACCAAAAAATTCTGGCACAGAGGGCTTTTCTGAAACTGATAATCCCACCAAGGACCATTCATGGATATAACCTAGACCCTCTGCTCAGATGTAGCCCATGGCAGCTCATTATCTAAGTAGGTACTTGGTAAGGGGAACAGGGACTGTCTCTAACATGAACCCAGTGGCTGGCTCTTTGATTGCCTGTCCCCCATGGGGGAAGCTCCCTTGCCAGGCCATAGAGGAGGAAAATACATCCTATCCTGATGACAACCAGATAAGCTAGGGAGAGATAGAAGGTGAGGAGGACCTCTCCTATCAGTAGACTCAGAGAGAGGCATGGGAGGAGACTAGGGAGAGAGGGTAGGGTTGGGAGGGAATGAGGGAAGGGGCTACAGCTGGGATACAAAATGAATAAAATATAATTAATATAAAAAATAAAAATTTAATAAAAAGTGGGATACACTGTCTGCAGGGTAGAGCCTTTCAGAGGCCCTCTGTGGCAGGTTCCTAGGTTGTTTTCTGTTTTCTTCTTCTGATGTCCATCCTCTTTGCCTTTCGGCATGCAGATTGAGCATTTTAGTCAGGGTCCTCTCTCTTGATTAGTTTCTTTAGATGTACAGGTTTTAGTAGGTTTATCCTATGTTATATATCTATATGAGTGAGTGTATACCGTGTGTGTTTTTCTTCTTCTGGGACAGCTCACTCAGGATGATCCTTTCCAGGTCCCACCATTTACCTGCAAATTTCATGATTTCCTTATTTTTCATTGCAGAGTAATATTCCATTGTGTAGATGTACCACAATTTCTGCATCCATTCTTCAGTTGAGGGGCATCTGGGCTGTTTCCACCTTCTGGCTATTACAAATAAGGCTGCTACAAACACGGTTGAGCAAATGTCCTTATTGTGTACTTGAGCCTCTTTTGGATATATGCCTAGGAGTGGTATGGCTGGATCTTGAGGAAGCGCTATTCTTAGTTGTCTGAGAAAGTGCCAGATTGATATCCAGAGGGGTTGTATGAGTTTGCTTTCCTGCCATTGTGGCCTTAGTATGGAATTCCACAGTAGTGTTCAGGCTATTTGAAGTTACTTAGTTCCTAATGCCCTGCCTACCTTGGCTTCTGTTTCAGTCAGGGTTCTGTATAAGAACACAACTGAAAAAAATTAATGTGTGGGGCCTGAGAGATGGCTCAGCAGTTAAGAACACTGTCTGCTATTCCACAGGACCTGGGTCCATTTCCCAACACCCACATGAAAGCTCACAACTGTCTATAACTCTATTTCCAGGGGATCTGACATCATCACACAGACAGGCAAAACACCAGTGAATACAAAAAATAAAATGAATGTGTGTGTTCACATGTGCATGCGTGTTTGAGTAGATTGGTTTACTGGTTGTGGTTCAGGCAGTCCAACAATGGTTGTCTCTTGAGGTAAAGGCCAAGGACTCAGTAGCTTGTACAGTCCAGGAGACTAGATATTTCAGCAGTCCCAGTCTAATGCTGGAGTCCCTGTGGATCCCTGAGAGCTGCTGGTCTTCTATCTACATTGAAACCATAAGTGAGGGAGTTTTAACACCAGTGAAGGAAAGAATGTTCCAGCATCAGGATAGATGAACTTGCCTGTAACAGCGAGGACAAGGAAATCATGAAATTTGCAGGCAAATGAAAGGAACTAGAAAAGATTATCCTGAGTGAGGTATCCCACAACCAGAAAAACACGAATGGTATGCACCCACTTATAAGTGGATATTAACTATATAACATTAAGATAACCATACTAAAATCTACATACCTAAAGAAACTAAACAACAAGGAGGACTCTAGGGAGGATGTTTAAATATCATCCAAAATGGCAAACAGGATAGACACCCGAAGCAGTGGAAAAGAGGGAACAAGACAGGAGCCTTCCATAGAGGGTCCTCTGAAAGGCTCCACCCAACAAGGGATTGAAGCAGATGCTGAGACTCACAGCTAAACTTTGAGCAGAGAGCAGGGAATCTTATGGAAGAAGGGAGGAATAGAAGGACCCAGAGGGGATAGGAGCTACAAAAGGAGACCAACAAAGCTAAAATATCTGAGCCCAGCAGGCCCTGTAGAGACTGATGCACCAACCAAGGACCATGCATGGAGAGGACCTAGACTTCCTGCTCAGATGTAGCCAATAGGCAAATCAGTCTCCATGTGGGTTGCTGAGTAAGGGGCTGCCTCTGTCATGAACTAACTCTGTTGACTGCTCTTTAGTTACTTTCCCCTGGCTATGTGACCTTGCCAGGCCACAGAGGAAGAGGATCCAGGCAGCCCTGATGAGACTTGATAAGCTAGGGTCAGATGGCAGTTGATAAGAACTCCCCCTTTCAATGGACTAGAAGAAGGGGATGGGAGGATGAAGAAGGGTGGATGGGACCGTGAGGAGAAGAGGGAGGGGCTACAGTGGGAATATAAAATGAATAAATTGTAAAATATAAAAACAAAAAGTTGCCCCCCCCCAAAAAAAAAGTGGGATACAGAACTAAACAGAGAATTCTCAGTACAGGGATATTGAATGGCAGAGAAACACATAAATAAATTCAATGTCCTTAGTCATCAGGAAAATGCAAATCAAAAGGACCCTGAGATTTCATCTTACATCCAACAGAATGGCCAAGATTAAATATTCAAGTGACACCACATGCTAGAAAGGATGTTGGAGAAAGGCAACCCTCCTCCATTGCTGGTGGGAATGTAAACTTGTACAACCACTTTGGGAATCAATATGGCAATTTCTTTTTTTAATTTTTATTTTATTTTAGTTTTAATTACACTTTATTTACTTTGTATCCTCCCTCTAGTTCCCTTCTTCCTCTCTTCCCAATCCCACCCTTCCTCCCCCTTCTCCACGCATGCTCCTCCCCAAGTCCACTGGTACTGGAGGGTTTCTTTTTCTTCCCTTTGATCCTAGTCTATTAGGTCGCATCAGGAGTGGCGGTATTGTCTTCCTCTGTGGCCTGGTAAGGCTTCTCCCCCCTCAGGGGGAGATGATCAAAAAGCAGGCCAATCAGTTCATGTCAGAAGCAGTCCCTGTTCCCATTACTATGGAACCCACTTGGACACTGAACTACCATCTGTGTACTTTCTTGCTACCTGAAGATCCAGCTTTACCACTCCTATGTCTATATCCAAATGATGCCCAAGTATAAAATTTCAAATAAGCCAAAAGAACAAATTCTGACCAAATAAGATCAGAAATCAATGAAAAAAAAAATAGACCAATAAACAGGTGATAATGTATTAAAGCAGAAACAAAGATAATTTTGTGCACATTTACTATGAAAAAGTTGGCTCAAAAAGGACCTATAAAAGGCTGTTAATCACAAAATTAGCAGGTTATCTAGGTTGGGTACAGGGAAGAGGTGACATGGTTGATGTTTGGAGTTGATGAGTTCTAACACTATCTGGAGGCAGAATTTTACTTGTTTTCTCTTAATACTTTCTAGTGGCTGAAGAAAGACCTTGAACTATAGATGATAATTAATTTTGTCAAAAATGTACTGACATAAAATAAAAATTTCATAGACATACCTATACTAACATTTGGCAAATTTTATAGACATACCTACACTAACATTTGGCAAACAGCTCTTTATTGGGGTTAGCAATCTACACGTAAAATTAATGATTACTATCAAGTCAGAAGTTGAATCTTTAAAGTGTTTAATTTTGAATGGATTTGCTAAAATGTCAATTAAGCTGACAGTGAAATAGAATAAAATTAAATAATTAGGGAAGAATATGTCTGTGATCTTAATAACATTAAAGTCCATAACATAATATGGAATGCTTTATGCCTTTTGTTTTCTCAGCTTAGAGGAAATAGGTGAATTTGTCAAAAAAAAATACAGCTTTCCTTTGGAATTTAGTGTAAGGCAAAAATCCATTTCTTTCATTTTTATTCATTGTTGTACATGAAGTCTTAGACAATGTAAAAAATTAAAAAGGAAACAAGAATTAAAACTCATAAAACTCATTATATTGGTAGGTGTCATAAATATTTGATTAGTAAATATTGAATAATCCAAACAGTAATTACTAGATACAATGAATTATTTCAGAAAGAGTGTAGAATATGAAAATTTAAAATTGTATATAACTATAAAATTAGCAGTAGAACTTAATGTTTATAATATCAATATCTAATGACCATCTTTGACAAAACAATAGTATGTAAATTACATAATACTACTGAGTGTATTGAGGATGTAATACAGACAGAAATAAACGATTTTGTATGTCACAAACTCAGTAGATAATTAAGTTTGAGTTAGAAGACTGTATTCTTCATGTCCTTGCTTCAGTACTCTCTGGGTTGTGGTGTGTTTGACTAATGCCAAGTTTTTGAGCTTGGAGCTTTTTCTGGGCTTGCAAGCTTATATTCCATTAAGAGTTTATCTGTGATTATTGGGAGGGGCAAGATGGCAGCTCCGGGAGGACTCTCATTCTGACCAGCAGCATGGCAGGATCAGCACAGTGACCAGCAATCAGAACTCGCGGCCATAAAACACAGTGATTGTGTTTCCCAGGTGAGAGGATACCCCACGGTGGGGATTCAATCAGCTTTTAACTCACCCTGCTAAACCTCGGAAGAGATCCTGGTTCTACCAGATGCTTGGCTGCCAACCGCCAGCCCCACGCCATCCCAGAGCCACAAGCCAGTGTCTCTGGTCATGGTCCCAGACTGAACCTTGAGCACCACACTATCAGAGACTGGAATTTTCAGTCGCGAGATAACCCCATGGTGCAGGAAACGATTGGGATCGACCTTAGGTCACCCAGATAACCCCTCAGGTTTATCTGGGTGACCAGATAAACTCAGGTTCCATGGGTGCACCAGGAGCCAGCCCAGAGCCAGAGCTGGAGACCCAGGCTCTGGCACAGAGCCCTGCCTGCCTGTGCGCCTGATTTGCTGCCTGAGATAGAACTGAGGGCACCAGGGCACCAGTGAATGAGTTTCACTGTCTGGTGCAAACACACAGGGAGAGAAATGGCTGGTCTGATCTCAGAGCTCTCAGCCGACACACCCACCCCGAAAAGGTCTTGGGAAAATTATACAGTTTAGGCAGACGCCCAGGCTCCCAAAGGCCGGAAAGGCAGACACGGGCAGTTTCTGCGGGCCAGACAGCTGGCAGAGACTGAGCCCCCATCACTCAGCTGTGCTCCAGACACAGGCAGTTTCTGAGGCCAGCCAGCTGGTGGAGACTGAGCAGTGCGCACCAGGGCAAAAAAAGAGACTGGGAGTCCCTGTCTCCAAGAATCCACAGGGAAGAAAGGAAGCTGTACTGACTTAAATCACCCAGTCCTTCCCTGGAAAAAGTCTAGCAGACTGGTGGGGCCTAGCTGCCATCACTCAGCTGCTCAGCTGTGCTCCAGACACAGGCACAAACAGTTATTGAGTGCCAGATGTCCAAATGGGTCACAGCAGCTGATCATTAAATTTACAGCAAGAAACCCAGAAATAGGGCAGCTGTCTTCAGGACTTCCCTGGGTGAGAGGAGAACCCTCTCGACTAACAGAGACCACAGTTACCACTCAGGTCTCTATCCCTAAGGTGAGCAGCAGCAACTCCTGAAAAAACGCCAGCCATCCAGGGACTATACCCAAAAAGCTGAGAAGACTTCCTTCAGGAAAAACCAGCTTTCTGCAAAGGGGATTCTCTTCACCACAGGATCCCCAGGAACCACAAGAAAATAACCCCAAACACCTAAAATAGCAAAATGGGTAGAGGCCAGCATACAAGCTCAAGCAACAAAAGACAAAGCAATATGACATCTCCAGAACCCAGTTACCCAGGGGCAAGTAGCCCTGTACACCCCAGCATAACTGAGATCCAAGAAGATGACCTAACAACTATGCTCATGAAGATGATAACAGAGGAAACAAATAAGATACATAAAGACATAAAGGAAGATAAACTCAAACAGAATATTGCCATCCATAAAGAAATAGAGGAAGCTGCAGCCAAACAGTTTATGGCCTTTAGAAAATGTTAAAGCACTGAATGAAATATATATATGTATATATATATATATATATATATATATATATATATATATATAAAACAGAGTTGAAGGAACTAAAAGAAAAACAGGAAAGTACAATCAGACAGGTGAAGGAAGTAAACAAAACAACTCAAGACCTGAAGATAGAATTGGAAAAATTAAAGAACACACAAATGGAGGAAATAATGGAGAGAAAGAATTTAGGGAAGAAAACAGGAACTACAGAGGTAAGCATAACCAACAGAGTACAAGAAATGGAAGAAAAAAATCTCAGAAGACACAATGAAAGAAATTGATGTATCTGTCAAAGAAAATGTTAAATCCAAAAAATTCCTGACACAGACCGTCCAAGAAATCTAAGACCATATGAAAAGACAAAACCTAAGAATAATAGGTATAGAGGAAAAAGAAGACTCCCTTCTCCAAGGCCCAGAAAATATTTTCAACAAAATCATTGAAGAAAATTTCTCCAAGTTAAAGGAGAGGCCAATAAGAATACATGAGGCTATAAACAAACAGGTGTGGGCTTATAGGAAATATTATGGGAAGCCTTAACCCTCTCGTTGGAACATCTTGCATCAGTTCTAGAACTAGCAGTGGTGGTGTCCAAGGTCTGAGTAGGTTCAGGAGATCATTGCCCCCAGGGGCGAAACATGCTTCATGTAAATTGACTAACTCCATGTTTTCCTCCACTTTTGAAAGTCATTTAGGATTCTTAAAATATTTTTTCCCTTTTAATTTTAAATTTTTCATCAATTACACTTTATTCATTCTGCATCCCCCCATGAGCCCCTCCCTCCTCCCCTCCCAATTCCACCCTCCCTCCTCCCTCCTCCCTCTGCATGCATGCCACTCCCCAAGTCCACTGAAAGGGGAGGTTCTCCTCTCCTTTCTGATCTTAGTCTGTCAGTTCACATCAAAAGTGGCTGCATTGTCCTCTACTATGGTCTGGTAAGGCTGCTCCCCCCCAGGGGCAGGTGATCAAAGAGCAGATCAATCAGATTATGTCAGAGGCAATCCCTCCTCACATTACTATGTAACCCAATTGGACTCTGAACTGCCCTGGGCTACATCTCTGCAGGGGTTCTAGGTTATCTCCATGAATAGACCTTGGATGGAGTATGAGTCTCTGGGAAGTTCCCTGTGTTCAAATTTTCTTGTTCTGTTGCTCTCCTTGTGGAGACCCTGTCCTCTCCAGCTCTTACTATTTCCCAGTTCTTACATAAAATTCCATTCACTCTGCCCAACAGTTGCTTATCAGCATCTGCTTTGATAGTCTGTAGGGCAGAGGCTTTCAGAGGTCCTCTGTGGTAGGTTCCTAGGTTGTTTCCTGTTTTCTTCTTCTTCTGATGCCCATCCTCTTTGCCTTTCCGGATGGGGATTGGACATTTTAGTTAGGGTCCTCTCTCTTGCTTATTTTCTTTAGATGTACAGGTTTTAGTGGGTTTGTCCTATGTTGTATGTCTACATGAGTGAGTATATACCATTGCAAAACCTGCACTCCCGGTGCAGGGTCCATACCGCTCCCTTCCCCAAAGAGACTCACAGACCTCTGTTCAATGCAAAAGCAAGAGGCAGCTTATTCCGATCGCGATGGGGGTCGTCCCTTCAAAGCAGGAGACGACCCCAAGCATACTAAGCACAGAGTTTGTATACCTAAAAAAATCAGGCCTTTACATTGATTAGTCAGCAGAAAAGATAGCAGTAATGTGGGCTGGCAGCTGTAGCGGGGAGCTCACAGCTCCAAAGACAGTCCTCCCCTCTTCTCCCATCTCTCCATTCTGTAGCTGGCCACTTACAGCTCCAAGGACAGTCCTCCCCTAAATCGCCTGACTTGTTCTTCTTTCTTCTTAGCTGGCCCTTATTCAAGGTCCAGTTGATTTCCTTTCTAATTTGGGATGGTCCCATTTCTCACCATGTGTTTCTTTTTGCTTCTGGGACAACTCACTCAGGATTAGCCAGATAGAGCCAAGTAATTGTGGTAATGATACTTGCTTTTTTGCCCAGTGCTGGAGTGCTAGTAAATTTAGGCATGCCCTGGTTACTCGCATGCCTCGCTGGGTGCCTGTGCCCGTTGATGCCCCTCACACTATGACTCCCTTCAGATAGAAAAGGGATCTTGGAATTACAGCCGCCATTGTTACTTCCATCTCATTGGCGGCTGTTGGAGCTACTACCGCGGCATTAGCCATGAGTCATACTGTGTAGACTGCTCAGACCCCGAATAATCTTTTAGCCAATGTACCTCATGCCTTAGATGTACAAAAAGGAATTAATGCTCAACTAAAAGGAGACTTGATGGTGTTAAATCAGAGGATTGATCTCGTGCAGGAGCAAATTGATACCCTATGGCAAATCACTCAACTTGGCTGTCAATGAAAGTATGCTGGACTTTGAGTCACTAGCATAAAACATGAGAATTTTTCCTGTGCTGCAAATCTGTCTAAACAATTGTCTAGCTATATTTTAGGTAATTGGACTGGAGAATTCAATACTATGATGGAGCAGCTGAGAGTGGCCATTGTCACAGTAAATTCTACCAGAGTGGACGCAGGACTAGCCACAGGATTATCATCATGGATTGCTGCAGCCATGAATCATCTGCAGGAATGGGCAGGCATGGGAGCGTTAGCAGGCCTTCTGGTGTTGGTCTCCTTGGTTTGCCTGTGGTATATATGCAAGATTAGAGTCTCACAACAGCGTAATGCAGCCATGACCATTCAGGCCTTTACAGCCATTGAAGCAGGACAGTCTCCCCAAGCATGGTTGGCTACCATAAAAAGCTAAAATGTTATGCTCAGGATGCGAGGCTAAGCACTGCACTCAGGGTCAGCTGCTTTTGACCCAGAAACGAGCATGTCTGATTTCATGCGAGTTGATGCCCCAGGTCCAGCCTCTGAGAAATAGGTATCAGATGGGTCTGATACTCTTTGGGTGGATGACACCTAAATGAACATCAGTACAAAGTCCCAATTTATTTCTAATATCAGAGATCAGACCTCTACTGTTGCCTGATGCATCTAAAACAAAAAGGGGGAACTGTAGCGAGCTGCGTAATGCTGCGCCTTAAAGATGGAACTGGTTTCTGCCTTCCACCTTCCCGATGGTGAGTGCTGTCTGTCACGAACAACTCCACATTTTGCTAAAGCCAAGGATCTGGCTTGCTTCCATGTATGTGGACCTATCAGCATTGCCCACATGGCACGCTGGGGTTGGCTACCCAGAGGCTATGTAAGCTGTGGGCTGGTTTTCCCCAGGGTCAGATGATTGTTCAAGGTTCCTGAATAAACTGCATTGAAAAAAAAAAAGAAAAAAAAAAAAAAAAGAATACATGTGGCCTACAGAATACCCAACAAATTCGACCAGCAAAGAAAATCCTCCTGCCACATAATAATCAAAACAGTAAATATACAGTACAAAGAAAAAATACTAAAAGCTGCAAGGGAAAAAGGCCAAGTAACATATAATGGCAAACCCATTAGAATCACACCTGACTTTTCAACAAAGATTATGAAAGCCAGAAGGGCCCGGATGGATATCATGTAGACCCTAAGAGAACACAGATGTCAGCCCAGGCTACTATACCCTGCAAAGCTCTCAGTCCTCATAGACGGAGAAAACAAGATATTCAATGACAAAAAAAAAAAAAAAAATCAACAATATCTACACACAAATCCGGCATTACAGAAGACACTGGAAGGGAAAATACAACCCCCCAAAATTAGCTTCTTTCAAGAAAACACAGGAAATAATTAACCTTACTACAGTAAAACAAAAAGCAACCAAGCACACAACCTGATGACCACAGCCAACATCAAAATCAAGGGATCTAACAGCCACTGGTCATTAATCTCTCTCAACATCAGTGGATTCAACTCTCCAATAAAAAGACACAGATAAACACAATGGATACATAAACAAAACCCAGCAATCTGTCGTATACAAGAAACACACCTAAGTCACAAAGATAGGCATTACCTGAGGGTAAAGGGTTGGAAGACGACTTTCCAAGCAAATGGACCCAAGAATCAAGCAGGAGTAGCCATTCTAATATCTGATAAAATAGACTTTCAACTAAAATTAATAAAAAGAGATGGGGAAGGAAACTTCATAATCATCAAGGGAAAATTCCACCAGGAAGACCTCACAATCCTGAACAGCTATGCCCCAAATAAAGAGCACCCATATTTGTTAAAGAAAGATTGATAAAATTTAAACCATATATAGATCCCCACACATTAATAGTGGAAGACTTCAACACCCCACTCTCAACAAAGGACAGGTCAACAAAACAGAAATTAAACAAAGGAACAATGTCTCTGACAGAGGTCATGAATCAAGTGGACCTAACATCATTTACAGAACTTTACACCAAACACAAAAGAATTTACCTTCTGCTCAGCACCTCATGGAACCTTCTCCAAAATAGACCATATAGTTGATCACAAAGCAAGCCTCAACAGATACAAGAAGATTGAAATAATCCCTTGTATCTTGTCTGATCACCATGGAATAAAGCTGGACCTCAACAATAACAGAAATAGCAAAAAGCCTACACACACATGGAAACTGAACAACTTGTTACTAAATGACAGCTGGGTCAGGCCAGAAATAAAGAAACAAATTAAAGTCTTCCTAGAAATCACTGAAAATGAAGACACAACATACCCAAGCTTGTGGGACACAATGAAAACAGTGCTAAGAGGAAAGTTTATAGCACTAAGTGCCTTCAAGAAGAAATTCGAGAGAGCTCATTCAAGCAACTTAATAGGCCACTTAAAAACCCTAGAAAAAGAAGAAGCAGACACACCAAAAAGGAGTGAACATCTGGAAATAATCAAACTCAGGGCTGAAATCAATCAATTGGGAACAAATAAAACAATTCAAAGAATTGTACAATGTAAACTTGTACAACCACTCTGGAAATCAATCTGGTGCTTTATCAGGCAACTAGGAATAGCGCTTCCTCAAGATCCAGCCATACCACTCCTAGGCATATACTGAAAAGAGGCCCAACTACACAAACAGGACATTTGCTCAACCATGTTTGTAGCAGCTTTATTTGTAATAGCCAGAAGCTGGAAACAGCCCAGATGCCCCTCAACTGAAGAATGGATGCAGAAACTGTGGTACATCTATATAATGGAGTATTACTCAGCAATGAAAAATAAAGAAATCATGAAATTTGCAGGTAAATGGTGGGACCAGGAAATGATCATCCTGAGTGAGTTTTCCCAGAAGCAAAAAGACACACATGGTATATATTCAATCATATAAACATACAACATAGAATAAACCCACTAAAATCTGTACATCTAACCAAACTAAGCAAAAGAGAGGACCCTAACTAAAATGTTCAATCCCCATCCTGAAAGGCAAAGAGGAAGGACATCAGAAGAAGAAGAAAACAGGAAACACACTAGGAACCTCCTACCGAGGGCCTCTGAAAGCCAGAAGAAGAAAACAGGAAACAACCTAGGAACCTGCCACAGAGGGCTTCTGAAACCCCTGTCATGCATACTGTCATGGCAAATGCTGAGCCTGATGGCCAACTGACAGGCAGAGTGAACGGAATTTTAGGTAAGAAGTGGGAAATAGCAAGAGCTGGAGAGGAGAGGAACTCCACAAGAGAGCAACAGAACAAGAAAATTTGAACACAGGGAACTTCCCAGAGACTCATACTCCAAACAAGGACTATTCATGTAGATAAACTAGAACCCTGAAAATGAAGGCACTTCTGATGAGAACTGATAGACTAAGACCAGAAAGAAGGAGAGGAAAACCTCCCCTATCAGTGGACTTGGGGAGGAGCATGCATGCCGAAAGGGGGGGGGGAAATGGGACCGGGAGGTTTGGAGGGAAGAGCTTATGGCGGCATACAAAATGAATAAAGTGTAATTAATAAAAGTTTAAAAAAAAGAATCAATGAAACTAAGAGCTGGTTCTTTGAGAAAATCAACAAGATCAACAAACCCTTAGCCAAGCTAACTAAAAGGCAGAGAGACATCACCCAAATCAACAAAATCAGAAATGAAAAGGGGGACATAACTACAGACACTGAGAAAATCCAAACAATCATTAGGACTTACTTCAAAATTCTATATGCCACAAAATTTGAAAATCTAAATGAAATGGACAGTTTTCTTGATCAATTTGACTTACCAAAGCTGAATCAGGACCAGGTAAATCAATTAAATAGTCCTATATCCCCCAAAGAAATAGAAGCAATCATCAAAAGTCTCCCATCCAAAAAAAATGCAGGACCTGATAGCTTCAGCGTAGAATTCTACCATACCTTCCAAGAAGAGCTAACACCAATTCTCTTCAAACTATTCCACAAAATAGAAACAGAAGGAACATTACCAAACTCATTCAATGAAGCCACAGTCACCTTGGTACCTAAACCTCACAAAGACTCAACAAAGAAAGAGAATTTCAGGCCAATCTCCCTTATGAACATTGATGCAAAAATACTTAACAAAATACTTGCAAACCGAATCCAAGAACACATCAAAGATATTATCCACTATGACCAAGTAGGCTTCATCCCAGGTATGCAGGGGTGGTTCAATATACGGAAATCCATCAATATGATCCACCATATGAACAAACTGAAAGAAAAAAACCACATGATAATCTCCCTAGATGCTGAAAAAGCATTTGACAAAATCCAACATCCATTCATGTTTAAAGTCTTGGAGAGATCAGGGATACAAGGCACATATCTAAACATAGTAAAGGAAATATAGAGCAAGCCTATAGCCAACATCAAACTGAATGGAGAGAAACTTAAAGCAATCTGACCGAAATCAGGGACAAGACAAGGCTGCCCACTCTCCCCATATCTCTTCAACATAGTGCTGGAAGTTCTTGCTAGAGCAATAAGACAGTTGAAGGAGATCAAGGGGATACAGATGGGAAAAGAAGAAGTCAAATTATCACTATTTGCAGATGATATGATAGTATACATGAGTGACCCCCAAAACTCTACCAAGTAACTCCTACAGCTGATAAACACCTTCAGCAAAGTGGCTGGATACAAAATTAACTCAAAAAAAAAAATCAGTAGCACTCCTTTATACAAAAGACAAAAGGGCTGAGAAAGAAATTAGAGAAACAACACCCTTCACAATAGCCACAAATGACATAAAGTACCTTGGTGTAACCCTAACCAAGCAAGTCAAAGACTTGTATGAAAAAAATTTCAAATCTCTGAAGAAAGAATTAGAAGAAGATATGAGAAGATGGAAAGATCTCCGACGCTCAAGGCTTGGCAGGATTAACATAGCAAAAATGGCCATCTTACCAAAAGCAATCTACAGATTTAATGCAATTCCCATCAAATTACCAACACAATTCTTTACAGACCTGGAAAGAAAAATTCTCAACTTCGTATGGAATAACAAGAAACCCAGAATTGCTAAAACAATCCTCTACAATAAAAGATCTTCTGGAGGTATCTCCATCCCTGATCTCAAGCTGTACTATAGAGCAACAGTTATAAAAACTGCATGGTACTGGCAGAGAAACAGAATGGTGGATCAATGGAACCGAACAGAAGACCTAGAAACAAACCCACACACATATGTACACCTGATTTTTGACAAAGATGCCAAAACCATACAATGGAAAAAAGACAGCATCTACAACAAATGGTGGTTGTCCAACTAGATGTCTACATGTAGAAAAATGAAAATAGATCCATACTTATCCCCCTGCACAAAACTGAAGTCCAAGTGGATCAAAGACCTCAACAGAAAACCAGACACATTAAATCAGCTAGGAAAAAAAGTGCAAATACCCTAGAACTCATTGGTACAGGAGAAAACTTCCTGAACAGATCACCAACAGCACAGGCTCTGAGAGCAACAATCAATAAATGGGACCTCCTGAAATTGAAAAGCTTCTGGAAAGCAAAGGACACAGTCATCAAAACAAAGGGACTGTCTGCAGATTGGGAAAGAATCATCACCAACCCTTTATCTGATAGAGGACTCATATCCAGTATATATAAAGAACTAAAGAAGATGAAAAGCAGCAAACCAAGTAATCCACTTAAAAAATGGGGAACAGAGCTAAACAGAGAATTCTCTATAGAGGAATATTGAATGGCAGAGAAGCATTTAAAGAAATGCTCAACCTTATTAGCCATTAGGGAAATGCAAATCAAAACAACCCTGAGATTTCACCTTACTCCCATCAGAATGGCCAAGATCAAAAACTGAAGTGACAACACATGGTGGAGAGGTTGTGGAAAAGGGGGAACCCTTCTCCAATGCTGGTGGGAATGTAAACTTTTACAACCACTCTGGAAATCAATCTGGCACTTTCTCAGACAACTAGGAATAGCGCTTCCTCAAGATCCAGCCATACCACTCCTAGGCATATACTGAAAAGAGGCCCAACTACACAAACAGGACATTTGCTCAACCATGTTTGTAGCAGCTTTATTTGTAATAGCCAGAAGCTGGAAACAGCCCAGATGCCCCTCAACTGAAGAATGGATGCAGAAACTGTGGTACATCTATATAATGGAGTATTACTCAGCAATGAAAAATAAAGAAATCATGAAATTTGCAGGTAAATCGTGGGACCCGGAAAAGATCATCCTGAGTGAGTTTTCCCAGAAGCAAAAAGACACACACGGTATATACTCACTCATATAAACAAAAAACATAGATAAACCCACTAAAATCTGTGCATCTAACCAAACTAAGCAAAAGAGAGGACCCTGACTAAAATGCTCAATCCCCACCCTGAAAGGCAAAGAGGATGAACATCACAAGAAGAAGAAAACAGGAAACAACTTAGGAACCTACTACAGAGGGCCTCGCCTCTGAAAGCCAGAAGAAGAAAACAGGAAACAACCTAGGAACCTGCCACAGAGGACCTCTGAACACCTCTGCCCTGCAGACTATCAAAGCAGATGCTGAGCCTGATGGCCAACTGCCCTGAGAATGAATGGAATTTTATGTAATTAGGGGGAAATAGCAAGAGCTGGAGAGGAGAGGAACTCCACAAGGAGAGCAACAGAACAAGAAAATTTGAACACAGGGAACTTCCCAGGACTCATACTCCAACCAAGGACTATTCATGGAGATAACCTAGAACCCCTGCACAGATGTAGCCTATAGCAGTTCAGTGTCCAAGTGGGTTACATAGTAACAGGAAGAGGGACTGCCTCTGACACAATCTGATTGGCCTGCTCTATGACCACCTCCCCCTGAGGAGGGAGTAGCCTTACCAGGCCACAGAAGAAGACAATTCAGCCACTTTTGATGTGATTTGATAGACTAAGATCAGAAGGAAGGAGAGGAGTACCTCCCCTATCAGTTGGTCTTGGGGAGGAGCATGCATGCAGAAAAGGGAGGAAGGGTGGGATCTGGAGGGGAGGAGGGAGGGACTTATGGCAGGATACAAAATGAATAAAGTGTAATTAATAAAAAAAGAGTTTATTTGTGAGATGAAATATTAAACAAGATGCTGTGCTAATATCAACGAGCATTTCTATTCTGTGTAATCTTGGTTCTCAGCTTCCATTCTCTCTTCTCTGCCCCTTATCCTATCTTATTTTCCTCCTTCTCTTACCCATCCATCCTCTTTATCATTTATGTGCTACTGTCTCTGGCTGTATATATTTGGCATAAACATACACCTCCTTCTTACACAAATTTTGTAGATTATCTTAAGACTTTATGAAAATTGGCTTGCACAAATCAGGATATTGACAAAACTCATTGTTGTAAATATTGATGTCTTTTCAGCATTTCAAACTGTACCCATTCTTTTCTTGAATTTGATGAATAGTCTAAATAATTTTTCCAATTAATTATTCCATGCTTTAATTTTTCTTTTGTTGAATCAGTTTTTACATATTTCTGTCTTGTTACTCTCCTGTAGAATATCATGAGGCAGACCATATTTTTAAATTAAATTTTTGTTTTTTTATATTAATTACAGTTTATTCACTTTGTATCCCATCTCCTCCCTGCCCCTCTCTAAGTCTACTAATAGGGGGAATCCTCCTCCTCTTCCATCTGACCCTAGCTTATTCTGTCTTTATTAATTAAGCTTGTGATTACTTAATTTAAAATTTTCCTACATGATCTGTATTTTCAAATTTTCTGCTTATCTATATTATATTATGGCAAAACTTTTACCTACTAATTTTAGCTTATTAGGTTAATTTGCAGAGAAAATATGTTATTTTATTTTAATGATTATTTCATGGATGCTTCTATGTAGTTCTGTTTCAACCTGTTATACTCATTGTTATCAGTCGACCATATCAGTGATTGTCATATGAGTCATTTCTTGTTACTGGCAGACTGTTCTTCTTCTGTGTTTTTCATTTGTTTGGCTTTATTGCAACAAAATTATTTAGGCACTTTTAAATGAGAAACAAAAAGCTTTTTAGAGATATGCATGGTGTTACTATTTTTATCAGCTCTACTGTTTGGTTGTGTTATTAAATATTGACATAAGATACTTTATAGGCCAGAGATGACATTTAAATGCAATTTTAGCTTGTTTATATTTTACATGAAACTTTTTGAAAATAGTTCTTGTAAATATCGTTTTCATCTTTTATATACTGTAAGCTTAACATTTTTGCTAATTTTCTATTAGGTTGTTCATGAAAGCTACATAATATATATAATTACTTTTATTATTTAAGTATTAAAGTCACTACTCCTTGGATGATATTAAGTCTCTCATTTATTTTCTTTTTAGATAGTCTAGCGTAAGGTAAAAGTTAGTTTTAAATAATCTGTATTAAAACATTTACTATACTTATAAATTATAAAGCTACTAAATCATTATAAATTGTTCATACATTTTTAAACATGTTCAGATCCTCGGTCCATTTAGAAATTATTCTGCAATATGCTGCAGAGATTGAAGACCTTCTTTTGCAAGTTATCCTAGAGATTCCACCACTTTATTAATAACTTTTGATAGAGCTATTAGAATGCTGTTTTTTAATGTGTTTTATTAGCCTTGTGATTATTTTGTACTAATTTCCTCTTGAGTAGGCATAATTTTAACTCTTTATTATCTAAATTTCCATTCCTATTTATTCACTCATATCATAATTATTCATTTATGTTGGTTGTTACAGATTTGTGATGTTTAACTTCAGCCTGCTTCCAAGAAAATCATGGCAAAGGTCAAAAGTTGCCAGAATCTCTATCAGTGGACTTGGAAAGGGGCAGGGAGGAGACCAGGGAGAGAGTGTGGGGTTGGTGAAAGAATGAGGGAGCAGGATACAGTTGGGACACAGAGTTAACAAAATGTAATTAATAAGAAAAATAAAATAAAAAAAACTTACAGTTTCCTTTACATCTTTCCTGACATTTAGAATTTCTTACTATGATGGCAGAGTATGTGCACACACAAGTATACACATTTGCACATAAATGAATACATTTTCAATGTATTCATTGGAACACAATGGCCCAAATGAATATCTACTGAGACTGAAAGATGTCATGTCCCTGAAATGAGTTGTGGAATGCCAAAGGGTGAAAACCTTTGACTCTATTAACATATGGATTGACTTGGCTATCATGACACTATCTAACGGTCATTGAGTGGTGAATATGCCACATGTTTCTATTGTTTTACATATGCTATTTCATTGCTTCTGTAACAACCATATACAATACATACCACAATCTCCTTTCTATTAATGTGGGAACCAAACCTCACAAAGGATAAATGATTACTCTTAATCATGTTTAGGAAAGTTGAGGTAGAATTGAACCCAACATCTTTTAACTAATTAATTTTAACTAATTAAAATTCTGATAATGGAAAATGGTAGATGTATGTAAGTCATATACTTTGTGTCAAACATGGTAAGGGACTTCAACGCGCTTCATATTTTTACTGTTTGACAACGAATTTCTCTGTGCCACAGCTTGTAAAGCGCCTTGGAATGAAAGCATGTCAGCAATTTCAGTCTTCCTATTATACATGATAATGCACTAATAGACCATGCTTCATTATAGTAGCAGGAGATACATCATACATAGATTGCTACCAGGTAGTAATATTATTTATGAATCTCAGTAGGTGGCATATAAACTCTTATTTTTGAGAACTTTTTTTTGGGTTAAGTGAGTAGTACTTCTTTTCTTTTGCTTCTATGAAAAATAAGCCAAATAAAATTTTCTTTAATGTAAAATAGTGCGGTTTATATCTTTTATTATCTTAAACATAAAAGTATCCAGAAAGTCATGGTTATGCACAAATAATAAAATAATAATTACTTTAATTGTTCTACAATTATTGAAAATGTATTTTGAACTAGTGGTATTAATTTTGAAACTATATTAAAACTATAAGCTATGATCGTATACAATAAATTGAGGCACTATTAGATCCTCTTTAGCAATTTGTATGTGAGGTAAATTGGAATTTTATAATTGACACAAGGTCTGCTGAAGAATTCAGTAACATCTTTTCATTATCTCAATCATATGTTTACAGAAGATCTAAGACTTTACCCCAAAGTTTAAATTCCATTGTCTTAGACATCTCATTGCTGTTTTCATCTCTGTGTTCCTCAATGTGTATATAATAGGATTCAAGAGAGCAGTGACCACAGAATAAAACACAGCAAGGAATTTTCTAATGACTTTATGGGAAAGGGCCAAGCATAAATGAAGATGCAATGTCCAAAGAGCAAAAGAACTACTGTGCTATGAGCAGAATACTACCAGACTTTCAAATAAGAACTAATACCAATACTCCTCAGAGGAACATACCAAACTCATTCTATGAATCCACACACACCTTGATACCTAAACCAAACAAAGACCCCACAAAAAAAAAGAGAATTTCAGACCAATCTCCCTATCAACATTGATGAAAAAAATATGCAATAAAATACTTGCAAACCAAATCCAGGAAAATATAAAATATGGCATCCACCATGATCAAGCAGGCTTTATCCCAGGCATGCAGGAGTGGTTCAAAATAAGAAAATCCTTCAAAATAATCCATCATATAAACAACACACACAAACACACACACACACACACACACACACACACACACACACATACACACACACACGATGATCTTATGATGATCTTATTAGATGTTGAAAAAGCCTTTGACAAAATCCAACACCAGTTCATGTTTAACTATTTGGGGAGATCAGGGATTCAAGCACACACCAAGCACCATAACAACAATATACATCAAGCCAACAGCCAACATCCAAGTTAAATGTAGAAACTTAAAGTGTTTCTGCTAAAATCAGGAACAACACAAGGTTGCTTATTCTCACCATATTTCTTCAGTATAGTACTTGAAGTTCTAGCTAGAGCAATAACACAAGAAAAGGAGATCAGGGGCTAGAAATTGAAAGAGAAGTCAAAGTATCACTATTCATAGCTGATAAAATAGTGTACATAAGTGACCCCTAAGATTCTACCAGATAACATCTACAGCTGGTAAACACCTTCATAGAAGTGTGTGTATACAAAATTAGCTCAATAAATCAGTAACTCTCATTTATACTCGCAACACAAGGGATGAGAATATATAGAGCAAAAAACACGCTTCACAATGACAACAAATAAAATAAAATGTAAGACCTGTATGACAAGAACTTCAAGACATTGCAGAGAGAAATCAAAGAAGATTTTAGAAGATGAAAATATCTTCCATGTTCCTGGATTAGTAGACTTCGTATAGTAAAAATGGCCATCCTGCGGAAAGCCATCTACAGAGTCAAAGCAATTCCCATCAAAATTCTAATACAATTTTTTTATAGACCTACAAAGAGCAACTATTAACTTCATGTTTAAAAAAAAGACACAGGATCGCTAAAAGAATTCTGTAACATCAAAGAACTTATGGTGCAATCAGCATCCCTTATCTCAAGCTATACTACAGAACAATAGTAGTAAAAACTGAATGGTATTGGCATAGAAACAGATAGGTTGATCAATGGAATTAATTTGGATGACTCAGAAATAAACCCACACTCCTACAGGGACTTGATTTTTGACAAAGAAGCCAAAACCGTACAGTGGAAAAAAGAAAGCATCTTCAACAAATGGTGCGGGTCTAACCAGATTTCTGCGTGTATAAAAGTGCAAATAGGTCCATATTTATCACCCTGCACAAAACTCAAGTCCAAGTAAATCAAAGAACTTGACATAAAAATAGAGACTCTAAACCTACTAGAATGCAACATGGAGAAGTTTATAACTCGCTGGCATAGGAGACAACTTCCTGAACAGAACAGAACACCAACAGCAAAAGCTCTGAGCTCAACAATTAATAAATGGGATCTCATGAAACTGAGATGCTTCTGTAAGTCAAAGAACACTGTCAATAGAAATAAAAAACAGCAGCTTACAAATTGGGAAAAGATCTTCACCAACCCTATATCAGACAGAGGGCTGATATATAAAATATAGAAAGAATTTAAGAAATCTAAAACCAACAAATCAAATAATACAATTAAAATATTGAATACAAAGCTAAATCAAGATTTCACACACACACACACACACACACACACACATACATACACACACATGCACAGAATTCAAAACAGAAGATTTTTGAATGGCTGAGAAACAAATAAATGCTCAATGTCCTTAGCCATCAGAGAAATACAAATCCAAACAATTATTAAGATTCCATCTTATACCAGTCAGAGTGGCTGATATTAAAAAAAAAAAAAAAAACCTCAAGTAACAACACATGCTGGAGAGGATGTGGAGAAAGGGGAACACTCTCCATTGCTGTAAACTTGTTCAACCTCTCTGGAAATCAATCTGGCACTTTCTCAGAAAATTGGGGAAAGTTCCACCCACCCTAAGACCCAGCTGTACCACTCCTGGGCATATACTCAAAACATGTTCTACCATATACCAAGGACATTTACTCAACTATGGTCATAGTGGCTCTATTAATAATAGCCAGAATCTAGAAACAACCTAAGTGTCCTTCAATTGAGGAATGAATATAGAAATTGTGGTACATTTACACAGTGGAACACTACTCAGCAATCAAAAACAAAGAAATCATGAAATTTGCAGGCAAATGGATGAGACTAGAAAAGATCTTCCAAAGTGAAGTAACACACCTCAGAAAGACACACATGATATGTATTCACTTATAAGTGGATATTAGACCTATACAGGATAATCACACTACAGTTCGCAGATAGGTAAGGGAGGGTGCCGAAATGTCACACAAAAATAGACTAGAGAGCAGAAAGTAGAACAGATAGCATAAGGGAATTGGGCAGGTGATGAAATGGGGAGGAAAAGAAAGGGTGGAGATCAGATGTGGGGAGAAGTGGGGTGGGAGGAAAGAGGGCTGGGAAAAAGAAGGGAAACTTGGAGGGAGGGTCATCTCTTTGTCAAGTTGGAGGCCTGTGACAGGGTAGGCTCCTGGCAGGATATAGTTGTGACTCTAGGTGAGACTCCTAACAGGGGGGAGAGTGGACATGAAGACTGAAGTGACCACTTCCTAGCCAGGCAAGACAACAACCCACAGACAAAATCAGTGATCCAAAACTTACCCTGCCTACAAGAAGTGCAGGGATAAGGAGGAAACAATGATGGAGGGAAAATCCAAACAATAATAGGCCCAACCTGAGACCCACTCGATGGTAGAGAGCCATCTCCTGACACTAATAAGAATACTTTGCTATACTTGCAGATAGGAGCCTAATATGGCTGTCCTCTGGGAGGGTTCAGCCAGCAGCAGATGGAGACAGGTGTTGGGACTTACAGCCAAGCACGTGGTGGAAATCTGGGGGTCCTGTGGAAGTGTAGGAGGAATGATGGAAGGAGATGGAGGGGACAGGAGCCTCACAAGAAGACCAACAGAGACAACTAACCCAGTCCCATGGGGGCTTGCAGAGACTGAGACATCAACTAAGGAGCATGCATGATCTGGACCTAGAGCAACTTGGGTTTCATATGGATGCCTGGCAAGTGGAGGGGTGAGGGCTGTTTCTAACAGGGACTCTGTTGCCTGCTTTTGGATCACTTCCCCCTAGCAGTGCTGCCTTGCCTGGCCTCAGGGGGTGAAAATATGCTCAGACCTGATGTGATTGGATGTGCTGGGGAAGGTTAATATGGGGTAGGGAGGGCTCCCCTTTTCTGGGGAAAAATAGTGAGGGGATGGAGGAAGAAGGGTAAGTGTGGCAAGACTGAGCGGAACGAATGGGGGGGTAAATAAAATAATTATAAAAATAAATAAATAAATAAATACATTAATTAATTAATATAAATTTTACCTAACAGGCAAAAACAAATCCACATGTAGTACTTTTATTTTACAATCAGCAGGATTTATTGTAACCCCATATCAAGTCAATTTTCTAAAATCAACAAAGGAAATGTTTATATTCCATAGCGTTCATAGTTATTGCATCAGTTCATACCTGCTAATATCACATACAGTTACAGATCATGCTTCATCAGTAATGTGACCAGATTTTTTCACCATGGGTTGTTTCTTTTATTTTTTATATTAAATTTTTAATTTTTAATATTAGTTACAGTTTATTAACTTTGTATCCCAGCTGTATCCTTCTCACTTGTACCCTCCCAATCTTACTCTCCCTCCCTCATCATCTCCCTGCCCCTTTCCAAGTCCACTGATAGGACCTCTCCCCCTTTCATCTGACCCTAGCTTATCAGGTATTTCAGGCCTGGCTGCAATGTCCTCCTCTGTGGCCTAGAAAGAGCCAGCCATTGAGTTCCTTTTAGAAATAGTCCTTGTTCCCCTTACTAGGGTACCCACTTAGATACTGAGCTACATGGGCTACATTCCAGCAGGGGTTCTAGGTTATATCCATACATGGTCCTTGGTTGGAGATACAGTCTCACAAAAGACCCCAGTGCCCAGGTACATTTGGTCCTTGTGGAGCTCCTGTCCTCTCCAGGTCATACTAACTGCCCCTTTCATACGATTCCCTGCACTCTGCTGAAGGTTTGGTTATGCTTTAGGGAATTATGTTCACTGCACAGGTTTTGTTCTTGACATATCTCTCATGATTAGCACGTGGCCTCAAAATCTGAAATTCTTTAGTCACTTAGATTATATTGTTACAGGAACAGACCAGGCAGCTGCAAGCTGTTTTTTAAGTTTCTTAGAAATGAAGTGAATAATTTCGAAAAGTTCAATAAAATTATCAGTGCTGAGATGACTAATAGAATGTTTTACTCGTCATTCTTCCCATTTTCACAAATTTGCAGTACTCAGTATCATTGTTAATGGAGAAATCCCTAAGGATGTCCAAGATAATTATTTCTTAGGTTCTCATTTTGTTCGGAAAACAGAAAAGGTGACATGGAACACACAGGGGACAGTGAAGTGAAGAAGGATTAACCAGGTGGAAAGACGTCTTGATATGCATGAATGTCTTCATAAACCCACATCAGATGGGAAGAAAATGTGACCCAAGAGAAAGCTGTGATTTTGGTAAGTCAGCTCTCTGATATCCTTCTTTTAGGTAATTAATAAAATATTTCTAGTTATCTCTTTTTACCATTATATGTTGTATATTAAGTTCAGAATGTGTTTTTGACTTTCTTCTATTTGAGTCCAATATTGTGGGGTTTTTTTCCACACTTCTGTTCCATGAATGCTCGAGTCTATCTCAGATGCTCGCCATTTTTAATCAGATAATCTATTAGAGTAGTATACAGTTAACATTTCACAAATATTCACTTCAAGTTAACCAGACAGAATAGCTTTGAGTCAAGGAGTGCATAGCAGATAAGAAAACTTTCAGAATAGAATTGGGCATAAAAAGAAAAGCATTCAGTGTGGTTATTGTGGGAATCAGCTCAAAAGGGCATTCAGTACAGAAATGCATGGAAAAATACAAGAAAATACACAGTTTGCTTCTAGAATCTTAAAAAGATAATTCAAGTTTCTTCAATCAGTTTCTTTTTGTATTTCTCAACATAAAAACATTAGATATTCTAAGAGAATTTCTACTAAGTTAAATGCAAAAATTGCAGAGTCCCTTTAAATGATTGTATTCAATAGGTCTTTGACAGTCGTGATAAAAAAGTCCTGGGCAAAAGAGGAGCGGGTGAAGTGGTTATTATGTTCCTGAAAAAAATTGAATATCAAATATGAATCATGCATTTGTATATTTCACATATACATAGTATAGGTTGCTTTTAGATTTTTAGAGAGATAATTCAGCTTGTTTACCTTCATTAATTTTTATGTTAATTAATGTAAAAGCTAACATTAGATTTTTTAGGAAATTTGCTAATAAGTTAAATATATGTATGTATATTTATATATTTATAAAAATGCATTTCCATATGTACAATATGTATGTGCAAATAGAAAAATATTTTCAGATATAAATACATATGTTCAAATATACTATATATACATATAGATGAGCATGTATATCTTAAACAGAGTTCAGCTGAACATCAGAATATTGGCCATAACATTATGAATCATATTGTTTCAAGACACAGTAGGAAATAAGATTAAAGGGAACAATTCGTGCACCATTTTGCTCTGGATATTAGAGAGGTGTAATGCCCATGTGTGTATTTTATTCTATGATTTCACAGCACATTAAATTGAGTGTGTAATATTATTTAAGCTCCTGTAATATCTGGCTTCATTTTTACTAGCTTCTCAAAAATCATGTGGATATAAAACATCCTGATTAACAGCATTAAAACAGAACTGATCATGAACAGTCACTACTATGTATCAGCTATGTAAGATTTTTATGTTCACAGAGATCTGATGACAATACTCTCCTACTTCTATAATACTAGAGAAGACTATCTATCTATCTATCTATCTATCTATCTATCTATCTATCTATCATCGTTTTTTAGAGGCAGGTTTTCTCTGTGTAGTCTTGGCTATACTGGACTCACTTTGTAGAACAGTCTGACCTCGAACTCACAGAGGCCCACAGACCTTTTCCTCCTTGAATGCTGGGAACACAGACATGCACCACTGTGCCAGCTGAGGATCAATGTAAAAGGCATTGCTTGAGACTTGGTTCTGCTTTGCAGCAGAGGTCCCAAAGGACAGTTTGACAATGCTCTGTAAATGAATGCACTTTCTTAATAATTACCTTTGGTAGTGCCATAATTCCACCATGACTGTAAAAATTGAGCTCAGTAAAGCCAACACCAAGAGACATGGTATAGTGGAAGGGGTGAAATCCAAGGAATCCTTAATTCTATGCAAAAAATCACAGCCAAATAAAGATTCCTGAGAGCATAAGAAGCAGTGTGTCCCAGGAAAGAGCATGCCAACTGGATACCTAGTACCAAGTGATCATCCTGAGAACATACTTAAAAGTAACATTACACAGGCTGAATAATTTGTATGTATAAAACTATTAATAAAAGGTAGGCTGTGATTTTCTTTTTCTCCTTTTTTATTACTCAGATTTTTTTTTTAATCATACAATATAGTCTCAATATGCTTTTTCCCTTCCCTTTTTTCTCTGACTTCCTACCCACATTGTCTCTCATTTGGATCCTCTCCCTTTGTGTCTCTCATTACAAAAAAAAAAAAATGACAGGCTTCTAAGAGATAACAACAAAGCATAACAAAATAAAAAATATTAAGATAAACCAAATACTTTCATATCCAAGTAGGATAAGAGAAGCCAACTGTAAAATTAAAGAGCCCCAAGAGAATGCATAAGAATCAGAAACTCACACATCTATTCAAGAATCTCATATAATTATTAAAATGAAATCTATACTATTACATGCTGAAGACTTGGTGAAGACACATGTAGCCCTCTGCTTTCTTCTTCATTATTTTTGAATTCCTATGAGCTTCACTCTGTTGATTTAAGGTACCTTGTTTTCCCACGAATTTGACAGAGAACAAGGAACAGTATATGGGAGAATTTGGAGGGAAGAAAGGAGAGAAATATTGTCATTATATTATAACTTAAAAAAAAACAAACAAAAAATAAACAAAAAGTTCAACTTGACCCTAAACTTTATGATATGTAACAAAATTAAATATATATCAAGGAATACTAATTCTTCATTGTGTGATCAGCGTATTTTCCTTAGATATTGGGCATATCTTTGTAAGGCATATGTATTTACTTATTCCATCAGCTTTCTTTAGCAGATGGATGTGCTACCTGATGCCTTCATAACTTTTACTTGTCTTGCATTCCTTCTCTACACTTTTGTGATGACAGAAATCAGGAACTTAAAATAATTCTGATGATGGCATCAAGGATTTTATTGTTCGCCTGCTCTGGGATAAAATGAGACCCCAAGTTGAAAAGCACCATGAGAATTATTGAAGTGAAAAAAATGTGGTCAATGACTGTTTACCATCTGGTTTCAGTATTGTTCACTATACTAGCATAAGCATCCTGCCTTGAGGGGAATAACTGCTGCTCACTGGAAGTATAACTTCCAATTCATCCAAGGCTGATAGTCAAAGGACAACCTTGTTGACATATTTATGTAATTCATTCTGTTCTTTACAATAACATAGATGATCAGTAGAAAACAATAAGGAAATACATACTAGTGATAGGATGATGATAGGTGTTGTTTATGTCATGAAACTAAAGTATTTCAAAATCTGAAGTGGTCTCAAGATTAGTTTATGCAATTTAAGATTAATATTTTCTCTTTTTTTGAGTGTTTTTTACTGGCTTTCTTATGCTAAATTTTTTTAATTTAATTTAATTTTTTTATTATTAGTTACATTTTACTAACTCTGTATCCCAGCTGTATCCCACTCCCTCATTTCCTCCCAATCCCACCCTCCCTCTCTCATCTCCTCCCTGCCCCTTTCCAAGTCCACTGATTGGGAAAGACATCCTCCCCTTTCTTCTGACCCTGTTTTATCAGGTATCTTCAAACTGGCTGCAAAGTCCTCCTCTGTGGCCTAGCAGGACTGCTCCTCCCTTGAGAGGTGGGGAGGTCAAAGAGCCTGCCATTGAGTTCCTGTCAGAAATGGCTGAGACTGAAGTAAATGTGACTTGCAGTGATCAGGTCTGACTTAACTTGCCTTGTGCTGTGCTTTCAATCCATTTACACTGGTATTTGTAGTAGTATTTGTTAATCAGTTTAGTTGAGCAAACAAAATCTATTATATGTATTTATTAATGAATAACTGTGAACCTATATTTTGTATTTATATCTCATGCCAGTGTGTATGTTATAGCACCTTCTGTATGCTTCCCAACTAAGGTTTTTCGAACATGCTCTTTCGAGCTTTAAGCTAAAATTGTATTTTTCATTAATTAATTAATTAATTACATTAGTTTATATACCGATAGACACTCCCCCTTCCACCTCTATTCCAAGGGCCTCTTTCTGCCTTCCACTTCCCCAATATCACCCTCCCTTTCTCCTAGGAGAAGAGGAGACATCCCAAGAATATCAACCCTCCTTGGCATATCAAGTTGTGGTAGGAATGGGATTATTCTCTTCTATTGAGGGTAGACAATGTCATCCAGTTAGGGGAAAGGGATCCATGGGCAGACAGCAGAGTCAGAGACAGCCAGGGACGCTGCTGTAAGAGTTCCCACATGAGGACTAAGCTGTACATCTTTTATATATGTGTGAGGGGCCTAGGTCAAGCCCATAGACACTCTCTTCTTGTGGTTCAGTCTCTATGAGCCCCTTTGGGCCCAGGCTAGTTGATTTTGTAGGCTTTCTTGTGGTATCCTTGATTTTTCTGGCTCTTTTAATCCTTTTTCTCCCTCTTTCATAAGACTTTCTGAGCTCTGCCAACTCTTTGGCTGTGGTTCTCTGCATCTGTTTTCATCAGTTGCTGGGTGAAGCCACTCAGATGACAGTTATGCCGGTTTCCTGCCTGTAAGTATAGCAAAATATTATTAATACTGTCATGAGTGGGCTCTCTCTCATTGCATGGGACTTAAATTAGGAAAGTCAGTGATTGGGTAAGTGGAAGGTTTTATGGGTGGGTTGGTGTTTCTCTTCCTCTACTGTAAATCCACCTGTCCACAATAGGTGGCCACATCATGCTCCATAACCTCTGCTTCTAGGAGTCTCAGCTAGGGTCACCACCATAGACTCCCAGGAGCCTCCACCATCCCAGAGAAGACACAGATATTATTCTACTGATGCTCAAAGAAATCATTATACAGTCTGACAAAATGGTAATATCTTATAATACCATTTTTACTGAATTTTGGTGTATTTCCCTTTCAATTGCCAAATTTAATCCTCATTTTTTTTTCGGAATTTCATGAACGCTAGTAACAAATTTGGACAGTTTTTCTCAATGAAACAGCATCCATTTTGGGGTTTTTACGTTGCTCTCTTGCTTTACTCACTGCTCTCTTAAAAAGAAATTGCTGATAGAGCATGTGAATAACAGTCACACATGATGCTTCTCTTCTTGCACTTGACTCATTAGCTTTCACCTCAGGCAGCACAATGTTACGCATTCTTGGCTTAGATTTATCTTCAATTTATCCAATTCTATTCAGATGAGTTTCAATACGAATGTCTAATTCTACAAAGAATGTTGCCTACAGCATACCTCTAGTTAAAAATTTTTCTTTCTTCGCAGGTTACTTCTGAAGACATACTGAGAAAAATGGGTGAAGGCAATCAGTCTGTGGTGTCAGAATTTATACTTTGGGGACTTTCCAACTCATGGAATATTCAGCTCTCACTCTTTGTGATATTTTTAATGATTTATCTTCTCATTGTTTCTGGAAATATTACCATTTTGGTTTTAATCATCACTGACCCGCATCTGTATTCTCCCATGTATTTCCTGTTGGCCAACCTGTCTTTTGTTGATATGTGGCTTTCTTCAGTCACAACTCCTAAAATGATCACAGACTTTCTCAGGGAAAACAAGACTATTTCCTTTGCAGGCTGCATGTCTCAGGTCTTCTTTGCTCACTGCATCGCTGCAGGAGAGATGGTGTTGTTGGTGGTAATGGCTTATGACCGCTATGTGGCCATCTGCAAGCCACTGCATTACTTTACCATCATGAACCTGAAAAGATGTACTGGGTTGGTGTTGACTTCCTGGACAACTGGATTTGTACATGCCATGAGTCACCTGGTAGTGATTGTGGAGCTGCCATTTTGTGGACCTAAGGAAATAGACAGTTTTTTCTGTGATATGCCATTGGTAATCAAGCTAGCTTGCATAGATTCCGATGATTTGGATGTTCTAATGAATGCTGGCTGTGGGGTTGTGGCTGTAACCTGCTTTATTCCATTGCTCATATCCTACACTTATATCCTAATCACTGTACGACAGAGCTCTAAAGCTGGGGCTCATAAGGCCCTGTCCACGTGCACTGCCCACATCACAGTGGTGATCATCTTTTTTGCACCTTGCATCTTCATCTATGTGTGGCCTCTCAATATCACCTGGTTGGATAAATTTCTTGCTGTATTTTACTCTGTTTTCACACCTCTCCTCAACCCAGGTATTTATACTCTGAGAAATAAAGAAATGAAAAATGCCATGAAAAGATTTATAAGCAACTACTTTGGTCCCAAAGGAAATTTCTAATATCCAGATATATGTCCGAATTACTGAACATAGTGAAACTGACTGTTTGAAATAGATTTTAAGTCAGAAAATATAGTTGATATTCAAAATTTGTACAAATACCCTAATATAGATATAACTTGCTAATTAAAAAAAAATATGACATTTACTAACCAACCCTCTTTCTAAAATTTCTTTCTAAATCTAATTTGAATGTTCTTTCCTTGTAGGGATATCATAAAACTGTTCCTCTAAGTTTTTAATAGAGTTTACCTTAATGTGTGTTGACCAAACTCATATGTTTATCTTTATAAATAACATCTTAGTAAAATTTACCTGATTATAATTCTGTATATTACCACATGCCCCAAAAATTCAATTTCTTTGCCAAATGGCCAATATCATCACTTTTGCCTGATCACAGCTATCAAGAAACAAAACAAAACAAAACAAAACAAAAGCAACTAAAGGAGTGGGCAGAAAATGTTAAGAGAAGATCAAAGAAGTTATAGACTCAACAAGGCAGCATTTTATTATTCTTTGTGTTTTTTATTTTAAGCCAGATGAATATGTATCATAATAAAATGTCCAACAATGTTTACTGAGATTTCTATGTTATCTCAATCTGATACTAAAATTTGTACTCTAAATTATTATTTAATATCATATATCCTGAAATAGAATCTCCATGAGGTCTGTTTTCATAAATTGATTGATTCATAGGGTAACAAACTATGTTTAGGATGCTTTTTCCACAAGATAGAGTTTATAATGTTGGTTAAAACTCCATAGCTATTTGACCACTTTAGGAATGTCAGATCTTATATTAAGTATTTTTTATTTAGGTTGTATTTTAAAGGATGCAAAAAAAGGTTGAAGTTCATTCTTCTTCATGTGCACATCTCATTCTCCTTGTTTAGGATTCTTTCTTTCCTCCAGTATGTAGTTTTGGTATATTTGGTGAAAATCATGTCACTCTAATTGTGTAGAGTTAAGTAAAGTCTTTCTAGTATATTTTATTCATTTATATGTAGTTATACAAGTATGCCAGTACCATACTGTTGTGGTTCAGTTACACAATTAAATATTACTCAGCAATTAAACAGAAGGAAACCATGAAATTTGTAGGCAAATGGTGGCATATAGAAAAGATCATCCTGAGTGAGGTATCCCAGAAGCATAAAGGCATACATGATATATACTCACTTATAAGTGGAAATTAGACATGTAATATATGATAAACATACCAAAATCTGTACACCTAAAGAAGCTAAGCAAGAAGGAGGCCCATGGGTAAGATGATCAATCCTCACTCAGAAAGACAAATGGGATAGACATTGGAAGAAGGAGAAAACAGGAAACAGGACAGGAGCTCACCACAGAGGGCCTCTGAAAGACTCTACCCAGCATTGTATCAAAGCAGATGCTGAGACTCTTAACCAAACTTTGGACAGAGTGCAGGGAATTTTGTGAAAGACGGGTGAGAGAGTAAGACCTGGAGAGGACAGGAGCTCCACAAGGAGAGTAATAGAACCAAAAAACTCTGGCACAGAGGTCTTTTCTGAGACTGACACTCCCACCAAGGACCATTCATGGATATAACCTAGACCCTCTGCTCAGATGTAGCCCATGGCAGCTCAGTATCTAAGCAGGTATCTTGTAAGGGGAACAGGGAATGTTTCTAACATGAACCCAGTGGCTGGCTCTTTGATTGCCTCTCCCTGATGGGGGCAGCTCTGTTGCCAGGCCATAGAGGGGGACAATGCAGCCTATACTGATGACAACCTGATAAGCTAGGGACAGATAGAAGGTGAGGAGGACCTCTCCTATCAGTGGACTCAGAGCGAGGCATGGGAGGAGATGAGGGAGAGAAGGTACGGTTGGGAAGGAATGACGGAAGGGGCTACAGCTGGGATAGGAAGAGAATAAACTGTAATTAATATAAAAAATAAAAATTTAATAAAAAGTGAGATACACTGTCTGCAGGATAGAGCCTTTCAGAGGCCCTCTATGGCAGGTTCCTAGGTTGTTTCCCATTTTCTTCTTCTTCTGATGTCCATCATCTTTGCCTTTCGGGATGGGGATTGAGCATTTTAGTCAGGGTCCTCTCTCTTGATTATTTTCTTTAGATGTACAGATTTTAGTAGGTCTATCCTATGTTATGTCTAAATGAGGGAGTATATACCATGTGTGTCTTTCTGCTTCTGGGACAGCTCACTCTGCATGATCCTTTCCAGGTACCATCATTTACTGCACATTTCATGATTTCCTTGTTTTTCATTGCAGAGCAATACTCCATTGTGTAGATATGCCACAATTTCTGCATCCATTCTTCAGTTGAGGGGCATCTGGGCTGTTTCCAGCTTCTGGCTATTACAAATAAAGCTGCTACAAACATGGTTGAGCAAATGTCCTTTTTGTGTACGTGAGCCTCTTTTGGATATATGCCTAGGAGTAGTATGGCTGGATCTTGAGGAAGCGCTATTCCTAGTTGTCTGAGAAAGTGCCAGATTGATATCCAGAGGGGTTGTACAAGTTTGCTTTCCTGCAACTGTGGTATGGAATTCCACAGTAGTGTTCAGGCTATTTGAAGGGACTTAGTTCCTAATGCCCTGCCTACCTTGGCTTCTGTTTCAGTCAGGGTTTTGTAAAAGAACACAACTGAAAAAAATTAATGTGTGGGGGCTGGAGAGATGGCTCAGCAGTTAAGAGCACTGTCTGCTGTTCCACAGGACCTGGGTCCATTTCCCAACACCCACATGAAACCTCACAACTGTCTATCACTCCAGTTCCAGGGGATCTGACATCATCACACAGACAGGCAAAACACCAGTGAATATAAAAAATAAAATGAATGTGTGTGTTCACATGTGCGTGCGTGTTTGAGTAGAATGGTTTACTGGTTGTAATTCAGGCAGTCCAACAATGGTTGTCTCTTGATGGAAAGGCCAAGGACTCAGTAGCTTGTACAGTCCAGGTGACTAGATATCTCAGCAGTCCCAGTCTAATGCTGGAGTCCCTGTGGATCCCTGAGAGCTGCTGGTCTTCTATCTACATTGAATCCCTAAGTGAGGGAATGCCCTCAGTGAAGGAAGGAATGCCCCAGCATCAGGATAGATGAACTTGCCAGTAACAGTAAGGACAAGGAAATCATGAAATTTGCAGGCAAATGAAAGGAACTAGAAAATATTATCCTGAGTGGGGTATCCCACAACTAGAAAAACACAAATGGTATGCACCCACTTATGAGTGGATATTAACTATATAACATTAAGATAACCATATTAAAATCTACATACCTAAAGAAACTAAACAACAAGGAGGACTCTAGGGAGGATATTTAAATATCATCCAAAATGGCAAATAGGATAGACACCCGAAGCAGTGGAAGAGGGGGAACAAGACAGGAGCCTACCATAGAGGGTCCTCTGAAAGGCTCCACCCAACAAGGGATTGAAGCAGATGCTGAGACTCACAGCTAAACTTTGAGCAGAGAGCAGGGAATCTTATGGAAGAAGGGAGGAATAGAAGGATCCAGAGGGGATAGGAGCTACAAAAGGAGACCAACAAAGCTAAAATATCTGAGCCCAGCAGGCCCTGTAGAGACTGATGCACCAACCAAGGACCATGCATGGAGAGGACCTAGACTTCCTGCTCAGATGTAGCCAATAGGCAAATCAGTCTCCATGTGGGTTGCTGAGTAAGGGGCTGCCTCTGTCATGAACTCACTCTGTTGACTGTTCTTTAGTTACTTTCCCCTGGCTATGTGACCTTGCCAGGCCACAGAGGAAGAGGATCCAGGCAGCCCTGATGAGACTTGATAAGCTAGGGTCAGATGGCAGTTGATAAGATCTCCCCCTTTCATTGGATTAGAATAAGGGAATGGGGGGATGAAGAAGGGTGGGTGGGACAGGGAGGAGAAGAGGGAGGGGCTACAGTTGTGATATAAAAGGAATAAATTGTAAAAAATAAAAACAAACAAAGTCGCTCCCCCCAAAAAAAGTGGGATACAGAACTAAACAGAGAATTCTCAACAGAGGAATATTGAATGGCAGAGAAACACGTAAATAAATGTTCAATGTCCTTAGTTATCAGGAAAATGCAAATCAAAAGGACCCTAAGATTTCATATTACATCCAACAGAATGGCCAAGATTAAATATTCAAGTGACACCACATGCTAGAAAGGATGTTAGAGAAAGGGCAACCCTCCTCCATTGCTTGTGGGAATGTAAACCTGTACAACCATTTTGGAAATCAATATGGCAATTTCTTTTTTTTATTCTTATTTTATTTTAGTTTTAATTACACTTTATTTACTTTGTATCCTCCCTCTAGTTCCCTTCCTCCTCTCTTCCCAATCCCACCCTTCCTCCCCCTTCTCCACGCATGCTCCTCCCCAAGTCCACTGGTACTGGAGGTTTTCTTTTTCTTCCCTTTGATCCTAGTCTATTAGGTCGCATCAGGAGTGGATGTATTGTCTTCCTCTGTGCCCTGGTAAGGCTTCTTCCCCCTCACAGGGAGATGATCAAAAAGCAGGCCAATCAGTTCATGTCAGAAGCAGTCCCTGTTCCCATTACTATGGAACCCACTTGGACACTGAACTACCATCTGTGTACTTTCTTGCTACCTGAAGATCCAGCTTTACCACTCCTATGTCTATATCCAAATGATGCCCAAGTATAAAATTTCAAATAAGCCAAAAGAACAAATTCTGACCAAATAAGATCAGAAATCAATGAAAAAAAAAATAGACCAATAAACAGGTGATAATGTATTAAAGCAGAAACAAAGATAATTTTGTACACATTTACTATGAAAAAGTTGGCTCAAAAAGGACCTATAAAAGGCTGTTAATCACAAAATTAGCAGGTTATCTAGGTTGGGTACAGGGAAGAGGTGACATGGTTGATGTTTGGAGTTGATGATTTCTAACACTATCTGGAGGCAGAATTTTACCTGTTTTCTCTTAATACTTTCTAGTGGCTGAGGAAGGCCTTAAACTATAGATGATAATTAATTTTGTCAAAAATGTACTGACATAAAATAAAAATTTCATAGACATACCTATACTAACATTTGGCAAATTTTATAGACATACCTACACTAACATTTGGCAAACAGCTCTTTATTGGGGTTAGCAATCTACACGTAAAATTAATGATTACTATCAAGTCAAAAGTTGAATCTTTAAAATGTTTACTTTTGAATGGATTTGCTAAAATGTCAATTAAGCTGACAGTGAAATAGAATAAAATTAAATAATTAGGTAAGAATATGTCTGTGATCTTAATAACATTAAAGTCCATAATATAATATGGAATGCTTTATGCCTTTTTATTTCTCAGCTTAGAGGAAATAGGTGAATTTGTCAAAAATATTACAGCTTTCCTTTGGAATTTAGTGTAAGGCAAAAATCCATTTCTTTCATTTTTATTCATTGTTGTACATGAAGTCTTAGACAATGTAAAAAATTAAAAAGGAAACAAGAATTAAAACTCTTAAAACTCATTATATTGGTAGGTGTCATAAATATTTGATTAGTAAATATTGAATAATCCAAATAGTAATTACTAGATACAATGAATTATTTCAGAAAGAGTGTAGAATATGAAAATTTAAAATTGTATATAATTATACAATTAGCAGTAGAACTTAATGTTTATAATATCAATATCTCATGACCATCTTTGACAAAACAATAGTATGTAAATTACATAATACTACTGAGTGTATTGAGAAGGATATAATACAGACAGAAATAAACCATTTTGTACATTTCAAACCGAGTAGATAATTAAAAGTTTGAGTTAGAAGACTGTATTGTTCATGTCCTTGCTTCAGTACTCTCTGGGTTGTGGTGTGTTTGACTGATACCAAGTTTTTGAGCTTGGAGCTTCTCTGGGCTTGCAAGCTTATATTCCATTAAGAGTTTATCTGTGATTATTGGGAGGGGCAAGATGACAGCTCCGGGAGGACTCTCCTTCTGACCAGCAGCATGGCAGGATCAGCACAGTGACCAGCAATCAGAACTCGCGGCCATAAAACACAGTGATTGTGTTTCCCAGGTGAGAGGATACCCCACGGTGGGTTTTCAATCAGCTTTTAACTCACCCTGCTAAACCTCGGAAGAGATCCTGGTTCTACCAGATGCTTGGCTGCCAGCCGCCAGCCCCATGCCATCCCAGAGCCACAAGCCAGTGTCTCTGGTCATGGTCCCAGACTGAACCTTGAGCACCACACTATCAAAGACTGGAATTTTCAGTCGAGAGATAACCCCCACGGTGCAGGAAACGATTGGGATCGACCTTAGGTCACCCAGATATCCCCTGGAAAAGACTCAGGTTCCATGGGCACACCAGGGGCCAGCCCAGAGCCAGAGCTGAAGACCCAGGCTCTGGCAGAGAGCCCTGCCTGCCTGTGCGCCTGATTCGCTGCCTGAGAGAGAACTGTGGGCACCAGGGCACCAGTGAATGAGTTTCGCTGTTTGGTGCAAACACACAGGGAGAGAAACGGCTGGTCTGATCTCAGAGCACTCAGCCGACACACCCACCCCGAAAAGGTCTTGGGAAAATTATCCAGTTTAGGCAGACGCCCAGGCTCCCAAAGGCCGGAAAGGCAGACACAGGCAGTTTCTGCGGGCCAGACAGCTGGCAGAGACTGAGCCCCCATCACTCAGCTGTGCTCCAGACACAGGCAGTTTCTGAGGCCAGCCAGCTGGTGGAGACTGAGCAGTGCACACCAGGGCAAAAAAAGAGACTGGGAGTTCCTGTCTCCAGAGAATCCACAGGGAAGGAAGGAAGCTGTACTGACTTAAATCACCCAGTCCTTCCCTGGAAAAAGTCTAGCAGACTGGTGGGGCCTAGCTGCCATCACTCAGCTGTGCTCCAGACACAGGCACAAACAGTTGCTGCGTGCCAGATGTCCAACTGGGTCAAAGCAGCTGATCATTAAATTTACAGCAAGACACCCAGAAATAGGGCAGCTGTCTTCAGGACTTCCCTGGGTGAGAGGAGAACCCTCTCGACTAACAGAGACCACAGTTACCACTCAGGTCTCTATCCCTGAGGTGAGCAGCAGCAACTCCAGAAAAAACGCCAGCCATCCAGGGACTATACCCAAAAAGCTGAGAAGACTTCCTTCAGGAAAAACCAGCTTTCTGCAAAGGGGATTCTCTTCACCACAGGATCCCCAGGAACCACAAGAAAATAACCCCAAACACCTAAAATAGCAAAATGGGTAGAGGCCAGCATACAAGCTCAAGCAACAAAAGACAGCAATATGACATCTCCAGAACCCAGTTACCCAGGGATGTAGCCCTGTACTCCCAAGCATAACTGAGATCCAAGAAGATGACCTAACAACTATGCTCATGAAGATGATAACAGAGGAAACAGATAAGATTCGTAAACATAGAGGAAGATAAACTCAAACAGAATATTGCCATCCATAAAGAAATAGAGGAAGCTGCAGCCAAACAGTTTATGACCTTTAGAAAGAAAATGCTTAAAGCACTGAATGAAATATATATATATATATATATATATATATATATATATATATATGTAACAGAGTTGAAGGAACTAAAAGAAAAACAAGAAAGTACAATCAGACAGGTGAAGGAAGTAAACAAAACAACTCAAGACCTGAAGATAGAATTGGAAATATTAAGAACACACAAATGGAGGAAATAATGGAGAGAAAGAATTTAGGGAAGAAAACAGGAACTACAGAGGTAAGCATAACCAAAAGAGTACAAGAAATGAAAGAAAAAAATCTCAGGTGTAGAAGACACAATGGAAGAAATTGATGTATCTGTCAAAGAAAATGTTAAATCCAAAAAATTCCTGACACAGACCGTCCAAGAAATGCAAGACAATATGAAAAGACAAAACCTAAGAATAATAGGTATAGAGGAAAAAGAAGACTCCCTTCTCCAAGGCCCAGAAAATATTTTCAACAAAATCATTGAAGAAAATTTCTCCAAGTTAAAGGAGAGGCCAATAAGAATACATGAGGCTATAAACAAACAGGTGTGGGCTTATAGGAAATATTATGGGAAGCCTTAACCCCCTCGTTGGAACATCCTGCATCATTTCTAGAACTAGCAGTGGTGGTGTCCGAGGTCTGAGTAGGTTCAGGAGATCATTGCCCCCAGGGGCGAGACATGCTTCATGTAAATTGACTAACTCAATGTTTTCCTCCACTTTTGAAAGTCATTTAGGATTCTTAAAATATTTTTCCCTTTTATTTTTAAATTTTTAATCAATTACACTTTATTCATTCTTCATCCCCCCATGAGCCCCTCCCTCCTCCCCTCCCAATCCCACCCTCCCTCCTCCCTCCTTCCTCTGCATGCATGCCACTCCCCAAGTCCACTGATAGGGGAGGTTCTCCTCTCCTTTCTGATCTTAGTCCATCAGTTCACATCAAAAGTGGCTGCATTGTCCTCTACTATGGCCTGGTAAGGCTGCTCCCCCCCAGGGGCAGGTGATCAAAGAGCAGGCCAATCTGATTATGTCAGAGGCAGTCCCTCTTCACATTACTATGTAACTCAATTGGACTCTGAACTGCCCTGGGCTACATCTTTGCAGGGGTTCTAGGTTATCTCCATGAATAGACCTTGGATGGAGTATGAGTCTCTGGGAAGTTCCCTGTGTTCAAATTTTCTTGTTCTGTTGCTCTCCTTGTGGAGACCCTGTCCTCTCCAGCTCTTACTATTTCCCAGTTCTTACATAAAATTCCATTCACTCTGCCCAACAGCTGCTTATCAGCATCTGCTTTGATAGTCTGTAGGGCAGAGGCTTTCAGAGGTCCTCTGTGGTAGGTTCCTAGGTTGTTTCCTGTTTTCTTCTTCTTCTGATGCCCATCCTCTTTGCCTTTCCGGATGGGGATTGGACATTTTAGTTAGGGTCCTCTCTCTTGCTTATTTTCTTTAGATGTACAGGTTTTAGTGGGTTTGTCCTATGTTGTATGTCTACATGAGTGAGTATATACCATTGCAAAACCTGCACTCCCGGTGCAGGGTCCATACCGCTCCCTCCCCCAAAGAGACTCACAGACCTCTGTTCAATGCAAAAGCAAGAGGCAGCTTATTCCAATCACGATGGGGGTCGTACCTTCAAAGCAGGAGAGGACCCCAAGCATACTAAGCACAGAGTTTGTATACCTAAAAAAATCAGGCCTTTACATTGATTAGTCAGTAGAAAAGATAGCAGTAATGTGGGCTGGCAGCTGTAGCGGGGAGATCACAGCTCCAAGGACAGTCCTCCCCTCTTCTCCCATCTCTCCAATCTGTAGCTGGCCACTTACAGCTCCAAGGACAGTCCTCCCCTAAATCGCCTGACTTGTACTTTTTTCTTCTTAGCTGGCCCTTATTCAAGGTCCAGTTGATTTCCTTTCTAATTTGGGATGGTCCCATTTCTCACCATGTGTTTCTTTTTGCTTCTGGGACAACTCACTCAGGATTAGCCAGATAGAGCCAAGTAATTGTGGTAATGATACTTGCTTTTTTGCCCAGTGCTGGAATGCTAGTAAATTTAGGCATGCCCTGGTTACTCGCATGCCTCGCTGGGTGCCTGTGCCCGTTGATGCCCCTCACACTATGACTCTCTTCAGACAGAAAAGGGATCTTGGAATTACAGCCACCATTGTTACTGCCAACTCCTTGGTGGCTGTTGGAGCTACCACTGGGACATTAGCCATGAGTCATACTGTGTAGACTGCTCAGACCTCGAATAATCTTTTAGCCAATGTAGCTCATGCCTTAGATGTACAAAAAGGAATTAATGCTCAACTAAAAGGAGACTTGATGGTGTTAAATCAGAGGATTGATCTCGTGCAGGAGCAAATTGATACCCTATGGCAAATCACTCAACTTGGCTGAAAAGTATGCTGTATGAAAGTATGAAAGTATGCTGGACTTTGAGTCACTAGCATACAACATGAGAATTTTTCCTGTGCTGCAAATCTGTCTAAACAATTGTCTAGGTATATTTTAGGTAATTGGACTGGAGAATTCAATACTACGATGGAGCAGCTGAGAGTGGCCATTGTCACAGTAAATTCTACCAGAGTGGACGCAGGACTAGCCACAGGATTATCATCATGGATTGCTGCAGCCATGAATCATCTGAAGGAATGGGCTGGCATGGGAGCGTTAGCAAGCCTTCTGGTGTTGGTCTCCTTGGTTTGCCTGTGGTATATATGCAAGATTAGAGTCTCACAACAGTGTAATGCAGCCATGACCATTCAGGCCTTTACAGACATTGAAACAGGACAGTCTCCCCAAGCATGGTTGGCTACCATAAAAAGCTAAAATGTTACGCTCAGGATGCGAGGCTAAGCACTGCACTCAGGGTCAGCCGCTTTGGACCCAGAGAAGAGCATGTCTGATTGCTTGCGGGTTGATGCCCCAGGTCCCGCCTCTGAGAAAAAGGTATCAGACGGGTCTGATGCTCTTTGGGTGGATGACACCTAAATGAACATCAGTACAAAGTCCCAATTTATGTCTAATATCAGAGATCAGACCTCTACTCTTTCCTGATGCATCTAAAACAAAAAGGGGAAACTGCAGAGAGCTGCATAATGCCGCGCCTTAAAGATGGAGCTGGTTTCCTGCCTTCCACCTTCCAGATGGTGAGTGCTGTCTGTCACGAACAACTCCATATTTGGCTAAAGCTGAGGATCTGGCTTGCTTCCATGTATGTGGACCTATCTGCATTGCCCACATTGCACGCTGGGGTTGGCTACCCAGAGGCTATTTAAGTTGTGGGCTGGCTTTCCCCGGGGTCAGATGATTGTTCAAGGTTCCTGAATAAACTGCATTGAAAAAAAAAGAAAAAAAAAGAATACATGTGGCCTACAGAACACCCAACAAATTTGACCAGAAAAGAAAATACTCCTGCCACATAATAATCAAAACAGTAAATATACAGTACAAAGAAAAAATACTAAAAGCCGCAAGGGAAAAAGGCCAAGTAACATATAATGGCAAACCCATTAGAATCACACCTGACTTTTCAACAAAGATTATGAAAGCCAGAAGGGTCTGGATGGATATCACGCAGACCCTAAGAGAACACAGATGTCAGCCCAGGCTACTATACCCTGCAAAGCTCTCAGTCCTCATAGACGGAGAAAACAAGATATTTAATGACAAAAAAAAAATTCAACAATATCTACACACAAATCCGGCATTACAGAAGATACTGGAAGGGAAAATACAACCCCCCAAAATTAGCTTATTTCAAGAAAACACAGGAAATAATTAACCTTACTACAGTAAAACAAAAAGCAACCAAGCACACAACCTGATGACCACAGCCAACATCAAAATCAAGGGATCAAACAGCCACTGGTCATTAATCTCTCTCAACATCAGTGGATTCAACTCTCCAATAAAAAGACACAGATAAACACAATGGATACATAAACAAAACCCAGCAATCTGTTGTATACAAGAAACACACCTAAGTCACAAAGATAGGCATTACCTGAGGGTAAAGGGTTGGAAGACGACTTTCCAAGCAAATGGACCCAAGAATCAAGCAGGAGTAGCCATTCTAATATCTGATAAAATAGACTTTCAACTAAAATTAATAAAAAGAGATGGGGAAGGAAACTTCATAATCATCAAGGGAAAATTCCACCAGGAAGACATCACAATCCTGAACATCTATGCCCCAAATAAAGACCACCCACATTTGTTAAAGAAAGATTGATAAAATTTAAACCACATATAGATCCCCACACATTAATAGTGGGAGACCAACACCCCACTCTCAACAAAGGACAGGTCAACAAAACAGAAATTAAACAAAGGAACAATGTCTCTGACAGAGGTCATGAATCAAGTGGACCTAACATCATTTACAGAACTTTACACCAAACACAAAAGAATTTACCTTCTGCTCAGCACCTCATGGAACCTTCTCCAAAATAGACCATATAGTTGATCACAAAGCAAGCATCAACAGATACAAGAAGATTGAAATGATCCTTTGTATCTTGTCTGATCACCATGGAATAAAGCTGGACCTCAACAATAACAGAAATAGCAAAAAGCCTACACACACATGGAAACTGAACAACTTGTTACTAAATGACAGCTGGGTCAGGGAAGAAATAAAGAAACAAATTAAAGTCTTCCTAGAACTCAATGAAAATGAAGACACAACATACCCAAGCTTGTGGGACACAATGAAAGCAGTGCTAAGAGGAAAGTTTATAGCACTAAGTGCCTTCAAGAAGAAATTCGAGACAGCTCATTCAAGCAACTTAATAGGCCACTTAAAAACCCTAGAAAACGAAGAAGCAGACACACCAAAAAGGAGTGAACATCTGGAAATAATCAAACTCAGGGCTGAAATCAATCAATTGGAAACAAATAAAACAATTCAAAGAATTGTACAATGTAAACTTGTACAACCACTCTGGAAATCAATCTGGTGCTTTATCAGGCAACTAGGAATAGCGCTTCCTCAAGTCCAGCCATACCACTCCTACGCATTTACCCAAAAGCGGCTCAATTACACAAAAGGACATTTGCTCAACCATGTTTGTAGCAGCTTTATTTGTAATAGGCAGAAGCTGGAAACAGCATAGATGCCCCTCAACTGAAGAATGGATGCAGAAACTGTGGTACCTCTACACAATGGAATATTACTCAGCAATGAAAAATAAGGAAATCATGAAATTTGCAGGTAAATGGTGGGACCAGGAAAGGATCATCCTGAGTGAGTTTTCCCAGAAGCAAAAAGACACACATGGTATATACTCACTCATATAAACATACAACATAGAATAAACCCACTAAAATCTGTACATCTAACCAAACTAAGCAAAAGAGAGGACCCTAACTAAAATGTTCAATCCCCATCCTGAAAGGCAAAGAGGAAGGACATCAGAAGAAGAAGAAAACAGGAAACACCCTAGGAACCTCCTACAGAGGGCCTCTGAAAGCCAGAAGAAGAAAACAGGAAACAACCTAGGAACCTGCCACAGAGGGCCTCTGAAACCTCTGCCATGCATACTGTCATGGCAAATGCTGAGCCTGATGGCCAACTGACAGGCAGAGTGAACGGAATTTTAGGTAAGAAGTGGGAAATAGCAAGAGCTGGAGAGGAGAGGAACTCCACAAGAGAGCAACAGAACAAGAAAATTTGAACACAGGGAACTTCCCAGAGACTCATACTCCAAACAAGGACTATTCATGGAGATAAACTAGAACCCTGACAATGCAGGCACTTCTGATGAGAATTGATAGACTAAGATCAGAAAGAAGGAGAGGAAAACGTCCCCTATCAGTGGACTTGGGAAGGAGCATGCATGCCGAAAGGGGGGGGAAGTGGGACAGGGAGGGGTGGAGGGAAGAGCTTATGGCGGCATACAAAATGAATAAAGTGTAATTAATAAAAGTTAAAAAAAAAGAATCAATGAAACTAAGAGCTGGTTCTTTGAGAAAATCAACAAGATCAACAAACCTTTAGCCAAGCTAACTAAAAGGCAGAGAGACATCACCCAAATCAACAAAATCAGAAATGAAAAGGGGGACATAACTACAGACACTGAGAAAATCCAAACAATCATTAGGACTTACTTCAAAATTGTATATGCCACAAAATTTGAAAATCTAAATGAAATGGACAATTTTCTTGATCAATTTGACTTACCAAAGCTGAATCAGGACCAGGTAAATCAATTAAATAGTCCTATATCCCCCAAAGAAATAGAAGCAGTCATCAAAAGTCTCCCATCCAAAAAAAAAAAAAAAAAAAAAAAAAAAATGCAGGACCTGATAGCTTCAGCGTAGAATTCTACCATACCTTCCAAGAAGAGCTAACACCAATTCTCTTTAAACTATTCCACAAAATAGAAACAGAAGGAACACTACCAAACTCATTCTATGAAGCCACAGTCACCTTGGTACCTAAACCTCACAAAGACTCAACAAAGAAAGAGAATTTCAGGCCAATCTCCCTTATGAACATTGATGCAAAAATACTTAACAAAATACTTGCAAACCGAATCCAAGAACACATCAAAGATATTATCCACTATGACCAAGTAGGCTTCATCCCAGGTATGCAGGGGTGGTTGAATATACGGAAATCCATCATTGTGATCCACCATATTAACAAACTGAAAGAAAAAAACCACATGATAATCTCCCTAGATGCTGATAAAGCATTTGACAAAATCCAACATCCATTCATGTTTAAAGTCTTGGAGAGATCAGGGATACAAGGCACATATCTAAACATAGTAAAGGAAATATAGAGCAAGCCTATAGCCAACATCAAACTGAATGGAGAGAAACTTAAAGCAATCTGACCGAAATCAGGGACAAGACAAGGCTGCCCACTCTCCCCATATCTCTTCATCATAGTGCTGGAAGTTCTTGCTAGAGCAATAAGACAGTTGAAGGAGATCAAGGGGATACAGATGGGAAAGGAAGAAGTCAAATTATCACTATTTGCAGATGATATGATAGTATACATGAGTGACCCCAAAAACTCTACCAAGGAACTCCTATAGCTGATAAACACCTTCAGCAAAGTGGCTGGATACAAAATTAACTCAAAAAGAAAAATCAGTAGCACTGCTGTATACAAAAGACAAAAGGGCTGAGAAAGAAATTATAGAAACAACACCCTTCACAATAGCCACAAATGACATAAAGTACCTTGGTGTAACCCTAACCAAGCAAGTCAAAGACTTGTATGAAAAAAATATCAAATCTCTGAAGAAAGAATTAGAAGAAGATATGAGAAGATGGAAAGATCTCCCATGCTCAAGGCTTGGCAGGATTAACATAGCAAAAATGGCCATCTTACCAAAAGCAATCTACAGATTTAATGCAATTCCCATCAAATTACCAACACAATTCTTTACAGACCTGGAAAGAAAAATTCTCAACTTCGTATGGAATAACAAGAAACCCAGAATGGCTAAAACAATCCTCTACAATAAAAGATCTCCTGGAGGTATCTTCATCCCTGATCTCAAGCTGTACTATAGAGCAACAGTTATAAAAACTGCATGGTACTGGCAGAGAAACAGAATGGTGGATCAATGGAACCGAACAGAAGACCTAGAAATAAACCCACACACTTATGGACACCTGATTTTTGACAAAGATGCCAAAACCATACAATGGAAAAAAAACAGCATCTACAACAAATGGTGGTTGTCCAACTAGATGTCTACATGTAGAAAAATGAAAATAGATCCATACTTATCACCCTGCACAAAACTGAAGTCCAAGTGAATCAAAGACCTCAACAGAAAACCAGACACATTAAATCAGCTAGGAAAAAAAGTGCAAATACCCTAGAACTCATTGGTACAGGAGAAAACTTCCTGAACAGATCACCAACAGCACAGGCTCTGAGGGCAACAATCAATAAATGGGACCTCCTGAAATTGAAAAGCTTCTGGAAAGCAAAGGACACAGTCATCAAAACAAAGGGACTGTCTGCAGATTGGGAAAGAATCATCACCAACCCTTTATCTGATAGAGGACTCATATCCAGTATATATAAAGAACTAAAGAAGATGAAAAGCAGCAAACCAAGTAATCCACTTAAAAAATGGGGAACAGAGCTAAACAGAGAATTCTCTGTAGAGGAATATTGAATGGCAGAGAAGCATTTAAAGAAATGCTCAACCTTATTAGCCATTAGGGAAATGCAAATCAAAACAACCCTGAGATTTCACCTTACTCCCATCAGAATGGCCAAGATCAAAAACTGAAGTGACAACACATGGTGGAGAGGTTGTGGAGAAAGGGGAACCCTTCTCCACTGCTGGTGGGAATGTAAACTTTTACAACCACTCTGGAAATCAATCTGGCACTTTCTCAGACAACTAGGAATAGCGCTTCCTCAAGATCCAGCCATAGCACTCCTAGGCATATACTGAAAAGAGGCCCAACTACACAAAAAGGACATTTGCTCAACCATGTTTGTAGCAGCTTTATTTGTAATAGCCAGAAGCTGGAAACAGCCCAGATGCCCCTCAAGTGAAGAATGGATGCAGAAACTGTGGTACATCTATATAATGGAGTATTACTCAGCAATGAAAAATAAAGAATTCATGAAATTTGCAGGTAAATCGTGGGACCCGGAAAAGATCATCCTGAGTGAGTTTTCCCAGAAGCAAAAAGACACACACGGTATATACTCACTCATATAAACAAAAAACATAGATAAACCCACTAAAATCTGTGCATCTAACCAAACTAAGCAAAAGAGAGGACCCTGACTAAAATGCTCAATCCCCACCCTGAAAGGCAAAGAGGATGAACATCACAAGAAGAAGAAAACAGGAAACAACTTAGGAACCTACTACAGAGGGCCTCGCCTCTGAAAGCCAGAAGAAGAAAACAGGAAACAACCTAGGACCCTGCCACAGAGGACCTCTGAACACCTCTGCCCTGCAGACTATCAAAGCAGATGCTGAGCCTGATGGCCAACTGCCCTGAGAATGAATGGAATTTTATGTAATTAGGGGGAAATAGCAAGAGCTGGAGAGGAGAGGAACTCCACAAGGAGAGCAACAGAACAAGAAAATTTGAACACAGGGAACTTCCCAGGACTCATACTCCAACCAAGGACTATTCATGGAGATAACCTAGAACCCCTGCACAGATGTAGCCCATAGCAGTTCAGTGTCCAAGTGGGTTACATAGTAACAGGAAGAGGGACTGCCTCTGACACAATCTGATTGGCCTGCTCTTTGATCACCTCCCCCTGAGGGGGGAGTGGCCTTACCAGGCCACAGAAGAAGATGTGATTTGATGTGATTTGATAGACTAAGATCAGAAGGAAGGAGAGGAGTACCTCCCCTATCAGTTGGTCTTGGGGAGGAGCATGCATGCAGAAAAGGGAGGAAGGGTGGGATCTGGAGGGGAGGAGGGAGGGACTAATGGCAGGATACAAAATGAATAAAGTGTAATTAATAAAAAAAGAGTTTATCTGTGAGATGAAATATTAAACAAGATGCTGTGCTAATATCAACGAGCATTTCTATTCTGTGTTATCTTGGTTCTCAGCTTCCATTCTCTCTTCTCTGCCCCTTATCCTATCTTATTTTCCTCCTTCTCTTACCCATCCATCCTCTTTATCATTTATGTGCTACTGTCTCTGGATGTATATATTTGGCATAAACATACACCTCCTTCTTACACAAATTTTGTAGATTATCTTAAAACTTTATGAAAATTGGCTTGCACAAATCAGGATATTGACAAAACTCATTGTTGTAAATATTGATGTCTTTTCAGCATTTCAAACTGTACCCATTCTTTTCTTGAATTTGATGAATAGTCTAAATAATTTTTCCAATTAATTATTCCATGCTTTAATTTTTCTTTTGTTGAATCAGTTTTTACATATTTCTGTCTTGTTACTCTCCTGTAGAATATCATGAGGCAGACCATATTTTTAAATTAAATTTTTTTATATTAATTACACTTTATTCACTTTGTATCCCATCTCCTCCCTGCCCCTCTCTAAGTCTACTAATAGGGGGAATCCTCCTCCTCTTCCATCTGACCCTAGCTTATTATGTCTTTATTAATTAAGCTTGTGATTACTTAATTTAAAATTTTCCTACATGATCTGTATTTTCAAATTTTCTGCTTATCTATATTATATTATGGCAAAACTTTTACCTACTAATTTTAGCTTATTAGGTTAATTTGAAGGGAAAATATGTTATTTTATTTTAATGATTATTTCATGGATGCTTCTATGTAGTTCTGTTTCAACCTGTTATACTCATTGTTCTCAGTCGACCATATAAGTGATTGTCATATGAGTCATTTCTTGTTACTGTCAGACTGTTCTTCTTCTGTGTTTTTCATTTGTTTGCCTTTATTGCAACAAAATTATTTAGGCACTTTTAAGTGAGAAACAAAAAGCTTTTTAGAGATATGCATGGTGTTACTATTTTCATCAGCTCTACTGTTTGGTTGTGTTATTAAATATTGACATAAGATACTTTATAGGCCAGAGATGACATTTAAATGCAATTTTAGCTTGTTTATATTTTACATGAAACTTTTTGAAAATAGTTCTTGTAAATATCGTTTTCATCTTTTATATACTGTAAGCTTAACATTTTTGCTAATTTTCTATTAGGTTGTTCATGAAAGCTACATAATATATATAATTACTTTTATTATTTAAGTATTAAAGTTACTACTCTTTGGATGCTATTAAGTCTCTCATTTATTTTCTTTTTAGATAGTCTAGCGTAAGGTAAAAGTTAGTTTTAAATAATCTGTATTAAAACATTTACTATACTTATAAATTATAAAGCTACTAAATCATTATAAATTGTTCATACAGTTTTAAACATGTTCAGATCTTCAGTCCATTTAGAAATTATTCTGCAATATGCTGCAGAGATTGAATACCTTCTTTTGCAAGTTATCCTAGAGATTCCACCACTTTATTAATAACTTTTGATAGAGCTATTAGAATGCTGTTTTTTAATGTGTTTTATTAGCCTTGTGATTATTTTGTACTAATTTCCTCTTGAGTAGGCATAATTTTAACTCTTTATTATCTAAATTTCCATTCCTATTTATTCACTCATATCATAATTATTCATTTATGTTGGTTGTTACAGATTTGTGATGTTTAACTTCAGCCTGCTTCCAAGAAAATCATGGCAAAGGTCAAAAGTTGCCAGAATCCCTATCAGTGGACCTGGAAAGGGGCAGGGAGGAGACCAGGGAGAGAGTGTGGGGTTGGGGAAAGAATGAGGGAGCAGGATACAGTTGGGACACAGAGTTAACAAAATGTAATTAATAAGAAAAATAAAATAAAAAAAACTTACAGTTTCCTTTACATCTTTCCTGACCTTTAGAATTTCTTACTATGATGGCAGAGTATGTGCACACACAAGTATACACATTTGCACATAAATGAATACATTTTCAATGTATTCATTGGAACACAATGGCCCAAATGAATATCTACTGAGACTGAAAAATGTCATGTCCCTGAAATGAGTTGTGGAATGCCAAAGGGTGAAAACCTTTGACTCTATTAACATATGGATTGACTTGGCTATCATGACACTATCTAACGGTCATTGAGTGGTGAATATGCCACATGTTTCTATTGTTTTACATATGCTATTTCATTGCTTCTGTAACAACCATATACAATACATACCACGATCTCCTTTCTATTAATGTGGAAACCAAACCTCACAAAGGATAAATGATTACTCTTAATCATGTTTAGGAAAGTTGAGGTAGAATTGAACCCAACATCTTTTAACTAATTAATTTTAACTAATTAAAATTCTGATAATGGAAAATGGTAGATGTATGTAAGTCATATACTTTGTGTCAAACATGGTAAGGGACTTCAACGTGCTTAATATTTTTACTGTTTGACAACGAATTTCTCTGTGCCACAGCTTGTAAAGCACCTTGAAATGAAAGCATGTCAGCAATTTCAGTCTTCCTATTATACATGATAATGCACTAATAGACCATGCTTCATTATAGTAGCAGGAGATACATCATACATAGATTGCTACCAGGTAGTAATATTATTTATGAATCTCAGTAGGTGGCATATAAACTCTTATTTTTGAAAACTTTTTTTTGGGTTAAGTGAGTAGTACTTCTTTTCTTTTGCTTCTATGAAAAATAAGCCAAATAAAATTTTCTTTAATGTAAAATAGTGCGGTTTATATCTTTTATTATCTTAAACATAAAAGTATCCAGAAAGTCATGGTTATGCACAAATAATAAAATAATAATTACTTTAATTGTTCTACAATTATTGAAAATGTATTTTGAACTAGTGGTATTAATTTTGAAACTATATTAAAACTATAAGCTATGATCGTATACAATAAATTGAGGCACTATTAGATCCTCTTTAGCAATTTGTATGTGAGGTAAATTGGAATTTTATAATTGACACAAGGTCTGCTGAAGAATTTAGTAACTTCTTTTCATTATCTCAATCATATGGTTACAGAAGATCTAAGACTTTACCCCAAAGTTTAAATTCCATTGTCTTAGACATCTCATTGCTGTTTTCATCTCTGTGTTCCTCAATGTGTATATAATAGGATTCAAGAGAGCAGTGACCACAGAATAAAACACAGCAAGGAATTTTCTAATGACTTTATGGGAAAGGGCCAAGCATAAATGAAGATGCAATGTCCAAAGAGCAAAAGAACTACTGTGCTATGAGCAGAATACTACCAGACTTTCAAATAAGAACTAATACCAATACTCCTCAGAGGAACATACCAAACTCATTCTATGAATCCACACACACCTTGATACCTAAACCAAACAAAGACCCCACAAAAAAAAAGAGAATTTCAGACCAATCTCCCTATCAACATTGATGAAAAAATACGCAATAAAATACTTGCAAACCAAATCCACGAAAACATAAAATATGGCATCCACCATGATCAAGCAGGCTTTATCCCAGGCATGCAGGAGTGGTTCAAAATAAGAAAATCCTTCAAAATAATCCATCATATAAACAACACACACAAACACACACACACACACACACACACACACACATACACACACACACGATGATCTTATGATGATCTTATTAGATGTTGAAAAAGCCTTTGACAAAATCCAACACCAGTTCATGTTTAACTATTTGGGGAGATCAGGGATTCAAGCACACACCAAGCACAATAACAACAATATACATCAAGCCAACAGCCAACATCCAAGTTAAATGTAGAAACTTAAAGTGTTTCTGCTAAAATCAGGAACAACACAAGGTTGCTTATTCTCACCATATTTCTTCAGTATAGTACTTGAAGTTCTAGCTAGAGCAATAACACAAGAAAAGGTATCAGGGGCTAGAAATTGAAAGAGAAGTCAAAGTATCACTATTCATAGCTGATAAAATAGTGTACATAAGTGACCCCTAAGATTCTACCAGATAACATCTACAGCTGGTAAACACCTTCATAGAAGTGTGTGTATACAAAATTAGCTCAATAAATCCGTAACCCTCATTTATACTCGCAACACAAGGGATGAGAATATATAGAGTAAAAAACATGCTTCACAATGACAACAAATAAAATAAAATGTCCTGGTGTAACTTTAACCAAGCAAATAAAAGACCTGTATGACAAGAACTTCAAGACATTGCAGAGAGAAATCAAAGAAGATTTTAGAAGATGAAAATATCTTCCATGTTCCTGGATTAGTAGACTTAGTATAGTAAAAATGGCCATCCTGCGGAAAGCCATCTACAGAGTCAAAGCAATTCCCATCAAAATTCTAATACAATTTTTTTATAGACCTACAAAGAGCAACTATTAACTTCATGTTTAAAAAAAAGACACAGGATAGCTAAAAGAATTCTGTAACATCAAAGAACTTATGGTGCAATCACCATCCCTTATCTCAAGCTATACTACAGAACAATAGTAGTAAAAACTGAATGGTATTGGCATAGAAACAGATAGGTTGATCAATGGAATTAAATTGGATGACTCAGAAATAAACCCACACTCCTACAGGGACTTGATTTTTGACAAAGAAGCCAAAACCGTACAGTGGAAAAAAGAAAGCATCTTCAACAAATGGTGCGGGTCTAACCAGATTTCTGCGTGTATAAAAGTGCAAATAGGTCCATATTTATCACCCTGCACAAAACTCAAGTCCAAGTAAATCAAAGAACTTGACATAAAAATAGAGACTCTAAACCTACTAGAATGCAACATGGAGAAGTTTATAACTCGCTGGCATAGGAGACAACTTCCTGAACAGAACAGAACACCAACAGCAAAAGCTCTGAGCTCAACAATTAATAAATGGGATCTCATGAAACTGAGATGCTTCTGTAAGTCAAAGAACACTGTCAATAGAAATAAAAAACAGCAGCTTACAAATTGGGAAAAGATCTTCACCAACCCTATATCAGACAGAGGGCTGATATATAAAATATAGAGAGAATTTAAGAAATCTAAAACCAACAAATCAAATAATACAATTAAAATATTGAATACAAAGCTAAATCAAGATTTCACACACACACACACACACACACACACATGCACAGAATTCAAAACAGAAGATTTTTGAATGGCTGAGAAACAAATAAATGCTCAATGTCCTTAGCCATCAGAGAAATACAAATCCAAACAATTATTAAGATTCCATCTTATACCAGTCAGAGTGGCTAATATTAAAAAAAAAAAAAAAAACTCAAGTAACAACACATGCTGGAGAGGATGTGGAGAAAGGGGAACACTCTCCATTGCTGTAAACTTGTTCAACCTCTCTGGAAATCAATCTGGCACTTTCTCAGAAAATTGGGGAAAGTTCCACCCACCCTAAGACCCAGCTGTACCACTCCTGGGCATATACTCAAAACATGTTCTACCATATACCAAGGACATTTACTCAACTATGGTCATAGTGGCTCTATTAATAATAGCCAGAATCTAGAAACAACCTAATTGTCCTTCAATTGAGGAATGAATATAGAAATTGTGGTACATTTACACAGTGGAACACTACTCAGCAATCAAAAACAAAGAAATCATGAAATTTGCAGGCAAATGGATGAGACTAGAAAAGATCTTCCAAAGTGAAGTAACACACCTCAGAAAGACACACATGATATGTATTCACTTATAAGTGGATATTAGATCTATACAGGATAATCACACTACAGTTCGCAGATAGGAGGGTGCCGAAATGTCACACAAAAATAGACTAGAGAGCAGAAAGTAGAACAGATAGCATAAGGGAATTGGGCAGGTGATGAAATGGGGAGGAAAAGAAAGGGTGGAGATCAGATGTGGGGAGAAGTGGGGTGGGAGGAAAGAGGGCTGGGAAAAAGAAGGGAAACTTGGAGGGAGGGTCATCTCTTTGTCAAGTTGGAGGCCTGTGACAGGGTAGGCTCCTGGCAGGATATAGTTGTGACTCTAGGTGAGACTCCTAACAGGGGGGAGAGTGGACATGAAGACTGAAGTGACCACTTCCTAGCCAGGCAAGACAACAACCCACAGACAAAATCTGTGATCCAAAACTTACCCTGCCTACAAGAAGTGCAGGGATAAGGAGGAAACAATGATGGAGGGAAAATCCAAACAATAATAGGCCCAACCTGAGACCCACTCGATGGTAGAGAGCCATCTCCTGACACTAATAAGAATACTTTGCTATACTTGCAGATAGGAGCCTAATATGGCTGTCCTCTGGGAGGGTTCAGCCAGCAGCAGATGGAGACAGGTGTTGGGACTTACAGCCAAGCACGTGGTGGAAATCTGGGGGTCCTGTGGAAGTGTAGGAGGAATGATGGAAGGAGATGGAGGGGACAGGAGCCTCACAAGAAGACCAACAGAGACAACTAACCCAGTCCCATGGGGGCTTGCAGAGACTGAGACATCAACTAAGGAGCATGCATGATCTGGACCTAGAGCAACTTGGGTTTCATATGGATGCCTGGCAAGTGGAGGGGTGAGGGCTGTTTCTAACAGGGACTCTGTTGCCTGCTTTTGGATCACTTCCCCCTAGCAGTGCTGCCTTGCCTGGCCTCAGGGGGTGAAAATATGCTCAGACCTGATGTGATTGGATGTGCTGGGGAAGGATAATATGGGGTAGGGAGGGCTCCCCTTTTCTGGGGAAAAATAGTGAGGGGATGGAGGAAGAAGGGTAAGTGTGGCAAGACTGAGCGGAACGAATGGGGGGGTAAATAAAATAATTATAAAAATAAATAAATAAATAAATACATTAATTAATTAATATAAATTTTACCTAACAGGCAAAAACAAATCCACATGTAGTACTTTTATTTTACAATCAGCAGGATTTATTGTAACCCCATATCAAGTCAATTTTCTAAAATCAACAAAGGAAATGTTTATATTCCATAGCGTTCATAGTTATTGCATCAGTTCATACCTGCTAATATCACATACAGTTACAGATCATGCTTCATCAGTAATGTGACCAGATTTTTTCACCATGGGTTGTTTCTTTTATTTTTTTATATTAAATTTTTAATTTTTTAATATTAGTTACAGTTTATTAACTTTGTATCCCAGCTGTATCTTTCTCACTTGTACCCTCCCAATCTTACTCTCCCTCCCTCATCATCTCCCTGCCCCTTTCCAAGTCCACTGATAGGACCTCTCCCCCTTTCATCTGACCCTAGCTTATCAGGTATTTCAGGCCTGGCTGCAATGTCCTCCTCTGTGGCCTAGAAAGAGCCAGCCATTGAGTTCCTTTTAGAAATAGTCCTTGTTCCCCTTACTAGGGTACCCACTTAGATACTGAGCTACATGGGCTACATTCCAGCAGGGGTTCTAGGTTATATCCATACATGGTCCTTGGTTGGAGATACAGTCTCACAAAAGACCCCAGTGCCCAGGTACATTTGGTCCTTGTGGAGCTCCTGTCCTCTCCAGGTCATACTAACTGCCCCTTTCATACGATTCCCTGCACTCTGCTGAAGGTTTGGTTATGCTTTAGGGAATTATGTTCACTGCACAGGTTTTGTTCTTGACATATCTCTCATGATTAGCACGTGGCCTCAAAATCTGAAATTCTTTAGTCACTTAGATTATATTGTTACAGGAACAGACCAGGCAGCTGCAAGCTGTTTTTTAAATTCCTTATAAATGAAGTGAATAATTTCGAAAAGTTCAATAAAATTATCAGTGCTGAGATGACTAATAGGAAGTTTTACTTGTCATTTTCCCATTTTCACAAATTTGCAGTACTCAGTATCATTGCTAATGGAGAAATCCCTAAGGATGTCCAAGATAATTATTTCTTAGGTTCTCATTTTGTTCAGGAAACAGAAAAGGTGACATGGAACACACAGGGGACAGTGAAGTGAAGAAGGATTGGGCCAGGTGGAAAGACGTCTTGATATGCATGAATGTCTTCATAAACCCACATCAGACGGGAAGAAAATATGACCCAAGAGAAAGCTGTGATTTTGGTAAGTCAGCTCTCTGATATCCTTCTTTTAGGTAATTAATAAAATATTTCTAGTTATCTCTTTTTACCATTGTATGTTATATATTAAGTTCAGAATGTGTTTTTGACTTTCTTCTATTTGAGTCCAATATTGTGGGTTTTTTTCCCACTTCTATTCCATGAATCCTCGAGTCTGCCTCAGATGCTCGCCATTTTTAATCAGATAATCTATTAGAGTAGTATACAGTTAACATTTTACAAATATTCACTTCATGTTAACCAGACAGAATAGTTTTGAGTCAAGGAGTGCATAGCAGATAAGAAAACTTTCAGAATAGAATTGGGCATAAAAAGAAAAGCATTCTGAGTGGTTATTGTGGGAATCAGCTCAAAAAGGCATTCAGTACAGAAATGCATGGAAAAGTACAAGAAAATAAACAGTTTGCTTCTAGACTCTTAAAAAGATAAGTCATGTTTCTTATCTTAAAAAGATAATCAGTTTCTTTTTGTATTTCTCAACATAAAAACATTAGATATTCTAAGAGAATTTCTACTAAGTTAAATGCAAAAATTGCAGAGTCCCTTTAAATGATTGTATTCAATAGGTCTTTGTCAGTCGTGATAAAAAGTCCTGGGCAAAAAAAGAGCGGGTGAAGTGGTTATTATGTTCCTGAAAAAAATTGAATATCAAATATGAATCATGCATTTGTATATTTCACATATACATATTATAGTTTGCTTTTAGACTTTTAGAGAGATAATTCAGCTTGTTTTCCTTCACTAATTTTTATGTTAATTAATGTAAAAGCTAACATTAGATTTTTAGGAAAATTGCTAATAAGTTAAATATAAGTATGTATATTTATATATTTATAAATATGCATTTCCATATGTAAAATATGTATGTGTAAATAGAAAAATATTTTCAGATATAAATACATATGTTCAAATATACTATATATACATATAGATGAGCATGTATATCTTAAACAGAGTTCAGCTGAACATCAGAATATTGGCCATAACTTTATGAATCATATTGTTTCAAGACACAGTAGGAAATAAGATTAAAGGGAACAATTCATGCACCATTTTGCTCTGGATATTAGAGAGGTGTAATGCCCATGTGTGTATTTTATTCTATGATTTCACAGCACATTAAATTGAGTGTGTAATATTATTTAAGCTCCTGTAATATCTGGCATCATTTTTACTAGCTTCTCAAAAATCATGTGGATATAAAACATTCTGATTAACAGCATTAAAACAGAACTGATCATGTACAGTCACTACTATGTATCAGCCATGTAAGATTTTTACGTTCACAGAGGTCTGCTGACAATACTGTCCTACTTCTATAATACTAGAGAAGACTATCTATCTATCTATCTATCTATCTATCTATCTATCTATCTATCATCGTTTTTTAGAGGCAGGTTTTCTCTGTGTAGTCTTGGCTATACTGGACTCACTTTGTAGAACAGTCTGACCTCGAACTCACAGAGGCCCACTGACCTTTTCCTCCTTGAATGCTGGGAACACAGACATGCACCACTGTGCCCAGCTGAGGAGACACTTTAAAAGGCATTGCTTGAGACTTGGTTCAGCTTTGCAGCAGAGGTCCCAAAGGACAGTTTGACAATGCTCTGTAAATGAATGCACTTTCTTAGTAATTTCCTTTGGTAGTGCCATAATTCTACCATGAATGTAAAAATTGAGCTCAGTAAAGCCAACACCAAGAGACATGGTATAGTGGAAGGGGTGAAATCCAAGGAATCCTTAATTCTATGCAAAAAAATCACAGCCAAATAAAGATTCCTGAGAGCATAAGAAGCAGTGTGTCCCAGGAAAGAGCACGCCAACTGGATACCTAGTACCAAGTGGTCATCCTGAGAACATGCATACAAGTAACATTACACAGGCTGAATAATTTGTATGTATAAAAATATTAATAAAAGGTAGGCTGTGATTTCCTTTTTCTCCTTTTTTATTACTCAGATTTTTTTTTTAATCATACAATATAGTCTCAATATGCTTTTTCCCTTCCCTTATTTCTCTGACTTCCTACCCACATTGTCTCTCATTTGGATCCTCTCCCTTTGTGCCTCTCATTACAAAAACAAACAAACAAACAAAAAAGAAGACAGGCTTCTAACAGATAACAACAAAGGATAACAAAATAAAAAATATTAAGATAAACCAAATACTATCATATCCAAGTAGGATAAGAGAAGCCAACTGTAAAATCAAAGAGCCCCAAGAAAAGGCACAAGAATCAGAAACTCACACATCTATTCAAGAGTCTCATATAATTATAAGAATGAAATCTATACTATTACATGCTGAATACTTGGTGAAGACACATGTAGCCCTCTGCTTTCTTCTTCATTATTTTTGAATTCCTATGAGCTTCAATCTGTTGATTTAAGGTAACTTGTTTTCCCACGAATTTGACAGAGAACAAGGAACAGTATATGGGAGAATCTGGAGGGAAGAAAGGAGAGAAATATTGTCATTATATTATAACTTTTTTAAAAAATAAAAGAAACAATATAAAAATGAACAAAAAGTTTAACTTGACCCTAAACTTTATGATATGTAATAAAATTAAATATATATCAAGGAATACTAATTCTTCATTGTGTGATCAGCGTATTTTCCTTAGATATTGGGCATATCTTTGTAAGGCATGTGTATTTACTTATTCCATCAGCTTTCTTTAGCAGATGGATGTGCTGCCTGATGCCTTGATAACTTTTTCTTGTCTTGCATTCCTTCTCCACACTTTGGTGATGACAGAAAACAGGAACTTAAAATAATTCTGATGATGGCATCAAGGATTTTATTGTCCACCTGCTCTAGGATAAAATGAGACCCCAAGTTGAAAAGCACCATGAAAATTACTTAAGGGAAAAAAAGTGATCAATGACTGTTTACCGCCTGGTTTCAGTATTGTTCACTATACTAGCATAAGCACCCTGCCTTGAGGTGAATAACTGCTGCTCACTGGAAGCATAACTTCCACTTCATCCAAGGCTGATAGTCAAAGGACAACCTTGTTGACATATTTATGTAATTCATTCTGTTCTTTACAATAACATAGATGATCAGTAGAAAAGCAAAACAATAAGGAAATACATACTAGTGATAGGATGATGATAGGTGTTGTTTATGTCATGAAACTAAAGTATTTCAAAATCTGAAGTGGTCTCAAGATTAGTTTATGCAATTTAAGATCAATATTTTCTCTCTTTTTTTTCTTTTTAGTGTTTCTTACTGGCTTTCTTACCCTTTCTTTTTTTAATTTAATTTATTTTTTTATTATTAGTTACATTTTACTAACTCTGTATTCCAGCTGTATCCCACTCCCTCATTCCCTCCAAATCCCACCCTACCTCCCTCAGCTCCTCCCTGCCCCTTTCCAAGTCCACTGATTGGGGAGGACCTCATCCCCTTTCATCTGACCCTGTTTTTTCAGGTGTCTTCAGGACTTGCTGCAAAGTCCTCCTCTGTGGCCTAGCAGGACTGCTCCTCCCTTGAGAGGTGGGGAGGTCAAAGAGCCTGCCATTGAGTTCCTGTCAGAAATGGCTGAGATTGAAGTAAATGTGACTTGCAGTGATCAGGTCTGACTATGACTTGCCTTGTGCTTTCAATCCATTTACACTGGTGTTTGTAGTAGTATTTGTTAATCAGTTTAGTTGAGCAAACAAAATCTATTATATATATTTATTAATGAATAACTGTGAACTTTGTATTTATATCTCATGCCAGTGTGTATGTTATAGCACCTTCTGTATGCTTCCCACCTAAGGTTTTTCCAACATGTCCTTTCAAGCTTTAAGCTAAAATTGTATTTTTCATTAATCAATTAGTTACTTTAGTTTATATCCCGATAAGAACTCCCCCTTCCACCTCTATTCCCAGGGCCTCTTTCTGCCCTCCGCTTCCCTAATATCACTCTCCCTTTCTCCTAGAAGAGGAAACATCCCAAGAATATCAACCCTCCTTGGCATATCAAGTTGTGGTAGGAATGGGATTATTCTCTTCTATTGAGGGTAGACAATGTCGTCCAGTTAGGGGAAAGGGATCCATGGGCAGACAGCAGAGTCAGAGACAGCCATGGAGGCTGCTGTAAGAGGTCCCACATGAGGACTAAGCTGTACATCTTTTATATATATGTGAGGGGCCCAGGTCAGGCCCATAGACACTCTCTTCTTGTGGTTCAGTCTCTATGAGCCCCTTTGGGCCCAGGCTAGTTGATTTTGTAGGCTTTCTTGTTGTATCCTTGATTTTTCTGGCTCTTTTAATCCTTCCTCCCCCTCTTCGATAAGACTTTCTAAGCCATGCCAACTCTTTGGCTGTGGTTCTCTGCATCTGTTTTCATCAGCTGATGGGTGAAGCCACTCAGATGACAGTTATGCCGGTTTCCTGCCTGTAAGTATAGCAAAATATTATTAATACTGTCATGCGTGGGCTCTCTCTCATAGCATGGGACTCAAGTTAGGAAAGTCAATGATTGGATAGGTCGAAGGTTTTATGGGTGGGTTGGTGTTTCTCTTCTTCTATTGTAAATTCCCCCTGTCGACAGGAGGGGGCCACAGCATGCTCCATAACCCCTGCTTCTAGGAGTCTCAGCTAGGGTCACCACCATAGACTCCCAGGAGCCTCCACCATCCCAGAGAAGACACAGATATTATTCTACTGATGCTCAAAGAAATCATTATACAGTCTGACAAAATGGTAATATCATATAATACCATTTTTACTGAATTTTGCTGTATTTCCCCTTCAGCTGCCAAATTTAATTCTTATTTTTGTTATGGAATTTCATGAACACTAGTAACACATTTGGACAATTTTTCTCAATGAAACAGCATCCATTTTGGGGTTTTTACGTTGCTCTCTTGCTTTACTCACTGCTCTCTTAAAAAGAAATTGCTGATAGAGCATGTGAATAACAGTCACACATAATGTTTCTCTTCATGCGCTTGACTCATTAGCTTTCACCTCAGGCAGCAATGTTACTCATTCTTGCCTTAGATTTATCTTCAATTTATCCAATTCTACTCAGATGAGTTTCAATACGAATGTCTAATTCTACAAAGAAAATAGCCTACAGCATATCTCTAGTTAATAATTTTTCTTTCTTTGCAGGTTACTTCTGAAGACATACTGAGAAAAATGGGTGAGGGCAATCAGTCTGTGGTGTCAGAATTTATACTTTGGGGACTTTCCAACTCATGGAATATTCAGCTCTCACTCTTTGTGATAGTTTTAATGCTTTATCTTCTCATTGTTTCTGGAAATATTACCATTCTTGTTTTAATCATCACTGACCCGCATCTGCATTCTCCCATGTACTTCCTGTTGGCCAACCTGTCTTTTGTTGATATGTGGCTTTCTACGATCACCACTCCTAAAATGATCACAGACTTTCTCAGGGAAAACAAGACCATTTCCTTTGCAGGCTGTATGTGTCAGATCTTCTTTGCTCACTGCATCGCTGCAGGAGAGATGGTGTTGTTGGTGATAATGGCTTATGACCGCTATGTGGCCATCTGCAAGCCACTGCATTACTTCACCATCATGAACCTGAAGAGATGTACTGGGTTTGTGTTGAGTTCCTGGACAACTGGATTTGTACATGCCATGAGTCACCTGGTAGTGATTGTGGAGCTGCCATTTTGTGGACCTAAGGAAATAGACAGTTTTTTCTGTGATATGCCATTGGTAATCAAGCTAGCTTGCATAGATTCCCCTGTTTTGGATGTTCTAACAAATGCTGACTGTGGGGTTGTGGCTGTAACCTGCTTTATTCTGTTGCTCATATCCTATACATATATCCTAATCACTGTACAGCAGAGCTCTAAAGCTGGGGCACATAAGGCCCTGTCCACGTGCACTGCCCACATCACAGTGGTGATGATCTTTTTTTTACCTTGCATCTTCATCTATGTGTGGCCCCTCAATATCACCTGGTTGGATAAATTTCTTGCTGTGTTTTACTCTGTTTTCACACCTCTCCTCAACCCAGCTATTTATACTCTGAGAAATAAAGACATGAAAAATGCCATGAAAAGATTCATAAGCAACTATTTTGGTCCCAAAGGAAATTTCTAATATCCAGATATCTGTACTAATTACTGAACATAGTGAAACTGACTGTTTGAAATAGATTTTTTTTTTCAATGCAGTTTATTCAGGAACCTTGAACAATCCTCGGACCCTGGGGAAAGCCAGCCCACAGCTTAAATAGCCTCTGGGTAGCCAACCCAGGAATGCCACGTGGGCAATGCAGATAGGTCCACATACATGGAAGCAAGCCAGATCCTCGGCCTTAGCCAAATGTGGAGTTGTTCCTGACAGAGAGCACTCACCATCGGGAAGGTGGAAGGCAGAAACCAGCTCCATCTTTAAGGCATAGCATTCCGCAGCTCTCTACAGTTCCCCCTTTTTGTTTTAGACGCATCAGGCAAGAGTAGAGGTCTGATCTCTGATATTAGAAATAAATTGGGACTTTGTACCGATGTTCATTTAGGTGTCATCCACCCAAAGAGCATCAGACCCGTCCTATACCTTTTTCTCAGAGGCGGGACCTGGGGCATCAACCCGCATGCAACCAGACATGCTCTTCTCTGGGTCGAAAGCAGCTGACCCTGAGTGCCGTGCTTAGCCTCGCATCCTGAGCGTATCATTTTAGCTTTTTATGGTATCCAACCATGCTTGGGGAGAATGTCCTGCTTCAATGGCTGTAAAGGCCTGAATGATCATGGCTGCATCACACTGTTGTGAGACTCTAATCTTGCATATATACCACAGGCAAACCAAGGAGACCAACACCAGAAGGCCTGCTAATGCTCCCATGCCCGCCCATTCCTTCAGATGATTCATGGCTGCAGCAATCCATGTTGATAATCCTGTGGCTAGTCCCGCGTCCACTCTGGTAGAATTTACTGTGACAATGGCCACTCTCAGCTGCTCCATTGTAGTATCGAATTCTCCAGTCCAATTACCTAAAATATAGCTCGACAATTGTTTAGACAGATTTGCAGCACAGGAAAAATTCTCATGTTGTATGCTAGTGACTCAAAGTCCAGCATACTTTCATTGACAGCCAGGTTGAGCGATTTGCCATAGGGTATCAATTTGCTCCTGCTAGAGGTCAATCCTCTGATTGAACACCATCAAGCTTCCTTTTAGTTGAGCATTAATTCCTTTATGTACAACTAAGGCATGAGCTACATTGGCTAAATGATTATTCAGGGTCTGAGCAGTCTGCCCAGTATGACTCATGGCTCATACTCCAACCAAGGACTATTCATGGAGATAACCCAGAACCCCTGCACAGATGTAGCCCAGTGTAGTTCAGAGTCCAATTGGGTTACATAGTAATGTGAAGAGGGACTTCCTCTGACATAATCTGATTGGCCTGCTCTTTGATCACCTCCCTCTGGGGGGGGGAGCAGCCTCACCAGGCCATAGTAGAGGACAATACAGCCACTTTTGATGTGAACTGACAGACTAAGATCAGAAAGGAGAGGAGAACCTCCCCTATCAGTGGACTTGGGGAGTGGCATGCAAGCAAAGGGAGGAGGGAGGGTCGGATTGGGAGGGGAGGAGGGAGGGGCTTATGGGGGGATGCAGAATGAATAAAGTGTAATTGATGAAAAATTTAAGAAAAAAGGGAAAAAATAATTTAAGAACCTTAAATGACTTTCAAAATTGGAGGAAAACATGGATTTAGTCAATTGGCATGGAGCACGTCTCGCCCCTGGGGGCAATGGGCTCCTGAACCTACTCAGACCTCGGACACCACCACTGCTATTTCTAGAACTGACACAGGATGTTCCAACGAGGGGTTAAGGCTTCTCATAATATTTCCTATAAGCCCACACCTGTTTGTCTATATCCCCCATTTTTATTCATTATTAGCCAGATAGAGCCAAGTAATTGTGGTAATGATACTTGCTTTTTTGCCCAATGCTGGAATGCTAGTAAATTTAGGTATGCCCTGGTTACTCGCATGCCTCACTGGGCACCTGTGCCCATTGATGCCCCTCAGGCTATGACTCTCTTCAGACAGAAAAGGGATCTTGGAACTACAGCCACCATTGTTACTACCATCTCATTGGCGGCTGTTGGAGCTACCACCAGGGCATTAGCCTTGAAATAGATTTTAAGTTAGAAAATATAGTTGATATTCAAAATTTGTACAAATACCCTAATATAGATATAACTTGATAATTTAAAGAAACTATGACATTTACTGAGCAACCTTCAAAACACTGTGAAAATTTCTTCCTAAATCTAAACTGAATGTTCTTTCTTTGTAGGGATATCATAAAACTGTTCCTCTATGTTTTTAATAGAGTTTACCTTAATGTGTATTGACCAAACATATGTTTATCTTTATAAATAACATCTTAGTAAAATTTACCTGATTATAATTCTGTGTACTACCACATGCCCAGGGTTTTCAATTTCTTTGCCAAATGGCCAATAGCATCACTTTTGCCTGATCACAGCTATCTACCAAAAAAACTAAGGGAATGGGAAGAAAATGTTAAGAGAAGATCAAACAAAAGTTATACATTCCACAAATCAGCATTGTATTATACTTTGTGTTTTTTATTTTAAAAAGAGATGAATAAGTATCATAATAAAATGTTCAAAAGATTTTACTGAGATTTCTATGTCATCTCAATCTGATACTAAAATTTGTGCTCTAAATTATTATTTAATATCATATATCCTGAAATAGAATCTCCATGAGGTCTGTTTTCATATATTGATTGATTCATTATTAAAGCTGTTGTACTTTATTCAGTAGTTGGCACACATGAGACATTTATTCAACACATTTGTAAGTACAGATATGGCATGTTGTCTGCAAGACTGCAGAAGTGTTAAAACTATATAGACTGTCGCCTTTATCTTTTTTTGCCCATCATAGCTATTTGGAAAGACTCTGTTAATGAAAATAGATAGCATACTCTTGTTTCAGGACACAGAGAAACCAAACTGACTGGGGTACTTCCTCCCATTGGATATCATTCATGATGTTAAAAGGTGCTCATTCTCCTCGTTTAGGATTCTTTCTTTCCTCCAGTATGTAATTTTAGTGTATTTGGTGAAAATCAAAGTGGAGACTTAAGTAAAGTCTTTCTGGTATATTTTATTCATCTATATGTAGTTATACAAGTATGCCAGTACCATACTGTTGTGGTTCATTTACACAATTAAATATTACTCAGCAATTAAACAGAAGGAAATCATGAAATTTGTAGGCAAATGGTGGCATATAGAAAAGATCATCCTTGCGCAAATTGCAGGGAATCTTATGTAAGAAGTGGGAAATAATAAGATCTGGAGAGGACAGGAACCCCACAAGAGAGCAACAGAACCAAAAAAATTGAACACAGGGGTCTTCCCAGAGACTCATATTCCAACCAAGTACCTTGCATGGAGATAACCTAGGACCTCTGCACAGATGTTGTCCATGGCAGTTCAGTGTCCAAGTGGGTTACATAGTAATGGGAAGAGGGACTGCCTCTGACATAATCTGATAGGCCTGTTCTTTGATCACCTCCCCCTGAAGGGAGATCAGCATGACCAGGCCACAGAGGATGACAATGCAGCCACTCCTGATGAGATCTGATAGACTAAGATCAGGAGGACCTCCCCTATCAGTGGAATTGAGGAGGGGCATGTACGAAGAAGAGGGTGGGAGGGTGGGACCCGGAGGGGAGGAGGGAGGAGGGAGGAGGGAGGGGCTTATAGGGGGATAAAAAGTGAAAAAACTGTAAAAGTAAAATAAAATCCAAAAAAAGAAAAAAGAAAAGATCATCCTGAGTGAGGTATACCAGATGCAGAAAGACACACATGGTATATACTCACTTATAAGTGGAAATTAGACATGTAATATAGGATAAACATACCAAAATCTGTACACCTAAAGAAGCTAAGCAAGAAGGAGGCCCATGGGTAAGATGATCAATTCTCACTCAGAAAGACAAACGGGATGAACATTGGAAGAATGAGAAAACAGGAAACAGAACAGGAGCCAGCCACAGAGGCCCTCTGAAAGACTCTACCCAGTAGTGTATCAAAGCAAATGCTGAGACTCTTAACCAAACTTTGGGCAGAGTTCAGGGAATCTTGTGAAACAAGAGGGAGAGATTAAGACCTGGAGAGGACAAGAGCTCCACAAGGAGAGTAACAGAACCAAAAAATTCTGGCACAGAGGGCTTTTCTGAAACTGATAATCCCACCAAGGACCATTCATGGATATAACCTAGACCCTCTGCTCAGATGTAGCCCATGGCAGCTCATTATCTAAGTAGGTACTTGGTAAGGGGAACAGGGACTGTCTCTAACATGAACCCAGTGGCTGGCTCTTTGATTGCCTGTCCCCCATGGGGGAAGCTCCCTTGCCAGGCCATAGAGGAGGAAAATACATCCTATCCTGATGACAACCAGATAAGCTAGGGAGAGATAGAAGGTGAGGAGGACCTCTCCTATCAGTAGACTCAGAGAGAGGCATGGGAGGAGACTAGGGAGAGAGGGTAGGGTTGGGAGGGAATGAGGGAAGGGGCTACAGCTGGGATACAAAATGAATAAAATATAATTAATATAAAAAATAAAAATTTAATAAAAAGTGGGATACGCTGTCTGCAGGGTAGAGCCTTTCAGAGGCCCTCTGTGGCAGGTTCCTAGGTTGTTTTCTGTTTTCTTCTTCTGATGTCCATCCTCTTTGCCTTTCGGCATACAGATTGAGCATTTTAGTCAGGGTTCTCTCTCTTGAATAGTTTCTTTAGATGTACAGGTTTTAGTAGTTTTATCCTATGTTATATGTCTATATGAGTGAGTGTATACCCTGTGTGTTTTTCTTCTTCTGGGACAGCTCACTCAGGATGATCCTTTCCAGGTCCCACCATTTACCTGCAAATTTCATGATTTCCTTATTTTTCATTGCAGAGTAATATTCCATTGTGTAGATGTACCACAATTTCTGCATCCATTCTTCAGTTGAGGGGCATCTGGGCTGTTTCCACCATCTGGCTATTACAAATAAGGCTGCTACAAACACGGTTGAGCAAATGTCCTTATTGTGTACTTGAACCTCTTTTGGATATATGCCTAGGAGTGGTATGGCTGGATCTTGAGGAAGCGCTATTCTTAGTTGTCTGAGAAAGTGCCAGATTGATATCCAGAGGGGTTGTACGAGTTTGCTTTCCTGCCATTGTGGCCTTAGTATGGAATTCCACAGTAGTGTTCAGGCTATTTGAAGTTACTTAGTTCCTAATGCCCTGCCTACCTTGGCTTCTGTTTCAGTCAGGGTTCTGTATAAGAACACAACTGAAAAAAATTAATGTGTGGGGGCCTGAGAGATGGCTCAGCAGTTAAGAGCACTGTCTGCTATTCCACAGGACCTGGGTCCATTTCCCAACACCCACATGAAAGCTCACAACTGTCTATAACTCTATTTCCAGGGGATCTGACATCGTCACACAGACAGGCAAAACACCAGTGAATACAAAAAATAAAATGAATGTGTGTGTTCACATGTGCATGCGTGTTTGAGTAGATTGGTTTACTGGTTGTGGTTCAGGCAGTCCAACAATGGTTGTCTCTTGAGGTAAAGGCCAAGGACTCAGTAGCTTGTACAGTCCAGGTGACTAGATATCTCAGCAGTCCCAGTCTAATGCTGGAGTCCCTGTGGATCCCTGAGAGCTGCTGGTCTTCTATCTACATTGAAACCATAAGTGAGGGAGTTTTAACACCAGTGAAGGAAGGAATGCCCCAGCATCAGGATAGATGAACTTGCCAGTAACAGCGAGGACAAGGAAATCATGAAATTTGCAGGCAAATGAAAGGAACTAGAAAAGATGATCCTGAGTGAGGTATCCCACAACCAGAAAAACACGAATGGTATGCACCCACTTATAAGTGGATATTAACTATATAACATTAAGATAACCATACTAAAATCTACAAACCTAAAGAAACTAAACAACAAGGAGGACTCTAGGGAGGATGTTTAAATATCATCCAAAATGGCAAACAGGATAGACACCCGAAGCAGTGGAAAAGAGGGAACAAGACAGGAGCCTTCCATAGAGGGTCCTCTGAAAGGCTCCACCCAACAAGGGATTGAAGCAGATGCTGAGACTCACAGCTAAACTTTGAGCAGAGAGCAGGGAATCTTATGGAAGAAGGGAGGAATAGAAGGACCCAGAGGGGATAGGAGCTACAAAACGAGACCAACAAAGCTAAAATATCTGAGCCCAGCAGGCCCTGTAGAGACTGATGCTCCAACCAAGGACCATGCATGGAGAGGACCTAGACTTCCAGCTCAGATGTAGCCAATAGGCAAATCAGTCTCCATGTGGGTTACTGAGTAAGGGGCTGCCTCTGTCATGAACTAACTCTGTTGACTGCTCTTTAGTTACTTTCCCCTGGCTATGTGACCTTGCCAGGCCACAGAGGAAGAGGATCCAGGCAGCCCTGATGAGACTTGATAAGCTAGGGTAAGATGGCAGTTGATAAGAACTCCCCCTTTCAATGGACTAGAAGAAGGGGATGGGGGGATGAAGAAGGGTGGATGGGACCGTGAGGAGAAGAGGGAGGGGCTACAGTGGGAATATAAAATGAATAAATTGTAAAATATAAAAACAAAAAGTTGCCCCCCCAAAAAAAAAGTGGGATACAGAACTAAACAGAGAATTCTCAGTACAGGGATATTGAATGGCAGAGAAACACATAAATAAATTCAATGTCCTTAGTCATCAGGAAAATGCAAATCAAAAAGACCCTGAGATTTCATCTTACATCCAACAGAATGGCCAAGATTAAATATTCAAGTGACACCACATGCTAGAAAGGATGTTGGAGAAAGGGCAACCCTCCTCCATTGCTGGTGGGAATGTAAACTTGTACAACCACTTTGGGAATCAATATGGCAATTTCTTTTTTTAATTTTTATTTTATTTTAGTTTTAATTACACTTTATTTACTTTGTATCCTCCCTCTAGTTCCCTTCCTCCTCTCTTCCCAATCCCTCCCTTCCTCCCCCTTCTCCACGCATGCTCCTCCCCAAGTCCACTGGTACTGGAGGGTTTCTTTTTCTTCACTTTGATCCTAGTCTGTTAGGTCTAATCAGGAGTGGCTGTATTGTCTTCCTCTGTGGCCTGGTAAGACTTCTCCCCCCTCAGGGGGAGGTGATCAAAAAGCAGGCCAATCAGTTCATGTCAGAAGCAGTCCCTGTTCCCATTACTATGGAACCCACTTGGACACTGAACTACCATCTGTGTACTTTCTTGCTACCTGAAGATCCAGCTTTACCACTCCTATGTCTATATCCAAATGATGCCCAAGTATAAAATTTCAAATAAGCCAAAAGAACAAATTCTGACCAAATAAGATCAGAAATCAATGAAAAAAAAATAGACCAATAAACAGGTGAATAATGTATTAAAGCAGAAACAAACATAATTGTGTGCTCATTTATTATGAAAAAGTTGACTCAAAAAGGACCTATAAAAGGGTGTTAATCACAAAATTAGCAGGTTATCTAGGTTGGGTACAGGGAAGAGGTGACATGGTTGATGTTTGGAGTTGATGAGTTCCAGGACTATCTGGAGGCAGAATTTTACCTGTTTTCTCTAAATACTTTCTAGTGGCCGAAGAAAGACCTTGAACTATAGATGATAATTAATTTTGTCAAAAATGTACTGACATAAAATAAAAATTTCATAGACATACCTATACTACCATTTGGCAAATTTTATAGACATATCTACACTAACATTTGGCAAACAGCTCTTGATTGGGGTTAGCAATCTACACGTAAAATTAATGATTACTATCAAGTCAAAAGTTGAATCTTTAAAGTGTTTAATTTTGAATGGATATGCTAAAATGTCAATTAAGCTGACAGTGAAGTAGAATAAAATTAAATAATTAGGGAAGAATATGTCTGTGATCTTAATAACATTAAAGTCCATAACATAATATGGAATGCTTTATGCCTTTTTATTTCTCAGCTTAGAGGAAATAGGTGAATTTGTCAAAAAAAATTACAGCTTTCCTTTGGAATTTAGTGTAAGACAAAAATCCATTTCTTACATTTTTATTCATTGTTGTACTTGAAGTCTTAGACAATGTAAAAAATTAAAAAGGAAACAAGAATTAAAACTCATAAAACTCATTATATTGGTAGGTGTCATAAATATTTGATTAGTAAATACTGAATAATCCAAACAGCAATTACTAGATACAATGAATTATTTCAGAAAGAGTGTAGAATATGAAATTTTAAAATTGTATATATCTATACAATGAGCAGTAGAACTAAATGTTTATAATATCAAGACCTCATGACCATCTTTGACAAAACAATACTATGTAAATTACATAATACTACTGAGTGTATTGAGAATGATGTAATTCAGACAGAAATAAACGATTTTGTATGTCACAAACTCAGTAGATAATTAAGTTTGAGTTAGAAGACTGTATTGTTCATGTCCTTGCTTCAGTATTCTCTGGGTTGTGGTGTGTTTGACTGATGCCAAGTTTTTGAGCTTGGAGCTTCTCTGGGCTTGCAAGCTTATATTCCATTAAGAGTTTATCTGTGAGATGAAATATTAAACAAGATGCTGTGCTAATATCAACGAGCATTTCTTTTCTGTGTAATTTTGTTTCTCAGCTTCCATTCTCTCTTCTCTGCCTTTTATCCTATCTTATTTTCCTCCTTCTCTAACCCATCCATCCTCTTTATCATTTATGTGCTGCTGTCTCTGGCTGTATATATTTGGCATAAACGTACACCTCCTTCTTACACAAATTTTGTAGATTATCTTAAAACTTTATGAAAATTGTCTTGCACAAATCAGGATATTTACAAAACTCACTGTTGTAAATATTGATGTCTTTTCAGCATTTCAAACTGTACCCATTCTTTTCTTGAATTTGATGAATAGTCTAGATAATTTTTCCGATTAACTATCCCATGCTTTAATTTTTCTTTTGTTGAATCAGTTTTTACATATTTCTGTCTTGTTACTCTCCTGTAGAATATCATGAGGCAGATCATCTTTTTAAATTAAATTTTTATTTTTTATATTAATTGCAGTTTATTCACTTTGTATCCCAGCTGTAGTGCCCTTTTTCATTTCCTCCCAATCCCACCTTCCCTCCCCCATCTCCTCCCTGCCCCTCTCTAAGTCTACTAATAGGGGGAATCCTCCTCCCCTTCCATCTGACCCTAGCTTATTAGGTCTTTGTTAATTAACCTTGTGATTACTTAATTTAAAATTTTCCCACATGATCTGTATTTTCGAATTTTCTTGCTTATCTACATTATATTATGGCAAAACTTTTACCTACTAATTTTAGCTTATTAGGTTAATTTGAAGGGAAAATATGTTATTTTATTTTAATGATTATTTCATGGATGCTTCTATGTAGTTCTGTTTCAACCTGTTATACTCATTGTTATCACTCGACCATATCAGTGATTGTCATATGAGTCTTTTCTTGTTACTGGCAGACGGTTCTTCTTCTGTGTTTTTCATTTGTTTGGCTTTATTGCAACAAAATTATTTAGGCACTTTTAAGTGAGAAACAAAAGGCTTTTTAGAGATATGCATGGTGTTACTATTTTAGCAGCTTTACTGTTTGGTTGTGTTATTAAATATTGACATAAGATACTTTATAGGCCAGAGATGACATTTAAATGCAATTTTAGCTTGTTTATATTTTAGCATGAAACTTTTTGAAAATATGTCTTGTAAATATCGTTTTCATCTTATATATACTGTAAGCTTAAAATTTTTGCTAATTTTCTATTAGGTTGTTCAGGAAAGCTACATAATATATATAATTACTTTTATTATTTAAGTATTAAAGTTACTACTCCTTGGATGCTATTAAGTCTCTCATTTATTTTCTTTTTATATAGTCCAGTGTAAGGTAAAAGTTAGTTGTTTTTTTTTGTTTTGTTTTGTTTTGTTTTTTTTTTCTTCTCAATGCAGTTTATTCAGGAAACTTGAACAATCTTCTGACCCTGGGGAAAGCCAGCCCACAGCTTAAATAGCCTCTGTGTAGCCAACCCCATTGTGCCTCTTGGGCAATGCAGATGGGTCCACATACACAGAAACAAGCCAGATCCTCAGCCATAGCCAAATATGGAGTTGTTTGTGACAGAGAGCACTCACCATCGGGAAGGTGGAAGGCAGAAACCAGCTCCATCTTTAAGGCTAGGCATTAAGCAGCTCTCTACAGTTCCCCCTTTTTGTTTTAGACCCATCAGGCAAGAGTAGAAGTCTGATCTCTGATATTAAAAATAAATTGGGGCTTTGTACCAATGATCATTTAGGTGTCATCCACCCAAAGAGCATCAGACCCGTCCTATACCTTTTTCTCAGAGGCGGGACCTGGGGCATCAACCCGCATGCAATCAGACATGCTCTTCTCTGGGTCCAAAGCGGGTGACCCTGAGTGCAGTGCTTAGCCTCGCATCCTGAGCATAACATTTTAGCTTTTTATGGTATCCAACCATGCTTGGGGAGACTGTCCTGCTTCAATGGCTGTAAAGGCCTGAATGGTCATGGCTGCATTACGCTGTTGTGAGACTCTAAACTTGCATATATACCACAGGCAAACCAAGGAGACCAACACCAGAAGGCCTGCTAACGCTCCCATGCCCACCCATTCCTTCAGATGATTCATGGCTGCAGCAATCCATGATGTTAATCCTGTGGCTAGTCCTGCGTCCACTCTGGTGGAATTTACCGTGACAATGGCCTCTCTCAGCTGCTCCATCATAGTATCGAATTCTTCAGTCCAATTACATAAAATATAGCTAGACAATTGTTTAGACAGATATGCAGCACGGGAAAAATTCTCATATTGTATGCTAGTGACTCAAAGTCCAGCATACTTCCATTGACAGCCAAGTTGAGCTATTTGCCATAGTGTATCAATTTGCTCCTGCACGAGGTCAATCCATTTACTACACTTATGAATTATAAAGCTATTAAATCATTATAAAATGTTTGTACAGTTTTAAACATGTTCAGATCTTTGGTCCATTTAGAAATTATTCTGCAATATACTGCAGAGATTGAATACCTTCTTTTTCAAGTTATCCTAGCGATTCCACCACTTTATTAATAACTCTTTTGATAGAGCTATTAGAATGCTGTCTTTTCATGTGTTTTATTAGTCTTGTGATTATTTTGTACTAATTTTCTCTTGAGTAGGCATAATTTTAACTCTTTATTATCTAAATTTCCATTTCTATTTATTCTCTCATATCATAATTATTCATTTATGTTGGTTGTTACAGATTTGTGATGTTTAACTTCAGCCTGGTTACAAGACAATCATGGGAAAGGTCAAAAGTTGCCAGAATAATAGCTATTTAAAAAGAAAAAAAAAAACTTACAGTTTCCTTTACATCTTTCCTGACATTTAGAATTTCTCACTATGATGGCAGAATATTGCACACACAAGTATACACATTTGCACATAAATGAATACATTTTATTCATTGCAATACAATGGCCCAAATGAACATCTACTGAGATTGAAAAATGTCATGTCCCTGAAATGAGTTGTGGAATGCCAAAGGGTGAAAACCTTTGACTCTATTAACATATGGATTGACTTGGCTATCATGACACTATCTAACGGTCATTGAGTGGTGAATATGCCACATGTTTCTATTGTTTTACATATGCTATTTCATTGCTTCTGTAACAACCATATACAATACATACCACGATCTCCTTTCTATTAATGTGGGAACCAAACCTCACAAAGGATAAATGATTACTCTTAATCATGTTTAGGAAAGTTGAGGTAGAATTGAACCCAACATCTTTTAACTAATTAATTTTAACTAATTAAAATTCTGATAATGGAAAATGGTAGATGTATGTAAGTCATATGCTTTGTGTCAAACATAGTAAGGGGCTTCAACACGCTTAATATTTTTACTGTTTTACAACAAATTTCTCTGTGCCACAGGTTGTAAAGCGCCTTGAAATGAAAACATGTCAGCAATTTCAGTCTTCCTATTATACATGATAATGCACTAATAGACCATGCTTCATTATAGTAGCAGGAGATACATCATACATAGATTGCTACCAGGTAGTAATATTATTTATGAATCTCAGTAGGTGACATATAAACTCTTATTTTTGAGAACTTTTTTTTTGGTTAGGTGAGTAGTAATTCTTTTCTATTGCTTCTATGAAAAATAAGCCAAATAAAATTTTCTTTAACGTAAAATAGTGCAGGTTATACCTTTTATTATCTTAAACACAAAAGTATCCAGAAAGTCACGGTTATGCAAATATAATAACATAATGATTACTTTAATTGTTCTACAATTATTGAAAATGTATTTTGAAGTAGTGGTATTAATTTTGAAACTATATTAAAACTATAAGCTATGATTGTATACAATAAATTGAGGCACTATTAGATCCTCTTTAGCAATTTGTATGTGAGGTAAATTGGAATTTTATAATTGACACAAGGTCTGCTGAAGAATTTAGTAACTTCTTTTCATTATCTCAATCATATGGTTACAGAAGATCTAAGACTTTACCCCAAACTTTAAATTCCATTGTCTTAGACGTCTCATTGCTGTTTTCATCTCTGCGTTCCTCAATGTGTATATAATAGGATTCAAGAGAGGAGTGACCACAGAATAAAACACAGCAAAGAATTTATCTAATGACTTGATGGGAAAGGGCCAAGCATAAATGAAGATGCAAGGTCCAAAGAACAAAATAACTACTGTGATATGTGCAGTCAGTGTGGACAGAGCCTTAGATGACCTATCAGAGGGGCGGCGCTGGATGGTCATCAGAATGATACTATAGGAGATGATTAGGAGAACAAAAGAACACAAAGTGAGTATACCACTGTTGGCAATGACCATGATGTCCAACCTATATGTGTCTGCACAGGCAAGTTTGAGCACTCTGGGAAGGTCACAATAAAAACTGTCAACCTTATTGGGACCACAGAAAGGTAAGTTCACTGCAAAGGCCAATTGACTCACTGAGTGTAGAAAGCCAATTCCCCATGCAGTAGCCACAATGCCAACACATACATTACCACACATAATTGTCATGTAGCGTAGAGGCTTACAAATTGCTACATATCTGTCAAAGGCCATGGCGATGAGTGTCACCATCTCACTACCCCCAAAGAAGTGAAGGAGGAATATCTGTGCAAAGCAGCCCTTGACAGAGATGACTTTGCGTTTGCAGAAAAAATCAGCAATCATCTTGGGGGCTGTGACAGAGGAGAGACACAGATCAATGAATGAAAGGTTGGCCAACAGGAAGTACATAGGGGAGTGGAGGTGGGAATCAGATACCACAGTTATGACAATAAGAATGTTTCCAAACACAATTCCTACATAGAAAACAAAGAAGAATGCAAACATAAAGATCTGAAGTTCCCAAGAATCGGAGAGTCCAATAAAAATAAATTCAGTCACCACAGATTGATTTGTTTCCCTTGTTGATTCATTCCAGAAGAGAGTCTCTGCACTGGCCTTGGAGTAAAGACAAAGGAAAGGAAGTCAGGGTTGATACATGCAATTTCTAGCCTCTGCTCATTCATTAAGGACTTGCTATGATCTATTTCAGAAAAGCTCCCAAGTTATGAATAAAAAGTCATAATTTATACTACATTACTTCCTTGTTCTTCTTCTTCTTCAGGTAGACAAGCCTCCCAGATCTCCATGGTTATATACTCCATCCTAATACAATGTTGTTATCTGTTCTCCTTTCTAAGTCTGTACTGTCATCCTAGATTTCATTTACCTGTGAATGTCAAAAAATAAAATAAAACTATAATGTATAGAATAGTCCCTACATTATTTTATGTTAAAGTCCTTAGTAATAAACAAATTTACCAAAATTAAATACAAGGTGAAAATTAAAAAAAAAAGACAAAACAAGTAAAAGTAAAGTTTTAAAAAAGTAGGTTACAAAGATCAATAACATAAAAAGACACAGATAGATATGATGAGTAATTCTTATAGGAGATAGAGAGAACTGTATTTTTTAAGTTTTTTGGGAAAATGTTGTTATTTGTTGTTTATTTGTTGATTTATTTATTCAAAACTCATTGTTCTTAGAAGATACAATTATCTCTTTATTCCAGACCTCTTTATTTATACATGCCCAGTTAAATTTCAAATTGCTGTGTACAAAGTCCTATAAAAACTTAATGATTATATTTTTTCCAAAATTGAGACATATATAATAATAAAATACTTCATGAAATTTCTTTTGGTTTGTGTCTTCTTACTCCAGTAAAAATATAATCATCCCAACATTGACAATTCATAAGGAAGAATTATTATTGTGAGATACATTATGATGTGACTAGTTCATAAATGCTTTTCTTTAGAATCATCTTATGCAATTTAGGGTGTTTATTTGTTTATTAATGTTGAACCATTTTGAGAATGTAGAAGAAAATGGAGAAGGAAAAACTCCAGATCGTATATGAATAAGATGTAGGACAAAGACGTAGGTGGTTCAAGGGTTTTCATCTGGTGAAAATCAACATCTGCCATAGCAGAAAATAAAGAATTTAAGAAATCTAATTTTCAGGAAAAGGGAATTCTGTTATTCACTGTGGGTCACATATTTAGAGCTATGTTGATAAAATGGAATCCTCATTAACAATCTTTCTACCAGCACAACCTCCTCAAAGTTCATTTGGGACGCTAAAGACTCCAGAAGTTTTAGAAGAATGTAATGATTCTCTTATTAAGTTTGCATTCAAATTTAAGGAGTTCTCTTCCATTTTCATAAAAAAATGTCATATATTATATAATGACCACAGTCCCTCTCTCTTCCTATCCCCTCTCGACTACTTCTCCTCTGTTTCCCTTCAGAAAGGGGCAGGCCTCCCAGGCTTATTAGCCAAACATGTTATAATAAAACCAGACACATCCCCTCATTTTAAGGCTGCTTTTATTTTAACAACCACAGGCCAAGCCTGATTAAAGAGAAACTATTTTCATTATATTAATTTTGAATTTAATCACTGTAATGTTGTGATTTTCATGATCATGTTTTACCTTGATCTTTTAAAAAATAAACATCTTTGTAGTCATACTAATGTGAATCAGGGCTTTTGGTTTACGCTCAGATCCACTGCTTGATCCTAGATGTACTAAGAAACATTCCCATGATTTCATTTTTTCTGTTTTCAAATATTTACATAAAGCAATAAAAGCTTCTCAGAATTTCTGTACTTGTAACAATATAGTTCGCAACTTCTATGTGAAATAAATGTTCAAAACAGCATTTCCCTGGAATTAAAAAAAAGACATAAAAAAGAATATAGTGTTTTATTTTTTATTAAAGAAAATCTATATAGAATCATATCACAGAGAGTAAAGCATATGTCAAATCAGTAAAATTATGTGTATGAATCAATAATTATTGCCACTAGAACACTGATAACAAGGCTTTTTAACATAACTCATATCCTTTTTAACATAACTCATGTTAAATCTTCTAAGTGTATTATCCCTTTAGAATTTTCTATTTAATTTCCTGAAGAAAAATTTTATAGAGTTCTGCAGAATGAGTTTCCACTGATAAAAGCAGTTAACCATCAACAGAATTCTAACCCATAGTTGCTTCTACTGATGAATTTCAATCTTGCCATTCCACTTACCTCTTTCATAACTTGAAGAAAAAGCAGTAATATTGAGAGATAGAATAGTACAGAGTCCTTCTTATATATGCTTTCTGAGCACTAACGTTCTGGGAGACTGGCTTTTATGTGAACTGTCCTCCCAAGTAAACTGATTGGCTGACTGTCTTCCCAAGCAAACTAGTTGATCCATGAATGATCAGAAGCCCATGGAGGATCCAAAAGCAGCCAAACTGTCTCATGTTGTCAGAGGTTTTCCCTTGGCCTGTGGAGGAAACATGGTCTATTCCTGAGTTAGGGGACATTGTTACAGTTTCTTGGATCACTGGATTATTTTACCATATCAGTCTACGCATGACTGAAAAAAAAGTCTCATAAGAAAACAAAGGAATATTACAAAATTAAAATGTGTACAGAAAAATCAGGCAGTTAATGACAGTATTTTGATTTCACAAAGAGAGGATAATTTAAGACAGTTATGTCCACTATGTGAAGAACATATCAAAAGATTTCTAATATTAAAATCCCGTTCATATCAACCTGTCAATTTTTAAGCTTTAATCACTATGGAGGCATTTAAATGAGCTGAAATAAACAGCTAATTTTCAATTGCATCTAATAAACACATTGGAAACATGTCTCAAGTAGTGCTTCTGAGCCACCACGTGTTCCCAGTTTCTTCTGAAGGACTTCAAGCACTTTCTTCTTCCCAAGCACAGCCGCTGGAGAGCTGGCACATTAAATAAGCTTTTTCAGATCTTGGCAGTGCAACTTTAGAAAGTAAGTCTCTAGAAATACTTTAAATTGTACATTTTTTTTTGTAAGTCATAAATCTCCTTGAGGAAGACTCCCGGAGCAATAGAGTATGCTGTTATAAAATAGTGATATTCACAGGTATGACAGTTAGTCTATGTCTGAGATGACATTATACATTATCATAGAAGAGCAGGCAAGAAAAAACACAACATTTTAATATTGTTGATTATCCTACTTATCTTTCTCTTTTTTGTTTTGTTTTTTCATGATAATATTTATTAAACATTTGTGACAATTCATGTTGAAACATTGGATCTTGTCCCTTATTTTAAATTTCAGAGTATTTTGGATATCAATACTTGTTTTATTACTCAAATATCTATAATATATCAATTAATCTTTTTATAGATAAAGACTTGATTTCATTTTTTTTCTGTATTTAGCAACCTTTTGTAGAAAAATACTTTTATAGGAATGCTGAGACAATCAAACTCATAAAAAAAAAATCACCACATAACCCCCCATCCATTGCCAGAAACATAAAGGCTCATTGTAAGCTTTCTTTTTGTTACTTCTATATTTCATCAATGTTGTTATCTACACAATGGGCAGGAGAGAAAATCAATTGCTTGACCTCTCTCATTTTCTTATGTCCACAGAGCTCCATTAAAAAAAAAAAATACAACCTTGAAAGAACACTGTCCCCCTCCTGAAACTGTAAACACAAAACTTAGGATCAATATATTTTAAATGTTAGAAACTCTCATGTTTTAATGTATTTTCAGTCAAAATTTGTTACACTTTAACAGTGCTCTGAAGACCAAACATTCCCTGTTGGAGACCATATCTTTTTTTTTTTAATTTTTTATTAATTACACTTTATTTTTTTTTCTCTTTTTTTTTATATCTTGTAAATTTTTTTTTCTTTTTTTTTTCCTTTTATTTTTTTTATCAGTTACATGGAGACCATATCTTTAGCTTAATTTAGCATTGCCCACAGCTTCGTAAAGAGCTGTTGCTTGTGTCTAGCTAATTTAGGTAATTCTAGTATCATTTGATTTCTGTAAGCATTAGAGAAAGTGGCTATTTAAGACAGCCTTTTGTATCAATAGCATGATTCAATATAAAAGTGAGCTCACTGACTTTCGCCAAGCTGTCTATATGTAAATGTTCAAAGTCAGGTAGGCAATTAAAATGGTTCCAATAATTCTTGTCAATTGATAGGTTGTACACTTTTCTAAGTCACGGAAAAATATATTGGAAACGTAAAATGAGCTTTTTATCTGAGAAATAACAAAAGCATTTTTCCCATACTTACATCACCCAGTTTTATGATGCCTCAGTCTCCAAAAAATTTACCTTCAAATTAGAAGCATGAAATATGCTTTAATTACCAAATGCTACTTATCTTTTTTTAAAATACATTGTTGGTTTAGTTAAACCTATATTTTATCCATTGGATACACATAATTTCTGTAAGAAATATCTATTAATAATGATTGTTGTTTTATCTGCATAAATATGTGGATAAAGGTACTTTTCACACCTGTATGCACCAACAAAATAACATAAAAATCTGTGCATTAATTGCTGACTATAACTGATATATATATATATATATATATATATATATATATATATATATAATACAAATACATCAATACAATACAAAACTTAAAAACAATAAAAAATTAATTATGTTGATTGAAAAAAAAACATATGTAACACTGTTATTTTGTAACCAGCAGAAGCTTTTGTAACTCCATGTCAATTGAAATTCTTTGGTAGGTACACTCCCTAAGTTTCTAAAAACAGTAAATGATGTTTTATTCCTATAGTACTAATATTGAGAGTATATCATATTACTATGTGTTTTTATTAATAAATTTGCTATGTAATTTCCCTAGAACTTAAAACCCGTCTACTTAGCCTTCCGATGGCCAACTTCATATCTTTATTCCTTAAAGTGTAGATAGTAGGATTTAAGACAGGAGTGACAACAAAGTCAACAATAGCAAAGAAATTATCTAGTGACTTAGTTGGGAAAGGCCACACATAGAGAAACATGCATGGGATGAAAAACAAAACCACTACGGTGATGTGAGCCGATAGAGTGAAGAATGCTTTGGATAAATCAGTTGAAGAATGTTGCCGGACAGTGACCAGGATAAAAATGTATGATACAATCAAGAAAAAGAAGGTACACATAGATATGAAGCCACTGTTGGCAGTGACCACAAATTCCAGTTTATAAGTATCCACGCATGCAAGTTTAATCACCCTCGGAAAATCGCAATAAAAGCTTCCTACATTGTAGGGACCACAGAAGGGTAAATTTATGACAAAAGTAAACTGAGACACGGCATGGATCATGCCTACGACCCAAGCAGCTATTACCAATATTATACACTTTTTGGGATTCATAATCATCAGATAGTGAAGAGGTTTGCAGATTGCTGTATACCTGTCATATGCCATGGCTATGAGCAGCACCATCTCAACTCCACCCATCACATGAATGAAGAACATTTGTATCATACAGCTGTGGAAGGAAATGACTTTACAACCAGTAAAAAGGTCAGATATTGTCCTAGGAACCGTTGTAGATGAAAGGCCCAAGTCTATGAGTGATAGGTTGGCCAGTAGAATATACATGGGAAAGTGTAAGTGAGAATCAAAAATCACTATGAACACAATAAAGAGGTTTCCAAAAATAATCCCCACATAAAACAAGGAGAAGAAGGAGCAAAAGAAAATCTTCATTCCAAATGATTTTGCAAGTTCCAGCAAAACAAATTCAGGCACAATAGAAGCATTCGATTGGTCCATTGGATCAGAATGTAGAGGAGGTCCTGAAAGACAAGATGAATTATTTTAAGTCACCAAAAGTAAGATTAAATGTTAGTAATTTAAAATTTATTATTGTATCAGAGATCCAGCTCAACAGTATACAAGTTGCTTAGCAAACAATTTCTATTAGTAACAAATATTTTTTAGTTGGTGTAGACTATTTATAAAATATGAGGAGCACAGAGCACAAGAGATTTATGGAGGTTGAAAAGCTCTTCATTCACAGTGATGCACGACATTAAATTATATTGATTAATAAAAAACTTATGAGACAATTTATCTAGTTGGATAAAATACATTGAACAATTTCTTTAAAATTCAGGTGAAATAAAGAGATAGTGAGAACTGTAATCATAAATGACGACAGTAGTCCAGAGAATTAAAACTCTGTAAAAATATTAACATGGTTTTCAAAAGTTATTTAAAAAGATTATTTTAAAACTGTAATCAAAAATAATAAAAATTTCAGAGGACTTTTGTTGTAGGCACCAGTCCTGTTTCATCTCTTTTACTGCTTTCAATGTCTATCTTGTTTTTCCTTCTGAATGAGAATTAAAAACCTTCCCTAGGATCCTCCTTGTTGTTTAGCTTCTTCAGGTCTGTAGATTTTCATACATTTATTCTATATAATATGGCTAATAACCACTTATAAGTGAGTATATACCATGTGTGTCTCTTTGCTTCTGGGATACTTCACTCAGAATGATGTTTTCTAGTTCCATCCATTTGTCTGCAAATTTTATGGTAGTCTTGTTTTTAACTGTTGAGTAGTATTCCATTGTATAGATATACTACAATTTATGTATTTATTCTTCAGTTGAGGTACATCTACGTTGTTTCCAAATTCTGGCTATTATGAATATAGTTGAGCAAATGTCTTTGTTGTATGGGTGAGCATCTTTTGTATATATGCCCAGGAGTGGTATTATTTGGGTCTTGAGGCAGCACTATTCCCAGTTTTCTGAGAAAGTACCAGATTGATTTCCAAAGAAGTGTACAAGTTTGCATTCCCACCAGCAATAGAGGAGGATTCCCCTTTCTCCACATCCTCTCCAGCATTTGTTGTCACTTGAGTTTTTTTTTAACTTAATCAGGAGGGAATCGGGGATCTAAGAAGATGCAGAGACTCACAGCCAAACTTTGGACAGAGCACAGGGAGTCCTATGGAAAAATGGAAATATAAGAGGACTTGGGGGGGTGGATAGAAGCCACACAAAGAGACCAACAAAGCTCCTTTTTCTCCCCAAAAAGAGCAAGGCCAGGAGGATCTGCACAGATGTACCATACATAGAGAAGACCTAGATCCCATTCTCAAATGCCCATAGACACCTCAGTCTCCATATGGGTTCCCTAGTAGGGGGAGAAGAGACAGTCTCTGACATGAACTCCATTGCCTTCTCCTAGTTCACTTCTCCCTGCTGGGGTCACTTAGCCAGCCCACAGAGGAAGAGTCCTGATGGGATCTGATAGGCTAGGGTCAGATAGTAGGGGAGGAAGACTTTCCCTATCAGTGGGCTGGGCTAGGGAAGAAGGATAGGGGAGGAATGGTGAGGGGAAGGCCGGACTGGTAAGAGACAGGGAAGGGGTTGCAACTGGGAAACGAAGGGAATAAATTATAAACAAATAATAATAATATATTTGACAAAGACCCAATAACTTTGTGAGATGAGTAAAATAATAATAATAATAATAATAATAATAATAATAATAATAATAAAATTAAGTGAACATCATGGGATAGAATAAAATGTGAGTCAAGACACTCAAACAACTTATTTATTACTTGTGTCAGCTGAAAAGGTGACTCAGTGATAAGGTGCCTTCCTAGCACATGTAGGTTTGGTTCTTTGTACCAAAAGAAAGAAGAAAAAAAAAAAAAAAGGAAGAAAGAAAGAAATTATTATCTACATAAGCTTGCCACTCTGCCAAAACTAAAACATATTTTATCTTGTGCTTGGATTCAGATGCTTTAGAGAAAATAAAGCTAAAATCTTTATAATATTAAAATAATTAAACTATACAGGACTGATACTGAAAACCTACCAGGCAAAGTGAACAATGATATAAAGAACTAAGAAATGTAACTGTTTACCTCGGTGTGTGTGTGTGTGTGTGTGTGTTACAATTTTAATTAGCAAAATTTATTGTTCTTAACAACTCATTCAGAGTGGCCAGCACTGGTCCACACTAAGCAGGGAACCAAAGTCCAGTGAAACAGGTTTATTTGTATATCACAAGAGGGAAGTTATTTTAATGCTTAAGGTAAGTATTTGAAATAATATACAAATAATTTTATCTCCAAACTTTTTTTGAGAAATGCTTCTTCTGGAATTCTACTATACAGATGATATCTCCTACAACAAATATTCATCAGGCTTTATTAACAGATGTAAGGCTTTATGGCAATTTAAATGAGATCCATTAGGCATAAGTTTATCAAATATACATAACTGGCCAGAATAATGAACTTAAAAATTGATGATGATATTTATAACAGCATTGAAATTGTTCTTTAAAATTTTGAGAAGGAAGTCATTAGCATAGTTCATCATCTCCAATTACAATGATAGCTTGTCACTTTTCAGAGCTTCTAATTTTTATTTTTAGATTTAAGGAATTTTTCACTGTAGATATTATATTCATATCTGTTCTTTCCCTGAAACAGCAAATGGTCTAGGAACTTAAAGGAATGATAGATTTATCAAAGTTTCTTGAAGACCAGTTGCTTGACTCATAACTGATGAAAAAGAGAATATTAATGATTTTACTACACATTTTTATTTCACAAATGATATTATCTCTGGAGAAGTTACAGATAAATCAGTAAAGGGCTCTGTTTAAATTTTTTGGGTTTAAAGAAAAATTTGGGTTTTGTATAAAACTATTCTAGGATGGAAATTTCCTAGGGAATTCCACACAGGCAGTGACAAATCATGTTTTGTGTTGACCATGGCTGGCCTTTCTGAATGAATTCAGGTAATAACAAAATTACCACAAGAAAAATGGATTTTGCTGTCATCAGGCTCTGTGTGAGCAAGAATAGTGATGTGGTATGGGATAATAAGAAAGCTACAATGTTCTCATTCTGCATGGTATGACAGGTATGTATATTTGAGAATTTCTTTTTTTTTTTTTTCAATGCAGTTTATTCAGGAACCTTGAACAATCATCTGACCCTGGGGAAAGCCAGCCCACAGCTTAAATAGCTTCTGGGTAGCCAACCCCAGCGTGCCACGTGGGCAATGCAGATAGGTCCACATACATGGAAGCAAGCCAGATCCTCAGCCTTAGCCAAATGTGGAGTTGTCTGTGACAGAGGGCATTCACCATCGGGAAGGTGGAAGGCAGAAACCAGCTCCATCTTTAAGGCGCGGCATTTCGCAGCTCTCTACAGTTCCCCCTTTTTGTTTTAGACGCATCAGGCAAGAGTAGAGGTCTGATCTCTGATATTAGAAATAAATTGGGACTTTGTACTGATGTTCATTTAGGTGTCATCCACCCAAAGAGCATCAGACCCGTCTGATACCTTTTTCTCAGAGGCGGGACCTGGGGATTTCTGAATTACATTGGTAGATTTAGAAATCATATTACTATCAATTTAATGCTGCCGAAACTGTATTTGTCTCAGAGGGTAGGTGCCAGTTATATTTTTTAAAGAGAAATACCTTAAACTATATGAAACATATTTGTTTCAAGATACAATTGTTCACTTATATTGGGCTCTGTATAAAACTATCCTAAGATGGCATTTTATTGTACTAATAATATCCAATTTTTTAAAATGTGATTTCTACTTTGAAAAAAAATTGGAAAAACTTGATACATAAAGAATGTGATAATGTCTGAATCAATAAAATGCTTTGAAGAACAGGCAGAAGAGGAGACGCTCGAAGGGAGAAAACAGAAGAGTTGGAAAGACAGAGAAAAGCAGTGACAGATGAAAAAGGAGAGAAGCCTGAAGCAGAAACAAGGAGGATAAAGTGATGACAAGATGGTGATATACTGAACAACTTTAAGTTGCCCACTATGCTTTCAAGCAGAACATACTGTGCACTATGAACTCCTCACTGAAAAGATTTTTTTGGATTTCCATGCACTGTTAGTCTACATGTTTACTGGAAGGATAGAAAGCAGTAGAGTAACTGCGGAGCAAATTACTACTAGTGTCAAGGTACTAATAATGTGCACTAATTCATGTGACAGTGATATATGAAGGGATGAAGCAGGTGTTTGGTGTTTTTTGGAGTTGTTCAGATAACTTACAGATGAGTCATCTTCCAAAAGAACTAGAAAATCCTTGATCAAAATAAGCCTTTATTTTTTAGGTAGAGTTTTGTTTACCTTGGTTCTAATATTTATACATTTTCATTAGAGTTAACTAAAGCATGGAAATCTCTCTCTTTCCAATACAGTAATATCTATATGAAATCATTCCTGGAACACACAGAAAAGCTTCAAGATAATGTAATACAAAAATATTTATAAAAGTGGCAACAAACTTGTTCATATAATAAGCAAAATTATAGTTCCCCTAAAGGTACAGGGGACTTGCATTTTATACTCTCTTATACTTGCTGAATTCTAGTCATGTGCTAACTATAAAACATGAGTAGTTAAATAAACAAATAGCTATAAAATGAGTATTTAAATAACCATAAAACATGAATATTTAAATAAAGGTCTTACTCTTTTACAAACATCCTGGATGATGATGATGACTAAATCCAGATGTTCCTAGAGAACTTGTTTGCAAAAGCAATAAAAACACAGCAAAACAATTTCCTAGTTTTATCCCACAAGATGAAAAATAAAACAAAAGCAAAATGCAGTGCTTTATTTCTCTTGCCTCAGCACTGTTGACCTAGGAGCATAAAGCTCCTAGGAGTACACAGGAGCAAGGTACCCATAGTGTTTCATGATTTTCCTGGTGGTGATGACTTAAAATCTGGCTATCTGTAATAGCCAGAACCTGGAAACTACCCAGATCTTCCTCAATTGAGGAATGGATACAGAAATTGTGATACATTTACAGAATGGAATACTACTTAGCAATTAAAAACAAGGAAATCATGAAATTTACAGACAAATGGTAGGAACTAGATAAGACCATCTTGAGCGAGGCATCCCAGAAGCACAAAGACACACATGGTATACACTCACTTATAAGTGGATATTAGACATATAATATAGGATAAACATGCTAAAATCTGTACACCTAAAGAAACTATTCAAGAAGGAGGTCCATGGGTAAGATGATCAATCCTTGCTCAGAAATGCAAACAGGCTGGACATTGGAAGAGGGAGTAAACAGGAAACAAGACAGGAGCCTACCACAGAGGGCCTCTGAAAGACTCTACTCAGCAGGGTATTGAAGTAGATGCTGAGGCTCATAGCCAAACTTTGGGCAGAATGCAGGGAATTATGAAAGAAGAGGGAGATAAAAAGACCTGGAGGGGACAGGAGCTACACAAAGTGAGCAACAGAACTAAGAAACCTGGGCCCAGGGATCTTTTCTGAGATTGATACTCCAACCAAGGACCATAAATGGAGATAACCTAGAGCCCCTGCACAGATTTAGACCATGGCAGCTCAGTCTCCAAGTGGGTTCCCTAATAAGGGGAACAGAGACTGTCTCTGCCATGGAATCAGTGGCTGGCTCTTTGATCACCTTCCCCTGAGGGGGTGACAGCCTTACCAAGCCACAGAGGAGGACAATGCAGCCAGTCTTGATGAGACCTGATAGGCTAGGGTCACATGGAAGGGGAGGAGAAACTCCTCTGTCAGTGGACTTGGAGAGGAACATGGGAGGAGATGAGGGAGGGGGGGTGAGATTGAGAGGGAATGAGAGACGGGCTACAGCTGGGATACAAAGTGAATAAACTGTAATTAATATAAAAGAGAAAAAATAATTAATATAAGAGAAAAAATGTCAATCATTGAGGGTCTAGGGGTAGATGCAATTGATATAAGCTCAAAGAAATGCAGACACATGTTGAGCAAAGAATACTAATAGAGTCATGGATTCTTGCAAATGGGGGAGAACTGTGAGAGAACTCATTTGACTACTTGATTCTATTTAAAATAGCTGAGTGTGATTAACAGAGCATCAACAGCAAAATGTTGAAAAGTCCAGATCAAATGCCAGATATCCTAAACTCCAGTGCACTGGTCTTTTTCAATAATACTATACCAACGATTATGAGGAATAGTTATAAAATCTCAGAATGATAAGTATTTGTTAGGATCAATTTATTCTATTACAAGGACCCTGTTAGTGTTTGAACTTGTATTCAGTTTGACAAATCTATATACCACCCCATTACTACCCTATTTCCTTGATGGGGTATTCCAATTTTTCTTTTTTGTTTCTTCAAACATCCTGGCCAGTACTGAAGCAGTTGTAATGAAGAAGAACTTTTATCTACTTAATTTCTATAGTAGCCTTTACCATGGGGCAGATTATTTTTAAGTTTGGGCATAGCCCCCAATTTTATGCATTGTCTAGAGCATTCAAACATTGGGGGGAAAAGTGTAGAAGCACTCCAGAGCATTGGAAGCCATGTCTTGAGATTATTCTTAGCAGTTTTGTAATATAATCTGATCTTTATATATGCAGGAAATAGCTGATACCAGATATCTGCTTGAAAGAGTTGAACATGAAGTTTATAATTATCTGAGGGCTACAAAAAGCAGAAACACATATCTCTTTAAAAACATTTACACCAAGGATGCAAACTGAATAATATCAAAAGGTTGTGAGCATGGGATTAATTATATGAGGCAACATAGTTAAATGAAATCTCAAAATACAAAATGATAATAAATAAAAAAATACTTTCAAAGGTGACATGTCTGACATAAGTATTTTACATATGGGAGTTTAGAGGGATAAAGAGATCAGAGCAGCTATGATGGGAAGGTTTTAAATGTAAAATATCCCTTACCTCTGTCAAGCAAGAGAGGTACACTTTAAGAGAAGAAAATTTTAAGTAGATTATTCTTCATCTCTCTAAGCAATGCCCCTGAAGACTACGGCATACGTATAATTTTTATAGTGAAAAATAAGCTAATTAGTTGCTCAGGAGAGTGACCTATTGATGCAGTGGAGGTGGCCAACACCCAGCTCATTAATAGCTCCTATTGGGAAATGGATTTTGTGACACTGGTTTTCTCAAGAGAGAAGTATCAGAAGAATTGCTTGGTTTTGTAAGAGGGAAAAATAAGAAGTAGCTGAGGTCATGTATTAGCTATTGCAAAAATAACTTCTTTTAGGAGTGATAATCTTATTGTATGAATTATTTGAAAGTTAGTAAAAGTATATATATATTCCAAAGGTAGATAGCTGTACCTATACCCTTGATTTGTGTATCAAATTGAAAATAATCTAGAATTTCATCTGAAAACATATTTCCTTTGTTAGTAAGGAAGAATATGTAAACCCTTACTGTTTTATTTTGACAAATGGTTGCCCAAGAAAGCCTACACATGCTGCAAAAGCAGAAGATAAAGATCTATTTTGAAAATTTTAACTTTTATCATTTGAGATCATTGATTATTAGTAAAATTTAGAAGTCATTGTTTCAATTTGTTCAGAGACTTTGGAAGAACGATGTAGGTGTTTGTTTTGAATTGTTTGAATAAAGAGTCTAGTTACCTGAGAAGAAGATCATTATTTAACAGCATATAAATAAAATCAAGAGAACAATCTTAGTGATTCTTCTCATAGAAGCTGGTCTTTGTCATTTATGTATTCTCAGGATCTGATGGAGGGTTCAGTCAAATAATGAAAACTGCCTTTGTTTATAAGTGTGTTTATTTTTGTAATTTTTAATTTTTTTAATGTTTATTAATTTTTATATTAATTGCAGTTTATTCACTTTGTATCCCAGCTGTAGACCCCTGCCTCATTCCCTCACATCCCACCCCCCTTCTCCTTTCTCCTCCCATGACCCTCCCCAAGTCCATTGATAGGGAGGTCCTCCTCCCCTTTTCTCTGACGCTAGCCTAGCAGGTCTCATCAAGACTGACTGCATTGTCTTCTCCCATGGCCTGGTACAGCTGCTCCCCCCTCAGGGGAAGGTGATCAAAGAACCAGCCACTGAGTTCATGTCAGAGACAGCTCTTGTTCCCTTTACTAGAGAAATCATTTGGACACTGAGCTGTCATAGCCTACATCTGTGCAGGGGTTCTAGGTTATCTCCATGCATGGTCCTTGGTTAGAGTATCAGTCTCAGAAAAGACTCCTGGGCCCAGGTTTCTTGGTTTTGTTGCTATTTTTGTGGAGCTCCTGTCCCCTCCAGGTCTTTGTAACTCTCCCTTCTTTCATAAGATTCCCTGTACTCTGCCCAAAGTTTGGCTATGAGTCTCAGTATCTGCCTTTGATACCCTGTTGGGTAGTCTTTCAGAGGCCCTCTGTGGAAGGCTCCTGTCCTGTTACTTGTTTTCTCCCTCTTCCTGTATCTATCCCATTTGTTTTTCTGAGTAAAGATTGATCATCTTACCCAGGGTTGTCTTTCTTGCTTAGCTTCCTTAGGTGTACAGATTTTAGTATGTTTATCCTATATTATATGTCTGTTATCCACTTATAAGTAAGTAATTTGCAGGCAAATGGTGGGAACTAGAAAAGATCATCCTGAGTGAGGTATCCCAGAAGCAGAACGGAACACATGGTATATACTCACTTGTAAATGTGTTTGTTTAAAATGTGTTGATTAGATTTGTACTTCATTTTGTCTTTTTCAAAAATAAAATCATTCTTTTTAGGTCAATAGAAAAAAATGTTGAATGCTAGCTGATCCAAAAATTTTGAAAAATAATAATGTAATACAATATGATGTAATATAATAAAATAGGAGATTAAAATGGAGCATACTTCTGCGAGACATTTTAAAAAGAAAAATAAAGTTTCATATACACAAACAAACATAATTATACTTCTATGTTTTTGGTTTTTGTTGTTGTTGTTGTTTTTGGTTTTTTGAGAACTGCCTGACTCTGCTCCCATAGTGCTGGGATTGACAGGTGCTTGCCACAGTGCCAAACATAATGGAGTGAGCACATGGAAACCCTTGGTATCATCTACTCAGGTATTTTCTTTGGGACTATTATATTCTTAGTTGTGCTTTTGATGTTTCAGCAGTGAGACTAACATTCAGCAAAGAAGGAAGATATTGGATAGCTGAATTAAAAAAAAAAAACCAAAAACAAAAACTGAGAATGAAGACACTGAGTAACAAATTGAGAATGATCAATGTTTCTAAATTCAAGAAACCCCTCTAATCCAAACTTCAGACATCCATCTCTGGCAAAATAAAGGAACTGATGATGTGATGAATGAAGCAATGTTATGAAGAAAAACATGAAGGGCAAATATATCATTGGAATATGTTGTGTTTGAATAATAGTGGTGATTATTGGCTCATACATGTGAATGTTTGGTCATCAGGGAGTGGCACTACTTGAGAAGGATTACAATTTGTAGCTTTCTTAGTGGAAGTGTGTAACTGGAGGTAGGCTTTGAGGTTTCAAAAATTCAAGGCAGGTCCAGTGGCTCTCTCTTCCTGCTGCCTGAGATTCTGGATGTAGAATTATCAGCTACTTGCTCAGTTTCGTGTCTTACTGCTTGCAACCATGGTCCTTACCATGATGAGAATGAACTAAACCTCTGAAACAGTAAGCAAGCTCTGATTAAATGCTTTAATTCAAAACAGTTACCATGGTCATGGTGTCTCTTCACAGCAACACAAAACTAAGACAGAATTTGGTACCAGGGACTGGGATATTGCTGTAACAGGTCTGACTATGCTCTTTGTTGGAAGAATATTTAGTAGTTTGGACTAGTAGGAACATGGAAGAGAGTGATAAATTGATTTGAACTATAGAGGCCAGGTTCAAAAAGTTCCAAAGTGAAGAATATTAGTAAGCAGCTTAGAGACTATTCTTGTAATATTTTGGTGAAGAATGTGGCTACTTTCCACTCTTTTCCAAAAAAAAAAATCTGAGACTAAGTTGAATAGTTTTGGATTAATGGCATTGACAGAGGGGATTTCAAGATAGCCTAGCTTTGACTCTGTTTTGTGGCTTTTAGTGGTCACTTTTATGCTTGCCTGTAATAAAAAGGGTCAAGCTAAGCAAGGAAAATAAAGTACAGTTTGAAGAGAAAAGGAGCACCAGAAAAAGAAATGGAGCTAAGTCCAGTGTTCAAGGAGAAAAAATAAAATTACTTAAAGAGAAGCCTGACACTAAATGGAAAAAACCTTGGGGCAAGACCCCTAAGCTAATCTCCAAATGTGTGCAAAGGAATTAAAGAAAAGCTTAAGCAGTGAAAGAAACTATGAAAAAACAGAAACCTGATTAAAAAAAATGTATTTGAATAAGGTGGGCAAGTTCTAGCATCAGCAAGCAGCACAACTTGGTAGCTTTGGCCAGATGGTTCTGGCTTTAGAGTCAATAATAGAGTCAAAAAATAAGGTGTAGAATCTCCCTCCACAGCCAAGGAAAACCCCTGATTTCAAGTGCAACATGGGTCATGGGTGTTCCTGTTTGGAGGCTTAGAAAAGCCACTGCATGAAGCTGTGAAGATAAGCCCTGGATTGTGTTGGAGACACCAAGATGTCGGAGATGCTGGAGTTGTGGGGCATTTGCTAACAAAAGCTTCACATTTGGTATGGAATTAGTCCAAGAGAAAGGAGTATATTGCTTTCAACAAACTTGAAAGGAGTTGGATATCTGAAAGATAATGTCTCAGTAGGCGTTCCATTGCTGTGAAGAGACCCTCACCCTTGGGAAGTCTTAGAAAAGAAAGTATTTAATTGGGTCATGCATACAGTTTTAGAGGTTTACTCCATTCTCATCTTCATGGAGAGCATGATGGCATTCAGGCAGACATGGTGCTGGAGAGTAGCTGAGAGCTTTACATATGGATCCATAAGCAGGAGGAAGAGAGAGGGCTTGATCTTGGGCTTGACATGGGCATCAAAACCTCAAAGCCCAGAGCCTTGAACTCATTGGCACAGAAGACAACTTCCTGAACAAAATACCAACAGCTCATGCTCTAAGATCAACAATTATTAAATGGTACCTCTTGAAATTGAATAGCTTCTGTAAGGCAAAGGACACTGTGATCAGAACAAACCGTCAGCCTACAGTCTGGGAAAAGATCTTCACTAACCTTATGTATGGATATTAGAGGGCTAATATATAATGAAATCGAGAAATCAAACACAAATAAGCAAAATAGCCTAATGAAAATATGGCGTATAGAACTAAGCAGAGAGTTCTCAACAGAGGAATATTGAATGGCCAAAAAGCAATTAGGAAATGCTCAACTTCCTTAGTCATAAGGGAAATGAAAATCAAAATGACTCTGAGATTCCATCTCACAACTGTCAGAATGATTAAGATCAAAATCTCAAGCAACAGCACATGCTGGCAAAGGTGTGTAGAAAGGGAAACCCTCCTCCATTGCTGGTGGGAGTGCAAATTTGTATAGCTACTTTGGATATCAACCTGGCACTTTCTCAGAAAATTGGAAATAGCTTTATCTCAAGATCCAGCTATACCTCTCCTAGGTATATACCCAAAAGACTCTCTCCCATAAAACAAGGACATTTGCTCGACTATGTTCAAAGCAGCTTTATTCAAAATAACCTGAATCTAGAAACAACCTAGATGTTCCCCTACTATAGAATGGATAAAGAAACTGTGGCACATTTACATAATCAAATACTTCTTTGATATTAAAAGAAAAGAAATTATGAAATTTGCAGGGAAATGGATGGAACTAGAAAAGATCATTTTGAGTGAGGTAACTTAGACCCAGAAAGACATTTATGGTATGTACTCACTTTTAAGTGGATTTCAGCCATATGGTACAGGATAAGCATACAATAAGATCCAGACTCAAATAAGATAAATAAGAAGAAGGTCCAAGGGAGAATGTATAAATTTCACTCAAAAAGGGAGATAAAATATCCAGAGGTAGTCACTCAAGAGAGGGAACAATGTAGGAGAAGGAGCACAGAGAATTAAGAGGGTAGATAACTGACTTAGAGAGAACGGGGGTAAAAGGACAGAAGGACAGAGAAAAGAGAAGCTGAGAGTGGGGTTATATCTGTGACAAACTGGAGACCTAAGTCAGGGTAGGCTCCTGGAAGAATATGATGGGGACTCAAGCATAGACTGCTAGTAGTAGAGCCAGAGAGACTGAAGAGGACATACCCTAAGTAGACTACTCTCCTAGCAGCACAGGCGGGGTTGGGGTACCAATATTGCCACAAAGACTTTGACCCAAAATTTACCCTGTCTACAAGATGTGAAAGGAGGAAAATAGAGCAGATAGACCAGAGGTTAAGGAAGTGGCCAACCAATGCCTGGCCTCTCCAACCTGATGGAGAGTGCCAATCCCTGAGAGTGTGAAGGAAGCTTTGCTAAATTTACAACAGGAGTCTGAAGGAATTGTCTCTGAGAGGTGCTATCGGCAGTGCCTCAAAACAGATGCTGAGCCTCACAGCCAAACATTGGGTTATGCCCAGGGCTTCTTGTGGAAATGTGGGAGGACAGAGAAAAGGACCTGGGGGTAACATGAGCTCCACAAGAAGACCAGCAGAGCCAAATAACCAGGGCCCTAGAGACTTGCTGAGACTGATGAATCAACCAAGGACCATGCAGGAACTGGACCTAGGCCCTACAAAGATGTAGCAGATGTGCAGCTTAGGCCTCATGTGGGTCCTCTAGTAAAGGATGTGGGGACTGCATTAGACATGGACTCACTTGCCCAATTTTTGACCACTTTTCCTGGTGGGACTTCCTCACCTGACCACAGGGGAAGAGGACAACCTAAGTTTTTTTTTCCTTTAATAATTTTTTTTATTAATTTCATTACTCACTTTGTATTCTAGCTGTAGCCATGTGCCCCTCGTCCCCTCCCAATTCCACCCTCCTTCCCTCTTCTCGTTCCATACCCGTCCCCAAGTCCATTGATAGGGGTTGTCCTCCTTCCTTTCTATCTGACCCTAGCCTATAAGGTCTCATCAGGACTGGCTGCATTGTCTTTCTCTGTGGGCTGGTAAGGCTGCCTTCCCCTCACTGGGAGGTGATCAAAGAGCCAACTACTGAGTTCATGTCAGAGACAGCCCCTGTTCTCCTTACTAGATAACCCACTTGGACACTGAGATGCCATGGGATACATCTGAGCATGAGTTCTAGCTTATTTTCATGGTCCTTGGTTGGAGTATCAGTCTCAGAGAAGACCCCTGTGCCCAGATATTTTGGTTTTGCTGCTCTTCTTATGGAGCTCCTGTCTCCTAAAGGTCTTATCTCTCCCTTCTTCCATAAGATTCCCTGCACTCTGCCCAAAGTTTGGCTGTGAGTCTCAGTATCTGCTTAATACCCTGCTGGATAGAGTCTTACATAGGCCCTCTGTGGAAGACTCCAGTCCTGTTCCCTGTTTTAGCCATCTTCTGATGTCTATCCAGTTTGTCTTCCTAAATGAGGATTGAGCATCTTACCTAGGGTCCTCATTCTTGCTTAGCTTCTTTAGGTGTGCAGATTTTAGTAATCTTATTCTATATTATATGTATAATATTCACTTATAAGTGAGTATTTACCATGTGTGTCTTTCTGCTTCTGGAATACCTCACTCAGGGTGATCTTTCCTAGTTCCTTCCATTTGCCTGAAAATTTCATGATTTCCTTGTTTTTAATTGCTGAGTAGTATTCCTTTGTGTGAATGTAGTAAAGTATCACTATTTGCAGATGATGTGATAGTATAACATAACTGACCCCAAAAATTCAACCAGAGAACTCCTTCAGCTGACAAACACCTTCAGAAAAGTGGCTGGGTACAAAATTAACTAAAAAAAAAAAAATCAGTAGACCTCCTGTACAGGAAAAACAAAAGAGCTGAGAAAGACGTGAGGAAAACTACACCTTTCACAATAGCCATTAATAACATTAAAATACCTTGGTGTGACTCTAACCAAGCAAGTGAAAGACCTGTTTGAAAATAACTTCAAGTCTCTGTAGGAAGAAATTGAAAAATATATCAGAAGATGGAAAGATCTCTCATGCTCATGGATTGGTTTGATTAACATAGCGAAAATGGCCATCCTGCTAAACACAATCTACAGATTCAATGCTATTCCCAACCTAAGTTCTGATGCAACTTGATAACTTGGGATAGATGGAAAGGGGACTTCCCTTTTCTGAGAAAAAGGGGAGGGGGAGAAAAAGGGAGAAAGGGTGGGACTGGGTGGGGAGAAGTGATGGGGTTATAATAAGGATGGAAATTGAATAATAATAATAATTTTTAAAAACCTCAAAGATCTTCCTCAGTGACACAGTTCCTCTAAAAGGGCTGTATTTCCTAATCCTTTCAAATAGTGCTGCTGTCTAGTGACCAAGTATTCAAATCTATGAGCCTATGAGGTGGGAGCTTTGGAAGGAAACAGGGATTACAGTGGGAAATAGGGGGTAATGCTCATTCAAACCACCTCAAGTGCTTTGACATCAGACCTGGCAATGGAAGGTTTGGAGTTTGCTGTATTGTTTTTCAGGTTTGCTTTGGTCCAGTATTTTCTCACTTCCCTTCCTTTCCTCACTCTTGGAATTGTAATGTATATTCTGTGCTACTGGGTGTTGGAAGTATGTGATCTGAGACTGCAAACCAGCTCCAATTATATACTCTTCCTTATAAGACTTGCTAGGGTCATTGTGTCTCTTCAAAACAACAGAACACTCATTAAGATATACTGTTTAGCTAGTGCAGAGTCTCAGACCTGAGAAGCTGAAGTTTTCAGGCAAAGAAATAAAAACAACCTTAGCTCTAGAATTGCCAGGGGTGCCATTATACTCTGAATTAACAACAACAACAAAAAAGTAAGCCCAGCCTTAGGTTACCCAACATATTTAAAAAGGAGTTGGTATTGTAATATATGATATTTGACAATCACATTGAAGGGTCTTAAGCAAAATATACTAGAATCAAAACAAAATCTCTCTTACTGAAGCTTCGGTCATGGTAAGGAATAGAATGTAGGAGGTTTCATTGGTGATCATGTTCTACTCCAAAAGTAAAGCCTTACATAAAACCTGTTAATATAATGTTGCATGTATGTATGTTTCAGAACCGATCATTTGGCACTGGACAACATATTGTGCTCTCCCAGCTGCGTGTAGCTCTTTGTATAGGATTGATAGCATTCCACATATTTGAGAACTACTTATAGTTAATAGAGCTTGATGATTTGGTGACTAATGAACATGAAAGTTAGAAAGAAATTCATTATTCCTAAATTTGTGGCTAGGCAACTATATATTTCTTTATAACGTAGAACAATTTAGAGAGAGAGAGAGAGAGAGAGAGAGAGAGCAGGTTTGAGAAGGAAACTTCTAATTTAACCAGACTTATTAAATGAGAATTGGCTATGAGAAATTTAGTTAAATTCTGTCTGTTATAATGTTCCTTTTATCACCTCTAACATGTTATTTGAATCTTTTTACTCCTTTTTATTTATTCTTCTCTCAAACTGTCCCTCCCTTCCCTTCCTGAAGCCTCTCTTCCTCCACTTCTTCTTGTTCCTTGTTGTTCATCTCCTCTACATTTCTCAGAAAAGAGCAGGTGTTACAGTTATTTTTATAAAACTGTTTTTGTTTCTCTTAGTGTCACTCTTAACCCACCTATCATAAAAATAATTGAAACTCTTCAAACTTGTTTATAATAAGCTTCACAACACATTAACTGAGCAGATATTACTCTATTCGCAACCCTCTAAGGTAATTTGGTTTCTTTCCAGTGTTCCCCCCAGTATACTTGCCTTTTGTAGCTTTCCTGCTCCAGGTCCTTTCTCCCCCCCAGCTGGCAAGAAGTCCAGTCCTATTTTCTCCCCTTATCAGCTAGTGGCTGTAAGTTGCTTTATTGGCATACAAGGGGACCACTGGGGAGCAAAGTTTATACAACATTAAAACAAGAGATTCACAGAACAAGGCTTGCAACTAGACATGGGGGATACAGAAATCAGCTGTGTATTACACAATAACCTTATACCACACATCTCTCTTTTAGTCTAATAAAATGTTCTTTCTCTAAGAATAGCAAACTATCTGTAATAATAACAATTATGAAAATTATTAGGTAAGATTTTTCAATTTATTTATCAATTTCTATCATCCTACAAAATTAATTGTGAGACTATAATATCTAGTCTTCAACCCCATCAGAAACTTAAGAAGGAATAATTATTACCTGATATGTAGGAAGTGCAGGCAAGTAGCTTCCAGAAGTACAGATGATAATGACAGAGATAATTGGATTCCTGGACAGTTCTCCAAAATTCTTCTATAATTTTGGAGCATTATCATTAGCCTTCTGGCTCAGATTATTTGACAGACTTTTCTTTGAAACAGGTATATAAAGGACTTGCCTACCTTGTACCCGCAAAACTCGGCAGTTGCCTTTCCTCTATCACATTTGTCCTGTTTGGGCAGTATTTTGTCTGTAACTAACGTAAAGCCATTTTCTCACACAGTGGCTAGCTTGCTACATATCAAGTCTGTGATGCTCTTTGAAGTGGTACAGGGGTGCTGCCTGTACCTGTCTCATTGTCATAAAAGCCCTATGTTAATAAAGTCTTTAAATGCCATATTCTGTAGATCTCTGAAGATATTTGGAATACCATTCATTTATTGATCTTATCTAAATTGTTTCTTTTTAGCTATTTTTTTTATCTTTCACTCTAAGAAAGATATTTCTGTAATTAATAAACTAGTATCTAACATGACCATGAGTTTAATATGCATTTCTTAATTATCCTAAACAGTTGATAACAGTAGCCTTAAAAGGATTAGAATTTAACATTGCAGCTTTAAGAATTATATAGGCTGGTTCTTTGACACCCACCCAAGGGGGGAGCAACCATGCCAGGACACAGAGGAGGACATTGCAGCCAGTCCTGATGAGACATGGTAAGCTAGGGTCAAATGGAAGGGGAGGAGGACCTCCCCTATCAGTGGACTTGGAGAGAAATGTGGGAGAAGATGAGGGAAGGAGGGTGGGATGGGGAAGAGATAAGGGAGGGTACTACAGCTGGGATTCAAAGTGAATAAAATGTAATTAATGTAGAAAAAAAAGAGTTACATAGGTTACAATACCTTAGTGTGTTGGAATGCAGTATACAGTTATCAAAGTACAAATATTTATACCAATGTAAAATTTTTGGCTTATTAATGCTCTTTTGTCTCAAGGTAGAGTAAATGACCTAACCTTTTACTTATTCCTTTAACCAACCCCTTTAAAACAATAGCAAATATCTACCACCCATATAATTTCCAAACACCATCCATCCCCTCTTAGAAATGGAACAAAATTTTTCTAAATTGCTTCCTGCTGATTTGGGACATAGTTTTTTTTTTGGGAGGGGGCAAGAAAATCGGGTTATTGCCCAGTCTAAGAAAGCTAGCTCTCTCTCTCTCTCTCTCTCTCTCTATATATATATATATATATATATATATATATATATATATATATTTTTTTTTTTTTACCTGAGAAAGTTCAGGGCTTATCTGAAGTCCTGACTGGATGATCTAGCTGTTCCGAAGTTCCGGAGGCAGATTTTTGAGGCACTGAGATAGTCTTTGAGGCAGTCTGTGAGGTAGCATCATCTGGCTACCTGTCTTTGTGTGTGTGTGTGTGTGTGTGTGTGTGTGTGTATGTGTGTGTGTGTATGGTTCTCTTGCTCTGCAAAATATTAACTTTCAAAAGCTTTACACATTTTGTACTAATATGTGTATGTACTGTGCATTGAGCACAATTCAGTTAAAGATGATCTCTGTTCAAGCAGATAGAAAACCAAACTATAATATACATTTTTAATCTCTGCCATTTAAAAGCATGGTAAGTCCTGGGGGTTTTATGACAAAAAAATTTATTGTCTGTGCATTATTGAAATCCTGGCTGGAGACATTTTCATGTCTCAGTCACTCAGAGCTTTTCCCATGCAGAGGGATCAGTAAATTATGTTACCTGTCATGTTTGGTCTTCTCGATATCTTTCCTTTTGTCTGCAGCCAAGATATTCGGGGCTATTTATCTGTCATTTCTGATTTTTATTAGTTTTGATGGAATCCGTAATTTCTCTTCTGTGTGAACATATGCAAAACCCCTTCTCCAGAGTAACACATCCCCGGCTTTACATTTTGGAAGTAGGATCTTTATATGCTGATCTACTTCAGCAGTTTTTTTTTCTAAAATCCAGCATATTTTAGGAGGTGTGCTACTCTTCTAATTTAATAATTTTGAAGACAATAAATGATTAACCTACTTTGGGGAGATATTATACTCCCTTTATGTTTCATGACCATCTTTTAAAAAGTATTCTTAGATATTTTCATAATTATTTGGCCTATAGGATTATAATTTAATGCTGTGACAGGTTTCATATCATAATGTCAAAAAAGTGATGTATTACAATAGATATATGTGCTGAAGCACCATTGCCCATGTTATGGTCCAGAATGCACCGAAGAAAACACCCCAGACTCAAATAGTATGCAAACAGCCAAGAGTGTTTTATTCTGCACTGGAGTCCTCGCCTATGCAAAGCAAAATGGTGAGGAACCCCAAATTGAGCTTGTAGGTTTCTTTTATAGGTACTCAGGAGGAATTTTAGGGTGGGTTAGGTAATCTTTCACATGATTGGAGCATTAATAATTCAGGCAACTTTTGGGATGATCAGCAATCCCAAAAGTTAATCATAAAACAGGCTATTTTTTTCAAGCTTCCCAAGGTCTTGCAGTTTTATTTATTTATTTTTACATGCCCCCCCAATTATTTATTTATTTATAACAATTTAACACTTTGTATCCCTGCTGTAGCCCCCTCCCTCATCTCCTTCTAGTACCACCTACTCTCCCTCTTCTCCACCTATCCCCCTTCCCTAGTCCACTGATAAGGGAGGATCTTCTCCCATTGTAGCTGACCCTAACCTAACAGGTCTCATCAGGGCTAGCTGTATCATTTTCCTTGGTGGCTTGGCAAGGCCACATCCCCCAGGGGGAGGTGATCAAAGAGCCAGCCACTGAGTTCATGTCAGAGATAGTCCCTGGCCCACTTACTAAGGAACCCTCTTGGAAACTGAATACCCAATAGGCTTCTTCTGAGTAGGAGGTCTAGATCCTCTCCCTGTATGGTTCTTGGTTGAAGTATTGCTCTCTACGTGTCCCCTAGGCCCAGGTTTTTAGTCTCTGTTGGTCTCCTTGTGGAGTTCCCATCCCCTCCAGGTCTTTCAGTCTTCCTCTTTTTCCATAAGGTTTCCTACACTCTGCTCAAAGTTTGGCTATGTGTCTCTGTATCTCCTTTGATACTCTTATCAGGTAGAGTCTTTTAGAGGTCCTCTGTGGAAGGCTCCTGTCTTGTTCCTTGTATTCTCCTACTTCAGTGTGTCCAGCAGAGGGTCCAGTAGAGAATCAGGTAGATTCTGATTGGCTGTCCCTTTTCTGTGGTTTAGTCTGATCTAGTCTGGGAAATGGGAATTTAGGCCTACTTTCTTCTTCTTCTTCTTCTTCTTCTTCTTCTTCTTCTTCTTCTTCTTCTTCTAATAAGAGACTGAAGACTATCTTGTTATAAGCCCAGATCCTGTCAGGCTGTAGTGAGTTCTTAAATGAGGTTTCAATTTCAACTGGTGTCTCACAACCCCAATTTGCAAAGGCATCTCCAAGACATTCACCATCTCTAACAACTGTGCAGCCTTAGAATCATGCTTTCCAGAATTTAAGGCAAAAGTCCACAGATTTTTTAATGCAAACCTATGGCATGGTGCATATGGATCAGCTCTCTAATTTCTGTAAATGGAGCATATAAGCCACTGTATGACCTTTTTCCAAGACAATACCAAACAGTATCCGTGTTTCTACTTTAGCATGTAGACCTTTATTCAGTAATTGAACCTTGAAAACATGCACATAATACCCAGTCTGACCACATTGGCCTATAGCCAAAGCCTTTTTACCCAGCATCTCAGTGGACTGCCATATTGTAATATCTTCAAATTTTTGTGGACTTTTCTCATCTACAACTATCTCTTTTGGTGTTATTATAGGTTCTAGACTGGAATTCTCAGAAGGTTCTCTATTTTGATTCAAAGATTCTCCCAACATTTGTTCTATAGCCTTTAATTTAACCTCTATTTTTTTTCAATCTTTTCTTTCTCCAAGTCCATCTTTTCTTTATCTCTCCCAAAGAGGATATACAATACTGTAATCATCAGTAAAAAAAAATTACTTTTATGCTAAGAGAAACAAATTCAAATGGAATCCAGAAGCACTATGTCACTGTGTCTTCCTCCATTTTCAATATAGAAAATAATATTTTTCTTTAATCTCAAAACCTCTCCCTAAGAACTTAATTTTTTTAGTTCCTTTTAGACATTACCAGTTTAGATGCTTGAGGGTTCTCTGACTCTGACTCCTACTTCCAAGGAGAGGCTATTTTTCTGCCTCCTTCACTGAATCTTTTTGCCATTTTAAAATTATTATCCTTTATTACAATTTATTTGATTTATATCTAGGCTGTGGCTCCATCCCTCATCTCCTCCCAATCCCACCCTTCCTCCCTCTTCTCCCTCTATTCCCCTCCACTAGCCCACTGATAAGGGAGGTCCTCCTCCCCTTCTATTTGACCCTAGCCTATCAGGTCTCATTGGGGATGATTGCATTGTCTTCTTCTGTGACTGGCAAGGCTGCACTCCCCACCAGGGGAAAGTGATCAATGAGCCATCCATTGAGTCAATGTAAGAGACAGGCTTCTTTGTTTTTAATTGCTGACTAGTATCCCATTGTGGAAATGTACCACAATTTCTGTATCCATTCCTCTGTTGAGGGGCATCTAGGTTTTTTCCAGTTTCTGGCTATTGCAAATAGAGCTGCTATGAACATGGTTTAATAAATGTCCTTATTGAATGGTGGGTCATCTTTTGGGTATATGCCTAGAAGTGGTATAGCTGGATTTTGGGCTAGCACTATTCCTAATTTTCTAAGCTTGTTAGAATAAAAAGTAGGTAGGAGCCTTGATCTCATTGGCACAGGAGACAACTTCCTGAACATGACACCAATAGCACAGGCTCTAAGATAACAATCAATAAATGGGACCTCATGAAACTGAATAGCTTCTATAACGTGAAGGAAACTGTCATCAGAACAAAATGACAGACTACAGATTGGGAAAGGGTCTTCACCAACCCTATATCTGACAGAGAGCTAGTATTCAGAATATATAAAGAACTCAAGAAGTTAAACACCAACAAACCAAGTAACCCAATTAAAGATGGGTGCAGAGATAAACAGAGAATTAACAATAGAGGAATATAGAATGACAAAATAATAATAATAATAATAATAATAATAATACTTAAATATTAAACATCCTTAGTCATCAGGGAGAAGCAAATCAAAACAACCCTGAGATTTCACCTTACATCCATCAGAATGGCTAAGATCAAACACTCAAGTGACAACACATGCTGGAGAGGGTGTGGAGAAAGGGAAACCCTCCTCCATCGATGCTGGAAATGTAAACTTGTACCCTCACTGGATCTTTATTTTAACTATTTTTTATTTTTTATTAATTACACTTTATTCATTTGTATCCCCCCCATAAGCTCCTCCCTCCTCCCCTCCAGATCCCACCCTCCCTCCCCTTCCTGCATGCATGCCCCTCTCCAAGTCTATGGATAGGGGAGGTTCTCCTCTCCTTTCTGATCTTAGTCTATCAGTTCACATCAAAAGTGGCTGCATTGTCCTCTACTGTGGCCTGGTAAGGCTGCTCCCCCCACAGGGGGAGGTGATCAAAGAGCAGGTCAATTAGATTATGTCAGAGGCAGTCCCTCTTCCCATTACTATGTAACCCACTTGGACACTGAACTGCCATGGGCTACATCTGTGCAGGGGTTCTAGGTTATCTCCATGAATAGTCCTTGGTTGGAGTATGAGTCCCTGGGAAGTTCCCTGTGTTCAAATTTTCTTTTTCTGTTGCTCTCCTTGTGGAGTCCCTGTCCTCTCCAGCTCTTACCATTTCCCACTTCTTACATAAGATTCCATGCACTCTGCCTGACAGTTGGCCATCAGGCTCAGCATCTGCTTTGAAAGTCTGCAGGGCAGAGGCTTTCAGAGGCCCTCTGTGGTAGGTTCCTAGTTAGTTTCCTGTATTCTTCTTCTGGCTTTCAGATGCCCTCTGTATCAGGATCCTAGGTTGTTTCCTGTTTTCTTCTTCTTCTGATGTCCATCCTCTTTGCCTTTCAGGATGGGGATTGAGCGTTTTAGTTAGGGTCCTCTCTCTTGCTTAGTTTCTTTAGATGCACAGATTTTAGTGGGTTTGTCCTATGTTGTATGTCTCTATGAGTGAATATATACCATGTGTGTCTTTTTGCTTCTGGGACAACTCATTCAGGATGATCCTTTCCAGGTCCCACCATTTACCTGCAAATTTCATGATTTCCTTATTTTTCATTGCTGAGTAATACTCTATTGTATAGATGTACCACAATTTCTGCATTCATTCTTCAGTTGAGGGGCATCTGGGTTGTTTCCAGCTTCTGGCTATTACAAATAAAGCTGCTACAAACATGGTTGAACAAATGTCCTTTTTGTGTACTTGAGCCTCTTTTGGATATATGCCCAGGAGTGGTATGGCTGGATCTTGAGGAAGTGCTATTCCTAGTTGTCTGAGAAAGCGTCAGATTGATTTCCAGAGTGGTTGTACAAGTTTACATTCCCACCAGCAGTCTGGATCTTGACTCCTTCCTGACTCTGAGAAGTTATAGGGTCCATAAATGTTTGCTCCTCTGATCTGCAAGAATCAGGCCACCAAAAGCCACTTCTCAAAGGGACTTTGCTTCCTATTCTGGCTAGGAAACTCTGGCTTTGATAATCTTGCCTGTTAAAGAGCCACATCTTTTCTCTCCCTAAATAAACTGCCTCTCTTGGGTTTTTATGTATCAATTTTTGTCTTTCTGCAAACAGCCGGAGGACTTGTTCCTTTTTTGAGATCTGTTTGATCAGGAAGCTGTGAATTCCTGCCTTAAAAACTGCAGTTTCTGCTTTGTGCCTGTGGTACCCGTACCCAGGAAAAGGAAATCATGAAATTTGCAGGCAAGTGGTGGGAACTGGAAAAGGTCATTCTAAGTGAGGTATCCCAGAAGCAAAAAGACACACAGGGTATAAATCACTCATAAGTGGATAATAAATATATAATATAGGATAAACATACTAAAATCTGTACACCTAAAGAAACTAATCAAGAAGGAGGACTCTGACTAAGATGCTCAGTCCCCATCCAGGAAAAAAAAAAAGTCAAAGGCTTGCTAATTCAAATCTCAAGAAACCCCAAAAGCCAGGGAGCTAAAGCCCAAGAGATAGAAGAGCTAAAGCTCCTTTTACTTTACACTATACATGCTGTCTTAAATATTCAACACAAAGTCCCTTCTACTCTTTAATCTTTGTCAGCTGGTTTCTTACTCTACCTCTTCAACTATGGTTAAGTTTATTAGATCCTGTGTGTGATAGGGCTGGCATAATCGCCTGTTTACAATAAACAGAAAGTTCTTGGATTAAAAGTGTGTTATATGGCTCAACCACATAAAAGAAGAAATAGGGTTTCACAGTTCACTATTTTGGGGTTCACAATGGCCCAATGTTTAGCCATAGGAGAACATCTATCTCATCCCCTCCAATTCAAAATAAATTAAAAAAAAAAAGCCACAATATGGTGTAAAGCAGTTGCTGGTGGGCTGCTTATATAAGCCAAAGACAATAAGAATACATGGTTACCTGCATGCATTACTTGATCCTAAGCCAGTCAAAACTCCAAGATTTTATTTTGACTGGAATGGATTCAGGATGTGGGGAGGGATGAGAATACATGGATCAGGTGGGAAGTATAGGAGACCTGGAATTGCTGGAGGGAATGAAGGAAGATACAGCTAAAATCTTATGGCATTTGAGGGTAGTATGAAAACATGGTGCTGTGGAAAGTAACAATAAAATGACTCTTCTATACTCACAGATTGGTTCCCCTTTCAGCCATCACCAGGGAAGCTTTCTTCTGCAGCAGAAAATGGTGATTATCTCTTTTATACTTTATATGTCATCGATTGATTGTGGGAATAAACACTTTTAGTATGCCCATGAACAGTTTGGATTTCTTTATTTTGTCCCTAGGATTTATTCAATCATTATATTCACTTAATTTTTTTTTAGTTAATTTTATTTTTTTCTTATCAGTTACATTTTATTAACTCTGTATCTCAGCCGTGTCCTGATCCCTCATTCCCTCCCAGTCCCTCCCTCCTTCCCTCATCTCCATCGTGCCCCTTTCCAGGTCCACTGATAGGGGGGACCTCCTCCCCATTCATCTGATCCTTTTTATCAGGTATCTTCAGAACTGGCTGCAAAGCCCTCCTCTGTGGCCTAACAGGACTGCTCCTCCCTTTGGGGTGGGGAGGCCAAAGAGCCAGTCATTGAGTTCCTGTTAGAAATAGTCCTTGTTCCCCTCACTTTGGGAAACCAATTGGTTACTGAGCTACCACAGGCTACATCTGAATGGAGGTTCTAGGTTATATCCTTTCATGGTCCTTGGTTGAATGTCAGTCTCAGAAAAGACCCTGTGCCCAGATATATTTGGTCCTTGTGGAGCTCCTATCCGTTCCGTATCAGACTAACTTCCCTTCTTTCTTATGATTCCCTGTACTCTGCCAAAGGTTTGGTCATGAGTCTTTGCTTTGAAAACACTGCTAGTTAGAGTCTTTCAGATGCGCTCAGTAGACTCCTGTCATACGTTCAATGCACATCCCATCTGTCTTTCTAAATGAGGATTGATCATCTTACCCCATGTCTGCTCTCTTGATTATCTTTTTTAGGTGTATAGATTTCATTATGTTTATCATATCTTATAGGTCTATATAAGTGAGTATATACCGTGTTTTTCTTTTTCCTTCTGGGATATTTCACTCAGAATGATCTTTTCTAGACCCCACCATTTGCCTGCAAATTTCATGATTTCCTCCTTTTTGATTGCTGAGTAGTATTCTATTGTGTAAAAATACAATTTCTGTACCCATTCCTCCATTGATGGACATCTGGGTTGTTTCCAGGTTCTGGCTATTACAAATAAAGCTGCTATAAACATGGTTGAGCAAGTATCCCTTTTGTGTACTTGAGCAAACTTTGGTATATACCTAGCAGTGGTATAGCTGGGTCTTGAGGAAGCACTATTCCTAATTGTCTGAGAAAGCGCCAGATAGATTTCCAGAGTGGTTGTACCAGTTTACATTCCCACCAGCAGTGGAGGAGGGTTCCCCTTTTTACACAACCTCTCCAGCATGTGTTGTCATTTGAGTTTTTCATCTTGGCCATTGTGATGGGTGTAAGGTGATATCTCAGGGTCATTTTGATTTGCATTTCCCTGCTGGCTAATGAGGGTGAGCATTTCTTTAAGTGCTTCTCTACCATTCCATATTCCTCTGTCAAGAATTCTCTGTTTAGCTCTGTTCCCCATTTTTTGAGTGGGTTACTTGGTTTGCTGTTTTTCAGCTTCTTTACTTCTTTATATATACTGGATATTAGTCCTCTGTCAGATAAAGGGTTGGTGAAGATTCTTTTCCAATCTGTAGGCAGTCATTTTGTTTTGATGACGGTGTCCTTTGCTTTACAGAAGCTTTTCGTTTTCATGAGGTCCCATTTATTGATTGTTGATCTTAGAGCCTGTGCTGTTGGTGTTCTGTTCAGGAAGTTGTCTCCTGTGCCAATGAGTTCTAGGCTGTCCCCCACATTTTATTCTAACAGATTTAGAGTATCTGATTTTATGCTGAGGTCTTTGATCCACTTGGACTTTAGTTTTGTGCAGGGTGATAAATATAGATCTATTTTCATTTTTCTCCATGTGGACATCCAGTTGGACCAGCACCATTTGTTGAAGATGCTATCTTTTTTCCATTGAATGGTTTTGGCTTCTTTGTCAAAAATCGAGTATTCATAGGTGTGTGGGTTTATTTCTGGGTCTTCTATGCGGTTCCATTGATCCTCCTTTCTGTTTTTATGCCAATACCATGCAGTTTTTATTTCTATTGCTCTGTAGTACAACTTGAGATCGGGGATGGAGATACCTCCAGATGATCTGTTGTTGTACAGGATTGTTTTGGAGATTCTGGGTTTTTTGTTTCTCCATATGAAGCTGAGAATCTTTTTTTCAAGGTCTGTAAAGAATTGAGTTGGTATTTTGATGGGAATTGCATTGAATCTGTAGATTGCTTTTGGCAGGATGGCCATTTTCACAATGTTAATCCTACCAATCCACGAGCACGGGAGATCTTTCCATCTTCTGATATCTTCTCCAATTTCTTTCTTCAGAGACTTGAAGTTTTTTTCAAACAGGTCATTCATTCAGTTGCTTGGTTAGTGTCACCCCAAGGTACTTTATGTTATTAGTGGCTATTGTGAAGGGTGTTGTTTCCCTAATTTCTTTCTTCGCCCTTTTGTCTTTGATATACAGGAGGGCTTCTGATTTTTTTTGAGTTGATTTTGTATCCTGCCACTTTGCTGAAGGTGTTTATCAGCCGGAGGGGTTCTCTGGTTGAATTTTTGGGGTCGCTCATATATACTATCATATCATCTACGAATAGTGACACTTTGACCTCTTCCTTTCTGATTTGTATCCCCTTGATTTCCTTTAGTTGTCTTATTGCTCTGGCTAGGACTTCAAGTACTATGTTGAAGAGGTATGGAGAGAGTGGGCAGCCTTGTCTTGTCCCTGATTTCAGTGGGATTGATTTAAGTTTCTCTCCATTGAGTTTGATGTTGGCTATAGGCTTTCTGTATATTGCCTTTACTATGTTTAGATATGTACCTTGTATCCCTGATCTCTCCAAACTTTAAACATGAATGGGTGTTGGACTTTGTCAAATGCTTTTTCAGCATCTAAGGAGATGATCATGTGGTTTTTCTCTTTCAGTTTGTTTATGTTGTGGATTACATTGATGGATTTCCGTATATTGAACCACCCTTGCATGCCTGGGATGAAGCCTACTTGGTCGTGGTGGATGATATCTTTGATGTGTTCTTGGATTCGTTGAAAGCAGTGCTCAGGGAAAAATTTATATCACTAAGTGCCTGCAAGAAGAAATTCGTAACATCACATACAAACAACTTAATGGCCCAACTGAAAACCCTAGAAAAAAAAAAAAAAAGAAGCAGATACACCCAAGAGGAGCAGACAGCCGGAAATAATCAAACTCAGAGCTGAAATCAATCAATTAGAAACAAATAAAACTATTCCAAGGATCAATGAAACAAAAAGCTGGTTCTTTGAGAAAATCAACAAGATAGACAAACCCTTAGCCAAACTAACTAAAAAGCAGAGAGAATCTATCCAAATCAACAAAATCAGAGATGAAAAGGGTAACATAACTACAGACACTGAGGAAATTCAAACAATCATTAGGTCATACTACAAAAGCCTATATGCCATAAAATTTGAAAACCTAAATGTAATGGACAATTTTCTTGATAGATTCCATCTTCCAACATGAAGTCAAGATCAGGTAGAAAGGCTGAATAGCCCTATATCCCCTAAGAAAATTGAAGCAGTCATTCACAGTCTCCCCTCCAAAAAAAGCCCTGGGCCAGATGGTTTCAGCGCCGAATTCTACCAGAACTTCAAAGAAGTGCTAACACCAATTCTCCTCAAACTATTCCACAAAATAGAAACAGAAGGTACATTACCAAACTCATTCTATGAAGTGACAGTCACCTTGATACCTAAACCACACAAAAGAGAACTTCAGACCTATCTCTCTTATGAACATTGATGCAAAAATACTCAATAACATACTTGCAAACCGAATCCATTCACTTAATTTTTAATGGATGTAAATAATACATGCCTAGTTAGGGGTGACAGCATTTTCCATTAGGCTACTATATTTTTCCAGTTCTGTGCATTGATTCTATATACCAGCTTAGAGGGAAGCAAGGCCACTCTTACCATGATATTGTGAACATCAGCTAAGAATTCAGATTTTTTAATAAAAGGAAAGAAAGTGTGCTCCTAACCCATAGTTGCTCCGTGTTTGTTTTGGTCTCTGGTTTGTGCTGCAGAATTATACAGTTCTATAAAACATGCCATCAGTAGGCATGGGTGGTGATTTCTTTGAATGCAAATGGATAGCAAGAGTTCAACCCTGCTTATATTACCCCGAGTAAACTCTCTCATCCACCACGTTAAACTTCAAATCAAATTTAGTATTTGAACAACATTCCAATTTGGAGACAAGAATTTCCTTGATGTTTCCCTTAAAATTTTATGCAACACATAAAAAATCAGAAACTATATTCATGGGTTAACATATAAACTTTAGTAAATGTATATTTATATCAAACATGTTTCTCTTTTCAAATATTTATGATTTATTTTTGGTAAATTGTTCATGGTCTTTGCATCTGGATTTCTGAAATATAAAGTACATACAATTTTTCTCTAGAGCCCCTGTGTGAAAAAGCAAAATGAAACTTATTATTCTGTTCAAATGTGACTTTGTTATCTCCTTCAAACAACATTCACCTCAGCCTTTAGTCGCCACCATTTTGCCTTCAGTTTCTCTGAGATCAACTATAAAATGTTTCACATATGCATCAAATTATGTGAGACTTGTTTCCCTATAGTTGATATATTCTACATACAGTCTCCAGTTTTATTTACCCTTACACAAATGAAAGTTTGTTGTTACTTTTATGACTTAGTAATGTTCCATTTTTTTCATATGATCACATTTTATGTATTCACTCTTTGCTTGATAGATACTTAGGGTTGTAAGTTTCTTAGCTATTGTGAATAGAAATGCAAGAAGTGTGTGTAGTTATATTGATCACACACACAGCAAATGACAGATCTCTGAATTATCATTTGGTCACCTTGTTTAAAAACCACTGAGCAATCTCCATAACGTTTTCCCATTAATGGTAGAATTCCATTCTCCTTACTGCCTTGTGCTTGAAACCCAGTAATGTATATTACCATAATGATATTTCGCTTCCTGTTCTCATCTCTGTTTTATTATTTAAGCCTCTAAAACTCAGTTTCTAAGCAAATTACTTGTAATCAGATTGTGTGTTGGGTTTTCATTGGAGGGGCTTTGAGATAAGTAACTAAGCTACTACTTCTGCGTATCTAACTGTTGGGTGTTTCATTTGCCAAAATAAGTGAAAAGGTAAGTCACATGGGAAACAGAAGAAATGTCATCATGGTATTTCTTATGTCAAAATGACTATGATATAAAGGATACAATATAATTCTTGAACAGTGCCACTATCTTCTATAATATCTCACACTGTGATAAGTTTCCCGTTTCCCACAGTTGTAAAAATCTGTTAGTAAGCAGTCTGCAAACATAACATATTTTTTTCAGTGAGGTAGGTTTAAAGTTGAGTTTGGCCTGGACAACATTTACTAAAGATGTCCAGTGAGTAGGAAAATACACTTTTCTATAGTCATAACCAAATTCTGATGACAGATCTGGTCAGAAAATTCTGATGAAACATCTCTGCTTGCTAAGCTTTCTTATGGCTTCCTTTATATCTTTGTTCCTTAATGTGTAGGTGACAGAATACAGGGCAGGGGTGACAGCAAAGTCAGCAATAAACAGGTATTTGTCAATTGATGAAGTGGGGAAAGGCCACATAGAGAAACATACACGGTGTAAAAAAAAGAACCACCACAGTGATGTGAGCTGACAGAGTGGCAAGTGCCTTTGACAAGTCCCATGAAGATCCTTTCTAGACTGTAACCAAAATGAACATATAGGAGAGGAGAAGCAGGATGAAACAGATCCGAGTCATGCAACTGTGGAAAGAAATTACTTTTTTCCCTTTCAAAAAATCTGAGATCTCCAGATCTTTACCAACTGAAAGGATTATTCCATGGTACAGCTTGTGAATAATATCTCAATGAATATGAAATTGCAAATCTGTTAATGCATGTTTCATTTTTTAAAGTCTATTTAACAGATAACTTACTTTTCAGTCATATAATAATTTTAGGTTTTGTTTGTCCATATCTATGCTATGCATGTTGTAAGTATGGCTTCATATGTATAGCCACAGGTGTGTGTGTGTAAGTGCACATTTTTGTGTGAGTACCACTATGTAGGCATAAATTTGACATGGTATGTTTTTTAATCACTTTCTCTCTTAGACCTTAAGTCAGGTCTCTCGCTGAACCTTGATCTTACCATTTTGGGGAGTCTGACTAGACTGCTTGCTCTGGGGATTCACTGTCTCTGTTTCCTTCATGCTGTGCCCCTCCTGAATCTTATGTGGATTTGAGAATCTGGTCTTCACTCACATGTAGCAAGCACTTTCTGTTTTGTCATTTTCCCAGTACTAGTAGTTCTTATTGTAATGTTGGAGAAACTTCCATATTATTTTCTACATTCGTTCTTACAAGTTTGTATTCCTATCAGCAAGTTAGGAAATGATTTCTCCATAGTTTTGCCATAAATGATATTTATCAGTTTTGGTAATAAATATCTGAAAAGATATAAGGGGTTATGCCATCACAGCTTTGGTTTGGATTTTCACAGTCACATCATATGCTCCTTTTTTTAATTAAATTTTTATTTTTGATATTAATTACAGTTTGTTCACTTTGTATCCAAGCTGTAGACCCCTCCCTCCCAAACCGTCCTTGCTTCCTCATCTCCTCCCATGCCCTTCTCCACTGAGAGGGGAGGAGGGACCTCCCTTTCTTTCTGATGCTAGCCTATCAGGTCTCATCAGGACTGGCTTCATTATCTTCCTCTGTGGCCTGGTAAGGCTGCTCCCCATCAGGGGAGGTGATCAAAGAGCCAGCCACTGAGTTCATGTCAGAGACAGTCTCTGCACCCATTACTTGGGAACCCAATTGGACACTGAACTGCCACGGGCTACATCTCTGCAGGGGTTCTAGGTTATCTCCATGTATGGTCCTTGGTTGGATGACAGTCTCAGAAAAGATCCCTGGGCCCAGATTTTTTCTTAACCATAGTATCATCTCTGAAGCCCATAGCCTTATAGAGTCTTCAACACAGGCATGTTTCCTTATTTTATTTTTTTCCTGTTGGGAGTTTAGTTCAGAACAGCAATGTTTCAATCATAGCCATGCTGGCAGATGGTATGTTTGAAAACTAAAAATGATGAAATATAGCCCGAGATATTGGCAATTACAGGCTGTAGGCACAGAGCATAGATCACATATTAAAGACGACTGATGTTTAGTGGTTCAGACTGCCTCTTTCCATCTCCCTCTTCAGAAATCTTATGACTCCTCCTTGAATTTTTCTGTTTATTTGTTTTCTCCTATTTGATTTTCATATTTTATTTTATATTATTTTGTTTGTTTTCTAATGAGAAACAGAAAGGGAGTAGATCTGGATGGAAGGGGAGGTGGAGAGGAACTGGGAGGAGTAGAAGGAAGAGAAAATATAATCAGAAAATATTGTATAAAAAAACTATTTCAATAATAGTTAAATAAAAAAATGAATGCCCTGCATAATACCCATTAAGATGAAAACCCCTTCCTGAAGCTCCTGCTATATTGTCTGTGGTGTTGACAGCATTTTTATCCTTTTAATTATGAAGATCCATATCAGTGCCTTTTTCTCAATTATGCCTTCCTTTCCCTTGTATATGCTTGTATTCTGTGGATCATAGTATTTGTTTATATATCTAGAAGACTTTATTTGGGCCTGTATCTAGAACTTTAACTTCAAGCTCAGATGCTAATTCACGACCTAGTAAAAGTCAGATGATTTGCATTTATATGGGATCTAACTCTGGTACTTAGAATACTATGCTGGACATCTATTTGCTGTCGAGTGCTTATGAATTAAAGACCACCATCAGTTGATAGTTTCTAGGGACTCATACAAAGTAGAGAATTGGAGGTTTTGCAGATAATAGACTTCTCCAAGCCCATGATTAAAATGGAAAAACTTAACTTGTAGTTCTTTAAGTTAGAGAGGCTTTAGATGACGGCTTTCAGTTTACTTGCTTATCTTACTTTAGTGTAGTTATATCACATCTGCTTGACTGCTTTTCTACATACTCTAAGTACACACAGAAAGTTTTCTAGGAGACAGATTGGACATGGCAGGAAAATAATGTGAGTGTTCAAAATGAGAAACCATTCAGTACACCTTATTTTACAATTAAAATGATTTGATTTTACAGTATCTATATATTCATCATTAGGCATAGCCAGGAGAAACTGTTGATGAGTCACTTCCAAATGATGACTCTGAAGCTTCCTCTGAATAAGATATTCACATATTGCTATATTCTAACTCCTCAGGGGAACAGAATTAATAGTTTGTGGGAATTGATAAAGGTTGTAAGGTAGTTGACATGTGCAATTGGCAAAATGAAGTAGCATGTGGCTTAGTGGAACCTTCCAATAGACAGTTAGATTTACACTTTCAGAGATCCAACACATGATGAAGTTAGCAAAATCGGCCAGAATTACCCCATTTGCATAATCTTAGAATTGCTATCCTTATATCTTTGTTCCTTAATGTATAGATGACAGGATTCAGGGCAGGTGTGATAGCAAAGTCAGCGATAAACAGGTATTTGTCAACTGATGAACTTGGGAAAGGCCACACATAGAGAAACATGCATGGAGTGAAAAAAAGAACCACCACAGTGATGTGAGCTGACAGAGTGACAAGTGCCTTTGACAAGTCCCCTGAAGACTTTTTCCAGACTGTGACCAAAATGAACACATAGGAGAGGAGAAGCAGGAAGAAAGTCCCCATAGTCATGAAGCCACTGTTGGCAGCAACAACAAACTCAAACTTGTCTCCATCTGTGCATGCGAGTTGTATGATTCGAGGGAAGTCACAGTAAAAGCTGTCTACTTTGTTGGGACCACAAAAAGGCAGGTTTATGACAAAAGAGAACTGTGAGAGGGCATGGACCACTCCAGTGACCCAGCCAGCAACCACAAATGAAATGCATATTCTAGGGTTCATGATGCTCAAGTAGCGGAGAGGCTTACAGATGGCTGTGTACCTGTCAAATGCCATGGCTATGAGCAGCACCATCTCCACTCCTCCCATGATGTGGATGAAACAGATCTGAGCCATGCAACTGTGGAAAGAAATTACTCTTTTGTCTTTCAATAAATCTGAGATCATCTTGGGCACTGTGGTAGAGGAAAGTCCTACATCCAGGAGGGACAGGTTGGCCAGAAGAAAGTACATAGGAGACTGTAAATGGGAGTCAATAATTACCAAAAAGATAATGAAAAGATTTCCCAGGATGATGCCTATGTAGAGCAAAAAGAAGGCAGTTATGAGAAAAACTGTAGTTTTCCAAGAACCGGAAAGTCCCACCAACACAAACTCCAGAACTACAGTGTCATTTAGCTTATCCATTGACTGGAACTGGGTAGAATTTCAATACACCTGTAGATAGAAATTGACAAAGTTGTCATCAGTGGTGGTAGAGAGTATATCTATTGATTACAATTCTTTATTCTGTTGGCTGCATTTATTAGAGTCACTGATTCATGAATGAGAATTGGAGAGATACAGTAATCAGGAGAGCACACAGGAAGAGATGGGAACTGGCATTATAGAGCAGCCTATTTCTTAAGTTGCAGTATGCGTGTTGATGAGGCAAGAGAATCGCGGGTTCAAGACTCCTGAGCTACAAATTGGCTTCATATAATTATATCAAATTATTGAATATGCAGAGAAAAGAAAATTGCTAGCATATTAAGTGGATGAAAATGGGCTCCTTTCCTTGTTTTACTAAGGTAAAACAAGGTATTTTGCTTTGTTTTGCTTTGCGTTGACTCTTAAAGACGTCTTCATGCTTCTCATGGCTCCTCTCACTCAGGTGACAATATTTTTGCCATTTTTATATTACTGCTTTTGCAGTAAATTACAAATTGTAGCTGTATTTCTTACTTATTTGTGGACATGATTATTTTCTTGAAAAACTGAACATTTAGTCCAGTGGACCTGTTTTATTTTTGTTCGGACAAGTTATTGAGAAGGTCAGATAAAAAGATTAAGGTCATTCACAACATTTGAACATTCGCTTAGACTAATATAGGCATGGAATGATTTATTTCCTACAAACATACAGTATATTTATTGAAGTAAAATATGATAATAAATGGTAATACTCATATAACTTTTATTAAACAATTATTCTGCAAAGGACTTTATTCAGCACATTATCTCACTTAAATTTTATACAATTCTCAGTGCTGTTTTAATAGATCCATTTACATATGGAGACAATCAGTTTTAGAGGGATAAAATGTCAGATGTAAGACTTGCCTCTATAACTAAAGGATATGGTAATCTATGTTTCTAATTATCACACTCTGTTCTTCAAGGGCAGATCTTTTATGCTATGGATCTTCCTCAAACATATAATCAAATGAATAAATTTTATTCAGTTGTTATTTTCCTTAAACTACTGACATAGTGAATTATTTTCTTTCTTTCTCTCTTTCTTTCTTTTTTCTTTCTTTATTTATTTTTAGGTGCTGGGTGTGGTAGCACTTGGGAGTGGGCAACGGCAAAGGATCATCAATGCAAGGTAAATCTGAAATTGATAGTGAGTTTGAGGTCAGCATTGGCTTCAGGGATCCTTGTATCAAAATGCAAAGCAAGTGAAAAAGCACATAAATAAGTGAGCCTCTGGAATGCTGTGGACTGAGTAATCCCCTTTCTCCAACTTTTCTTTTGGAGGGATTTGCCAACTTTATTCATTCTCCTGGGATACTTTACTTTCTTTTATTGTTTTTAGAGAAAATAATTATAACTCTTAATATTCTATGTAATAATCATATTAATCTTAATTGTCTTTGCATTATTACAGAATTTCGTGCTCTCATTCATAGTCGTATTTTCATAGTCATATTTCTATATGCTCCTATCTTTGCCTTTCTGACACCTGTCAGCTTTGTGCCTTTTCATTTTTCATTAGCAGAAATTCTATTTCTTCAGAATATGAGTACAAGGATGTTAATTTTAAATGAACTAAACTTTATTTTATATCAGAACCAGACTTTTACTAAACTGTTGCTATGCATTTCATATATTTGTTTTGAAATGGTTCTTTTTTTTTTTGGTCATTTGTTTATTTATTAAATCACTTTACAGCCTGAACACAATCCCCTCCTCCTCTCATCCCAGTCCTGCTTTCATGTCCTCCTAACCCTCTCCTTCTTCTCAGAGAATGGGAGGGTCCCAAGGGGTACCAACTCACCCTGACACCTCAAGTCACAGCAAGACATCAATTCTTTTCTCTAGATTACCATTGCTAATTTTTGTTTCCATTTCTCAAGTCTCTTTATCTAGTTCACAGTGAGTGATACTGTTGTCTCCTTTCTTTCTTATGTTTAACTCAATCTACAGGATGTTTGTGAGGCTGTCTATCTGAAGAACAGACTGTCAATGTAATTTTCTAACTTAGTTCTTGTGTATATTTTTAAAGAAACTTTTTAAAGCTCTGCAGCATATTGTATAAAAGTTCAATAAAACAGCAGAATATTTCAGATGATTTTAACACAGTTCTTAGAGGAAATGAGTATAGCACATGAATTACTAATTTTAAACTGATTAATAGATTTATAAAAATAACAAAAAGGAATCATTTATTCAACATGATTTGGATGGAATTTTTAAGTTGTCAACTTCTGATTATAAATCAAATATTGAAGCTAAAAGAGAAAAAAAAAAGAAGCCTGCTAGACCTATATACTAACAGTATGTTATGAAATAGACAAGAACCTAATTCAGGAAATGCTAACTGCATAAACAAAAAAAAAAAAAACAATCAGTAAAAAACTGCTAAATTATTACAACTGCCTCCACAATAAAAATAAAAAAGAACTATTATATGCAAGAAGAGAATTTAAAGAGATGTAAGTCATAATATTTTGTATTATACAGGAAAAGACTTAAAAAGAGCATAGGCAGCATATACATTCTATTAAAATATTTTCTGATACATTTGAAACCCTGTTTGAAATGGGAAATCAAAGTATAATAATGGAATAAAGCAAGTTCATGCTTATGAAACTATTAGTTCCCAGAGGACTAATCAATGGATGAACTGTGTGCATCCATTCCTGAATTCCTGAAATGTGGTGCATATGTGATGGACGAACACAAAGCAAAAAAACAGGAAATTTGGAGAAAAAAAGGAGTGGTAGGACAGAAAACAGAATACTACTGTGCAATGTTTGAGAACGTGACGTGCAGATTTGTTCTATTTAGTTGTGATCATTCTATCAAAATATAAAGAAATAGATACAAATTGGTTAGTTTTCAAAAAACACATTTTAAATCACATACAAATCTGAAAACTTAATTTGTGATTAGTCCCTTTACCCACTAAACCATAAGGCCAGATTTTGGTGATTAGTATTAACTAACTATTTGTGTTTATTCTTATCACATGAGTTGTTCTATCCTAAATATTTTTCAAATTAAAAATGTGTTCATGTTAAATAAAAAGGTTTATATATATGAAATTTATATACACACACATATATATATATAATTACCAATATTTATTACAATATACTATTATGGCATAAGTACTAGATGAGTTTTATTAAACATAAAAATTCAGTAATATAAACTATCTTATAGCTTTTCAGATCAGAAAGAATAATTGAATTGATATTATATAGTCAAGATACAGACATTGTTTTTATTTTTATGATATTATTCTTTAGAGAGAGAGAGCAGAAAGTAGAGTCTATATAATACACATACTACCTTAAAAGAGTACTGCTTTGAAGAATGTTTGAATTTCTCTCAACTAGGTTTCAGCTGTGAATAAAAAAAAAAAAAGTGATAAATGAACTTAAATGAGCTGAAGTTAAAACATAAATATGAAAAAACAATGTACGTCTTGAAGAACAAAAACACAGAATTAGGTGTGGGTGGTATGATCGGAAACTAGAAGGTTAGAGAATGGTGCTCTACCTACTCACATAGGCATAGACCCTGCCCTCAGAATCTCCAAGGAATGAGGAACACAGGAAGATTTATTCTTTTTCTAATTTGTCACTCACCATTACAGCTGATGTCACACAGACACTTACCAGCAGGAATACAGCCAATTAAGATAACTGGGAATAAATTTCAATACTTAACATCATTATTGGTTTTCTATAGCAACAATGACTCTCATATATACTGTATTCCTAAGAGAATTGGTTATTGGCAAATTAACAGTTCTATTTGATGAGGAGTCACTATGTGACTATGATAATATTTTCTTAACTTTGAGATTTGGAGTACATTGTACTATTGGAATTATTAAAATCATTTAAAATATCTGTTTGGTATCTATTAATTTATATTCATGTCCAATATTAAGAAAACTATATAGAAATAAATAGAAGACAAGTAATATGTTGTACTCTTAGCTGTTCATTTAATATGTACACATATGTGGGTTTTCACAATCCTTCCAAATTTTATCTAGGCTTCTTTGGTGGTTTGCTTTGACTCCCATCATAGGAAAAGGTATTAACTGTAATCCTTTAATGAAACATGGTCCATTCCTGTATGAGCAGACAATAGAAACTCTAAATTTAAAGTGAATTTGTTTCCTTAGAAACATTGGTTTTCAGTGTATCATATCCCTTTGGCTCAAAGAACAAAACTTTTTTCCTGACAAGTATATTGATTGGCTCTCTCTTCTTTTAATTTTAAATTTTTTATATTAATTACAGTTTATTCACTCTGTATCCTAGCTGTAGCCCCCTCCCACATTCTCTTCTAATGACACCCTCCCTCTCTCACCTCCTCCCATGCCCCTCTCCAAGTCCACTGAGAGAGGAATTCCTCCTCCCCTTCCATCTGACCTAACCTATCAGGTCTCATCAGGACTGGCTGCTTTGTCTTCCTCTTTGGCCTGCTAAGGCTGCTCCCCCATCAGGGGATAAGTATAAGTATCCACTTATAAGTGGATACTAGACCTATAAGATAGGATAAACATACTAAAATCTGTAAACCTAAAGAAGCTAAACAAAAAGGAGTTCCCGGGGTAAGATGATCAACCCTCACTAAGAAAGACATTGAAAGTAGGAGAAAACAAGAAACAGGACAGTAACCTACCATAGAGGGCCTCTGAAAGACTCTACCTAGCAGGGTATCAAAGCAGATACTGAGACTCATAACCAAACCTTGGGCAGAGTTCAGGGAATCATATGAAAGAAGGGGGAGTTAGTAAGATATGGAAAGGACAGGAATGCCACAAAGACCAAATATATCTGGGCCTAGGGGTCTTTTCTGAGACTGATTCTCCAACCAAGGATCATGCATGGATATAACCTAAACCCCTGCTCAGATGTAGCCCATGCCAGCCTAGCATCCAAAGGGTTACCCTAGTAAGGGGAACAGGGACTGTCTCTGACATGAACTCAGTGATGGGCTCTTTGACCCTCCCCCCTCTCCCCTTCCCCTGCCCCCCGCTGAGGGAAGAGCTGCCTTGCTAGGCAACAGAGAAGGACATTGAGGCCAATCCTGATGAGGCATGATAAATTAGGGTCAGCTGAAAGGGGAGGAGGACCTCCCATATAAATGGACTGAGAGAGGGGCAGGTAGATGAGGGAGGGAGGGTGGGTTTGGGAGGGAACAAGGGAGGTATCTACATCTGGGATACAAAGTAAATAAACTGTAATTAATGTAAAAAAATAAAAATTAAAAAATATGTGTGTGTGAAATTGTGGTCATAAATGTAGTACTTCAAACTAAATCAAAACATAAACACATGATAAAAAAAAGAACTGATACAGAATTAAAGAACTATAGATACAGTGTCAATTTTTAACCAGTTGTTTTATATACATCAATACAAGCCACAACAAATGATGAGAATTCGGACATTATTAAAAGATATAGTCTTACATCAAACTCCCTGATTCTCTGGAAACCATAAAGTTTCACCAACATGACTGCCCAAATGTGAGCTAAACAAGGATGATACCAGTGTACATGGCAACATGGATGGTGAAAAGCACATGGAGACTCAAGCCTCAAGAAAGAACACTGGCAACTGAGGAGAGCTGAAAGTGGGAGAGGTGATCTTTCCAAGGAAGAGCATATCAATGGTTTGTCCAGTGCCAAATAATCAGCCCTGAGAACACACAGATAAGTAACATTATATGCCTGAGAAGGAAGCATTTAGGAATGTATTTGTATATACATATATCCATGCCATAACAATTAATAGAAAAAGAAGCCATGGATTTGAAGAAACATTGAGAGGGTCAGATGGAACAGTTTAGAGGGAGGAAAGGGAAGGAAAATATATAATTATAATATCAGAAATGAGAAAAAAAGAAATGTAAAATGAATATATATATCTCTAAATATTAGTACAAAGCCAGTAGAAAAGAGCTTTTATATCAATAAAATTAAATGAAACTTTATTTTTCAAAGAAATAGGAACTATAGTCCCATAGTTTTGTCATAAGCTTTGTGCATTTTTTTCTTCATAAGTATATTATTTTACTTCTTTCCATGCTTCCAAAAAGTACCACTAAGCATAAATTTATCCACAGTCCTTGTAGTATAAACACTTCCAGTTATTTAATTTTTGTTTCACGTTTTATAATAGTGGCCTCAAATAGGATAATAAATCATCCATGATTAGTGTTTTATATAGATTCTAAATAATATTCTTACAGTGGTTGAAGGGGTGACATTGTCTGAGGTAATTTTACTTTCTGTTTAGCAACTGTCTGGGAATCTAAAGTTTTATTAATGAGTATTTATTGTACACTCAATGAAGTTTTATGTCACATTTTAGTCTATGCATCTGGTGTACTTTAGTCACATTTGCCCTCTATCACCTCACAAGTTTGTACTTTTTGGTTCTCCTGAGCCCCTTTCTTTTTCCTAAGATTAACTTTTTTTTGTTCCTGTCTTTTATTTTCTACTTTAAAGTTTTATTTTATTTTTTTTCTTATTTATTCATTTATTTTTAATTAAAGTTTTATTTGTTTAATATTTTTATTTTCTAATGACAACTACAGACGACATTTAATCCACTTATAGTACTGTTAGTATTTTGACCACAAGTATTGCCACATACAAACCATTCATTACTGTCATTTCAGGAACCATGAAGTAGTAGGTATCTTTTTTACCATAAAAGATCATCCTCACGGAGGAAGCTTTCAGGCCAGTTCCAGCTCAAGGAGCTCTGGACCCATTTCTGTTCTAAGAAATGGATGTTCTTCTGACTTCCATGGGCAGAGCCTTCACACATATACTTTCCCAAACAGAAATAACAGTAATAATATTTTTAAAATATATTCTTTCTTGATGACTAAATGTGTCACTTCATGTATTTATTAGCCATCTATGTCTTCTTAAAAAAATGTGTACTTCGTTCATTTGCCCACTCAGTTTCAGTTTGCTCCCCGCTTTTTCAGTTCTTTACACATTATGGATGGTAAGCCCTTATTAGGCTTATCATTCTGGAGCGATCTAGTCACTCCTTTATTTGTTGCCTTGGTAGAATTTTTTAATTTTGTGCAATGCTATTTGTCAATTCTTTCTACTGTTTCCTGTGACTTTAGAGTGTTATTCAGAAAATAATCACATATGCCATACTTGAAGTGTCCCCATGATCTTTTTCAGTAATTTCAGTAATTTCACTTTTTCAGTAATTTCAAAGGCTGGCCTTGAACTCACAGAGATCCGCCTGCCTCTGCCCTCTGAGTGATTGTATCACAGGCATGTGCCACTGTGCCTGGATTTATAAGTTGATTTCTCAGTAATGAATAGGTCAGCATTATTTTTTGTGCTTGTCACATGCTGTTGTAATGAATCCATGGTGTAATAAAACCAGGTAATGTGAGGTGTCTGGCATTACTTCCAATGATAAAGATTGCTTTAACTGTTTGGACTAATTTGTGCTTTCACATTAATGTTAAGACTATATTTTTCTACTTCTGAAATAATGACATTGATATTTTGAAAGCTGTTATATTGAAAGGTTAGATATTTGGCAAATACACATTTAACTAACTTAGAGGAATTAGAGGCCTGAAAATGCAGGCCTCTAGTTCCAGATCCTTGGGAAGCAGAAGTAGGGAAATTACAAAATCAAAGACAACCTGAGATGCTTAGTAAAGGCCTAGTTCATGTTTTCAATTAAAAAGGAAATGATCAAAGAGCAGGCAACCAGGTTCATACCAGTGACTGCTCCCTCTACCCTTACTAGGGAACCCCAATTGAGACTGAGCTTCCCATGGGCTACATCTGAGCAGGAGGTCTAGGTCCTCCCCATAAATAGTCCTTGGTTGACTCATCAGTCTCTGTAGGCCTTCCTGGGCACAGAGTTTTTGGAGAAAGAGGATCCAGATAGTCCTGAAAGGCTAAGGTTAGATAGAGGGGAGGACTTCCCTTATCAGTGGACTAGGGGAAAAGGGAGAGAAGAGGGAGGGAGGATGGGACTGGTAGGAGATGAGGGAGGGGGGCCACAGCTGGGACACAAAGTGATTAATTGTTAGTAATAATAATAACAGCAATAATAATAATAATAAACCCAAGTATTAAAATAAAAAAATTGGCCAGGAATATATAGCTCAGTGTTGGGAGCTTCCCTAGCATGGGCAAATAGCATTATGATTTGCTTTGTTCGGTATTTTTATTTATAAGTGGATGTAGACTTTACAAATATATACAAAATTTTCTGTGGCAAAGGTGGATTTAGGATTGACATATAATGCCACAGATTACAGGATGGTAGTATTGATATGTAATTTAATGAGACTTTTTAAAATACAATCCAATTAAAGTGAATTTCAGAATTCTGAATATCACTTTAATTGGAAGTGACTGATAAAGTGTAGTAACACAGGGTCATTATTTATACAACAATATCATCATCTTCTAAACTTCAATGAAAAAAATTGCAATATTATGCAGATTTATTGCTTACTGCAAGGGATAAAACCATAACTTTTATAAATCTGAATATATTATTCAAATGGTTATTTTCATAACCATAAACTAACTTCAATTCATAGCTTCCAGAAATGAGGCATAATACAATACAGTTGGAACTAAAAATGTAGATAAAACAGTGTATACACAATAAATTTCTGAGTGTAGAAGATGTCCAAACAGGAATTTAGATGTGATTCATCACCTTCCTTATGGCATTCTTGATGTCCTTATTTCTCAATGTATAGATGGCTGGATTTAGAATTGGTGTGATTACTGAATAAAATACTGCAAGAAATTTGTCTACCCAAGCAATGTTAACTGGCCACAGATAGATAAAAATGACTGGCCCAAAGAACAGTAAAACTACTATAATATGGGATGTACATGTAGACAGTGCTTTTGATGAGCCATCTTTAGAGTGACGTTGAACAGTTAATAGAATGTAAGTGTAAGATATCAGCAAGAGAATAAAGCAAGTTGTAGCTACAACACCACTGTCAGATTTTATTACAATTTCCAGAGTGTCAGTGTTCGTGCAGCCTAATTTCATCACCAAAGGGATATCACAGAAAAAGCTGTCTATCACTCTAGGTCCACAGAAAGGTAGCTCCAAAACCAGAATCAGTTGACTCACGGCATGTACAAATCCAATGATCCACGATATCAAAACGAGCCAGATGCACTTCTGCCTGTTCATGATGCTGCTGTAGTGGAGTGGCCTGCAGATGGCCACATACCGGTCATAGGCCATTGTTACCAGAAGCACCATCTCACCTCCTACAAATAAGTGCACACAGAGGATCTGGCTCATGCAACCCCCAAAGGAAATGGTTTTAGTGTCTTTTAGGAGGTCTGTGATCAGTTTGGGGGTAGTTACCGAGGAAAGACAGAGGTCAATGAAAGAAAGATTAGCTAACAGAAAGTACATGGGTGAGTGGAGACGATGATCAACGATGATTAATATCACGACAAAGATATTGCCTACCACATTCATCAGGTAGAGGATGGAAAATGGTAGTAAGAGGAAGACCTGTATTTCCTGTGAGGTACAAAGTCCCTGCAGAATAAATCCAGACACCACAGTCTGGTTTGTTTCTTCCATTTAGTACACTGTCTTCTAATGGATTGAGAGTTAGAGTTTGTGTAACAAATCCTGGAAATAGAAACAATGACAAAGTTCAGAGTCATATAAGCAGATATAAAGCTACAAATTATACTCAAGTATTGTATCCACCCAAAATTAAAAGAAAAAAAACTTTCATATGCTTATATAATTTTTCTAATCAGTGACTTCTCGTAAATGTACGGAAATCTTCACCAATCTGAAAGAGGATATGTTGAGCAATGTAATTGCATACATTGTTTAAAAACATTAGCAGGCCCCAGAAGAAGACAACGCAGCCACTCCTGATGAGACCTAATTGACTAGAATCAGAAGGAAGGAAAAGAAGTCCCCCCTATCAGTGGACTTGGGAGGGGCATGCATGCAGAGGGTGGAGGAAGGGAGGGGTTGGGATGGGAGGAGGGAGAGAACCATGGGGGGGGGAATACAATGTGAATAAAGTAATTAATAAAGGAAAAATCAAAAAAGTATAAAGAAATTAAAAAATATATTAGCAGCAAATATTATCTCTACATTTCTCCAAACCTTGTATCTACCTCTTCTGTATGGAATCAGCAATAATTTCTTCAATGACTATATAACTCATATTTAGAGCTTCTTTACTTGACTGTCAAAATCACAGAATGGCAATCTTTTGACATATTTCAAACATAAAGACAACATTCCCAGGCACATATCCACTTTTGACTATGTCTGATGAAACAGAACTGAATCAAGTCTAATAAAATGAGTGATAAGAAAATATTCAGCAAATTGAGAATTCAGGCACTAAGGACTTATTGCCAGCATTGTGTCTTTCCTGGAACTTTAGACTCATCCATTGGAGAATATCTCTGAACAGTCACATATCTGTAGGCCTGAAGGATGCTACTTACTGTTCTAACCTTACTGGCTTTCAACTCTAATTAATGAATTTAAAACAATAGTTTGAATAATGTGTTCATAAAATCTACTTTCTTTACCTCTCTGCATTTCTGTCTCATTTCTTTTTTCCTTTCTAACTTCCTTTATTATTTCTCCCTTATTTATTTTTTTATGAGTTATCTATTTTCATTTTTATTTTGCTAAGTTTCCATAGTAATTTTTGTTTAGAAATTAAATGATTAAAATGTCATCAAATTGGAGATTTTTTTGGAATTTATGTGCTAAGTACTTTAAAACACTATATGTTAGTAATAATAATGTGTATTGATTTCTTCTGTCAATCAGCTCTATAAAGTAGTACAATCATCATAAACAATTAAGACTTTATCATTCCAAAGCGCCAGGGTCACTTCCAGACTATAAGATAAATGATAGGAATCTGTATTGGAGAAGTCCAAGAAAATTAATGCCATTAGTAAGCCAAGGCCCTTTGTTACAAATAAATAGAAATGGCCAATTTCAGTAGTAAAAATAATTAGGTTTACATAAAATTTAAAGTCAATGTGTTCAAAATTGATTATACTTAACCCTTTGAATATCAGTGGCTTTTTCACATATCTTCCCCCCCACACACACACTTGGTGAAATCTCAACAAATTGTGATTATTCTAATCCACATCACTGTCATCTCCCTCCAATTGCTATTAAGTAGTTCCCTATTCTATTGTCCATATATTGAGAAAGTAGAGCATCCAACAATACAGGACAATGATAACATTAGAGTGAGTTTAGTAGCCTGTGAGTATGATGTTTCTCCATGTTCAAAGACTCAGTCTTTTAAGCTTACAATAAGAGAACTTTAGATGTCAGTGTACAAAACTGCTTTAAGTGTTCTAAGTCTCCAGGATTAGTTGGAAGGGAACATTTTTACAATATTTTTGCCAAATGGAACAGTTAAAAATGAAAATTCAAGGCTCAGCTGTAAGTCCTCAAGGAGGTAAAGAGAATGCGTTACTGAGACAAAGAAAACTTGAATGAGTAATTGTGATGGAAAATGAAAGTGCAATTAGCTTGTGATGTACTCACACCACAGGAATTACCTTGTGTAACATCTTCTCCCTTTTAGCTGATGTTTCCTCCCATTGTCCCTTGAATTTGAAACACCCACATTGTGGTTTCTGCTGTGACCAACTTCTCTGAGTTTCACCTCCGTGTGGCTTATATATTCCGACAACAGTTGTGTCTGCCTGGAAGGTTTCCCATTTTGCACATTAAATAGTAACCGTGTATCTGGAAAGCCTTTCACTTCCATAGTCCTTGGGGATGCCTGGCCTCCAAAACCTCATGAATTAAATACAAGAGCTCAGTAATAACAACAATGATTTCTTTTATGTTATGAATATTTTGTAACTTACGAGTTAATGTTTTGTTTATGTTATGACAACTTAACAAGTTAAAATATGAATCACATGGGACCCTGAAATGCATAAGCAGAGACAGTCACTTGTTGCCAAACCTGACAACCTGAGTTAATCTCTGGGATGCACAGAGTGGAGAGATAGATCCAGCTCATTCAGTTGTCTTCTGGTGTCCACACACACGTTGTTGCATGGATGTGTGTATATTTATAAACATGCCTACATTCATGACACATGCACCCATATGAATGACTGTAAAAATTATTTGAAAAAGAGAGAAAACATGCTTTCTGTGGCTCTACAGTACATGTGTACATTTAGGCAATTATCCTCCCACCCACCACCCTGGAAATGCTGAGTCATTGTTTTTCTTTCTCACTTTTTTTTTGGTACTTTATGATCAACCCCTACCATACCTATGAATCAGACAATTCAGGCAATCAGGCAAATCAGGAATTTTGTTTCAGATTGTACAGTTTGTCTTTATTTTAAAATTTACCCTATTATACGTACTTAAGGCAAACACCATTACGTTTTGATAGACACATACATAGAGAAATTTCATATTTCTATTTCATATAGGCACTGTGTTTACTCAAAGCATTTTAAAATCTCCTTTCAACTCTTCATCTCATAGTTTTCATTTCATACATTTTAATATAGTTTACTTTCAACTCTGCATGCTCTTTTCTAGAGAAACACTGTTGTATTTGAAAGGTCTTTCAAACAAAGCAACTACAGGCCCAAATATGTTCTTAGTATTTTATGTGATAAATTATTATTATAATTGCTTCTTCTATACATACATACATATATTGACTAGACTCAATTATATTTTTGTTATACTCATAATAACCTCCCAATCCTCACATATAACCCTCCATGCTCCTTCAATTCCATGACTTCTTTTATCATTAGTTGTTATTGCATTCATATCTATATATTTCTATATTACTACACACATTTATGGTTCCAAATATAATCTGTTCAGTTTGTGTAATGCTACTTGTATGTATGTTTTAGGAATGACTTTCTGTCACTGGGAAACCAATTGCTATAGTTTTTTTTTTCCTTTTTCTTTCATGTGTGTTCATGTGAGAGAGAGAGACAGAGACAGAGACAAAGAGACAGAGAGAGAGTAGGACTGAGACTTTGTAAGTTTTTCCCCATACACTTTGACTTCTCTTATTGTAGTCATTGTTCAGATTATGTTTGGGTAGCATGATGGTAAGACTGTAAATGTGTACCTTTTGATGCTTCTAGTAGATACAATCTCATTGTAAAGCCCCTGATTTTCTGGCTCATACAGTCTTTCAGTCCCCTCTTCTGTAGTGTTCCCTGAGTATTAAATATGGGAGTATTTTGGAGAGGTATCCATTGGGACCGGGCCTTTGAATTTTATGTGGAGTGCCTAGCACTACCCATTTAACATGGTAGATGAGCAATAGAAGGTGCTGCTCTCACTCTTCTATACAAAAAACAATGTGCAATAATCGAAAAGGAGACAATTTTGTGAACCCTAACAACACAAAGTGAATGAACTCAAGAGGTTATGGAAAAGGATTCTTTTATTATTTTTATTTTTATTAATTATGGTTTATTCATTTCTTATCCCCCCTGTACCTCCTTCCCCTCCCTTCCCAATCCCACATTTTCTCCCTCTTCCCCACCCTTACCCCTTCCCTAGTCCACTGATAAGGGAGGTCCTCCTCCCATTCTTTCTGATCCCATTCTATCAGGTCTCATCAGGAGTAGCTGTATTTTTATACTCAGTTGTCTGATGGAAACCGTGAAGAAAACCTGCCAGGAACATAGACCACATAGAAGCCAGCACAGCCTAATACAAAAGGTACTCTACAGGGACACCTGCCCAGCAACTTAGTTCCACTTCAGTCTGAGGTGATCCAGCAGTTAACCCCTCAGCCAGGATTATTGTTTTATAATATCTGATGGATTCCCCAAATTTTGTCCTTTTAAAACTTTTCTTCATACTAAGATGCCTCCTTTGTTCTAGTTTGCATGAAACCATGCATTTAGTCAGCAGTACTGCAGGAACCAGACTGTGGAGATACAACTGGGGTCCTAGCCCTTAAGAAGTAGAGGCAGGAGGATGAGAAATTTAAGGTCATCTCAGATATATATTGAGCTCAAGGCTAGCCTGGGTTACATGAGACTCTCCCAACCAACCAACCAACAAACAGACAGTGAAAGGGAAAGAAAAAGACAGTGGGAGGTAGGAGTGGAGGTGTTAAAAGAACTAAAAATGGTAAGGTGGCTTACCTTTTTACTTGCAAAATGGAATATACTGAGGCAAAAAAATCATAGAATCAAAGCCTTCTTAAATTACAAAATGACACTCTTACAAGTAAATTATTGAATAAGTAAAACAAAGGAAGAAAGAAAAAATGCTAACATAATGTCTATCCAGAGATGGCTGCAAAGGGAATACTCTTGTTATTTGTGAACCAGATATTTTGTGTTTTGTTGTTTTATTTTGTTCTGTTTTTACTCTCAAAGACATCTTCATGCTTCTCATGGCTCCTCTCCTACAAATCCCCATACTTTGGTGACAGTAATTTCTGTTATTTTCACAATAATGCTTTTTAAGTAGCATACTAATTATACCTTGCTGGATTTCTTACTCAACCTTGAACATCAATATATTCTTGAAAAAATGAACATCTAGCCTAGTTTATATGGTTTACGACTTCTGTGTAAAATAATAATAATAATTGTATTCAATTTACTGTGGAGGTCAGATTCACAGATTGAGGTCATTCACAAAATTTAAATAATTACAATAATAGAAGCAAGGAATTATTTATTAATGCATTATTTCCTACAAAGATGGAGTATACACATAGAAGTAAAATATAAATAATAGCGAAGACAAGACAAAATAACTTTTACTAAATAATTACTCATCAAAAGGTAATATTGTTAGCACATTATCTGAAGTCCATTGTAGTTCAGTGAGTAGGCTATGTAGTTCTAAAACTTCTTGCTGAGCAGTGAGCACCTGATGATTTGGACGCAAGGCCAGACATTTTCTTTGGTTGTGACCCACTGATTAGCTCACCACTCTCCGGGAACAGTTACAAATCAATGGGCACACAGAATGCTATGGTTAAATCCAGTGGGTGAAGAACCAAAGCAAAAATACATAAATGTAGAAAGGAATTCCTGTGTATAGGGTGCTATCAAAAAGGATGGAAGGAAGAAGGAGGTCACAGATATTAATCAGATGCCATCAGCTTTTGCAGATATTCTTAACAAGCATATTTAATAAAAGAAATATGCTGCTTTAAAATTGTTAAGGGTTAGATATACACCCTGAATCATCAGGGAAATACAAATCAAAACGACCCTGAGATTTCACCTTACAACCATCAAAATGGCTAAGATTAAAAACTCAAGTGACAACACATACTGGAGAAGATGTGGAGAAAGGAGAAGCTTCCCGCATTGCTGGTGGGAAGGTAAACTTCTAAAACCACTTTGGAAATCAATCTGGTACTTTCTCAGAAAAGTAGAAATAGTGTTTCTTAAAGATCCAGCTATGGCATTCCTAGGCATATATCCAAAATATGCTGAAGTAAACAACAAGGACGTTTGCTCAACCATGTTTGTAGCAGCTTTATTCATAATAGCCAGAAACTGGAAACAACCCAGATGCTCCTCACCTGAGGAATGGATACAGAAATTGTGGTACATTTTACACAACCGAATACTAGTCAGCGATTAAAAACAAGGAAATCATGAAATTTGCAGGCAAATGGTGGGAACTAGAAAAGATCATACTGAGTGAGGTATCCCAGAAGCAGAAAGACACACATGGTATATATGCACTTATAAGTGAATAGTGGACGTATAATATAGGATAAACATACTAAAATCTGTACACCTAAAGAAGCTAAGCAAGGAGGACCCTGGGTAAGATGATCAATCCTCACTCAGGGGGACTTGACAGACATGGGAAGAGGGGGAAAACAGGCAATAGGAGAGTAGCCTACATCAGAGGGTCTTTTAAAGACTCTACCCAGCGAGGTATCAAAGCAGATGCTCACTCATAGCCAAACTTTGGGCAGAGAGCAGGGAATCTTATGAAAGAAGGGGGAGATAGGAAGACCTGTAGGGGACTGGAGCTCCACAAGGAGAGCAACAAATCCAAAATATCTGTGCCCAGGGGTCTTTTCTGAGACTGATACCTCAACCAAGGATCATGCATGGAGATGGCCTAGAACGCCTGCACAGATGTAGCGCATGGCAGCTCAGCCTCAAAGTGGATTCCCTGGTAATGGGTACAGGGACTGTCTCTGACATGAACTCAATGGCTGGCTCTTTGATCACCTCCACCTGAGTGGGGAGCAGCCTTACCAGGCCACAGATAAAGACAATACAGCCAGTCCTGATGAGACCTGATAGGCTAGGGTCAGACGGAATGGGAGGAGGACCTCCCCTACCAGTGGACTTGGAAAGGGGCATGAGAGGACATAAAGAAGTGGGGGTGGGATTAGGAGGGAATGAGGGAGGGGGCTACAAAGGGGATACAAAATGGATAAACTGTTTTTATACAAAAATAAATCTAAAAAAAAAGAGTTAGATATAACAGCACAGTTGAGTAAAGATTTTCTGAGTAAGATACTAAAACCTCTGTCATATGTAACCAGCAACATGTATGGCCAGACATGAGCCATGCTTACCTTTAATCATTTGATTTTTGCAAAACATAATGCAGATATTTGCATGTTTTGTTAGAAAATTTGTAATAGCCTATTTAACTTATTTGAATACACATACAAATTGATTATAAGCATTACGTCATAGATATTAGAACACATATACTAGAAATTATGACCTACCATCTCTGTTTGGATATAAACTTGATTTCAAGCCATGATAAACATTTATGTATATAGTTTTATTCCACAAATTACACACATTATCAAATGGTAGATAGCATGGACAATATACATATCTTATTTTCAAGAGCATGTAATATTTACCTAACTGGCCTTGTCAGTTATGCTGTTTCATCTTATAAAGTAAAATAATGATGATGCCAATAAGCTGACAGAAGTGTAGTAAAATATTATAAACACTTCGTTCTTTCTGTAAAAAGTAAATGAAAATTCTAAGTTTATATGAGTAGTTAAGACTTAAAAACTGACAGATTATATACAGATAAGACCACTAACCTTGTGATTTTACTTTTTTATCATTTTTATTTCTAGAGGATGCAAATTTTATAAATTTCTTTATTATCTTCTGTAGCAAATTAGAATTAGGATTGGCACATAATCTTGTATATGTATTTTAATATGTAATATTAAATAAGTAATTTAAACAGCATATTGTTAATAATAATCAAGTGATTAATAATTTACAGATTAATAATAATATAGTGATTGTACAGTATTACAGACATTGGTAATGCTCAATAAATTATAATTATTATCATATATCTGACATTTTTATCATCTTCTAGTCTTCAGATAAAAATGTTTAATACATTAAATATTACTGTAAGTGGTAAAACAATAAGTGTTAGACTTTTGAGTGTACTCTCATAGTAATTATTTTCATAACCATACATTAATACCTACCAACTGACAGTTTGCAGAAATGATATATAATTAAATTTCAAGTCAAGGTTTGGCTAAAGCGGTATGTAAAAAACAAAATTTTTTATTACATAAAATCACTAAAAGTTATTCTGAATTCACATGTGATTTATCAGCTTCTTTATGGCATTCTTAATATCTTTATTTCTCAGTGTATAGATGGCTGGATTTAGGAGAGGTGTGAGGACTGTATAAAACACAGCTAAAAACTTGTCCACCCATGTGATATTGACTGGCCAGAGATAGATAAAAATGATGGGTCCAAAGAACAGCACAACCACTATGATATGGGAAGAACATGTAGACAGTGCCTTTGACGAGCCATCTTTAGAGTGACGTTGAACAGTTAATAGAATGTAAGTGTAAGATATGAGCAAGAGAATGAAACAAGTTGTAGCTAAAACACCACTGTCAGATTTTATTACAATTTCCAGAGTGTCAGTGTTCATGCAGGCTAATTTCATCACCAAAGGGATATCACAGAAAAAGCTGTCTATCACTCTAGGTCCACAGAAAGGCAGCTCCAAAATCAAAATCAGTTGACTCACGGCATGCACAAATCCAATGATCCACGATATCAAAACGAGCCAGATGCACTTCTGCCTGTCCATGATGCTGCTGTAGTGGAGTGGCCTGCAGATGGCCACATATCGGTCATAGGCCATTGTTACCAGAAGCACCATCTCACCTCCTCCAAAGAAGTGCACACCGAGGATCTGGCTCATGCAGCCCCCAAAGGAAATGAATTTATTATCTTTTAAGAGGTCTATGGTCAGTTTGGGTGTATTTACTGAAGAAAGGCAGAGGTCAATGAATGAGAGATTAGCTAGCAGAAAGTACATGGGTGAGTGGAGACGATGATCAGTGATGATTACTGTCACGATAAAGATGTTGCCTACCACAGTTACCAGATAGAGGATGGAAAATGGTAGCAGGAGGAATGTCTGAAGTTTTTTTGAAGTACAAAGTCCTTGCAAAATAAACTCAGACACTATGGTCTGGTTAGTGTCTTCCATTTATAAAAGAACATTAATGGCAGAAGGGGGTAGGAAGTAAGAACTCCTTGAATTGAAACAACTTTTTGCTAAGAATCAAGGAAGCAGAAAGAATGCAAATTGAAATCTCAATAACTTATCCATCCAAAATTTAAAATATGTCTTTTTCTGTTTCTATATTGTCTCTGAGCAGGGAAGATTCCTTTACGTAGAATGATAGGCTAATAGCTTCACGTACCTGAAATACAGTAAGTATAATTTCAAAATTAGTATATCATCTCACATTTTCTAAGCCTTACAGATACCTTTTCTGCATAAAATCAGATAATTTCCTTTGATAAATATGTGAGACATAGTTGGAGACTCTTGACCATCACAATTCCAGAATGACAATCTATTGACATTTTTCAAACATAAACTCAAATTTCCTGGGCACAAACCTTTTTTTTTTTTTTTGCTTGAATATCAACACACATAATTAGACCAAGTTTACTAAAAAATATGGAAAAGACTATTTAGCAAATAAATTGATAACCCAGGTGCGAAGGATATATTGTCAGCAGTATGTCTTTTCTTGACCTTTTGCCCTAGTCATTGAAATATGTCTCTGAACAGTCATATATTGCTGGGTTTAATAGATGTTACTTAATGTCATATACTTACTGGATTTCACTTTTAAATAGTGAGATTTCATGTAATATTTTGAACTCTGTTCATGAGAGCTTTTTACCCTGCCTTTCAATCTTTTCTTCTTTTCTTTCCTCTTTCTTTCCTTTCTTCTTTCCTTGTTCCCTTCTTCCCTCTCTTCCTTCTTCCCTCCCTCAATCCTTTCATTTTTCCTTCCTTCCTTCCTATATTTTCTCCATTTAGTCCTCATTTTCATTTCTGTTTTTTTCTTTACTTTTTTTAAGTTTCAAACTGGAAGATTAAAAATTCAAACTATTAACAGATATTGTGCAATTTCTGTCAAGCACTTTAAAAACCATCTTACTGAAAATAATTTTATTGATTTTCTTGTGCAAATCAGTTACTAAAGTAGTAAAACTGGAGAACAAACACATTTGTCAGTTTCCAAAGCACCAAAATAGCTTCTGGACTAGTAGATAATTGATGAGACTTGATTACGAGAATTTCAAGAAAATTAATGAGAATTCCTTTTATTGGTTTTGTGAGTTATTGAGTGAATTGTGGTTATCCTAAGCATACCCATTCTCATATCCCTCTGATCTCTATTAACTACTTTCCTACTACAGTGTCTGTTTTTTGAGAAAATACAGAATCTAATAATAAAAAAGATAATTAGATAACATTAGAATAAGTTAGAGTAAGTTTAGTGGCCTGTGTACACAATACTTCATCAATCTGAGATACTTGGACCTTGTAAGAGTATAATTAGAAATCATTAGATGTGAGTGTGTAAAACTGCCTTAAGTGCCCAAAAGTCTCAAGAATTTATTGGAAGGGAAAACTTGTGCAATACTTTTTGTCAAGCATAACAATTACAAAAACAATATTCACAGTAATGTCATCAAGGAAGTAAAAACATGCTACAAAAACAAACAAACTTTCAGTGAATAGTTGCAATGAAAGTCCAACAATCATTTTATGATGTACTCACACTAAGGGAATCACCTTGTGACTAGGTCCTTCCTTTTGATTGAAGTTTCCTCTCATTCTGTGTTTCTGCTGTGACCAGTTTTGCTGAGATTGTTTCACCTCAGTGTGGCTTATATACAATGAAAACAGTTCTGTTTGCCTTGGAAAGTTTCCCATTCTCAGATTAAACAGGACCAAGCAGTTGGAAAGACTTCTGCTTTCAGAGTCCTTAGGGATGCCTAGCCTCCAACTTTTCTTGAATTTAATACAGGAACTCAACAATAAAGAAAAGGTTCCCTTTCATTTCATATTGTAATGTTTGCATTAGTATTTTGTATGAGTTATGAAAACATACATGTTATAAGATGAACAATATGGGCCAATGAGTTGCTATAGCAAATAAAGTCACAAGATACCAAACCTGATGACCTGACTCAATCCCTGTTACTCACAAGGTAGAAGGGGGACCACCTCCTTCAAGTTGTTTTCTGACTTTCATACATGTGATTTTGCATGTATGGGAATACATATGTAGACATGTCTACATAGTGGACATATGAACATACACGTAAATAAATGTAATATTTACTTTTTAGATTTTATTTATATATTTATTTATTACAATTTATTCACTTTTGAATCCCCACTGCAGCCCCCTCCCAGCCCTACTCACCCTTTCTCTTCTCTCCCTATGCCCTTTACCAGGTCCCCTGATAGGTGAGGACCTCTTCCCCTTCTATCTTACCCTAGTTTAATAGGTCTCATCAAGGCTAGCTGCATCATCTTCTTCTGTGGCCTGGCAAGGTGGCATTTATCGCAGTGGATAATGCCACCTGCAGAGGGGGCGTGATCAGAGAGCCTGTCACTGAGTTCATATCAGAGACAGCCCTTGTGCCCCTTACTAGGGAATCCACTTGGAAACTGAGCAGCCAATGGGCTTCCTTTGAACAGTGGTTGTAGGCCCTCTCCATGTATGGTCTTTAGTTGGAGTATTGGTCTCTGCAGCCCTCCCTCCACTCCTGTGCCCAGGCATTTTGGTTACTCAACTATGTTCATAGCTGCTTTCTTTGTTGTATCCAGAATCTGGAAACCTAGATTTCCCCCAACAGAGGAATAGACTGAGAAAATAGGCTACATTTACACATAGAATATTACTATGCTATTAACAACAAGGAAATCATGAAATTTGTAGGCAAATTTTGGGAACTAGAAAAGATTATCCTGAGTGAGCTATCCCAGAAGCAGAAAGATACACATGATAATACTCACTTATAAGTGGATATTAGACCTATAATATAGGATAAACATACTAAAATCTGTACACCTAAAGAAAGTAAGCAAGAAGGAAGACCCTGGGTAAGATGATCAATCCTCACTCAGAAAGGCAAATGGAATGGACATTGGAAGAGGGAGAGGACAGGGAACAGGACAGGAGCCTACCACAGAGGGCCTTTCAAAGACTCTACCCAGCAGTGTATCAAAGCAGATGCTGAGACATATAGCCAAACTTTGGCCAAAGTTCAGGGAATCTTATGAAATAAGGGGGAGATAGTAAGATCTGGAGAGGACAGGAGCTCCACAAGGAGAGCAACAGAACCAAAACTCCTGGACCCAGTGTTCTTTTCTGAGACTTTTCTTTTCTTTTCCAACTAAGGACTATGCATGGAGATAACCTTGAACCCTTGCACAGATGTACCCTATGGCAGCTCTGTCTCCAAGTAGGTTTCCTAGTAATGGGAACAAGGACTGTTTCTGACATGAACTCATTGGCTGGCTCTTTGTTCACCTCCCCCTGATGGAGAAGCAGCCTTACCAGGCCACAGAGGAAGACAAATCAGCCAGTCCTGATGAGACCTGATAGGCTAGGGTCAGAGGGAAGGGGAGGAGGACTTCCCTTTTAAGTAGTCTTGGAGAGGGACCTGGGAGGGGATGAGGGAAGGGTGCTACAGCTCGGATACAAAGTGAATAAATTGTAATTTATAAAATAAATTTTAAAAAGAAGAAATTAAGGAGAAAGAATTTAAGAATAAATGCCAGAGTGATACCCAAGAAAGCACAAGCATATGGGTGATGAAAATGGCTAAGACAACCCACAACTTGAAAATGCAGTTACATAGAGAGAAATATTGAAGAAGACTCAAGCTGAAATGAAGAGGGAATTGAAAATCTGGATACCTCAATGACAACAACCTCAAAGGAAAGCTTTCCAAGTGGGAGGTGTCAAGCAGAAGGTAGAATATCATGACTCAAAGATAAAGCTGAGGATATGGATCAAATAAGCATGTATTATTGCGAGGGGGGGGGAATGCAAGAAAGGGAACATACAGGAAATTTGGAACACCATGAAAAGATTAAATATTCTAATTATAGGCATGGATGAGGAAGAAGAATTCCAAGTCAGGTCATGGACTATATCTTCAACAAGTTAATAGAAGGAAACCTCCCCCAGAAAAAGGAAACATACACCCACATGGAATGCATACATTCAAGTTTAGGAGGCTGTGCTACACAGTTTTTCAGAGTGTCTATTCCACTTTGTATCAGAGGGGCTGTATATGAACAATCTGGTGCTCTACATCTTCCAGTCTTGTCATTGGCATTTTTGTTTGTTTGTTTGGATACCTACTGTTCATGATATCATGGTATATCCATGATTCTTCACTTTTGTTATTTTTATTAAAATAAAGGCTGAGCACACAAGTGTATGCTTAATGGAAGGAATGGAATGTAAATCAAGAAAAGAGTGCACAAATCCAAATCTAAATAGTTCTTAACAAAAGCTTGTATTTTATTGACTTGTATGATTATTTGAATATGTGGTTTCCAGTATGATACATAGAAAATTTACTGTAAATGAGTGTATGTTTTATATATAAAATGTTAATAAAATAATTGGCTCAGAAAGCAAGAGAGGAAAAATATCACAGTAAAGTTCAATCATGGGCCTGTGTAAGTCCTTTGCATATATGTTATGGTTATGTAGCTTGGTGTTCTTGTGGGACTACTAAGAGTGTGAATGGGGTGTCTCCGACTCATTCTCTTGCTCCCTGAACCCTTTTCCTTCTACTGGGTTGCCTCAACCAGCCTTGAGATGAGGGTTTTTATTGCATTTTGTTTTGCCATATTTGGTTTATATGCCTGCAAGGCCTGCTACTTTCTGAATGGAAAAGAAGGGGGAGCAGATCTAGGGAAGAGAGAAGGTGAAGGAAGTGACAAGCAAGAGTAGAGGGATCAGAAACTGTGGTTTGGATGTATTGTATGAAGGAGGAATAAAGTTTTTGATCTTAGCCATTCTCATGGGTGTGACCTGAAATCTCAGGTTCTTTTTGATTTGTTTTTCTTGAATAACTAAAGGTGTTGATCATTTCTTTAGTGTTTTTCTGTCATTTGACATTCTTCTATTGAGAATTCTCTATTTAGATTTTTATCCCATTTTTTAATTGGATTACTACACTTCTTGAGTTCTTTATGTATTCTGGATATTAGCCCTCTGTCAGATGTAGGGTTGGTGAAGATCTTTTCCCAGTCTGTAGGCTGTCGTTTTGTTCTGATGACAATGTCCTTTGCTTTACAGAAGCTTTTCAGTTTCATGAGGTCTCATTTATTAATTGTTGATCTCAGAGCCTGTGCTGTTGGTATTCTGTTCAGAAAGTTGTCTCCTATGCCAATGAGGTCAAGGCTCTTCCCCACTTTCAAAAGTGTTACCTCAAGATCCAGCTATAACACTCTTAGGCATATACCCAAAAGATGCCCCACCATTCAATAAGAACATTTGCTTAACTATGTTCATAGCAGCTTTATTTGTAATAGCCAGAATCTGGAAACAACCTAGATGTTCCTCAATGGAGGAATGGATACAAGAAGTGTGCTACAATTACAAAATAGAATACTACTCAGCAATTAAAAACAAGGAAATCATGAAATTTGTAGGCAAATGGTGGGAACTAGAAAAGATCATTCTGAGTGATGTAACCTAGAAGCACAAAGACACATATGATATATACTCACTTATAAGTGGACATTAGCCATATAATACAGGATAAACATACTAAAATCTATAGCTCTAAAGAATATAAACAACAAAGAGAACCCTAGGGAAGATGCTTAATCCTCATTCAGAAGAGCTAACAGGATAGACATTGGAAGTAGGAGAAGACAAGGAACAGGGCAAGAGGCTCCCAAAGAGGACCTCTGAAAGACTCTACCCACCAGCATATCAAAGGAGATACTGAGAATCATAGCCAAATTTTGGGCAGAGTGCCAGAATCTTAATGAAAAAAGGGGAAGATAGAAAGACCTAGAGTGTACAGGAATTCCATAAGGAGAACAACAGTGCCAAAATACCTGGACTCACGGGGGGTGGGGAGGCTGCAGAGACCAATACTCCAACTAAGGACCATGCATGGAGAGGATGTATAATCCCCTGCCGATTGGCTGCTCAGTTTCCAAGTGGGTTTCCTAGTAAGGGGTACATGGGCTGTCTCTGACATGAACTCAATGGCCAGCTCTTTGATTACCTTCCCCTGGGGGGTACAGCCTTTCCAGGCTACAGTGAAAGATGATGCACCAACCTTGATGAGACCTGATAAGCTAGGGTCAGATAGAGGGGGAAGAGGTATGCCCCTGTCAGGGGACTAGGGAAAGGGCATAGGGGGAGAAGAAGGAGGGTGTGTGGGTGGGAGGAGATGAGAGAGGGGGTTGCAGCAAGGATACAAAGTGAATAAAGTGTAATAAATAAATATATAAATACATTTAATTTAATAAAAAGAAAAAATAAATTTCAAAGACTACTCCCTTTCACACCTTCTACATCAAAGCCACACTACCTAATCCTTAACAAACAGTTTAACTGCAGAACAACCATTTACATATATGAGCTATGGCGGCCACTCTTATTAAACCACCAGTTTCCAGTCCCTGACTCCCACCAGTTATAGCTATATCAGAATGAAAATACATTTAGTTCAACCTCAAAATTCCTCATTGTCTAAAAGCAGTTTAAAAGTACAAAGTTACTTTTGATACTCAAGACAGTCAGTCCTTTAACTATAACTCTCTCTAAAATCAACTCATGAGATTTGGTTTTCTTTTGCTAACATATGCATTTGATGTATTGAATTGGAGTCATCAAGCTTGACAACACACTCTTTTACCTTTGAGTTGTTCCACTGGCCCCCAGTTGGTGTTTCTTGAAGCACCAACTATATAGAAGCAATTTCAGCGAATTACTAAAATTTAATTAAAATAAAATGCAATAAAAATTAAAATTTAGTAAAATTAAATTTTAATTAAAATTAGAAATCACACAGGCAACAAGAGCTCATTCTATAGTCTACTTATTGGTTAGCAATAAATCCTCATTCCCTTTATGCAAGTGAGAACAAGTTGTATGTAGACTTCAAATCACTTATAAAATAACACTGATTTGAGAAATGAGGATGATGCAGAAAGAATGCATACAAGTTAGAAGCATGCATTCTAGTAGGAATGACACAGCCAATGTAGATATGATGTCAAGGCTACTTACTGTGGCCCCTGCACAGAAAACTGTCATTAATCAATCATCAATCAAAGTGTGGTAGATGTGGTGCTCACCTCCTTGCTGAACTATGAGGTCCTGATGATTCTTGGGCAGGGCCAAATATTTCCTTCAGTGGTGACCCACTGATGAGCTCTTCATCTTCCAGGATCAGTTGCAAACCAATGGACAAACAGAAGGCTCCGGGTAATCTAAAACTCCACATGTTAAAACAAAATACATCAAAATAGAAATGGACTCGTGTGCATGGCTGGGGAAGTGTGTGATGGGAGGAGAAGGAAAGTAAGAGGTCAGGAACAGTTATTAGGTGCAATCAGCTAATCAGCTAATTGAAGGTATTGACAAAGGACACATTTAATAAAATAAAAAATGGTGACTAAAATTTTTAGAGAGTTAAATCTGTAAGTGCAGTTGACATAATTTTTTTTTAATAAAAAAAGATACTAAAACTTTGCCAAATGTTACCCATTCGTTCAAGGTGTTTAGATAGACTTGGGGCTTGTTTACCTGTAATTGATTTCTGGAAAATACAATGAAAAAGATTGCAAGCTTTTATTAGCTTATGTCATGGCAACCTCTTTAACTTATTGGAATACATATAAAGATTGATTGTAACTAGAGTTCAGTGAAATATTAAGATAGGAGATTCAATAAATTATGGCTTACATCTCCTTTTAAGATTTCAAACTATTGTAAATGGGTACAGCAAATAGTATAAAGGATCAAATCATAGATAACATGAACCATGTATGTATATTATATATAATATTTTCAAGAGCATGTAATTTTTACCACACTTTCATCATATAAAGTCCTACTTTCATTATATAAAGTAAAATCAAGGTCAAATAATACTTGGTGGACTGAGGGAAGTGTATTCTAATATTATAAACACTGCCCTTTCAGTTTGGAACAAAAAGAGGGAAGCCATAATTTCATTGCATAGGTACATCTTGAAAATTATTGACAGATATTATCTAAACATGAAGTAACAAGGATTATGATTTAATTTGTAAATCATTTTGATCTCTAAAAGAATGCAGACATTGAAAATATATTAATATCTTCTGTAGTGAAGTTAGAGTTAGGATTGGGATATTATGATGTATGTTTTAAATGCTAATATTGATATGTAATTCAAAGAGAATTCTGGGAATAGTAATAAAGTCAAAGTGAATTTCACAGTGTTGTGACCACAGTAAAGTTTAGTAAGTTGTACTAATTATTATTTTTGTAACATTATCATATGTTCTAATCTTCAAATACAAATAAGCATATGATACAAATTATTACTATTTCTGAGAGTTAAACTAAGAAATACATAGTTTAAAAAGTCTAAATATTAGACTTTTGAATGAATTTTCATAACAGTTATTTTCATAAACTATATATTCATGCAACTAATATCTTACAGAAATGAGACATGTGGAATTTATTTTTGAGGTTAAAATACAGCTAAAATGATATGCTTATAATAAATTTTCTGATCAGATGAGATGTCTAAAAATGATCCTCAAATTTAAAAGTGATTTTTCAGCTTCTTTATAACATTCTTGATGTCTTTATTTCTCAGTGTGTAGATAGCTGGGTTCAGGAGAGGTGTGATGACTGTGTAAAACACGGCAAGAAACTTGTCCACCCAAGTGATGCTGACTGGCCACAGATAGATGAAAATGCAGGGTCCAAAAAACAGTACAACCACTATGATGTGAGATGTACAAGTAGAGAGTGCCTTTGATGTGCTGTCTTTAGATTGAAGCTGAACAGTTAGTAAGATATAAGTGTAAGAGATAAGCAAGAGAATAAAGCAAGTTGTAGCTACAACACCACTGTCAGCATTTATCACAGTTCCCAGAGTGTCAGTGTTCGTGCAGGCTAATTTCAGCACCAAAGGGATATCACAGAAAAAGCTGTCTATCACTCTAGGACCACAGAAAGGTAGCTCCAAAATCAGAATCAGTTGACTCACGGCATGTACAAATCCAATGATCCACGATATCAAAACGAGCCAGATGCACTTCTGTCTGTTCATGATGCTGCTGTAGTGGAGTGGCCTGCAAATGGCCACATACCGGTCATAGGCCATTGTTACCAGAAGCACCATCTCACCTCCTCCAAAGAAGTGCACACAGAGGATCTGGCTCATGCAACCCCCAAAGGAAATGGTTTTATTATCTTTTAGGAGGTCTGTGATCAGTTTGGGGGTAGTTACTGAGGAAAGACAGAGGTCAATGAAAGAGAGATTAGCTAACAGAAAGTACATGGGTGAGTGGAGATGATGATCAATGACAATTATTATCACGACAAAGATGTTGCCTACCACAGTCATCAGGTAGAGGATGAAAAATGGCAGCAGGAGGAAGATCTGAATTTCTTTTGAAGTACAAAGTCCCTGAAAGATGAACTCAGACACCACAGTCTGATTCACTTCTTCCATGTAGTAAATGTGTTTTAATGGGTTGAGAGAGGCAAAGCCTAATAATTCCTGAAACAGAAAAAATAACTTAGTGTTCAGAGTAAAGTATGCAGAGCAAACATTCAAATTTTAAAATTAGCATTACATTCACCTCAAATTTTGTAAAAGTGTTTCTTGTAGTTGTATATTGTGTCTGATCAGGAAGGTCCTTCCTAATTAACGTAGAATGATGTTTCAAAAGCTTTGCACTTCTGAAAGAAAATATTTATATGTACCAAAATGAGCACCTTGTTTAAAATATTAGTAGAAAATATTCTATTTCTTTTTTGACTTTTAAATCTGCTCTCATTGAATGAAATTAGAAATAATTTTCTTAAATGAATATCTGAAACGTAGTTAGAGTCTGTTTTTTTCTGACCCTCATAATTACAGAATGGCAGTCTATTGGTGTAATATAATTCAAACAGAATTTCCAAGCACGAAGTATTGTTGTCTGTGTGTGAACAGACAGAATCAAAGCTAACCTATTACAAAGTATGAGAAAATAATTTATCAAATAAATTGAGGACCCGGGTGCTGAAAACACAATGTTAGCATTATGTCTTCCCTTGAATTTTTGACTCATCCATTAGAGTGTATCTCGGAACAGTCATATATTCCTAGACCTGGTGGATGTTACGTTTTGTCATTTACTGACTGAATTTTAACACTAAACAGTGAGGTTTCATATACTATTCCGAATAATGTTTTAATGGAAGCTAATTTATCTGCCTCTCTTTACATTTTTGGATAAATCATATTGAATTTATGAACTGGCAGTGAAGTATTACTCTTCACATCCCCACCCATTCTCATCTTCTTCCCACTGCATTAATCTGCTTCTCTCCTCTATTGTGTGTAGAAAATAAAGCATCCAAAAATACAAAGGTAATTTTAGAGTAAGGTAAGTGTTCTGTCAGCAGCATGATTTTTCAAGGGAGAGTCTTGTGGCTTGTCGTGTTACAGGAAAGGTTTATTTGATGTAAGTGTATAAAACTAACATTTCCAGAATTCTCAAAGATTTTCCTGAAAAGATGATCTTATATGTTTTTTGTTTGTTTGGAAAATAGAACAATTAAAAGTGCAGATGCAAGACTCTCTGAGTATTACCGGTTGTAAAGAAATGTGATGCTAACACAGAACGTAACTTTTAAAATGAGTATTTGTATTAAAAAATGACAGTACAACAATCACTTCAGGATGTACTTACACGACAGAGATCACCTCATCAAACAGCTTCTCCCAAGTTGATAATGATGCCTCTAAATCCTGCCTGAATCTAAAACTGTGACACACTGTAGTAATGTGATTTCTGTTGTCACCAGTGTGGGCAAAATTTCACCTCCATTTGGCTTATATACATGGATACAAGTCTTGTCTCCATCAGAAATTTTCCTGTTCTGCACTTTAAATTGGATCAAGTCCTTGGGGATTTTCAAATAGAGGCATTGCTCAGTACTTCCTCATTTTCAGCACTAGATTCATGTTAAAATAGTAAAATGCAAAAAAAACAAAACAAAACAAAAACCAGTAAAATGCAGGATAAGAAAGGAAAGTTGCAAAGCCCTCCTCCTTTGCAGCCAGTCCTGAAGATACCTGATAAAACAGGATCAGATGAATGGGGAGGAGGTCCCCCCTATCAGTGGACTTGGAAAGGGGCACGGTGGAGATGAGGGAGGGAGGGAGGGACTGGGAGGGAATGAGGGATCGGGACACGGCTGGGATACAGAGTTAATAAACTGTAACTGATAAAATAAATAAATAAATAAATAAAACAAAAAAAAAGTTTAAACAAAATATGAAATATATGTGTATGTATGGGGAAAAGAAAATCTTGTAAATGGGGTTAAGGCTTCTCATAATATTTCCTATAAGCCCACACCTGTTTGTCTATATCCCCCATTTTTATTCATTATTAGCCAGATAGAGCCAAGTAATTGTGGTAATGATACCTGCTTTTTTGCCCAATGTTGGAATGCTAGTGAATTTAGGTATGCCCTGGTTACTCGCATGCCTCACTGGGTGCCTGTGCCCGTTGATGCCCCTCACGCTATGACTCTCTTCAGACAGAAAAGGGATCTTGGAACTACAGCCACCATTGTTACTACCATCTCATTGGCGGCTGTTGGAGCTACCACCGGGGCATTAGCCATGAGTCATACTGGGCAGACTGCTCAGACCCTGAATAATCATTTAGCCAATGTAGCTCATGCCTTAGTTGTACATAAAGGAATTAATGCTCAACTAAAAGGAAGCTTGATGGTGTTCAATCAGAGGATTGACCTCGTGCAGGAGCAAATTGATACCCTATGGCAAATCGTTCAACTTGGCTGTCAATGAAAATATGCTGGACTTTGAGTCACTAGCATATAACATGAGAATTTTTCCTGTGCTGCAAATCTGTCTAAACAATTGTCGAGCTATATTTTAGGTAATTGGACTGGAGAATTCGATACTATGATGGAGCAGCTGAGAGTGGCCGTTGTCACAGTAAATTCTACCAGAGTGGACGCAGGACTAACTAGCCACAGGATTATCATCATGGATTGCTGCAGCCATGAATCATCTGAAGGAATGGGCAGGCATGGGAGCGTTAGCAGGCCTTCTGGTGTTGGTCTCCTTGGTTTGCCTGTGGTATATATGCAAGATTAGAGTCTCACAACAGTGTGATGCAGCCATGATCATTCAGGCCTTTACAGCCATTGAAGCAGGACATTCGCCCCAAGCATGGTTGAATACCATAAAAAGCTAAAATGTTATGCTCAGGATGCAAGGCTAAGCACTGAACTCAGGGTCAGCCGCTTTGGACCCAGAGAAGAGCATGTCTGATTGCATGCGGGTTGATACCCCAGGTCCCGCCTCTGAGAAAAAGGTATCAGACGGGTCTGATGCTCTTTGGGTGGACGACACCTAAATGAACATCGGTACAAAGTCCCAATTTATTTCTAATATCAGAGATCAGACCTCTACTCTTGCCTGATGCGTCTAAAACAAAAAGGGGGAACTGTAGAGAGCTGCGGAATGCTGTGCCTTAAAGATGGAGCTGGTTTCCGCCTTCCACCTTCCCAATGGTGAGTGCTCTCTGTCATGAACAATTCCACATTTGGCTAAGGCTGAGGATCTGGCTTGCTTCCATGTATGTGGACCTATCTGCATTGCCCACGTGGCATGCCTGGGTTGGCTACCCAGAGGCTATTTAAGCTGTGGGCTGGCTTTCCCCAGGGTCAGATGATTGTTCAAGGTTCCTGAATAAACTGCATTGAAAAAAAAATTTGCTGGCAATGTACAGTGGCATAGTATTAAGTGATGACATTTTTTAAAAAATTAAAAAGTAAACTGTCTTTTTCTGTTACTTGTTTTCTCCTACCTAGCAGTGTATCAAAGTAGATGCTGAGACTCATAACCAAACCTTTGGCAGAGAACAGGGAATCATATGAAAGAAGGGGGTGGGGTTAGTATGATCTGGAGAGGACAGGAGCTCCACCAGGATCAAATATATCTTAGCACAGGGGTCTTTTATGAGACTGTTTCTCCAACCAAGGACCATGCATGGATATAACCTAGAACCCCTGCTCAGATGTAGCCCCTGGCAGCTCAGTAGCCATATGGGTTTCCCTAGTAAGGGGAACAGGGACTGTTTCTGACACGAACTCAAGAGCTTGCTCTTTGACCCCCCGAGGGAGGAGCATCCTTGCTAGGCCACAGAGGAGGACATTGAAGCCAGTCCTGATGATACCTGTTAAGCTAGGGTCAGATGGAAGGGGAGGAGGACCTCCCCTATCTGTGGACTTGGAAAGGGGCAGGAGGAGATGAGGGAGGGAGGGTAAATATGGAGGGAACTAGGGAGCAGGCTACAGCTGGGATACAAAGTTAATAAATTGTAACTAATATTTAAAAAAAATAAAATAAAATAAAAATCTATCTCCATCCCACCACTCCATCACTTCAGATACATCTGAAATGATAACTATGTATGAAGGAATGTTGCATGCCTATGTATGGTCTCTGGTGTATTATTTGCAGCAGACATTATCTACTGAGGTCTACAGACAGAAACTGGTATATCTACATCATATGCATATGATGTAGATGTATATATATTTATATATGTACAAACACATACACACATGCAGACACATGTGACAGGATATTATTATTGCATTGCTACTACAACAATAACAGCTACTACTTCTGCTCCTAGTATTACTGATAATAATAAAGAGCACAGTGCTGTTATTTATGACAATGTGGATGAATCATAAGGCTATTCTGTCTCAGAAGAATAAATGCTGTGTAGCTTCTTAGGTGAGGAATTTAAAGCAATGAACTTCAGGAGTAGAGAATAGAATAGTGGTTACTTGGGGCTAGAGAAAGAAGACAATAAGGAGGAATTTCATAAAGATTTAATTATTTTACATGAATAAACTTCCAAAGATCTGTTGTACAACATAGTGCAAATAGGTTTAATAAGACATCACTGTGGAATACTATAGGTAGGATCCTGTAGATGGTACAAGGGATAAAGTGTCTGTCACTCAACCTTGAAGCTGAATTTACATCTCAGAACATATATAAAGCCAGATGAGGTAGCATACATCTATAATGACACAATTTCTATGGAAAAAAAATGGGAGCTGGAAACAGGAAAATCTTTAGAAGCTAGAGCCAGCTATACATACAGAGTGGTCAAGAACTGCAGAGCCTGCCTTAAACAAGGGGGAAGGCAAGGACTGATACACAGTGCTGTACTCTGATTTTCACAGATGCGCAGCATAAAATGTACGCAGACATACACATCATACACCCCACACCACATACTCACACACCAACTACACACACACACACACACACACACACACACACACACAGACAAACACACACAAGCCACTCCTAAAAACAACAACACAAAGTAAATAGAAAAAGGAAATTCAGGAATGGAAGTGCATTTTCAGATGGAATTGTAGATATAAAGCCATACCATTCTATACATTAAAGGCAAAATGCATGGTTACTGCATATCAGTTGTACCTAAACAACACTGTTATGTTTAACAAAGCTGATAAATAGAAAATGTATAATTATTGATTCTATAGAAGAATATAATGTTCTTCTATTAGATTTATATCTTCCACATCATAAAACCACATATCAAGATGTTATGTCTGTCCCAACAGAAGCTATTTCATATGTATATGTAGTAATAACAGTCCACATTGGCACCCTGCCATTGTTTTTAAGACTGAAGAGATTATATGAACTCTTTCTTCATTTGACAGGTGAACATTGCAGGGTTGTCAAATCCTGCTCAGTGCTCCCTTTAGTTGACTTCAGAAATTCAAGTTTGATCAAACAGCATATTACTTTTCTTTCTGTAAGTGATTAGAGTGTGGTGTACATTAAATAAATAACCTATTAGTATTTACAAATACAACAAAAATCTCTGTAGTAGAGTACAGAAAAAGAATAATGAAAAATTATTTTTTGTATATTCATACACACATAGATTATATTATATATACATACAATATATATGTATATGCATATGTATATACATAAAATAAAAAGAATACAATATATCACACTTTAAGATTTTTGTTTGTGTTATGATGACATACAGATTAAATGGGCCACTGAGATGTCTCAGCAAGTAACCTCACTTGTTGCCTGATGACCTGAGTTAAGTTATCAAACTTAACTGTTTGCCACATGGTAGAAGGATATCCTTAAGGTAGTCCTCTAGCCTTCACATGTGTGTTGCTGCATGAATAAATGTGAAAACATAAACATACACATACCTATATCCATGTGGGAATGCACACACATAAATATATTTTTTTGAAAAAGGAAACGTTATCTAGTTTCAATTTTATAGTAGTGTATATACATTTAGACAACAATCATGGCATCAGAAAATGACAACAAAGCCATTTATTTTCTCCTACACTCTCTTTGGTACTATACGTTCAACCCATACCACATAAATGACTCAAAGAAATAACTTTATTTTAGTGTGTATAACTTTGCTTTTATTTTACATGCATTTATTGTATATATTTAAGGTGAACACTATTATACTTTAATATACATCCATATAGTAAAATTTCATATTAGTATTTTACATGGACACTCTGTGTGCTTTAAAAATATCTAAAATTCTCTTCAACCTCTCATCATTTAATATTGCTCTATTTCCTGTAATTTTAATTCAGTACAATAATTTTCTGGAATTATAAACCATATAAAACTGTGAAATTATATACATTCTCCTATTTTCTCTCTGCTCTACTATTGAGGACCACAGTTCTACTATTTTCCCATTGGTTCAACTTTTTAAGTCTTTGTATATAAGTGAGAGCACACCTTACCTTTTACTTTGTGTCTGGATTTTATGTAGCATAATGTTCTCCACATTCACCAATGGTATTATACGCTTCTCTTTAAAGCTTAAACAGCTTGGCACAGTACACAGTTCATTACATTATGTACTCCATATATTATTTATTTCATATTTAACAGTATATTTCATCCATCATATCTGTATCACTTATTTAACCTTTATCAAGCAATCATTTTAAAAAATGAAAAAAAAATAAATTTGCTCTCTTTGTAGCCTAAAGTTAAATTAAACTTACTATGTAGCGCAAATTTACTTGAAACACGTGATGATCATCTTGCTTCAGTTTCCAGGGTATTGAAATCACAGGGATATACTATTTTATCCAGTACACCAAATTCATTTAAAATATTTATTTCATTTGTTTGGCCCTAATAAGTATATTGTATTTATTATTATTATTATTATTATTATTATTATTATTTATTACAATTTATTCATGTTTTATCCCAGTTGTAGTCCCCTCCCTCATCTCCTCCCAGTCCCTCCTTCCTTTCCTCTTCTCCCATGCCCCTGCCATAGTCTACTGATAGGGAGATCCTCCTCCTCTTACCTCTGACCCTAGCCTATCAGGTCTCATCAGGATTGGATGCATTATTTTCCTCTGTGGACTGGAAAGGCTGCCCCCTACCCCTGCAAGTGGAGGTGATCAAAGAGCAGGCCACTGAGTTCATGTCCGAGACAGCCACTGTTCCTCTTACTAGGATACCTACTCGGAGACTGAGCTGCCATAGGCTATATATATCTGAGCAGGGGTTCAAGTTAATTCCATGCATGGTCCTTGATGAGTATGAGTCTCTGCAAGGAACTCTGGGCCCAGATTTCTTGCTTCTTTTGTTCTGCTTGCGGGGCTCCTGTCCACTCCAGGTCTTTCTATCTCCCTCTTCTTTCATAAGATTCTCAGCATTCTGCCCAAAGTTTGGCTATGAATCTGCTTTAATACCCACCTGGGTAGAGCCTTTCAGAGTCCTTCTGTGATAGGCTCCTGTCCTGTTCCCTGTTTTCTTCCTCTTCGGATGTCCATCGCATTTGCCTTTCTGAGTGAGGATTTAACATCTTACCCAGGGTCCTCCTTCCTGCTTAGCTTCTTTAGGTGTAGATTTTAGTATGTTTATCCTGTATTATATGTTTAATATCCACTTATAAGTGAGTGTATACCATGAGATTTCACTTTACACCCATCAGAATGGCTAAGATCAAAAACTCAAGTGACAACACATGCTGGAGAGGATATGGAGAAAGGGTAACCCTCCTCCATTGCTAGTGGGAATGTAAACTTGTATAACCACTTTGGAAATCAGTCTGGTGCTTTCTCAGAAAATTAGGAATAGCACTTCCTCAAGATCCAGCTACAGCATTTGTAGGCACATATATAAATATGCTCAAGTAAACAACAAGGACATTTGTTCAACCATGTTCATAGCGGCTTTGTTTTTAATAGCCAGAATCTGGAAACAACCCATATGTCCCTCAGCTGAAGAATGGATACAGAAATTGTGGTACACTTACACAATGGAATACTACTCAGCAATTAAAAACAAGAAAAATCATGAAATTTGTAGGCAAATGGTGGGAACTAGAAAAGATCATCCTGAGTGAGGTTTCCCAGAAGCAGAAAGACATGTATAGTATCGATTTCATCTTAAGTGTGAGTGTTCTGTCTGCATGTATGTGTGTTCACCATGTGTGTGCTAGTGCCTGCAACAGTCAGAAGAGGGCATGAAATCCTGTGAACTGGGGCTTTGGATGAATACTTGAGAGTAACCATGTAGACACTGCCTGGTTCTTTGAAAGAGTAGTAAATGCTTGTAACCTCTGAGCCATCTCCAGACCTTTACCAACTGAAAGGATTATTCCATGACACAGCTTGTGAATAATATCTCAATGCATATGAAACTGCAAATCTGTTAATGTATGTTTTATTTTTTAATGTTTATTTAACAGATAATTTTTCAGTCACATAATATAGATTTTGTGTCCACATCTATGCTGTGTGTGTGTAAATATGTTTTCATATGTATGGGCACAGGTGTGTGTATGCAAGTGCACATTTTTGTGTGAGTACCACTGTGTAGGCATAAATTTGACATGGTGTTTTTTTTTTTTTTAATCACTTTCTCTCTTAGACCCTGAGGCAGATCTCTTGCTGAACCTTGATCTTATCATTTTGGGGAGTCTGACTAGACCGCTTGCTCTGGAGATTCACTGTCTCTGCTTCCTTCAGGCCAGGCCCATCCTGGATCTTATGTGGATTTGAGAATCTGGTCTTCACTCACATGTAGCAAGCACTTTCTGTTTGACGTTTCCCCAGTACTAGTAGTTCTTATTGTAACATTGGAGAAACTTCCATATTATTCTCTACATTGGTTCATACAAGTTTGTATTCCTATCAGCAAGTTAGGAAATGATTTCTCCATAGTTTTATCATAAATCATATTTATCAGTTTTGGTAATAAATATTTGAGAAGGTATAGGGTGTTATGTCATCATGGCTTTGGTTTGGATTTTCACAGTCACATCATATGCTCTCTTTTGATTTGAAGTTTCTTCCCTCTGCATTTGGGATTAATCCGTGCTGTTGTATGAGCAATTTCATTGTGCTGCTTTTATTCCATTTTATGCACGTCTATTTATCTACTCCCCACTTCAGTACATTCCAGTTACGTCTATTATGTAGCTGTTGGTAACAAGGCAGTGTAAATATTCATGTGCTTGTCACACATGAGGATTTTTTTGTTTAGGTACATGGTTAATAGCTCCTGTGTAAAACGACTTATTTTATCTTTAATGTTGTCACTCTTTTAAATAATGATGCTTATAATATAAGATTACTAGCCCATATCAACTCAAAGAAAGTTTTCCAATTGTATTTAATACAATAAAAATGAAAGTGTCTTAAATGTAATGTCTAATTCCATATGGACTAAGCACAGTAAGGTATATAGTGTTTATACGTAAAAACACGTCTCTATCTCAATAGGAGGAAGAAATAGTTTATTCTAAAGCGAAATTTTAGTGATCATAGCCCAGGCCCACAGCTTCAAGTTGCTTAAAACCATGTCCCAATGTAATAACAGTTTTATGAAGTGTTTTTGACAACAGAACGAAAAAGAGTCATGTAACCAGGGCTTAATTAAAATACATTAATGAGGACATTAGATGGGTAATAGCTCTATTAATCACCTAATAGGTTGTCTGATGATATGTCTTTTCCTTTTGGTGCTGGTGAAAGCTGTGTCTTCTTTTTATTGCATTAAAAATAAAAAAAAATATCTAGCACTCAGATGGTTGAATTTTAGATCAATAACTGAGGTGGCCAATGAATGGCTCATAAGTGGTCTAATGACAGTAAAATACAATTTGGCTCTGAACTGTTAACATTCTAACTCTCCAATAGCATAGAAGTTCCACTCAGTAAATAATATTTGTAGAATATGTTTTTCAGATTCTCTCTCTCTCTCTCTGTCTCTCTCTCTCTCTCTCTCTCTCTCTCTCTCTCTCTCTCTCTGTGTGTGTGTGTACATGTATATGCAGGTGTCCTAGGTCTGATTCCCTGAAGCTGGAGTTAAAGTTGTCTATGAACAACTCAATGTGGTTTCTGGGTACTAAGATTTTCTTAACCATTGTGTCATCTCTGAAGGCCATAGCCTTATAGAGTCTTTAACACAGGCATGTTTATTTCTTTTTTTTTTTTTTTTTTCTGTTGGGAGTTTAGTTCAGAACAGCAATGTTTCAATCATAGCCAAACTGGCAGGTGGTATGTTCGAAACCTAAAATGAAGAAATATAGCCCGAGATGTTGGCAATTACAGGCTATAGACACAAAGCATAGATCACATATTAAAGACGACTGATGTTTAGTGGTTCAGACTGCCTCTTTCCATCTCCCTCTTCAGAAATCTTATGACTCCTCCTTGGATCTTTTCTTTTTGTTTTGTCCTATTTGATTTGCATATTTTTATTTTTATATTATTTTATTACTATCCCTTAGATACCTGTTTGTTTTCTTTTTTTTTTTTTTAGAGAAAAAAAATAGTTTATTTTGGCTTACAGTTTCAGAGAGTTACAGAAAGGAGGTAGATCTGGATGGAAAGGAAGGTAGAGAGGAACTGGGAGGAGTAGAAGGAAGAGAAAATATAATCAGAAAATATTGTATTAAAAAACTATTTCAATAATAGTAAAAAAAAAAAAGATTGCCCTGCATCATACCCATTAAGATGAAAACCCCTTCCTGAAGCTCCTGCTATATTGTCTGTGGTGTTGACAGCATTTTTATCCTTTCAATTATGAAGATCCATCTCAGTGCCTTTTTCTCAAATATGCCTTCCTTTCCCTTGTACATACTTGTATTCTGTGGATCATAGTATTTGTTTATAGATCTAGAAGACTTTATTTTGACCTGTATCTGGCTAGAGCTTTTAACTTCGAACTCATATGCAAATCCACGACCTAGTAAAAGTCAGATGATTTGCATTTATATGGGATCTAACTCTGGTACTTAGAATACTATGCTGGACATTTAAATGCTGCTGCATGCTTATGAATGAAAGACCACCATCAGTTGATAGTTTCTAGAGACTCATACAAAGTAGACAATTGGATATTTTTCAGATGATGGAATGCTCCACACCCACGTATCAGTTAGTGTCACATGATTAAAGTGGAAAAACTTAACTTGTAGATCTGTAAGTTACAGAGGCTTTAGATGATGACTTTCAATTTACTTGGTTATCTTACTTTAGTGTAGTTACATCACATCTGCTTGACCACTTTTCTAGATATTCTAAACTGTACACAGAAAATTTTCTAGGAGACAGATTGGACATGGCAGGAAAATAATGTGAGTGTTCAAAATGAGGAACCATTCAGTATACATTATCTTACAATTGAAATGATTCTATTTTACAGTATCTATATATTCACCATTTGGCATAGCCAGTGGAAACTGTTGATGTGTTACTTCCAAATGATGACTCTGAAACTTTATCTGAATAAGATCTTCACATTCAGATTTAAACTCTGTGTTCTTTTTGGAGAATACAACCTGAATAGCTATTAAAGCAGTCCTAAATACAGAACCACTCATTGTGATGATTCATTTATTTACCCAAACAAATTCTGAGTTCATTTTTGAACATTATAGGCCGCCATTATATCTTCTGTTGTGTTCAAATTATCACAAAACTAGTAAACAAAACATATATTTATCCACAGTGATTTTTTTTCTCTTAAGAAGAACACACTGATATAATCTAACTCCTCAAGGGAACAGAATTAATAGTTTGTGGAAACTGATAAAGGTTGTGAGGTAGTTGACATATGCAATTGATGAAATGAAGTACCATGTGCCTTAGTGGAACTTTCCATTATATAGTTGGATTTACTCTTTCAGAGCTTCCACACATGATGAAGTTAGCAAAATCTGCCAGAATAAGCCCTTTTGCATAATCTTAAAATTGCTATCCTTATATCTTTGTTCCTTAATGTATAGATGACAGGATTCAGGGCAGGTGTGATAGCAAAGTCAGCAATAAATAGGTATTTGTCGACAGATGAATTTGGGAAAGGCCACACATAGAGAAACATGCATGGAGTGAAAAAAAGAACCACCACAGTGATGTGAGCTGACAGAGTGACAAGTGCCTTTGACAAGTCCCCTGAAGACCTTTTCCAGACTGTGACCAAAATGAACACATAGGAGAGGAGAAGCAGGAAGAAGGTCCCCATACTCATGAAGCCACTGTTGGCAGCAACAACAAACTCAAACTTGTCTCCATCTGTGCATGCGAGTTGTATGATTCGAGGGAAGTCACAGTAAAAGCTGTCTACTTTGTTGGGACCACAAAAAGGCAGGTTTATGACAAAAGAGAACTGTGAGAGGGCATGGACCACTCCAGTGACCCAGCCAGCAACCATAAATGAAATGCATATTCTAGGGCTCATGATGCTCAAGTAGCGGAGAGGCTTACAGATGGCTATGTACCTGTCAAATGCCATGGCTATGAGCAGCACCATCTCCACTCCTCCCATGATGTGGATGAAACAGATCTGAGTCATGCAACTGTGGAAAGAAATTACTCTTTGTTCTTTAAGAAGATCATAGATCATCTTGGGAACTGTCGTGGAGGAAACCCACACATCATTCAAAGACAGGTTGGCCAGCAAGAAGTACATAGGTGAATGTAAGTGAGAGTCAGCAATTACTAAAATGACAATGAAGAGATTTCCCAAAATGATTCCTAAGTAGAGCACAGAGAATGTCACCATGAGAAAAATTTTAGTTTCCCAAGAACTAGAGAGTCCTAGAAGCACAAACTCAGAAACCACTGAGTCATTTAGTTGATCCATTGGTCAACTGTTGTTTAAGTCATTTGATGCGAGGAAATGATGAAAGATTGTAGCCAATGGTACTAAAATAATATTTTCCAATTATGGGACTCCTTCATTTTCTGATTCTAAAACTCAAAAGATAAAACATCTGAGTTGCCTAACAAAAGAAGAGTATATAGAAAATATTAAAACTATGAGGATTGTACACCTAAAGAAATGCAGGCATAGTATGATAGAGGGAAGCAAATGGAGTTTCTCCTTTTTATTCTATGACCAGATATTTTGTTGTAGCAGATTTGCCTTGAAGTATCTTTAAATATTTTTCTGAACTCTTTCCTAGATGGTTTCAATGCCCAGCCGCCTCATTTGACAAAATCTATTCATACAGTTTTTGGACTACATTGCAAATTATTCTTTCATGAATTTATTTCACTGTTGAAATGGAGGTTTAGGCTCAATATTACTTTTAAATGCATTTCATCAGTATTTGTTTTTGTAATTTTTTGTAAATAAATTTGTAAATTTATTTTCTTTTTTATTGCTATAAATATTTTTTTTTTCTGCATTGAATTGGGACTGGAGTTAGTGCAGATGGCTGTGAGCAACCCTGTGGATGCTAGGAACTGAAATTGGGTCTCTAAAATCTGCAGGTGGTCTTTTCCATTGACTCATCTCTCCATCCCCAATGGTGAATATCTTTCTATACATTAGCTCCTCACTGTGCTATCACTTTTGGTTTTACTGCTATGTGCTTTTGGATCCTATCCAAGATATGCCTATATCAAAGCTACAAATTTCACTATTATATATTTATATTTCATGTCTTACATGAGTATGTTTCATTTTTTCTATACAGTTTATCATTTTCTATACAGTTACCTACTCAAATTGAGATTTTATTTTAAATCAAGACTGGATTTATCTGTGTAATAGCTATGGCTGTTATGGAATTCACTCTGTCAACCAGGCTGTCCTTAAACTCACAGAGATCCTTCTGCCTCTGCCTCTGCCTCTGCTGTGATTAAAGGTACATGCCATCACCTCCTAGAGATAATTTTTTTAACATTTAGCTCATGAAATTTTTATCATAGTTCTATTAGACAACAGCATTCAGTGGCTTTAAATGTAAACGTGTTATTAGTTTTAAAATTATATATGAATATGTAACCTTTATTAAGTATTTATTTTTTCTTTTCTTTTGAAATCTTAATCCCTTTATTCTCTTCAACTATTCCACGTGACCACCGGTGACACAACACTGTTACTGACACAAAACTCTCAAAAATAAGATTTCCCTTCACCCCATGGTGACAAGTCAGGCAAGCAGGGTTTCCTTTGTGGAGGCAAAGGCTTCTGGGAGCCTCACTTCAGGCTGGGGTATGGGGGTTAGGATGTTTCAAGTCCTCTCTCTGGTTCATGATTCATACCCTGCTCCTTTAGGCATTCCTATCTAACCTCTATGTTCAGCATCAGTTCTAAGTGTCTCCTTAGTGTAGATCGGCTCCACCCCTCTACTATGCTTGCACTCCTTTGCCAGCAGTTGCTAGGCTCTTCCCCTGAGGCCTTAAGAGGGCTCCATGCCCAGTTTGGAACTGGCTGCATTATGCCTTCCACACTTAATTCTGGTGGACCTTTTCCTGAGCCAGTTAGAGGGACTCTGGGCCCTACAAGAGTCTGCTTATGCTGTAGCTGGACCTGAGAGAGAGATGGCTAAGAGAACAGGTCTCACCACAGGTCTCTGCTCTACCATTTTCCTACTCGGAAGCCTAGTCCACCACCTACTACATGGTCCATTCAATGCGGGAATCAAGACCAGAGCCTTCACATGTCTTCAGAACATATGAACATTCTATTACTTATGCTACATCTTAGTCTTCCATAGTCTACAGTCAGCCATGACTATAATGACCACCTGCCGCCAGCACTGATGACAGTCAGACCTGGGTTTGAGGGAATCTGCTCCCAGTTTTATTAAGGATTTTCCCCAATTTCTCTTACTATCTTAGAAGAGGACAAGTCAACTTTTACTTTAGGAGAGTGACTACTCCATTTTATAGGGATACTCCATTTATCAACATTTTTGTCAATATAAAACCAGGCTCCTCCCAGTCTCAAAAGTGCTTGGGACCCTAGAAAGGCCTTCTCTGCAATTGGGTAAGACCTCTTTTTTTTTTTTCTCACCAGGAGGCCTGGCATCCTTCTCCTAGTATTCTAGATTTTGGTGCTTTAAATTCTGAAGGTCATCCCTTTGGGGACAGGATAAATGAAAGGTGATGATGAGGGTTCTACCTTTTTCAACTTTTAGGTAATGAAATTAGAGGTCTCTTCTACATCTTTGTAGGAATGCAGGTCTCCCTTCTGGGCACAGGGTTCCTAAGGAGCCATATCACTTGATGTCTCAGTTCTCCTTCTCTGGACAGTGTGTCACTAATGCTTGCACCAGGCTGGAAACATTCCTTTTGCAACCTGAATATCCAGGAGAGTCCTCCCTGTCCATAAGGGTCTTCTTTTGGGCAGAGATTTTCAGAGATTTTCACTAATCCTGATGCTACTGGATGTTCTTGGGTAGGGTTGAGGATCCCCTTTTCTGAGGAGCTAGGAAGAGGGTGTGGGGAAAAGGAAGGGATGGAGAGGAAGGGATAGAGGGGAAGGGCCTGGAGGAGGAGAGGGAGGGGCTACAATTAGGATGTAAAGTGAACAACTAACTTAGAGATAGGGAAAAAAGAAAAGAAACAAAAGAAAAAGATTTTCAGGTTAGAAAGGCAGGAGAGGGACTTGAAGGAGTAATTGGGAAGGTCAGGAGGGAAGGCAGGTAGGAGTGAAAGTGATGTAACTATATTTCAATTAAAATCATTTAAAAACTAAACTTACAAAAACCGCAAAATGAGGAAGTAATTCAGGATATATATTCCATGTTTTGACCACAGTACTACACTATTCTGATTGGTACTTTAAAATAATACTACACAGTTATCAAACATCCTCAATCAAAAACCTTCCAACTTTTATGCACCTTACCTGTTATAAACTCATTTAAGATAAAAATCTCTGAACAGGTGTCTCCTGTAATTACTCATTTCTCTTGTTGTTCATCTGGTAGCTATCCTCATTTATTCAATAAGTCCTGTCAACCTAATTGCCATAGACAGCTGTTTCTTGAGAAAACTTATATTCTGTATATCTTCTATAGCAATTAATTTTCATTTATTGTTTCACTGTATTTCTCTACATGATTCAGTCCTATTGTTTTTATTTGTTTTTTTTTTTTTGTGCATTTCTCAACCTTTGGCTTCTTGGATTTAAGAAGCTGCTATAAGCATTATTTTCTATCATGTTATGATTTCAGATCCCTCAATTTTTTAAAGGAATGCAGTTTTATTTTAGATCAGGAAAACTAGTTTTTTTTGTACTGATATTTCTATTTTTCTTTGAAAATTGGGCATGTGATGCCAAGTCAGTATCTTTCCTAAATTTATTTATTATCAATGGGGAAAGTGACCTTCTTTGGTCAAAGAGTTACTTTGATCAAGTTTTATATGAGTATTTAATACTACTGCTATTTTTAAGAGTGCAATGGCTATGATGTCATAGAGCCCATGTCCTACATGGAGCACAATGGAAACCAACAAAGCCCAGCACTCTGTAGGCATGTTGAGAAACTTTACCAAAGCCAGCAACATTCTTTTGCAAGATTTCTTCTAGTGATGCGAGTAAACTAAACAATGCACTTCATGATTTGTTACAGACGTGTTTTTTGTTGTTGTTGTTGTTAACTGTAGCTAAATACATTCTGGCCTTTTATTGGCCAGTTTTCTCCAAAACTGCCTGCAACATATCTTCATACTTTTTAATTTTTATACTGATGTGTTCTATACTAACCCTTAATTTTTTTGTATGATTCACACTCACAATAGACCTATCTTGTCATGATACTCAGTTTAAATAATATCTAGCTATAAAACTATTTACCTGCAGCTTTATTTTAGAACCCAGAATAAAGTGTCCAAAGTTAAATATGGTATTCTCATAAACAAATCTTTCTGGAGCTTCAAGTTAATCTGTACAAACCGAACTCATAGTCACATATTCTAGCCATATCTGTTAATATATATTCTTACCATTCTCTAGGACACACAAAACAGACATGCCACAGATGTTGGCTCTTGACATATACTTTCCAAGTTCACAGATTGTACTTTCAAGGAATTTCAGTTGTTTACTTTTCATACCTGCTGTTGATGCTTTTGGTTTTCTTCCTTCATATTTTCCCATATTGAAAATGTAAAGTGATTGCATTGTTTCTCCCTAATGTGTTTCCAATTAACATCAAATAGCACTGCTTAGCTCTACTACTGAAAGCCTTGATGAACCAAGGTCCAGAGCATATTGCACAGAATCCTGAAAAGACATTAGCACAATGTGATTTCCGGTTTTATTTTCATGTATTATGATAATTAATGAATTAACTCATTTATTTATCATAATAATTTTTTACATACTTCAAATTGAACACAGTACCTTGTAAGTTAGTTATGACCCTTGTAAGCTAGGCCAGGCTCGACTATTGCCAAACCTCTGCCCATACATGAACTCTCTAGTGAGTTAGTGTGCTAAGCAATTACTACTGTATACATCCAAATATTGATAATTTATAAAATATTACAAGATAATTTATTATTTATAGTTTAATCCAATAGTTTATGCCTAAATTGTAAAAATTAATAAAAGAAAAGAAACCTGTGAGCGCTATGATGTAATAATGTTTGATAAATACAGATGATTTAGTTCAGCAATAATCTTTTGAAGAGGGAAACAGAAAAAAATCACTTGAAGATCACAGAATTATTTGCCTCAGGAAATTAAAGTTAAGTAAAAAATAATATTTAACCTATCACAGTCACTTAAAACACACAATATATACCCCACCATTCAATAAGGGCATTAGCTAAACCATGTTCTTGGAAGCTCTATTTGTAATAGCCAGAAACAGGAAACAACCCAGATGTCCCTCAAAAGAGGAATGGATACAAAAATTGTGGTACATTTACACAATTGAATACGACTCAGCAACTAAAAAACAAGAAAATCACGAAATTTGCAGGCAAATGGTGGGATCTAGAGAAGATCATCCTTAGTAAGGTAATTCAGAAGCAGAAAGACAGACATGGTATATACTCACTTATAAGTGGATATTAGACATACAAGATAGGATAAACATAGTAAAATCTGTAGTCCTTAAGAAGCTAAACAGCAAGGAGAACCCTAGGGAAGAGGCTGAAACCTCACTCAGAAGGGTAGATAGAATAGACATCGGACTTAGGAAATGACAAGGAACAGGACAGGAGCCTTCCACAGGGAGCTTCTGAAAGGCTCTACCTATCAGGGCATCAAAGGAGATACTGAGAGTGGGTGGGTGGGACTGGGAGGAGATAAGGGGGAGGGTGCAGCAGAGATGCAAAGTGAATAAATTGTAATAAATAAATATATAAACAAAATTAAAAGATACACACACAAAATTAAAATAAAACAAAAGATTACATTTATAAAAAATAAATGACATATGCATTCACTTAAAATTTTTAAACTGAAAAAATTTAAAAATTAAATAAAACAAGAGATCCAACTATGCTAATGGATAAAATGAGTAAAAGAAAATAATACCTAGCAGGGTATCAAAGCAGATGCTGAGGCTTATAACTAAACTTCAGGCAGAGTGCAGGGAATCTTAGGAATGAAGGGGGAGATAGAAAGACCTGGGGGGATAAGAGCTCCACAAGGAGAGCAACAGAACCAAAAAAATCTGGGCACAGGGGTCTTTTCTGAGACTGATACTCCAACCAAGGACTGTGCATGGAGATAACCTAGAACCCTTGCACAGATATAGTCCATGACAGTTTAGTGTCTAAGTGGGTTCCCTGGTAATGGGAACAGGGACCATCCCTGACATGGACTCAGTGGCTGGCTCCTTGATCACCTCCCCCTGAGGAGGGTTGGGGGCAGCCTTACCAGGTCACAGAGGAAGACTATGCAACCAGTCCTGATGAGGGAGGGGGCTACATCTGGGATTCAAAGTGAATAAAATGTAATTTATAAAAAATAAATGGATTTTAAAAAGGAGAAAGAATTTAAGGATAAATGCCAGACTGATACCCAAGAAAACATAAGCATAGGGCTGATAGAAATGATAAAGACGACCCAGGACTTGAAAATGAAATTATATAAAAAAGAGAAATATTGAAGAGGACTCAAGCTGAAATGAAGATGGAATTGAAAATCCGAATAACTCAATGACAACAACCTCAAATGAAAACTTTCCAAGTGTGTGTGTGTGGGGGGGTCAAGCAGAAGGTAGAATATCAGGACTCAAAGATAAAGCTGATGATCTGGATCAAATAAGCATGTATTAAAAATACTACAGGAACACAAAGGAAATGTGGTACATCATGAAAAAACTAAACATTCTAACTATAGGCATGGGTGAGGAAGAAGAATCCCAAGTCAGGTCATGGACTATATCTTCAACAAGTTAATAGAAGGAAACTTCCCCAGACAAAAGAAACACACACACATATATATATGGAATGCATACATTCTGGCTTAGGAGGTTGTGCTACACAGTTTTTCAGAGTGTCTGCTCCACAGAGAGGGGCATGGGAGGAGATGAGGGAGGAAGGGTGGGATTGGGAGAGAGGGAGGGAGCGAGGGAGCTACTGCTGGGACACAAAGTGAATAAAATGTAATTAATATAAAAAATAAAAATTGAAAAAGAATAACCTCGGTAATAATATATGCAACCACTGCAAGTGTGTATATGCTCAGGGGGGCTTTCTGTGATCTCATCAGAAAATTCAGTCTCCTAAAATTATATCAGTTAAATTGTGAGCAATTAAACTAAAAGTAAAATGAGAGGCGGAATAAACAGTAAGAATTAGATAGTTATGAGATCATTTAAGTATGTTGTGACTTATTATGGAAATGTTGGAACATGAAAGAGGAATAAAAATCATAGCTCTCACTGGCTGTCATAAATGCAGGTCAACCATGAGTCCATGAACTTCTGAGAATCTTATCTGATGTCTTACAACAAGATACCTCTTGATGATTAGGAGTCTTATATTATAACATTTTACATATATGCATGTCTGTCTGTGCGTGTTTGAGTGTGGAAACTACATGTGTGCAGGTATGCACAGAAGCCAGAAGATGGTCCTCTTCAAGAGCAGTATGCATTCATGACCACTAAGTCATGTCTTCAGCTCAAGAAATTAGGTTTAAACTTTAGATTAATATTTTTTTTTTAGGCCAAAAGTTTCAGAAACCAATTCCTACTTGTCCTTGGATACTTCCTGAGAGTATGGTAACCCTGTGGCTGCTGAGAGCATGAAATGTTTCTCTGCATTAGTGTTGGAACTATGAGACACAGTGATTCCACAGGGCAGAGGGGTCGCTGAAGAATAAACCTTTTTAACTCTGACCTTGCCGTTCGGTTTCATGTATCTTTATCTAAAGGAAACAAGATGGCAAATGCCAGAATGGGAATTTTGACATTATTGGGCATCACTGTGCATTTCTGAAAATATAGACTAATTAAAAACACACTATTTAAAAATGTGGTATGACCAGATATATATTTTTTCTACATAGTCATGGTAGTAGTTCATAGTAAGTAGAAAAAAAATGCTTTCATTGTAGAGTAAGAGAACAGACCTAATATTTCATTCTTGGCACGCAATTGTATTGTGCCCAATTAAACATTTAGGATTTATCAATATGTGTACCAATGAAGGGATTATAATTAACTATAATTAATTGTATCTTATCTCTTTATCATCAGATTAATTAGTTATGTTAAGAAGAATTACTATTTTATAATTTAAAAACAAGTATGAAAATTAGTACTGAACAATTTTTATGCCATCACACAGTACATCAAAAAGTATAAGAGAAGCACCACAGGCCAGCTCATATTCTATACTCACCACTGACTTGCTGTGTCTACAGTAGGTTACTGACACCTGTTTCTTCATCTGCAGAGACAGCTATTAAGATTTACTAGCTCATAGTTACTTTGGGGACAAAGCAAGTTGCAACAGAATCAAATCATTAGAACTTGTTCTACACTCAAGTAAGTATAAAGAAGTGTTGTCCCATAGGTAACTTTGGTGATAATCAGGAAAGAGACTTATAATGTTTAGATTTGCAGGCACTGATGACTCAAATCTGGCAATGGAAAAAAGCAGCATGTTTTCCCATGTTTGGATAAGATGTCTTTCCAAGACACACTAGGTCCTTCATTATCTTAATTTTTAGAGAGGAAAGGCTTAAAAAACACTTTACATAGCATTTTAACAAAGCAAATAATGTCTGATCAAAATGTAAGAGAATAAAATATTAAAGATATTTGGCACGATGAGTGTGACTCGTGAACTAAGGTAAAAAAAAAAATGAGAATGGTGTGGGAGAATAAATGGTAAAGACAGAACGGGTGAGGCTAAGATATTCCTAAAAAGTATTGGCCAGGCTCACCTCTCACCATTCTCAAGAGAAGAGAAACAGAAATTAACTTTTTTTTCAGTTCATCATTACTACTCACGCACAAAGTTAGAAACACTTATTTTGTGAATGAAACCAATCATCAGGTCTAAACTAAGAACAAATACTCATTTATATGTTCACCATTTCATTTGGCTAATAAGATGGCTGTCATTTTTACCCTAGATTATACAATAGAAATAAGGCTACTTTTCCCCCTATGATTATTTTGGAAAAAAAAAATAAGTTCTATGTTTTTTTAATGCTCAGGTAAGGGAAGGGCCTCCTCCCCTACTATCTAACTCTACCCTATTGGTTATCATCAGGACTGTCTGGATCTTCTTTTTCTGTGACCTATTAAGGCCACCTCACCAGAGGGAGGTGATTGAAGAGTAGGCAACAGAGTTCATGACACTGACTGCCTCTGCTCCCTTAGTAGGAAACCCACATGGAGACTGAGCTGCTCATGGGCTACAGCTGAGCAGGTATTCTAGGTCCTCTCTAAGCATGGGCCTAGTTTGGTTCATCAGCCTATCTAGGCCCTCATGGGCCCAGAATTTTTGACTCTGTTGGTCTCCTTGTAGAATCCCTGTCCCTTCCATGTCTCTGTCTCTCTCTTCTTCCATAAGATTCCCTGCACTCTGCCCAAAGTTTGGCTATGAATCTCAGCATCTCCTTTGATACCCTGCTGGTAGAATCTTTCAGAGACCCTTTGTGGTAGGCTTCTGTAATATTCATTGTCTTCTCCCACTTCTCATGTCTAACCTGTTTGTCCTTCCGAATAAAGATTAAGCATCTTCCCTAGGGTCCTCCTTGTTTAGCTTCTTTAGGACTGTAGATATTAGTATGTTTCCAGATGGAGTTCAGAGCTAAACAGAGAATTCCCAACAGAGGAATATTGAATAGTGAAGAAATACTTAAAGAAATGCTCACCATCCTTAGTTATCAGGGAAATGCAAATAAAAACAACCCTGAGATTTCACCTTACATCCATCAAAAAAGTCAAGTGACAACATATGCAGGAGAGGTTGTGCAGAAAGGAGGACTCTCCTCTATTGCTGGTGGTAATGTAAACATTTACAACCACTTTGGAAATCAGTTTGCTGCTTTCTTAGAAAAGTAGGAATAGTGCTACCTCAAGGTCCAGCTATACCATTCCTAGGAATATATCCAAAGTATACTCAAGTATACAACAAGTGTTGTATGCTCAACTGTGTTCTTGGAAGCCTCATCTGTAATAGCCAGTAATTATCTTTCAAGATGCATGCATATCTGTAAAATGAACCCATCTCAAAAGCCTGGACAGGGCAGTCAGGGAAGAAAAGCTGTAGTGAGTAGGTAAGGTAGGGGAGCATCCCAGTGCCCAGACCCCAAATGGAAGGATGGGTGGGATGAGTTGCACTTGAAAGTTCTATGCACAGGAGAGAGGCAGGCAACCTGAGATTAAAAGTGCAGGTTCCTTCAGCTCAGCTGGCTGCTTTGTCTAGGCTGCCTCCCTGGGCCTCTGTTTGTCCACCAGCAGAAGAAACATATACCACCAGACCGGCAGCTGTTTTGGGAATAACCAATCTGGAGACAGTGCTAGACTCAGAATTAATAATCACCACTGGGCAATATGGAGCAAAATAAAGAGTAATTTTTTTAAAACTTAAAGCTCAGGTAAACTTTAAATAAGTATAAAATGTTATTTATATAAATCTTAGTGGGTATTAGATAAAATTGTCTCTAGACTTCAAATTGATCTTTTTATTTTTTTCCCTGTTTAAGTAAGCATCTTTATTTTTACCTTAGTAGATGCTAAATCTTGCTTTTCTTATTCATATTAGTAGAAAGTAGAAGATCATTAATATCCACTAAAGATTGTCTGGCTTCTTGTAGAAACTTCGGCTGATAAAATTAAATCAGAGAGATGACAGAAAACTCTTCATCCTAGAGGTAAACACAAATGGACACACATACACATGCCTACACACACACACACACATACACACACGATTAACAAAGTCCATGTTATTATTAAAATCACTTTAACTTTTGTTGTCATCAGAGTAGAGTGTGCTACCCTGTTAATGTCAATAGCTGAACAGGTCAGAATTTACTAATTTAAGTGTTAAAAGAAAAAAAAAATCTTTAAATTATTTAGATAATAACAAGATCAATGGTATATGAAAGCCTATGTACTCCCAAGTTAAATTTATGGGCACTTGTTTGACTGTGGCACTGTGTGTGTGTGTGTGTGTGTATAAAACTGCAGCAAATGAGTCACTGGAAGAAAAAATTTATATTTGTGGTCAGTACCCACATGAATAACACATTTAGAACTCTAAGATCCATATTTAGAAGTAAAAAAATAAATGCCCTGGGGGCATATAAAATTAGCTGATTAGATGGAAAGTGATATCTAAATCAAAAAGTTTGTCATATACTTACCTATCTGAATTACTTATGCATGAGTTTCTTCTTGGCTAATAAAACTTGTTTTAGCCTGTGCCTTTACCCTGAGATGATGGTGAACTCATTTTCTACTTTGCCCAACTTTAATGAGAATTTGTTCTCAGTGTAGAATGCAGTATAACAAAGCCTTTTTGTGGAGAAGCTTTGCAACTCTGTGTTTTAAATAGAACACTAACTTGGAAAGGCTGTCTTTAGCATATTCCTGGGGGAACTTCATAGCTACCTACTTTCTCTGAATTTAGCTCTCATGTGACTCTGAAGCTTCATGAAAGTCAGATTAGAGTTAGGCTATTAAAATGTAATAAAGAGTATCATTTAAAACGAAGTGATGGTTAAAACATGTGTTTCTATTCTCTGAAGAGAGTACAACATTATTTTCTCTGTCCATAGTGTTACACATTGAACTAACATATGAACTTCAGGCCTAGGTGACAGTCACAAGTTAAAATTAGATGGACAGTGACAGCCAGGACATACTACCACTGTGGACATGACCTACACACATTTTGAACTTTTTTTTTTCCTGTGATTCTCATAAATAACTAGGTCTCATTGTTCTCAGAATTTAATTAATTAACTTTCTGAAACTTTGTGAAACTCATTTTATGTCTAGCTTTAAATGATAAAAAGATAATGGGAAAGTAATTTATCAGGTATATTAAAAAGTGTCCAGATAGAATACAGGGGATTATTTCAACCTTCTTGTATCTGTTGAGGCTTGCTTTGTGACCCACTATATGTTCTATTTTGGAGAAGGTTCCATGAGGTGATGAAAAGAAGGTATACTCTTTTGAGTTTGGGTGGAAAGTTCTGTAGACATCTATTAGGTCCATTTTATTTAGGACCTCTGTAAGTGTCTTTATTTCCTTATTAGGCTTCTGTCTAGATGATCTGTATTTTGGTGAAAGTGGGGTGTTGAAGTCTCCCACTATCAAGGTGTTGGGATCAATATGTGATTTAAGTTTTAGTAATGTTTCATTTATGAATGTAGGTGCTCTTGTATTTGAGGCATAGATGTTCAGAATTGTGATGTCCTCTTGGTGGATTTTTCCTTTGATGAGATTGTAGTGTCCCTCCTCATCTTTTTTGATTAATTTTGGTTGAAAGTCTATTTTACTAGATTTTAGGATAGCTACCCCAGCTTGTTTTCTGGGTCCTATTGCTTGAAAGACATTTTTACAGCCCTTTACTCTGAGGTACTGTTTATCTTTGTTGCAGAGGTGCGTTTCTTGGATGCAGCAGAATGTTGTAACCTGTTTCCGCACCCATTCTGTTAGTCTGTGTCTTTTTATTGGAGAATTGAGTCCATTGATGTTAATAATAATAGTGACCAATGAATGTTAGTTCCTTTTATATTGGAGTTGGTGGTCTTACTGTGTTTCATTGCTTGTTTTCTTTTAATTTTGTTGGGATATTATCTATATGCCATGTTTTCTTGGGTGAAGTTGTTTTTGTTGGATTAGGGTTTTCCTTCTAGTATCTTCTGCAGGGCTAGTCTACTGTGCAGATATTGCATAAATTTAGTTTTGTCATGGCATATTTTGTTTTCTCCATCTATGTTGATTGAAAGCTTTGCAGGGTATAGTAGTCTGGGTTGACATTTGTGGTCTCTTAGAGTCTGCACAACACCTGCTCAGGCCCTTCTGGCTTTCATAGTTTCTGATGAGAAGTTCGGTGTGATTCTGATAGGTCTACCTTCATATGTTACTTGGCCTTTTTCCCTAGTTGCTTTTAATATCTTTTCTTTGTTCTGTAGATTCAGTGTTTTGACTATCATGTGACATGATGTGTTTCTTTTCTGGTCTAGTCTATTTGGTGTTCTGTAAGCCTCTTGTATATTTATGGATATCTCTTTCTTTAAGTTGAGAAAATTTTCTTCCATGATTTTCTTGAAAATATTTTCTGGACCTTGGAGCCTGGAGTCTTCTTTTTCATCAATTTCTGTTATTCTTAGATTTCATCTTTTTGTGGAGTCCTTCATTTCTTGGATAATTTGTGTTTGAGACTTTTTGATTTTACTTTTTCTTTGAGAGAAGTATCAATTTCTGCCAGTGTATCTTCAACTCCAGAGGTTCTCTCTTCCATCCCCTGTATTAAAAACTGGGGAACAGAACTAAACAGATAATTCCCGATAGCAGAATATCGAGAATTCACCTTACATTCATCAGAATGGCCAAGATCAAAAACTGAAAATTTGCTCAAGTACACAACAAGGACATTTGCTCAACCCTGTTTGTAGCAGCTTTATTTGTAATAGCCAGAACCTGGAAACAACCCAGATATCCATCAACAGAGGAATGGAAATTGTGGTATTTTTACACAATGGAATACTACTCAGCAATCAAAGACGATGAAATCATGAAATTTGCAGGCAAATGGTGGGATCTATAAAAGAGCATTCTGAGTGAAGTATCCCAGAAGGAGAAAGACTATATAAGCAAGTATATACCATGTTGGTATATACTTGCTTATATAGACATATAAGATATGATAAACATAATGAAATCTATACGCCTAAAGAAGATAAACAAGAAAGAGGACACAGGGTAAGATGATCAGTCCTCACTTAGAAAGACAAATGGGATGTGCATTGGATGTATGACAGGAGTCTACTGCAGAAGGTATCTGAAAGACTCTACCTAGCAGTGTTTCAAAGCAGATACTAAGACTCATATCCAAACCTTCGGCAGAGTGCAGGGAATCATATGAAAGAAGGGGAGCTAGTATGATGTGGAAAGGATAGGAGCTCCACAAGGACCAAATATATCTGGGCACAGAGGTCTTTTCTGAGACTGACACTCCACCAAGGACCATGTATGGATAAACTAGCAACTTCTGCTCAGATGAAGCCCATGGTAGCTCAGTAACCAATTGGTTTCCCATAGTAAGGGGAACAGGACTATTTCTGATAGGAACTCAATGATAGGCTTTTTGACCTCCCCATCCCCCAAGGGAAGAGCAGTCCTGCTAGGCCACAGAGGAGGACTTTGCAGCCAGTCCTGAAGCTACCTGATAAAACAGGGTCAGATGAAAGGGGAGGAGGTCCTCCCCAATCAGTGTACTTGGAAAGGGGCAGGGAGGAGATGAGGGAGGGAGGGTGGGATTGGGACAGAATAAGGGAGAGGGATACAGCTGGGATACAGAGTTAATAAAATATAACTAATAATAAAAAATAAAATTTAATTAAAAAAAGTGGCCGACTCTTTTTTTTTTCATTTTAACTATGTCATGGTGTATATTCTCCATACTTATTAACAACATTTGAACTACAGATTTCTCCAAATCCTTACATATTAAAACTGTGCAATATTAGAATTTTTACAGTAACATGGCATTATAGCAAGTTTTTGTTTCATTGAAGATTTTGTATTTTTATTATTTAATTATAGTTTATTGACTTTGTATCCCCCCTGTACCTCCCTCTCTCCTCCCCTCCCAACCCCACTCACCCTCTTTCCCACCCATGTCCCTCTCCCAGTCTACTGATAAGGGAGGTACTCCCTTTCCTTCCCCCTGATCCTAGTCTATCAGGTCTCATCAGGAGTGGTTGCCTTATCTTCTTCTGTGGCCTGGTAAGGGTGCTTCCTCCTCAGGGGGACGTGATCAAAGAACAGGCCAATCAGTTCCTGTCAGAGACAGTCCCTGTCCCCATTACTATGGAACCCACTTGGAGACTGAACTGCCATGGGCTACCATTGTGCAGGGGTTCCAGGCTACCTAGTCCTTGGCTGGAGTATCAGTTTCAGAAAAAAACCCTGTGCCCAGATTTTTTGGATCTGTTGCTCATATAATATAGGATACACATACTAAAATCTGTACACCTAAGGAAGCTAATCAGGAAGGAGGACTCTGGCTAAGATGTTCAATCCCCATTCAGAAAGGAAAAGAGGATGGACATTGGAGGAGGAAGAAAATAGGGGACGGGACAGGAGCCTATCACAAGGACCTCTCAAAGGCTCTATCCTTCAGGTTGTCCACACAGATGCTGAGACTCATAGCCAAACTTTGGGCAGAATTCAGGGAATCTTATGAAAGAAGTGGGAGATAGTAAGACCTGGAGAGGACAGGAGCTCCACAAGGACAGCAACAAATTCCATAAGTAGTGGACTCTGTGGTCACCTCCCTCTGTCAAGGTGTCCTAAGTAGGCCACAGAGAAAGAGGATCCACACAGTCTTGATGAGACCTGATAGACTAGGGTCAGATTGTAGGTTAGGAGCACCTCCCTTATCAGTGGACTAGGGGAGGGACATAGTGGAAGAAGAGAGAGAGAGTTGGGACCAGAAAGAGATGAGGGCATGGGCTACAGCTAGGATATAAAATGAATAAACTGTAATAAATAATAATAATAATAAAGAAAATAATTTTAAAAATTGCCTGCGCATATTACTTTTATAAGATGTCTTTTTGCAATTAATGAAAATGTTCTTTTATTGTGTCTATCCTTTCCGATGTTATTGATTGTAGGGGCAATATTACATACCCCGTTATGCCTCTGCCTAGTACTTTTCCCATGCAGAATGGGAGCATAGAATGCCCAATACAGTTGCAAAGAAAAGACAGGCTGAGAGCTAAGACTACCAGTGTTTAAGTTGTAGCTGAGAAAAAGTGATACAACCTTCTCATTTAAACTTTATTATGTGTTTACTCCCAAGGAACAGACTTCAAATCTAGTCAGAAAACGGTTGGTTAGGTCCATACCTGCCATGCCACTAGTGCACCAGTGGCTACATCTTGACTGTTATTATTTTGAGAAGAAAATTATTATGTGTATGTACATATATGTGACTGTGTGTTTGTGCACTTGTATGCCAGCACTCACTGAAGCAAAAAAAGAAACAATAGTAGCTGAAGTTACAGGAAGTTATGGACCATTTGATCATCAGAATTGAATCCTATTTCTCTGTAATAGCAGCAAATGTTCTTTGTCACAGACCCATGTCTCTGGCTCCTAGATAGCCAATTTTAAAAGTCAGAGTAAAACATAAATAAAATAAAATAAACAAACATTAAAACAAAGGTAAATGTTTGAAATGATTTATGAATTGAAAAATCTGTAGGAAAACACTTATGAGAAGATAGACTACCAAAGCTCTCGTTCATCATATAAGAGAAATGTGGCCCTCTGCCTTCATCAGAGAAACTTCTTACTGTATTTGTAGTAAGTCTATCAGGTCTTACTACAGGTAGGAGTGCAGGTCTTTTAACACAGAGACATATAAATGGCTAAAGTACTGGAAATCAGTGGCAATAGAGGGCTCAGTCCTACATGTACCACCCACCCATCCCTCTTCAGTACTCAGGGAACATTGCAGAAGAGGGGGCACAAAGAATTAAGTCAGAGGCCTGGAAGATGTGCAGCAAACAGGCATCTTCTGAACATGACACAGCTGTTGCTCTCATGAACTTACTGCAGCTGTGGTTATCTGCACAAGAACTGCACAGAATTGGGGCTACCACCATCAAGGATAGGGGAAGGGGCCTGCAAAGGGACTATTGGAGGTTAGAGGTTTCTGGAGGAGGAGATGTAATCTTCTCTAGTGTGTGGATTATAAAGTGTTAGTTGTTAATTCGTGTTACCAAAAATGCATCGGTGTTGTATTAAGGGAAAGAAATAAATGCACTTCTGCTTGGAGTAATTTAATCAAGAATGTGTCCATATTTATATTCTGTACTTCATGTTCCCTGTGTCTTCTGTCTTATGTTTGTCTGTTGTATGAGTCTGAATCAGTGCCTGCCTAAAAGCTTTCTTGTAGACTGCACCAGTGTCGGTGTGTTTACACTTATGTGTGTCTGTCTGTTGTATGAGTGAGTGCATGAGGACTGTCTATCTGTGAGTGATAAGATTCTCATTCTCATGACTTCACTGTGTATTTATGACCACAATAGAAAATATCACATAATGAAGGAATGCACAGAACATTTTTTAAATTAAATTTTTATTTTTATACTAATTACAGTTTATTCACTTTGTATCCCAGCTGTAGCTCCCTCCCTCATTCCCTAAAATCCCACCTTCCCTCCCTTCTCTTCTTCTATGCTCCTCTCCAAGCCCACTGATAGGGAAGGACCTCCTCCCTGTTCATCTGACCCTAGCTTATCAGGTCTCATCATGACTGGCTGCATTGTCCTACTCTGTGGCCTGGCAAGGCTGCTCTCCCCTCAAACAGGTAGTCAAAGAGCCCACATGTCAGAGACAGTCACTGTTCCCATTACTAGGGTACCCACTTGGACACTGAGCTGCCATGGGCTACATCTGTGCAGGGGTTATAGATTATCTCCATGAATGTTCCCTGGTTAGAGTATCAGTCTCAGAAAAGAACTCTGTGCCTAGATTTCTTGGTTCTGTTGCTCTCCTTGTGGAACTCCTGTCTCTCCAGGTCTTTCTATATCCCCTTCTTTCATAAGATTCCCTGCACTCTGCCCAAAGTTTGGTTATGAATCTCAGCATCTGCTTTGATACACTGCTGGGTAGAGTCTTTCAAGGGCTCTCTGTGATAGGCTCCTGTCTTATTTTCTGTTTTCTCCCTCTTCTGATGTCCATTCCATTTATCTTTCTGAGTGATGATTGATCATCTTACCCAGGGTCCTCCTTCTTGCATAGCATCTTTAGTTGTACAGATTTCAGTATGTTTATCCTCTATTATATGTACAAAACTTTTTTAAAAGTTTTATAAGGTTTAATTCACTGACTCAAACTGATCCTGATTTACATGTAGGGAAAATAAAAACATTGTTTGATTATCAACCAATAAATATAAATGGTTGCATTTACCATTCATGGTTTGTTTTAAGAAGTTACTTTCATCTGTCTTTCTAAACGAGGATTGATCATCTTACCCCATGTCTGCTCAATTGATTATCTTTTTTAGGTGTATAGATTTCATTATGTTTATTATATCTTATAGGTCTATATAAGTGAGTATATCCCATTTTTGTCTTTCTCCTTCTGGGATATTTCACTCAGAATGTGCATTGAACTTATGACAGGAGTCTACTGAGCGCATCTGAAAGACTCTAACTAGCAGTGTTTTCAAAGCAAAGACTCATGACCAAACCTTTGGCAGAGTACAGGGAATCATAAGAAAGAAGGGGAGTTAGTCTGATGGGGAAAGGATAGGAGCTCCACAAGGACCAAATATATCTGGGCACAGGGTCTTTTCTGAGACTGACATTCAACCAAGGACCATGTATGGATATAACCTAGAACCTCCACTCAGATGTAGCCTGTGGTAGCTCAGTAACCAATTGGTTTCCCAAAGTGAGGGGAACAGGGACTATTTCTAACAGGAACTCAATGACTGGCTCTTTGGTCTCCCCACCCACGAAGGGAGGAGCAGTCCTGTTAGGCCACAGAGGAGGGCTTTGCAGCCAGTCCTGAAGATACCTGATAAAACAGGATCAGATGAATGGGGAGGAGGTCCCCCCTATCAGTGGACTTGGAAAGGGGCACGATGGAGATGAGGGAGGGAGGGAGGGACTGGGAGGGAATGAGGGATCGGGACACGGCTGGGATACAGAGTTAATAAAATGTAACTGATAAAAAAAAATTTAAAAAATTAAAAAAAATTAAAAAAAAAAGAAGTTACTTTCAACTTCTGCATATGCAGCTATTGGCAAGTGATACTCTTATCTGGATCAGAAGTGTGCAAAAATACAATTTGAGATTGCAGTTTACATTGTAAAATTGTTTACATGGGCAGTCCAAAACAAGTAGAGTTGGTTTGTTACAATCCTTTAAGGCAGGTTAATCTGTTTGAGTACACAGTAGACCAGAGGTCTTAAATAAAGTGACTTCAAGGTACATTGTTAATTTTGTCTGTGAAGGCCAGCAAAAGCTCAAATTTCTTAGAATACTAGATATTTTCAGAATTTATTGAACACTTTAATTTCTTTCAAATTGATAGTATAACATAAGAAAACTGTGGAAACTATCCTGAATCACCATAGAAATAAAAAGTCCTTTATTTGCCAAAATGTAAGTGCGATGAGATACAAATTTCTGTTTTCTTAAGAAAGAGAGAAAGATATCAACTTAAAAAAAGCAGATTTTTAAATTTATACTCTGAATGGAAGGTTTTTTTTTTTTAGCTTTCGATGTAAAATAAAAGTTAGCAGGAAATGCATAATAAACTCCACTTACACATGCCATTATTGCTGGTTAACTTGAATTAAGCTATCCAATATCGTTAAACTGCTGGATAAAGGATAATTGTCTTAGCATAGCAGTGTTCAGTTGTGATTATAGGAGAGCAATTAGGAGATGAAGTTTGAGATTCTGTAGATTAGGACATTTTACTCAGATTGAGAAGCTTAGTGATCAGTCTCTTCATGGCCACCTTCATGTCTTTGTTTCTCAGTGTGTAGATGGCAGGGTTCAGGATGGGTGTAATCATGAAGTCCAGGATGGCAAGAAACTTATCCACTGGCACAGTAGGAAATGGCCACATGTACACAAAGATGCATGGTCCAAAGAACAAAACCACCACAGTGATGTGAGCAGAGAGTGTAGAGAGGGCCTTGGACAAGTCACCTGATGAATGTTTCCTTACAGTCAATAGGATAACAACGTAGGAGATAATCAGTAAGAAGAAGGTGCCTGTGGAAATAAACCCACTGTTGGCAGTAATCATGAACTGCATTTTTCTGAGATCCATGCAAGCCAGCTTGATGAACTGAGGAAGATCACAATAAAAACTATCTATCTCATTAGGACCACAAAAACTCAAATGGACAACGAAAGCTAATTGGGCCACTGAATGCAAAAAACCAATAACCCAAGCACCAGACAGAAGCAAAAAGCACATCCGTGGGCTCATGATGGTCAGGTAGTGGAGGGGCCTGCATATGGCCACATATCTGTCCCAGGCCATGGCTACCAGCAACACCATTTCAGATGCCCCCAGGACATGAAGGACAAATATCTGAAAGACACAGCCCTGGAATGAGATGGAATTTTGTCCAGAGTACAGGTCAGAAATCATTTTGGGTACAGTTAAGGTGGAAAGACATAAATCAATAAATGCGAGATTTCCTAAAAGAAAGTACATGGGAGAATGTAAATGTGGGTCAAAGGTCAGAGTAAGCACAACAATGGTGTTTCCCAGCACAATGGCTGTATACAACACCATAGAGAAGGCAAGGAAGAAATGCTGTATTTGTCTAGATGTTGAAAGTCCCAGAAACACAAATTCACGCACCTCAGTGTAATTTGTTTTTAGCATTTACTTTTTCTTGCTGTTACCTAAGGGACTGAAAACAAAGAAATTTCAAAAAAATATTTATAATAAACACACAGTTTAAAAACAAATTTAGATTATTTTCTAATTGAATTAAAACAAAATAGTTTTTATTACTCTCTAGAAAGCATTTTTATTTTAGTATGTTTATCCTATCTTATAGGTCTAGTATCTATTTAAAAGTGAGTATATACCGTGTGTGTCTTTCTGCTTCTGGGATTTCTCACTCAGGATGATCTTTTCTAGATCTCACTATTTGCCTGCATATTTCATGATTTCCCTGTTTTTAATTGTTGAGTAGTATTCCATTGTGTTAATATACGACAATTTCTGTATCCATTCCTCATTTGAGGGACATCTGGGTTGTTTCCAGGTTCTGGCTATTAAAAATAAAGCTGCTATGAACATGGTTGAGCAAATGATTGGGAGGGATGAGGGAGGGAGCTACAACTGGGATACAAATGAATAAGCTGTAATTAATATAAAACTATAAATTAAAATTAAAAAAGAAAGTATTTTGAAAATTCCTTAACTCATTTATCTCTGCAACAAGAGTCATTAGTTACATACTATATGCCTAAAACTAGGTCAAACTCATAGGTGAATAATGGAGTTAGTTCATTAGGAGCTAAATAAACCGCAATATCTAATCTGATAACACATTTAAGCAAAAGAAGAGTGAAGTTTCTCAGATATGTGACTCATCACAGTGGTATTCACTCATTGATAATAGCCTTGCTACTACTGAAGAGAATGTTAAAAATTCCAGTCATTGTAATTGGTTCACAGAAAGAATTCTAGATATGTAGACTAATAGAGTGAGAGGAAAAGTGAGGGAGATCAGACAGGAGGACAGGTCAGATTTACAGTGATGGATTCGTGATTAGGATTAATTTTATACTTACACCAATAATAAGCTTGTGGAGTATAATAAGCAATAACTTGATTATAATGACTTACTTGCAAATGGTCAAATACAAAATAGAATAGAAGGGCTTTAAGTCACCTGTTGTGTCACAAGTGGAAAAGTAGGTGGTGTTAGGGGAGCTGATGAATTATTTTTACTGTGCTGTAATTAGTGAAACTCGCAAATCATAGTATTTGCTTCTCATCATAAACTCTAGTTGATTTCAGATGATCATTTAAACACCACTAAACAGAACCAGGGCTGTAGAAGTGATTGCCTGAGTGAGGTTCTTGTTGTGCAGGCATGAGGACATGAGTTCAGGTCCCCAGCCCCTGATTCAAAGACAAGTGCAGAGGCACATGTGCATACCAGTGCAGGAAGTGCAGGGACATGGCGATCCTGGGGGTGCCCGCTTCCAGTTCAGCTGGAAGAGTATGATCAAGGTTCAGGGAGTCAGCACATCTTAAAATAATAGCCAGAGAGTTATAGTGTAAGACAACCAATGCTGAAGATTGCAGTTGATTGTCCTACATATGAGATCTCAGAAAGATTTCTTCTTCTCTCACTCTACCTTATGCCTCATTCCCTGAATAAAGAAATTCTAAGAATGACGTCAGGCAGTCAGGTTTTGCTCACCATTGGTTATGGATACCTAGTAAGTAGCCTATCTAAAGGCAAAAACTGCAGAGGCGATGAGGAGGACTAGGTGTAAAATTTATTCATAACAGATAAAATAAAACAGGACAGTCACTGAGGGGACTAGCAAGAGGTCTTTTGTAAAGGACCTATACTCAAAACTCTAAAGGATCCTTCCTTTAGAGTTTTGAGTATAAGTCTATTCATGGAGATAACCCAGAACCCCTGCACAGATGTAGCCCAGGGCAGTTCAGAGTCCAATTGGGTTACATAGTAATGTGAAGAGGGACTGCCTCTGACATAATCTGATTGGCCTGCTCTTTGATCACCTCCCTCTGGGGGGGAGCAGCCTTACCAGGCCATAGTAGAGGACAATGCAGCCACTTTTGATGTGAACTGATAGACTAAGATCAGAAAGGAGAGGAGAACCGCCCCTATTAGTGGACTTGGGGAGTGGCATACAAGCAGAGGGAGGAGGGAGGGTGGGACTGGGAGGGGAGGAGGGAGGGGCTGATGGGGGGATGCAGAATGAATAAAGTGTAATTGATGAAAAATTAAAAAAAAGATAGAAAAAATGCAAAAAAAAGAAATAATAAAGGTCTGTTCTATGAAAAAAAAAAAAACCTCTAAAGGAATGAAATGCTATCCACAAATTTAAAATATTTTTATTCTGAATATAAAATGTAAATATATTCAATGTATTTTCAACTTTGTGAATGAATCAAATATTTTATTAAGCCACAAAGGTTTCAATTTTTAAAAAGCAGCATTAAGAGAGTGTTCTAAGTTGTACAAAAAATATTTTATTTTCCATCTCCCTAGTTTTTATTTTCCTTGTGTTTAGAATTTCTTACTGAAAATATTGTTTTTTTTTATAATTTTTATTTTTTATATTAATCACAGGTTATTTACTTTGTATCCCAGCCATAGCCCCCTCACTAATTCCCTTCCAATCCTATCCTCCCTCCCTCATCTCCTCTTTGCCCCTCTCTAAGTCCACTGGTAGGGGAGGTCCTCCTCCCATTACGTCTGACCTTAGTTTATCAGGTCTCATCAATACTGGCTGCTATGTCCTCCGCTGTGGCTAGCAAGGCTATTCCTCCTTGGTAGAGGGGGGTCAAAGAGCCTACCATAGGGGGCCTCTGAAAGACTCTAGCTAGCAGTGTATCAAAGCAGATGCTGAGACTCATAACCAAACCTTGGACAGAGTGCAGGAAATCATGTGTGTGTGGGGGGGAGTTGTAAGACCTGGAGAGGACGGAGTGCCACAAGGACCAAATATATATGGGCACAGGGGTCTATTCTGAAACTGACTCTCCAACCAAAGACCATGCATGGATAAAACCTAGAACCTCTGCTCAGATGTAGCCCATGGCAGCTCAATATCCAAGGGGGTTTCCCTATTAAGGGGAACAGGGGCTGTCTCTGGTAATACTGTTTTTATGGGAAGAAATATAATCATTCATTCAGAATGTAGATACTCATAAGGTGGGCAATATGTTAAAATACAAAGAATATGCTTGGAACAATAGCACAACTTTTACAGAGAACTCACAACAGAATCAACATATACAGTTAACCAGTCAAACAGCTCTTTATGTTGATCCCCATTAGTCATTCTTTTCCTGCTTTGCCAATCAAGACAGGAAGAAAAGGAGGGCTCTGGAAAGGCAGAAGGGATAGATGAGCACAAGATCCCTAATGTTTTTAAGGTTTCAAGATAAAATCTTATTTTGCAAATTGCATATGAACAAATGTTAATAATTAGCAAATTTTAAAATGTAGGCATTATTATAAAATTAATATAAACATGTGACACACATATATATTCACACATGAATATAGTTGAAAAGTGTCAATAGTGAATGAATTAATTTCAGTATATACAAATAATGAAAAATATGAATATTTAAAACTCACCTGAATAATTCTACATATGCAAGTCTAGAGGGATTCTACTTAACTGAAAAACAAGAGAAAATATAAAAATAGTAATATGATTATTTGTGAATATGTTTGAATTTAAACATTCTTCATGAAGAAGCACCAAATAATACCAGCAATGGAGAGGGTTCAAAGGTAGAATTCCATGTGGCTTTCGTTCTTTAAATTCTGTATTCCTGTATTATTTAAATGGTTTAAAACAATGTAGTATCAATGTTAATTAATAGTGGCCTTATAGATATAAAATATTAGGTTCAAGAAGAACATAGCTATAAATTCAATGGAGTGATGTCAGATTTACCCAAATATCATTTAAAATTAAAATAAATGTTTAAAATGTGAGAAAAATTATTTTCTCCAAAATGTATGTATGTCAGTCAATAACAGATTCATCATCAATGTAAAAACTCACAACTATGTAGTCCATCACTACTTCCTTTAAAATATAACATGTATTTGATTAACACTAGAAAAGCAAAGATGATGAAAGCAAAAGAGAAGAGACAAGGGAAATGAGAGGAAATAGTAGGGAAGGTAGAATAAAACAAGACAAAACTATAAAGGTGACAATGGGAAAAAATTACAATAAAATTTAAAGCAAAATTTTAACATTGCTTCCTTCATGCAGATCTAACACGAAGAATGAAGCAGAAGAACAGGCATCAGCTGCAGAACAACCAAAACAAGACAATCAAAGGTAGCACACTAATGGAATATTTTCCGAGTCTTCTTGTACCTACTCACTTTGAAATTGAGTGGCTACCCTATTCAGAATATCCCTGTGTGGCTGTCAAGCCATTAGTCTCTAACTATTGGCTTTTTTTCCTGAATTCATCTGATATTTACTTTATAAGATCATTAGTTTCTAAGAAAATATAATCCAGATGACAAAGTTGTTTTGAAAATCAAGATGAAACCTAGGGTTATACAGAAAAATTTGCCTTCTAAATTGATTTTGGGAAGCCCAGCATGAATAAATGTTCAGTAAGTATATGAAAAGAAAATTATGAAAAAGAAAAACAGGTAGGCACCTTTGTGTGTAACAGAGATGCTGTGCGTTAGCTATACAAGGAAAATAACTGCTGAGTGTGCTATTAATGTTCACTTACCAGCCATCCAAAAATACCAGCAAGCAGTACTTCTGCTATTACTATATATTTTAGGAAGTGTCCCCTCTTGGATGCTGCGTGCTTGGTGCTTCTTACTAATGCTACAACTACCTACAACCTTTTCAAAAGCATTTGGTGACCACCTGATGGCTGGTGATCTAAGTCTCCAAGCCATTTACCATGGGAATTGTATTTCTGAATCCCATGACCTTAAAGAGAGAAATTCTAGTTGTTTTGATATGTTTGATGAGAAAGAAAAGAAAGCAAATATTTTGAAAGAAAAACAACACTGAACATTTTATTGCATAGTATAAATTATATATGATTTTGGCTGAATTGAAAACCAAGTAGCTACTAATTCATTCTTATTTAAATTCCTGTTAACATATTGATTCGGAAAACATTAAATTAAATTATGACATTTTGATACTTACATATACCTTATAATATTAACTCCTTCAATTACCCCTCTCATCCACCTCTCCCTACTATCTTCAATATACCTGATTGTCCCCATTTTATTTTCATGTCGTCATACATGAGCTTAGATTTTACATATGAGACAAAGTACTCTTAATTGTGAGACTGGCTTATGTCTCCAGACATTATCATATTTTCTGACACTTGAAAGATATGCAAGGGATATTCTAAAGAGCACTGACTTTAATGTTTAGCTTAATTTATGCAGTTAATGTTTCCACTTTAAAGTTATCAATATTATCACTTATATTCCATATATGACACTACTTCCATTTATAGACAAATATCACCAAGAATGTCATTATATTGAAACCAATTTTTTTCACATATATTTTCTGATAGACAGTGTTTCTGAAAACATAGACCACACCACTTTCTCTTTCTATCATTGTTATAACATACAAGTGGGAATTCATTTCTATTTTGATTTTAACTTTTCTCAGCACTTATAGATCCATTTTATTTCTATAATAGAAATGTGAGGTATATATAAAATGTTTTTCTTTAGCATGTGAGTAAATAATATTGCAACTCATCTCTAAATAACTGGGCTAGAGTGCCTGTTTCTAGTGACAAATTCTGCTCAGTGGTCTTTATTTATTAGTTAATTCTACACTTATAGAATGTCCAGAATTCTGCTCAGAAAAAAACACACCTGCAAACAAACCAAACACTATACATCTTTAGTCACAAGTGTTAAACAACAGATATTTTAACTAACTTACTATTCACTACCCTTATTTTACTACTTTGTAATAACACTTAACTGCTCTCAAATTAGCATTTAGTTTATTATTTATAACTTTGTTTTGAATCAAAGTATACTTTTTACCTAGCATTAAGTGAAAAGGAAAAGATAAACATAACAAAAAGAAAAATATAGCTGGTCTTAGCCAAAAAGACAAGAGTCAGTAGTCAAAAAATTATTCTGAATGACTATTATGACATAAAATACTCAATATTTCTCACTTATTTTTTCTTTCTTTTTTGTACTAGTATTTGATATTTATTTTAATTTTATTTTATAATTTATACCTGTATACAATGTATTTTGGTTACCTTCACTTCCTAGTCTCATCTCTTACCACACTCTTGTTCATAATGGATCCATTTTAGTTACCAACTTTCCTGGTTTCTTGTCAATTTTTTATGATGCTCTGCATTTACTTAGGGTTGCTTGCATACATATGGGTATGAAATCGTTTACCATGTTGTGGATATTTTATCTGTAGTTACACCACTCAAAAACTGAGCTTTCCTCCACAGCTTCCATTTAGCTGCCTAAAGCCCCTCAGGTTGAGTGAGGGCCTCTATGAATTCTTAAATGTAAGGCTGTAAATGCAACCACCATGTAATGTTCAAAACACAGTGTTTCACAGCACTTTCTCCCATTTCTTCCACTTTCTGTCCCCTGTTCTGGAGCATACCAAGAGTCAGGATGGAGGTTAAAATTGATATAAATATCCAACTTGTATCTGAACACTCAGCAGTAACTTATTCTTTGTACTTTCTAACTGCTTCCCACTGTAAAAAGAAGTTTCCCTAATCAAAGTTGAGACTATCACTGATCTGTGGTGTAGAAAAAGTTATTTAGGAGGTGTTGGTATAATGTTCTTATGGACTGTATGTAATTTGTCCTTGTTCTTTCAAATGCTGATTTATCTACCCCACTATCTTATTTCAATCCAGACATGGCATTGTGATGTTTATTCTAAGCATCACCTGTCTCAAGTTTGTGTAAACATGCTACCATTTGTTCACTGTATTGTTAATAAAACAACCAGTCAATGCTGAGCGATGGAGAGAATAGGGTTGGAAATCCTGGTCCTGAAGAGAGGAGAAAGAAGCAAGTGGGACTTGGGGAGGGATATGGGAGGAGATGAGGGAAAGAAGATGGGATTGAGAGGTATAGGGGGAGAGCCTACAGCTGGGATAAAAAGTGAATAAACAGTAATTAATTAATTAAAAAAAGCAAGTGGGAGTTGGAGAGGAGAGATTGGCAGCAGAGTACTTGGAACCATGAGGAGAAATGAACTGGACCTAAGATATGACTAAAAGCAAGTATAATGTGGGGTATCTAAATGGGAGAAAACTATGCGGGAGTGGTTTAAGATGGAGTAACTATTACCCAGCATTGTGCTCTAGGTTCATTAAATAAATCCTAGTCTCTGTGTGGTGATTTGGCATACAGCTGGTTTAGGAATAACTTCTGTTTTACTAAAAGATAAATAAAAAATAAATATTAATAATCAACAAGAAGGAAATTCGACAACACGGCCATTTAGCAAAGCATCTGTAGTTGTAAGTTTCCCACTGTGATCTATGACCCTTCTAGTCAGGTTTCCAGTATGAGCCTTATATTACCTTCTGTGGAGAGCACCTGGATTCTAATCAGAAAGCAGTCACTCTCATAACCACTCGATAAAATATTCATCTTTCTCCACATGTTTGCTGGCACTTGTTTTCTTGATCATAATCATTCTTACTGGTGTGACATAGACTCTTCAAGTAGTTTCAGTTTGCATTTTTCTGATGGCTAATGACATTGAACGCATTTCCCGTGTTTATTAGACATATGTATTTCTTACTTTAGAATTCTCTGTTTAAGTCCACAGTTATTTTGTTACCTTATTGTTTGTTCTGTTGGTGTTTAGTACTTCAGTTCACTGTAAATTTTATACACTAATTCTTTACCAGATGTGTAGTCAGTGAATATTTTACCCATTCTCAGTCTACCTCTTCACTCGGTGGACAGTTCTCTTTGCTTTTATTTTCAAGGTCTTCATTTTTTAATATTGACCTGATTTTCTGATAGATTTGAGTCTTATTGAGATGTTTTGACAAGTATTCTCTACTTTTTCCTCCTTATGTCTCAGTGTTGAGATCCTGAATTCATATGTAGTTAATATCTGTGCAAGAAAAGAGATAAGATCTAGTTTGAGTGGCGGGACAAGATGGCTGCTCCAGGAGAACAGGGCATCTGAGGAGCCGGAAAACATTTCCTGTACAGCAACCAAGAGACTGAACCCTGGGCCCTAAAACAACAGCAATCATGTTTTTCAGGTGAGAGGAAACCCCCATGGCATGGGAATCAGTCTATATCACTCTCAGGTCCAGACACAGGGAGTTTCTGCACGCCAGCTAGCTGGCAGAGACTGAGCGGTGCTCCCCAGGGCAAAAAAGAGACAGGAAGTCCCTGTCCCAGAGAATCCACAAGGAAGGAAGGAAACTGTACTGACTTAAATCACCCAATCCTTCCCTGGAAAAAGTCTCACCAACCTGCGGGGCTGAGACGCCATCACTGAGCTGTGCTACAGACACAGGCACAAACAGTGGCTGCACGCCAGCTGTCCAACTGGGTCACAGCAGCTGATCATTAAATTTACACAAGAAACCCAGAAACAGGGTAGCTGTCTTCAGGACTTCCCTGGGTGAGAGGAGAACCCTCTCGACTAAAAAAGACCACAGTTACCACTCAGGTTTCTATCCCTGAGGTGGGCAGCAGAAACTCCTGAAAAAACACCAGCCACCCAGGGACTATACCCAAAAATCTGAGAAGACTTCCTTCAAGAAAAACGAGCTTTCTGCCAAGGGGATTCTCTCTACCACAGGATCCCCAGGAACCACCAGAAAATAACTCCAAACACCTAAGATAGCCCAATGGGTAGAGGCCAGCGTAAAAGCTCAAGCAACAAAAGACAGAGCAATATGGCATCTCCAGAACCCAGTTACCCAGGGGGAAGTAGCCCTGGACACCCCAGCATAACTGAAATCCAAGAAGATGACCTAACAACTATGCTCATGAAGATGATAACAGAGGAAACAAATAAGACACCTAAAGACATAGAGGAAGAAACACTCAAACAGAATATTTCCATCTGTAAAGAAATAGAGGAAATTGAAGCCAAACAGTTTGTGGCCTTTAAAAAGGAAATGGTTAAAGCACTGAATGAAATGAAAGAAAAAGAGATTGGATCAAACAAACAGCTGAAAGAAGTGATGGAAAAACAGGAAAATACAGTCAAAAAGGTGAAGGAAATCAACAAAATGGCTCAAGATCTGAAGATAGAATTGGAAAAATTAAAGAAAACACAAATGCAGGAAATTGCAGAGAGAAAGAACTTAGGGAAGAAAACAGGAACTACAAAGGTTAGCATAACCAATAGACTACAAGAGATGGAAGAAAGAATCTCAGGTGTGGAAGATACAATCGAAGAAATAAATTAAATCCAAAAAATTCCCGACACAGACCGTCCAAGAAATCCAAGACAATATGAAAAGACAAAACCTAAGAATAATAGGTATAGAGGAAAAAGAAGACTCCCTTCTCTAAGGCCCAGAAAATATTTTCAACAAAATCATAGAAGAAAATTTCCCCAAGTTAAAGGAGAGGCCAATAAGAATACATAAGGACTACAGAACACCCAACAAATTTGACCAGAAAAGAAAATTCTCCCAGCACATAATAATCAAAACCGTAAGTATACAGAACAAAGAAAAAATAGTAAAAGCTGCAAGAGAAAAAGGCCAAGTAACATATAATGGCAAACCCATTGGAATCACAACTGATTTTTTTAACAGAAACTATGAAAGCCAGAAGACCCTGGAAAGATATCATGCAGACCCTAAGAGAACACAGATGTCAGCCCAGGCTACTACACCCTGCAAAACTCTCAGTCCTCATAGACGGAGAAAACAAGATATTCAATGACAAAAACAAATTTCAACAATACCTACACACAAATCCAGCATTACAGAAGACACTGGAAGGGAAAATACAACCCAAGAAAATTAGCTTCTTTCAAGAAAGCACAGGAAATAATTAACATTACTACAGTAAAACAAAAAGCAAACAAGCACACAACCTTATGACCGCAGCCAACATCAAAATCAAAGAATCTAACAGCCACTGGTCATTAATCTCTCTCAACATCAATGGACTCAACTCTCCAGTAAAAAGACACAGATTAACAGAATGGATATGTAAACAAAACCCAGCAATCTGTTGCATACAAGAAACACAGCTAAGGCACAAAGATAGACATTACCTGAGGGTAAAGGGTTGGAAGACGACTTTCCAAGCAAATGGACGTAAGAAGCAAGCAGGAGTAGCCATTCTAATATCTCATAAAATAGACTTTCAACCAAAATTAATAAAAAGAGATGGGGAAGGACACTTCATACTCATCAAGGGAAAATTCCACCAGGAAGACATCACAATCCTGAACATCTATGCCCCAAATACAAGAGCACCCATATTTGTGAAAAAAAACATTGATAAAATTTAAACCACATATAGATCGCCACACATTAATAATGGGAGAGTTCAACACCCCACTCTCAACAAAGGACAGGTCAACAAAAGATAAATTAAACAAAGAAACAGTGTCTCTAACAGAGCTCATGAATCAAATGGACATAAAAGACATTTACAGAACCTTACCCCCAAACACAAAAGAATTTACCTTCTTCTCAGCACCTCATGGAACCTTCTCCAAAATAGACCATATAGTTGATCACAAACCAAGCCTCAACAGATACAAGAAGATTGAAATAATCCCATGTATCTTGTCTGATCACCATGGAATAAAGCTGGACCTCAACAACAACAGAAATAGCAAAAAGCCTACACACACATGAAAACTGAACAACTTGTTACTAAATGACAGCTGGGTCAGGGAAGAAATAAAGAAAGAAATTAAAGTCTTCCTAGAACTCAATGAAAATGTAGACACAACATATCCAAACTTGTGGGACACAATGAAAGCAGTGCTAAGAGGAAAATTCATAGCACTAAGTGCTTTCAAGAAGAAATTCAAGACAGCTCATTCAAGCAACTTAATGGCTCACTTGAAAACCATAGAAAAAGAAGAAGCAGACACACCAAAAAGGAGTAGACGGCTGGAAAGAATCAAAATCAGGGCTGAAATCAATCAATTGGAAACAAATTAAACAAATCAAAGAATCAATGAAACCAAGAGCTGGTTCTTTGAGGAAATCAACAAGATAGACAAACCCTTAGCCAAGCTAACTAAAAGGCAGAGAGAGACACCACCCAAATCAACAAAATCAGAAATGAAAAGGGGGACATAACTACAGACACTCATCAGGACTTACTTCAAAAGTCTATATGCCACAAAATTTGAAAATCTAAATGAAACGGACAATTTTCTTGATTGATTTGACTTACCAAAGCTGAACCAGGACCAGGTAAATCAACTAAATAGTCCTATATCCCCCAAAGAAATAGAAGCAGTCATAAAATTCTCCCATCCAAAAAAAGCCCAGGACCAGATGGCTTCAGCGCAGAATTCCACCAGACCGTCAAAGAAGAGCTAACTCCAATTCTCTTCAAACTATTCCACAAAATCGAAACAGAAGCAACATTACCAAACTCATTCTATGAAGCCTCAGTCACCTTGGTACCTAAACCTCACAAAGACTCAGCAAAGAAAGGATTTCAGGCCAATCTTCCTTATGAACATTGATGCAAAAATACTTAACAAAATACTTGCAAACTGAATCAAAGAACACATCAAAGATATTATCCACTATGACCAAGTAGGCTTCATCCCAGGTATGCAGGGGTGGTTCAATGTATGGAAATCCATCAATGTGATCCACCATATTAACAAACTGAAAGACAAAAAACCACATGATAATCTCCCTAGATGCTGAACAAGCATTTGACAAAATCCAACATCCATTCAGGTTTGAAGTATTGAAGAGATCAGGGATAATACAAGGCACATATCTAAACATAGTAAAGGCAATATACAGCAAGCCTATAGCCAACATCAAACTGAACGGAGAGAAACTTAAAGCAATCCCATTGAAATCAGGGACAAGACAAGGCTGCCCACTCTCTCCATATCTCTTCAACATAGTGCTGGAAGTCCTTGCTAGAGCAATAAGACAGTTGAAGGAGATCAAGGGGATACAGATTGGAAAGGAAGAAGTCAAATTATCACTATTTGCAGATGATATGATAGTATACATGAGTGACCCCAAAAACTCTGCCAGGGAGCTCCTACAGCTGATAAACATCTTCAGTGGCCTGATACAAAAATAACTCAAAAAAATCAGTAACACTCCTGTATACAAAGACAAAAGGGCTGAGAAAGAAATTAGGGAAACAACACCCTTCACAATAGCCACAAATGACATAAGGTACCTCGGAGTAACCCGAACCAAGGAAGTCAAAGACTTGTATGAAAAAAATTTCAAATCTCTGAAGAAAGAATTAGAAGAAGATATCAGAAGATGGAAAGATCTCCCATGCTCATGGCTTGGCAGGATTAACATAATAAAAATGGCCATCTTACCAAAAGCAATCTACAGATTCAATGCAATTCCCATCAAATTGCTGACACATTTTTTACAGACCTGGAAAGTAAAATTCTCAACTTCATGTGAAATAACAAGTAACCCAGAATTGCTAAAACAATCCTCTACAATAAAAGATCTTCTGGAGGTATATCCATCCGTGATCTCAAGCTGTACTATAGAGCAACAGTTATAAAAACTGCATGATACTGGCATAGAAACAGAATGGTGGATCAATGGAACCGAACAGAGGACCCAGAAATAAACCCACACACTTATGGACACCTGCTTTTTGACAAAGATGCCAAAACCATACAATGGAAAGAAGATAGGATCTTCAACAAATGGAGCTGCTCCAACTGGATGTCTACATGTAGAAAAATGAAAATAGATCCATACTTATCACCCTGCACAAAACTGATGTCCAAGTGGATCAAAGAACTCAACATAAAACCAGACACATTAAATCGGCTAGAAAAAAAAAGTGGGGAATACCCTAGAACTCATTGGTACAGGAGAAAACTTCCTGAACAGAACACCAACAGCACAGGCTCTAAGAGCAACAATCAATAAATGGGACCTCATGAAACTGAAAAGCTTCTGTAAAGCAAAGGACACCGTCATCAAAACAAAGCAACTGCCTACAGATTGGGAAAGAATCTTCACCAACCCTTTATCTGACAGAGGACTCATATCCAGTATATATAAAGAACTAAAGAAGCTGAAAAGCAGCAAACCAAGTAATCCAATTAAAAAATGGGGAACAGAGCTAAACAGAGAACTCTCTGTAGAGGAATATCGAATGGCAAAGAAGCATTTAAAGAAATGCTCAACCTCATTAGCCATTAGGAAAATGCAAATCAAAACAACCCTAAGATTTCACCTTACACCCATGAGAATGGCCAAGATCAAAAACTCAAGTGACAACACATGCTGGAGAGGTTGTGGAGAAAGGGGAACCCTTCTCCACTGCTCGTGAGAATGTAAACTTGTACAACCACTCTGGAAATCAATCTGGTGCTTTCTCAGACAACTAGGAATAGCGCTTCCTCAAGATCCAGCCGTTCCACTCCTAGGCAAAAGAGGCTCAAGTACACAAAAAGGACATACTTGCTCAACCATGTTTGTAGCAGCTTTATTTGTAATAGCCAAAAGCTGGAAACAGCCCAGATGCCCCTCAACTGAAGAATGGATGCAGAAACTGTGGTACATGTATACAATGGAGTATTACTCAGCAATAAAAAATAAGGAAATCATGAAATTTGTAGGTAAATGGTGGGACCTGGAAAGGATCATCCTGAGTGAGTTATCCCAGAAGCAAAAAGACACACATGGTATATTCTCACTCATATAAACCTACAACATAGGATAAACCCACTAAAATCTGTACATCTAAACAAACTAAGCAAAAGAGAGGACCCTAACTAAAATGCACAATGCCCATCCTGAAAGGCAAAAAGGACGGACATCAGAAGAAGAAGAAAACAGGAAACAACCTAGGAACCTGCTACAGTGGGCCTCTGAAAGCCAGAAGAAGAAAACAGGAAACAACCTAGGAACCTGCCACAGAGGGCCTCTGAAAGCCTCTGCCCTGCAGACTATCAAAGCAGATGATGAGCCTGATGGGCAACTGTTGGGCAGAGTGAATGGAATTTTATGTAAGAAGTGTGAAATAGCAAAAGCTGGAGAGGACAGGATCTCCACAAGGAGAGCAACAGAACAAGAAAATTTGAACACAGGGAACTTCCCAGAGACTCATACTCCAACCAAGGACTATTCATGGAGATAGCCTAGAACCCCTGCACAGATATAGCCCATGGCAGTTCAGTTTCCAAGTGGGTTGCATAGTAATGAGAAGAAGGACTGCCTCTGACATAGCCTGATTGGCCTGCTCTTTTATCACCTCCCCCTGAGTGGGGAGCAGCCTTACCAGGCCACAGAAGATGACAATGCAGCCACTACTGTTGAGAACTGATAGACTAAGATCAGAAAGAAGGAGAGGAGGACCTCCCCTATCAGTGGACTTGGGGAGGGGCATGCATGCAGAAAGGGGAGGGAGGGGAGGGAAGGGAGGGGAGGAGCGAGGGGCTTATGGCAGGATACAAAATGAATAAAGTGTAATTAATGAAAGTTAAATAAAAAATTTAAAATAAGATCTAGTTTCATTTGTCTACACATAGATATCCTGTTTTTGTAGAACCATGTGTTCATCATGCCACATTTGCTCTAGTGTGTGTTTTTGGCACATTCATAGTTATGTGAACTTATTTTTACATTGACTATTCTAATCCCTCGATTTATCTGTACATTTTTGTACCAGTTCCATGCTTTTAAAAATTATTAGGAACCTATATCAACTTGAAATCAGTAATATGATACCTCTAGCACCATCCTTTTGATTCATGATTACTTTGGTTATAAGTGGATTTTTTGTAATTCCATAAAAGGTTTAACTTTTTTAAATAACTTTAAAATAACTTTTTTTTAAAAAAAATAACTTTAAAAAGATAACAAATTTAAGAGACATGAATATAAGGGTATTAGTAGAGAAAAAAGGGATTCATAGAGAAGAATAATGAGAAAAGAGAATAACTAGCAGATTTGTCTGGAGATATTTAATTCTGGACCCATGGTCACCATATGTATGTAACAATCAAAAATATATTTTAAAAAGATTGCTTTTACTATTTCTCAGAAGAACGATGCTGAAGATTTGATTAAGGTTGGATTAAATATGTAACTGGCAGATGTCCTCTTCCCCTTCAAGGGAATTAGGAGAAGATGGGAAAAGAGGGTGGGATTGGGATGGGGCGGGGAAGGGGGCTACAGATGGGATACAAAGCGAATAAACTGTAATTAATAAAAATAAAATTAAAATTAAAAAATATGTAACTGGCATTGGTAAGAGGATAGTCTTATTTATTTATTTATTTATTTTTATTATTATTAGTTACATTTTATTAACTCTGTATCCCAGCTGTATCCCGCTTCCTTATTCCCTCCCAGTCCCATCCTCCCTCCCTCAGCTTCTCCCTGCCCCTTTCTAAGTCCATGGATTAGGAAGGACCTCCTTCCTTTTTGTCTGGCCCTGTTTTATCAGGTGTCTTCAGGGCTGGCTGCAAAGTCCTCCTCTGTGGCCTAGCAGGACTGCTCCTCCCTTGGGGGCTGGGGAGGTCAATGACCCTGCCATTGAGTTCCTGTCAGAGATAGTCCCTGTTCCCCTTACTATGGGAAACCAATTGGTTATTGAGCTACCGTGAGCTTCATCCGAGTAAAGGTTCTAGGTTATATTCATACATGGTCCTTGGTTAGAGAAACAGTTTCAGAATAAATCCCTGTGCCCAGATATATTTGGTCCTTGTGGTGCTCTTATCCTTTCCCCATCATACTAACTCCCCTTCTACGGAAGGTTTGGTTATGAGTCTTAGTATCTGTTTTGAAATACTGCTTGGTACTGGTTTAACTGGATGTCTACATGTAGAAAAATGCAAATAGGTCCATACTTATCACCCTGCACAAAACTAAAATCCAAGTGGACCAAAGACCTTAACATAAAGCCAGATACACTAAATCAGTTAGAAGAAAAGGTGGGGAAGAGCCTAAAACTCATTGGCACAGAAGACAAAATTCTGAACACAACACCAACAGCACAGGCTCTAAGATCAACAATCAATAAATGAGACCTCATGAAACTGAAAAGCTTCTGTAAAGCAAAAGACACTGTCGTCAGAACAAAACGACAGCCTACAGACTGGGAAAGGATCTTCACCAACCCTGTATCTGACAGAAGGCTGATATCCAGCATATATAAAGAAGTAAGGAATTTAACAAGCAATAAATCAAGCAATCCAATTAAAAAAAATGGGGTAAGGAGATAAACAGAGAATTCTCTGTAGAGGAATTCAGAATGGCAGAGAAACACTTAAAGAGATGCTCAACATTCTTAGCCATCAGAGAGATGCAAATCAAAACGATCCTTAGCGGTGTATCAAAGAAGATATTGAGACTCATAACCAAACCTTTGGCAGAGTGCAGCGAGTCATATGAAAGAAGGGGGAGTTAGTATGATCTGAAGAGGACAGGAGCTCCACAAGGACCAAATACATCTAGGCAGAGGGGTGTTTTATGAGACTGTATATCCAACCAAGGACCATGCATGGATATAACCTAGAAACCCTGCTCAAAGGGAAAAGGAACTGTCTCTGACATGAACTCAATGGCTGGCTCTTTGACCTTCATCCTCCACACTGAGGAAGGATCAGCCTTGCTAGGCCACATTGGAGGACATTGCAGCCAGTCCTGAAGACACCTGATAAGCTAGGGTCAGATGAAATGGGAGGAGGAAGTCCCCTATCAGTCAACTTGGAAAGGGGCAGGGAGGAGATGATGGAGGGAGAGTGGGGTTGGGTGGAAAAAAGGGAGTGGATTACAACTAGCATACAAAGTTAATAAACTGTAACTAATATTAAAAAATAAAAATTAATGAAAAAATTGCTGCCCACTCTTTCTTGATGTTCCTTCTGCTTTTGATGTAGTAATTGTGTTGGATACCTCATCTTGTGTTGCTCTCTGTATTTTGACCAGTTGTTGATTTCTGTAATAATCATTCTCTTATGTGTCACAAAAGAAGCTTATTTGATGATGGTTAAAGTGTTAAACTTGCCTCTGAACACAAGGGCGAATAGTTAGAATGCAGTCAGAAATCATACTGTATTATGAAAGTCCTAGTATTAGGATCTTCTCTAAGGTACAGGACCTTACTGACCAATAGTAGTTAGATTTATAGTACCAGTCATATATTCCTTCCTATGTCCTGGTTTCTGTAGTTACTCCGGGTTATATAATCATGCCTGAAGATTCACAACTAGGACCCAGAAATAAGGACCCATGCAATGTTACCCAATCTCAGAAAGTTTAAACTTTTAAAAAAATATTTATTTGTTTGTTTTTTATGAGATGGCCTGATGATAAGAGCAAGTGTTCTTGCAGATCAGCCTCATTTTTTTTGTTAACAATTTCATTCTTTCCTTCTTTCATTCTTTCTTTCTCTCTCTCTCTCTCTTTCTTTCTGTCTTTCTTCTCTTTTTGTGGAGCTTAGACTCAAATCAGTGCTTTATTGTTGAGCTATATATGCAGCCCACACAGATTTTTTTTTTAAACTGGATACATTACACACAGAACATTGTTCATGCTAGCACAGAAACTTTAGAAATAGGAACATATATTCTGTTCCCCTTTGGCAATTTTCATATGATCATGACTGAAAATATTGATGGCCAATTAACCAGAGTATCTCTCAGAGATAATCGCTTACTCCCTTTGACAAAAGTATTATAGCATCTACAGAAAAAAAAATATCAGTTCAGTTCTTTAATATATTAGCTTTGGGAAATATTAACCAAAGAAATGTTTTAAATCCACACTTAACCATTGCCACTTAAAACTCTGTGCTATGTACCCACTTACTCTCCTTGACTTTAACAATAAATGGCTGCACTGCCAGCTGATGATCTCACAGTTCTGAAACTGTGATGTCTCAAAGGAGCATGATATAGGTAGGAGAAAGTCTCCTTCCCAAGAGGCTACTGTGCACTAAATATATATCAAACACTTTACTATAAATTCTTGGCACAGCAGAAAATGGATTGTTTTGCCTCACTTTGATACTATTCCAGGGTCTTGTTATAAAATTATGGACAGTTATTTATCCATGAAAAAAAAACATTTTGCTAGGTACTATGTCTCTCTGATAAAATATGACCTATGCACACTTGTTTATTTCTTCTTTTTCACATTCTCTAGCATATTTAAAACAATTCCACTATGTTTTAACACTGTCCTATGACAAATATTAATAGTCGTGATCTGGAACTCCCAAAGAGATGACAAAAATATAGAGGATTTTTTTTTTTTTTTGGCAAGCTGTCATGAGATGTCTACTGTCCAAAAGCAATAACAAGAATATTTTGTCTAGGGTCATACTGTACTTTGGATGACCTGGTTTAAGAAGACTTGCTCTCATTGATTCAGAACCATGGAATACATAGTTGTCATGGAATAAGGGATTTCTTACAGGCACTGAGAGGTAACTATAATCATCAGAAATTTTCAGATAAGCTGCAACTGATTATTAATTATTTTCAGAGAGAAAGAGAGAGAGGAAGAGATCTGGATGGAAATTATGATTCTGAAACTAACTTAAGGAACTGAAAGGTGATATCACAGAAGGTAAAGAAATAACTTTAGAGAATGCATGCTCTGCATGCTGGAACACGCCTGACATTAATATGCTAAAAGTAATGGGTATGTGCAAGTCAGAGAGACTGACAGGGACACATAATCAATTTTTATATCATTATGAAATAAGAAACTTTAAAAGATGAAAATCATCTGATTTTCATTTTATATTTTTGGTTTGATGATTTTTATAAAGCTCTGTTTCATGCCTTTAGGCTTTAGGAGTATGTTCTTTTGGAATAGAAATTTACTTTTACTACATTAGACATGCTTGAAAATCAAGTATAATTCATTATTAATATTGAGACCAATATGAATTAAGTTACTAAAAATTGAAATAGTAACAACAGTAAATTAGTATGTATATAGAATATTTTCATATCGTTACTTTTACATCTATATTTCTTCTGCTGTTACCTTTACATAGGAAATGTATTTTAAGGAAAAGATTTTATAAACTTCTCCTTAGTTAATTGAGTATTCCTAAGTAAGTTCAAGCCTTCTGTAATCAATCTTCCCTTATAGAACCTAAATCTTTAACTATGTTCCTTTTATAGTTTACCTGCCTACTTTTTTTAATCTATTTCATCTACAAAATAAATACAATTCTTACAGTGATTATGAAGTTGTGATTAAAATGTTTTAAAACGGCTTTAACCTATAAATGAAATTTAAAGATATTTCCTAATTTTGAGAGAGGATAAATAACTAACACCAGTTATAAGGAAACAGGAATTAACATTGTAAAGATACTTGCTTAAGTGTGGCAAAGTCATTGAAATTGGAATATTTAAAAAGAAGGCAGAAAAAAAAAGTAATGAGGGAGAAGAGAGAAAAACAAAGATGGAAAGGAAGAAAAGTGAAAAAAGGGGAAAGGACAGAATTGGCAGGTATGAAAAAATATAGAGGAAGTGGGAAAAAGAGAAATATTTTTTCTATTTTATGGCTTGCCTATACTTAAAGCAGTTTACTCAAAATGAATTGTGATAAGAATTCTCTAGTTTGTTCATAAGACATCTAATATGCTTTCATATGTTATTTATCCCTACTAGTCAAAAATGTCTTCCACTAGTGAATTCAGGGAACATACTTCTCTTTTAAAACTTACGTTTTTTCAGCCCAAGGCATATGAGAATCAGTGGAAATATTACCGACATTTTAGAGGGATGAGGGACTCATTCGATTCTGAAAGCAACATAGCATAATTTTTCTAGTCTCATAAACTGAGTGTCTTCTAACCTGGATGTAAATTAACATCTGCCCTATGATTCATCAAGTCTTGTGTTCATTTTACTCCATACTGACTTCTAGATTTCAGTTTCTCAGAAGCTGTTATGTTTTTAATATTAATTTATTGTGAATTAGTGTGTTCACTGTTTAAACTAAATGGTCTACAATACAGATTTTTTTTTTTCTGAACACTAGGCCTCCTGATTCACTACAATTTGGTATAATTTAGGTTTTGAGTAATTTTGCTCAGGATTCATAAATTTGAAATTCATGATCAGAAAATATTTTTCCAATAGTCATGGTCTTTTCTTCATGAGTGAATGTTTACCCTGTCACAAATGGCTAAACATCCTACCCTTCACTGGATTTTCAATCATATAGAATTAACTATTATGGTAAACAATTTGGTCGTTTTTATCATAATTAGTATTACTATATTTTTACTAACTTATTTATTCACTCATTGAGTAATCACATAATTATTGAGATATTCATGTAATATTTTAGGTTTATATAAAACTTTATTTTCCTACCTTAGGAATCTTAGCTCCCAAAGATTCTTTTTTAAAACTTCACATTTGTTTTAGGTGTACAGTGTTTAATTGATAATACTTCCTCATTCATACCACATCCTTTTTAATGCTTGAATCACAACTCATGTTGATTTACATAATGAGAAGATTACATCAATGGGATACAATAAATTGCAAGAATGGAAATTAGGACTATCTTAATATGCTTATGTACTCACTTACCTTAGCCACCACTTGACTCTGTTACTCTTCTCTTAAATTCCTTTGTCATTGCATGCAAATATAGTTTTATTAAGTCCTTACAAAGTATAGTTATTTTCTGTTGCCTTTCATGTTGCAAAAACTATGCAAAAATCCACATTGGACACTTTAATTACTATATTTTACTACAATTTTACAAAGTTATACTTCACTTGTGTTTCAGAACACTATGCCCTTGTTTTGTCGATGGCAATTATGATTAGTATCCACTTCTTCTTATGCACATATTCAAGAATTAATGTATGCAAATACATGAGAATAAAATTTCTAGGGCATAGAATGTGTGACTGTTACAGTGAAGGTTATATCCTAAAGCCAAGGTCTTTCCCAAAGCTAGTAGTTTCAATCACTTGCATCAGAAGAGGTTAAGAAATCCTCTTAATTCACATCTGTTCTTAGCCCAAGGATCTATCTAACACTATATATTTTCCTTCAGATTAATTGGAGACTGAGATTAATGGAGGAAGTAAACCAGTCTGAGGTGGCGGGATTCATCATCCTTGGCCTTTGTGAATCTTGGGAGCTCCAGGTCTTCTTCTTAGTGATATTTTCTTCACTTTACTTAATCACCATTTTGGGCAACATATTTATTGTAGTCATAATCATCACTGACCTTCATCTCCATTCCCCTATGTACTTCCTGTTGGCAAATCTCTCATTCATTGACTTCTGTCTTGCCTCAGTCACCACACCTAAGATGATCACAGACTTCCTCAAGGAAAAAAAGACTATCTCCTTTGGAGGGTGCATGTGTCAGATTTTCTTTGGACACTTGTTTGGAGGGGGCGAGATGGTGCTGCTGGTGTCAATGGCTTATGATCGTTATGTGGCCATCTGTAAGCCACTTCGTTACACCAGCATCATGAACAGACACATGTGCATTGGATCAGTGTTGATATCATGGATCGTTGGCTTTGTACATGCCATAAGCCAACTGGCTACAATTGTAAATCTGCCCTTCTGTGGATCTAGAGTTTTGGACAGTTTTTTCTGTGACATTCCATTGGTCATCAAGCTAGCCTGCATGGACATTTATGTTCTAGAAATTTTGATAAATGCTGACAGTGGAGTGCTAGCAGCCATATGCTTCATTCTGTTGCTGCTCTCCTATTCTCATATACTGATTACTGTCTGCCTTCACTCTAAGGATGGGGCATCCAAAGCTCTCTCTACTTGCACTTCCCACATCACAGTGGTGGTATTATTTTTTGGACCCTGCATCTTTATCTATCTGTGGCCGGTCAGCATAACTTGGGTGGACAAGTTTCTAGCTGTATTTTATGCAGTTATCACTCCCTTCCTGAATCCAGCCATATACACTTTAAGAAACAAAGAGATTAAAAATGCTATGAAGAGACTGCAATGCTAGCAAATGAATTTCAGCAGAAATTTTTTTTAGGATTTCACGTTTAGAATGTTAACTTGGGGGTTCTTAAACTAGCCCCACTTGTTCTTTTCTCTCAATGTATTCTTTTTTTATTTTTATTTTTAAAATATTAGTTACACTTTATTAACTTTGTATCCCAGCTGTAGCCTTCTCCCTCATTCTCTCCCAATCCCATCCTTTCCCCCTCATCTCCTCCCATGCCCCTTTCCAACTCCACAGATAGGGGAGGACCTTCGCTTATCAGGTTTCTTCAGGACTAGATGCAATGTCCTCCTTTGAAGGGAGGAGCAGCCTTGCTAGGCCTCTTGGTGTATTCTAAAATAACTTCATACACATTATGTAGCCCAAAAGAAATTACCTTAAATTCACACTCCTCATTTTTATTTTTTAATTCTTACAAGTTTTTTGTTTTATCTTGTCTACATGATAAATTTTCCAGGAGTAAAACACTTTTGAAAGGACTAAAATAGAGCTGGCCAATAGGTATTATAGAAAAGAGTTTATTACTATGAATCACAAAACCTGATTAATACCCACAATGAAACATCATTACATACTTGAAAAAAAATGGTTATTATTAAAACCTCAAGAGATTGAGAGCAATGTAAAGAAAGCAGGTAGAAACCACCGCTCCTCCAAAACCAAAACCAAAACCAAAACAAAACAATAACAACAAAACAAAAACAGGACTGCAAAAATTTTGTTTAGAATTCCACCAGGCTTTTAAGGAAAGACTAACTCCAATTTATTTCAAATCATTTTATAAATCAGAAAAGAAAATAGTGCTTTTGAATTGTTTATGAATCTAGCATTACCCTGACACCCAATCCAGTTAAAGACGTAACTATCACAACAAATGAAAATTACAGATCAATGTCTCAGATGAACAATTTCTCATTAAAATACTTATAAAGTTCAAGAACATATAAAAGTATTATTCATAATTGTCTGAGAAAGTGCCAGTGCTGTCTTTTTTCCATTGAATGGTTTTGGCTTCTTTGTAAAACATCAAGTATTCATAGGCGTGTGGGTTTATTTCTGGGTCTTTTATTCGGTTCCATTGATACAACATTCTGTTTCTATGTCACTACCATGCAGCTTTTACCACTATTGCTCTGTAGTACAGCTTGAGATCAGGGATGGAGATACCTCCAGAGGATCTGTTGTTGTACAGGATTGTTTTGGAAATTCTGGGTTTTTGTTTCTCCATATGAAATTGAGAATTTTTTCTCTCAAGGTCTGTAAAGAATTTTGTTCATATTTTGATGAGAATTGCATTGAATCTGTAGATGGCTTTTGGCAGAATGGCCATTTTCACTATATTAATCTTACCTTTCCATGAGCACGGGAGATCTTTCCATCTTCGGGTATCTTCTTCAATTTCTTTCTTCAAAGACTTGAAGTTTTTCTCAAACAGGTCTTTCACTTGTTTGGTTAGGGTCACCCCAAGGTACTTTATGTTATTAATGGCTATTGTGAACGGTGTTGTTTCCCTGATTTCTATCTTGGGCCTTTTGTCTTTGGTATACAGGAGGGCTTCTGATTTTTTTGAGTTGATTTTGTATCCAGCCACTTTGCTGAAGGTGTTTATCAGCTGAAAAAGTTCTCTGGTTGAGTTTTTGGGGTCGCTCATGTATACTATCATCTCATCTGTGAATAGTGAAACTTTGACCTCTTCCTTTCTGATTTGTATCCTCTTGATCTCCTTTAGTTGTCTTATTGCTCTAGCTAGGACTTCAAGTACTAAGTTGAAGAGATATGGAGAGAGTGGGAAGTAGGAGAAAACAAGTAACAGGACAGGAGCCTACCACAGAGGGCCTCTGCAAGACACTACGTAGCAGTGTATCAAAGCAGATGCTGAGACTCATAACCAAACCTTGGGCAGAGTATAGGGAATCATATGAAAGAAGGGGATTTAGTATGACCTGGAAAGGACAGGAGCTCCACAAGGACCAAATATATCTGGGCACAGGGGTCTTTTCTGAGACTGTATCTCCAACCAGACACTATGCATATATATAACCTAGAACCTCTGCTCAGATGTAGCCCATGGTAGCTCAGTCTCCAAGTGTGTTCCCTAGTAAGGGGAACAGGGACTGTCTCTGACATGAATTCAGAGCTGGCTCTTTGACCTTCCCTCCCTGCCCCACCGCGAGGGAGGAGTAGCCTTGCTAGGCCATAGAGGAGGATTGTTGCCAGTCCTGAAGAGACCTAATAAGCTAGGGTCAGATGGAAGAGCAGGAGGACCTCCCCTACCAGTGGAATTAGAGAGGGGCAGGGAGGAGATGAGGGAGGGAGGGTGGGATTGGAAGGGAATGAGGGAGGGGGCTACTGCTGGGACTACAAAGTAAATAAACTGTAACTAATATAAAAAATAAAAAAATTAATTAAACAAAAAATTATTTATCATGATGAAGATGACTAACTTCCAAGATTCAAGGATGATTCAAGATATAAAAATAAATACGTGTGATCAATCACATAAACTCAGAGACAAACTTAGATGCAAAAAAAAGAACACTTTGACAAAAGAACTCTGAAGGTATTAGGAATAGAGGAATCATGCCTCAATATAATAAAGGCTATATATTTCAAACTTGTAGCCAGTATCATAGAAAAGAGACAGAAAAGTAAAGATCAGGAGCGAGAGGAGTGTGTCCATTGTCTCCTCTGCTGTTGTGAGTTGTTCTTGAAGTTTTATTTGGAGCATTATGACAGGAGAACAAAACTGTGTGTGTTTGCCTGTGTGTGTGTGTGTGTGTGTGTGTGTGTGTGTGTGTGTATGCAATAAGGAAATAACATTCTTCATACAAAAAGAAAAATAATCTAAAGTTCATATAGAATCACATAAGACTCCCAATAGCTAAAGCAATTCTGAGGAAAACCAAACAATTCTAGATGGATCACACATCAGATTTCAAGTAATATTACAGAGGTATAGTGATAAAAACAGCATGGTAGTGGCACAAAAACAGACACACAGATCTACACGGCAAAATAGAAGACACAAATGTGAGTACATATAAATCCAGCCACCCAATACTTGATAAAAACTCCAAAAACACAAATTTGAGAATATACAACATCTTCAGTTGATCCTGGGAATACACTTGTAGAATAATGAAGTTAGATATATCTATCACCTTGCACAAAAATCAACTCCAAATGGATCAAAGAGGTCAATGTTAGCATCTTTTGTTAACAGCAATTAAAACTGTTTTTAGATTCTATTTTATTATAGTTAGAATGAGTATCATTAGTAAAACATACAACAACACAGTGTCCCAAGGGTGTGGAGAACTGGATTCTTTATTGTTGTTGAGAATGTATGCTGGTACATAAACGATGAAAAGCATTATGGAGATTTCTCTAAAAAATATAGAAATAGACTTCCACTTACACTATTTCAGATTGTGTACCTAGAAGATTCCTTAGAGATAATTGCACACCCATATTTATTTCTACTCTATTTAAAAAAGCAAAGAAATTGAGTCAGTCTAGGTATTCGCATACTGGTGAATGAAAATTTAAAATTTGGTACATATACACTATGGGGTTTTGCTGTCATAAAGAATGAAGTTATGAAATTTGTAGGAAAATTAATGGAACTGGAAATATTATATAAAGTGGGGAAACTCAGACTTGAAAAAGAAACGAACACATTCACTTTCTTTTTATGTATATTAATTACAGTTTATTCACCTTTTATCCCAGCTGTTGCCCCCTCCCTCAGTCCCTCCCAGTCTCACACTCCCTCATCTCCTCCCATGCCCCTCTCCAAGTCCACTGATAAGAGGAGATCCTTCTTACGTGCATCTTCCTCTCTAAGCTTTAGATGCCTTCACTTGTGTGAATTATAGTGCGAATAGACTAGTATTGTAGCAATGAGCCTGTGAAAAAGACTCCTTAAAGGTGGTGAGACAGAGCAGGCATGGATATGGAAGTGGAAAGAGGGACACTGAGAGTATAATGATTTAAACAGGGAAGAAGAGCAGGGATTCCAGGAAAAAAAGTGGGATGGAAGGAGGATAGACTAAACTAATAATATTTGACAAAATTTATACTTTTTAATCTAATAAAAAGTAAAATGAAATAATAAGATCTTGATGGGAGATAACCTGTGTGAGTGAATAAAGCTTTTTACAGAAATCTTAAGGTATTGAATGCCAGCTATAAGCTGCTTTTTTGTGAGTTATTGATCAGGAAGCCTTCATAAGCTCCCATAACAATACAGACAATTGCCACTATAGTTGGTTCCGCTGAAGAGACCACATGCCTTGGTCAGGACATAGAGAAATTAATGTGGACTGTATGTTTCCTCCATGATGGTCACCCCTGCAATGCCAGAGTATCTTATGTAGTTTCTCAAGAGATAATTATCATCAGCAATCTTAATCAACTTTATAATGTGCATACAACAATATCGTTATCCAAAAATACAACTCACTATTACAATAGTGACAAGCGTGGGAGTCATCAACCCCTGTCTGATAGTATTTGACACTTGATAAGCAAGAGAGAATTCATATTTGTTTCTTTAATACCAGTGGAAACCCCATTCCTGGGCAAGGTTATAGGGCTTGCTGGAGAAGCAACTGCTCCTGTAGATGGACATGATATGCCTGTCAACATGCCTCTTAAATAATTATGTTTATGCAATAGGAAAATTTACACTTTAAGCTTATCTCAGACAAGCTAATTTTGCAATCAACAGTGGTGAGTGCACAGATGCATAGCTGGTAAAGTGCTGAGACAAATGAGTGTGATTGACCAATGATAATTAGGAATAAAGATCAAATCACCTCCTCTACTTCTCGGGGGCAGTCACAGAACAAGTGGGGAATGAAATGTAAAAAATGATAAAGGGTAGAGGTATGTGAAATCTTGTCTCTGGGCACAACAGATACATTACACTGTAAATTATGCAGCTATGACTGCCTTTATAAGAGCTCTACTGGACTGGGCCTATCATTAGTCCATTGTGGAAGGGACTTGTCTTATAGGAGGTCACTGTATCCCTAGGATTATTGCCATGATAAGAGTTGATAAGAAAGGAGAAACATTTTCCTCAGTAGAATTTTGCATTTAGCCACTGGCAAAATGCTCATAGTCCTGTAAACAACCCTAATAAAACCTATTGGGTCACAAAAGAAGTCATAAAAGTAGAAGTGAAGCCAGCTGAGAAGATGAATGGAAATAGGAGGTGAGGTAGTTTGACAAGGGACCACAGTAGGAACTGATTTTAATCAAATACTTTGTGTACATGTATTAAAATGAAAACTCATCATTATGTGTAATTAATATACACCAATAAAACATTAAAAAATAATTTCAGTGAGGTGATGGGGAGAAGTGAATTATTCTATACCATTAGCAGGAATGTTAACAATTTTACTTCAACCATAATATAAAACATTAAGGAGGTTTCTCAGAAAACTAATAAATAAAATTATCACATAATTTGGCAATTACTTTACTGGTTATATATGGTATGTCTATCCACAAAGACATTTATATTCCCATATTTATGGCAGTTTAATGGCAGTATACAGGATGTGAAAACATAAAAAGTATATATAGATTGGTGAATAAATAATTGTTCTTTGGGGCTAGAGAGAACACTAAATTGTCAAGAACATTTGTTCTTTGTATAGAAAACCTATAATTGACACCACATATTGGTTCCCATCTGTAGCTCCATTTCCAGAGGATGTGATACCCTCTTCTAGCATCCACAGGCACTATGTAGAGTAGACAAGATACTGGAAAAACACGTACACATAAAATAAAAAATAAATTAATCTTTAAACTGCATTGAAAAAAAAATAAAAAAAATAAATACATTAAGATACAGAACTTAAGCTGAAATAATTAGAACCCATCAACAAACTTCTGTAAGTAGAGAGACTCCGCAGGACATATAAAACAAAACAACTGACATTATGTATTTATATGTTTTGTTTTGTTTTCCTTCTGTGTTTCTTTTTAAAAGCTATCCTTTGGGCTGTCTCATTAAAACTACTGAACTACTTCTGGCTTGGAGCTGGGGAATTTATGTGTCATCGATTGCTCCAGTAAACTTTTTAAAATTTAAAAAAAAAATGAAAAAAATAATTGATTTCTATAAAACAGAACTTTATTCACTCATAAAGATTGTGAATCCATGTAATTTACAACATCATGGATAAATCTTGAGGGGATTATACAACTTAAAAAAATCAGATGCAAAGAGAAAAATATAATTATATAAGGATATTTACTATCTGAGTGTAATGAACACATACCAAGTAACCTGTGTTTTCCAGAATTATTCAGGACATTTTCCTAAAATGCAGGAGCTGATTACTTAGTCTTTTCATTGCCACCTTCATGTCTTTGTTTCTCAGTGTGTAGATGGCAGGGTTCAGGATGGGTGTAATCATGAAGTCCAGGATGGCAAGAAACTTATCCACTGGCACAGTAGGAAATGGCCACATGTACACAAAGATGCATGGTCCAAAGAACAAAACCACCACAGCGATGTGAGCAGAGAGTGTAGAGAGGGCCTTGGACAAGTCACCTGATGAATGTTTTCTTACAGTCAACAGGATAACAACGTAGGAGATAATCAGTAAGAAGAAGGTGCCAATAGAAATGATGCCACTGTTTGCAGCAACCATGAACTCCATTCTGTAGTTGTCTATGCAGGCCAGTTTGATAAATCGAGGAAGATCACAGTAAAAACTATCTATCTCATTAGGACCACAAAAACTCAAATGGACAACGAAAGCTAATTGGGCCACTGAATGCAAAAAACCAATAACCCAAGCACCAGACAGAAGCAAAAGGCACATCCATGGGCTCATGATGGTCAGGTAGTGGAGGGGCTTGCATATGGCCACATATCTGTCCCAGGCCATGGCTACCAGCAACACCATCTCAGATGCCCCCAGGACATGAAGGACAAATATCTGGATGACACAGCCCCGGAATGAGATGGTATTGTGCCCAGAGTACAGGTCAGAAATCATTTTGGGTACAGTTAAGGTGGAAAGACATAAATCAATAAACGAGAGGTTTCCCAGAAGAAAGTACATGGGGGAATGTAAATGTGGGTCAAAGGTCACTGTAAACACAACAAGGGAGTTTCCCAGCACAATGGCTGTATAGGCCACCACAGAGAATGCAAGGAAGAAATGCTGTATTTGTCTAGATCTTGAAAGGCCCAGAAACACAAATTCATGCACCTCAGTGTAATTTGTTTCATTCATTTACCTTGGTTGTATTTCCTGAAACAAACAGCAAAAATAAAAAAATGTGAAAAAAAAATGTACCGTAATGTTAGAAGAATAAAGTTCTGATACCAGAGGAGGGAAAACCTTCTTTATCATTTAGCAAAGCCCTTGGAAAACACATACTTTTGCCCATTCAATAACCAGACAGAAAACATGGAGAACCAACTTTATGTACATGTGCGTGCGATGTGCCAGATACCATGCCAGATACAGTAATGCAGACTGTATCTTCATGCAGTGTTTGGTCTAGATGTGAAATGAGACATGAAGTATGTAATAACATTATGTGGTCACTATAAGTACGTTGTGTGGACCTGAATAAGGTACAGCACACACATACAGCTGTACTGCATACCGCTCTGGAAGATGTCTTTGTTAAGACCTAAAGAGTTAATGTCAGATGTTTGAGTGAGAGATATTTATGGGGAGAAAATTACATCGACATACCCAAGAGCATAGAGCAAGCAAAACTCAGCAGTAAAGAAGTGTTCAGTAAGATTCTTATTCAGATGAAGTTTTATATTTGTTTTAAGAAATAAGTCTACACACACCAGTGAGGAACTAATTAAAGAAAACATGTCCCTGCTTTAGGAAATGATTGGTAGCTATAATAAAAAGAAAATAATGGAAGGATGCAAGAGAATAAAATAACACATCACCTGTTATTTTATCATGGGACTACACAAAATACATCTAAGAAGGCAAAATTTCTCACAAAATGGTGGCAATTTAACAAAGTTAGGTAAAAAAAAAATTGACTTTAGTGACTACAGGAGTTTTAATACTATGTTAATAAAATATTTTAAAAATGTAATATGCATATTCTTACCTAATTGTGTGAAAAAGACCATAGTAAATACAGACCCACAGGCACAATGTTTACAGAACAATCAGCAGTCTTGCATTCCAAATTTTTAATATTCTAAACAGGCTCTTATAATAATATAAATGTAAGATAATGAATGTTAAAATAGAGATAAAATAAAATTTACAGTGAATAAATAAAGGCAATGGACAAATTAAGAAGTCCAGATTGTCAGTTAACGTATGACGTAAAACCATACCATATGCAATGAAAGATGTAAATGTAAAATCTCATGATGCTTTTTGTAAGTAGAAAACTGCAATTATAAACAAATGTGTCACAAGTGGGACCATGAGAAAAGTTTTTCACTGTAACTCAAAATATAAATACATTCATCTTCAGAACACAATTCCAAAGTATGTATCCACTTATCCAAAATATTCTTAGACTCTTAGACTAATACTTCATTACAAGAAAGTTTTTAAAGGTCGTGCTAATACCATATACTCTAGGGTACATATCATGCAATCAATTATTTTATAACGAAAAGGTAACCTGAATAAAAAATAGAGAATTATGTGGTTGCTGTCTCCTTCCGGCTCCTTTCATATCCCCACTCTTCCATAAGACTTTCTGCGTTCTGTCCCAAGTTTGGCTGTGAGTCTTTGCATCTGCTTCAATCCATTGCTCGTTGGAGTCCTTTAGAGGACATCTGTGGTAGACTCCAGTCCTGTTCTCTCTCTTCTACAGCTTCCAGTGTCTATCCTGTTTTCACTTCTGAATGAGAATTAAGCATCTTCCTTAGGGTCCTCCTTGTTGTGTACTTATCCTATATTATATGTATAATATATATGTATAATATATAATATATTATAATAAGATTATATTATATATATTATAAGTAAATATGTGTCTTTCTGCTTCTGGGATACCTGCTCCTTGATCACTTCTTCCTGGTGAGGTGACCTAACCAGCTGAAAGAGGAATAGGATCCAGGCAGTCCTGATGGGACCTGATAGTCTAGGGTTAGACAGTAGGGGAGGAGGACTTCAACTATCAGTGTTCTAGGGAAGGAGGTTGGGAAAGAAGAACTAGGGATTTGAGACTGGAGGGAGATGATAGAGGGGGCTACAACTGGGATACAAAGAGAATAAATTGTTAATAATAATAAGAAGAAATGGAAAATTGTGTTATTCATAATATCTCCAGATGGGCAAAGCTCTTATTCCTACCCATAAAATAAATATAAAGAAAGACTATTTTAATGTATCCTAATTTGTAAAAATTAAAAAAATACTTAGAAGACATTTTTAAAATCTGTGCTAAAATACTGAAAGGAAGTAATAGATATTGGCTTTAGGCTAGTATTTACTTATTTTTGAATGTAGGTAATTATACTTTCAATATATGTAAACTAGTCAAATGTCAGCTTCAATGTCCATCATGCAAAATTATGATTAAGTTTTCCTTGTAATATGTTGTTGCCATCTTGATATATTTTAAACTGTTTCCCCCCAGTATACAACAATGCTTTATCATGTGAATTGCATTGCACAGCACCAAGCTCTCTTCCTGACTGTACCACTGCCTTTCCTCACTGCCACTCAGCACCATGCCAGGCTCCTGAGGTGTCACTGCAACTGCATCAGCATGAATTCCTAGAAATTCTGTCCCTACAGTTTTAGGCCTTATAGTTTTACAGGACTAGGTAAAAATTCTATGTATTGCATAGTCATTGTAAGAATTGATTGGTTTCCTAAGTATACTTTTATTTAAATGTAGTAGGTTTTTTTGACTACAATCATCTTCTAAACTGAATATTCTTTAAAAAAAAAAAACCTGCATAGTTAGTAAGATCACAATTACAGAAGGTGAGGGGAAAAAGTGTTTTATAGAAGAAATTCATTTTATCAGTTAAAGACCTTAAAAAGCACCTAGCCAAATAATATAAATGTATATGTTGATGTAGAGCTATATATATAGAGATGGCAAATGTGTTGTTGAAAAGATGCCTTACACTATGTGGTTTTCATAGAACAGAGGTGATTAAAATAAGATGAAGAAGGAGTAAAAAACAGAAATAATGGGAGATCTAAAAAGAGAGGAGACAGAAGTTTCTGGGTTGCTTGTTTAGCTGTAACCCTTCTTTAATAACTTCAGTGACTTTTACTAAGTTCAGAATACTCATATCATCTACACTATCTTCCATTCAAACATCTAAATGTCTCCTATAATTCAAAATACTTCATAGTTTTCTTTATTTACTTGACTAATCCTGTGTGTTTCCTTAATTTCTTGTTATGATTGAAATACTACAGGCCTGAATTTTTGCAGACTTCTTCTTATCCACATCCCAAATTCCTGCCTCAAATTTTCCAGAACAGCATCTGCTACTTTCACAGCGTATGTGAGACATAGGTCTCTGTGGTCTTCTATCATTTTGTATAGCCATGCATCATAAGACTGTTAATGTTTTATGGATGACATTTGACTAGACATACAGTACCTTATTCACAAATTACAGCTCATATAATTTTTCAATAATCATTTATGAGTACCCAGGTACACGGATGGTTAGATAGCTGCACCCAAAATTTTATTCTGTTTTGATCATGCATATGCAACTGCAAATGACTTTGCCAATTAAAACATGTTAGGCACTTCATGAGATGTTTAGTTCCTCACTTCATGCCTGTCACCAAGTACTAAGAATAGAAATTGAGTTTAATAAGTTTAAAGGAAATTTATCCAATGGATAGTTTGACTCTAGTACTGATATTTGGAGAGTGCATGAAAACATTATTTTTCTTGTAACAAAATAATTGATAGAGAAGACTTCAAATGATGACAGATCCTACCAAATAACAAACACGAAAGGAAGATTTGAAGAGTGTGAATCTGTTGAAATCCACTGTGCTGAGGGGACTGTATTCAGGGTTCTGCTGTCCAATCTAAATCATTGAGAGGTTGGTATGTATAGACAATTAGGGGAACTTTTAAACACAAGTGCTGACATACCCATGTGAGTTCTGTTCTATTCTTTATTGGAAATATATTCTTTCCTTACATATTTATATTCTCATTTCTTCTTTAGAAAATGCATCTCAGTCATCTGATTCAGCTCCATCCAGGAAACTTCCCAGAACTCACACTACAAGTATAGCTCATTATTTGAATCTCTTTGTATTTTTAATTATCTGTAAAGGAAGCAGGAACTGGAAACATTATCAGTGGGGACTGCGGATATAACTTTTGGCAATCACCTTATGCTAGTTCTCAGTTATTATCCACGAAGTGCTTTGACTCAAGCTTTATATTTCAATGTGTTTAATTATGGTTTCAACTGTATGTTTTTCTACTGGTACCTACAGTTGTGATCTCAGTTATCTCTTTTAAAGTATGCTTATATTATCAAGTATTCCTGCACATGAAATCACTTTTCTAACCACTATGAAATAGATTTAAAACTAAATAAATACATTACCATAAAATTATTTGGCATAATCAATCATGCTTGTTTCATTAATCATATTAATTAAAAATAATTGAAATGTTGTTAATGAAGGTATGCAACAAATTTTGTCTTTCCATAGTTCTTTTGGGAATCTTTGATTCATCCATTTCTATTTTGAATATAATTTCCGATTAGAAATTATAGACGATATGATATATTCAACCTGTTTACAAATTTGTAAAACTAACTTTGAATACTTACTTTAATAACTGTAAATGGCATCTTTCCAATAGAGACAGTCACATAAATTGATGTTATTATTAAAGTGGCACATTTAAAACTTTCTTTTTAATTATGTATGGAGGCTTTAAAGGCATTGAAGTATAATTAAAACATCTAAGCGTGTGTTTTTTTAAGACACTTCTACGTTTCAAAGACATCCTTGCCAAAGATAAAAATGATGACACTCATTCTCTGCTTCTCATCTAGCAAGCATGTGACCTAGGACTGTTGTAGATAACACTGGGTTTGTATCCTGCTTTGTGAGACAAGTAAGACAAAAACTGCAAATAGAAAATGAAGTATTTTGTAAAATCCCTGGAATAAATATGATAAATTAAACAGGTTTATCTGAACCAACAATATCATGAGTAAAAGGAGAAAAACTTATTTGTGAACTTAATACACTTTTTAATATTCTTAAGACATAGTCCAAAAAAATCACTTAGTGGTGTATTTACCGATTCATGGACCATGAAATAAAATCTCTTAGTGTCCATTATGAAACAACACTTAAAGGATATTTAACAAATGAAGGTGAATGGGCCAAGAGAGAGAATCCTTATTATCTTGACACCCAAAACCTCCCCCCATCACTTGGCTGTTGTCTTTCTTACCTGATCAGAAAAAGGAAGAAGAAAATGTATGTTAGCAAACAATGTTTTCAGTTTTTAAATTTTTTCTTTCCTAGTTCCTGTGAGTAGTTTTGGAATATAATTAGCAAGTTAGATCACCACAGCACAAAACCCAGCTCTCAGTGACCACTTGATTCTGGTGTCCTAACAGTCCTCAGTCCGTGCATCATGGGAATTCTGCATCGGGATCCCCAGGGTAGGAAGAGTGAGCAAACAGTAAAAGTTTAATTGAAGAGTAAGATTAAAGTGCAAGGAACTATCATGCATTAAGTCACAACCAGTATTTTTAAAGGGAAATCTCTATTCCCAGGCAGTATTTAGGTTTCTTATTTCTTTGGCTAATATCAATGAGCAGGTTGTAGCTATTTGCATATCAAATAGATCGTTTATATCATTGTTGTAACACAGAGGTAGGGTAACAATTTAATATAAACATTGCATTTCTTGGTCAGTATTAGATGTATATCATGCCATTTATGATAAGACTGAAAAAGTGAAAAGAGAATATTCATTTGACTCAACAGATTAAAATTAGAATTTCTGCAGCTTGTCTTCCTTAAATCTGTAGCAGAACATTAGTCCTAACCAGCCACTGAATTTCTGTTCTGCATCCTGACATTCCAAGGGCCCATAACCTTGGTCAGAAAAATAATTTTAAATTTTTATAAGAGAATTTAAAAGACAAAACAAATGATTAGTTTTAAAAGTATTCTATCATCTAACTGATTCCAGAAGTTCTTATATTTTCCACAATATTTTCATTGGCTATTTAGAAATTTTATACAATGTACCCCAATCATAGTTGCTTCCGCACCGTCTTTCAGGTCCACCCTCCCAACATTGAACCTTGCCCCACAACTTGAAAATAAACCAAGTTCAATTTGTGTTTCCCATATAATCACTGGAACACAGTCAAACTCCCAGTGGTTACACCTTAAACATAACTGAGTCCTTTCCCATCTTCCCAGCAGAAGCTATCAAATGTGAAGAGCTACACTTCAGCATCTTTCTTAACATTTATTTGGAAGTGGTTGTGATACAGGGTTTCTCTGTATAGTGCTGGCTGTCCTGGAACTCTATAGATCACCACTGCTTGGGTATTACATTTTTTAAGGGCTCTCTTCAACGTCTTCCTGTGACCATGTTGATATCCTCTCAGGGGTCATGTTGATGTCCCTAGTCCCTGTTGTCACTAGAGGTCATGTTGATGTCTGTGGTCCATGCTGTGGCCAGGGCTATGTAGATGTCTGCTGCTGTCACCAGAGATAATGATGAGGACCACCTGGAAACATATTGAGGTCTATTTTTCATGGAGGTGCTGGAGGCCATGTGGATGTCCATGGTCTGTGATGCAGCCAGAGACCTTGTGGATATCCATGGTCTGTGCAGCCATGAGAAACCATGTAGGTGTCCATGATCTTGTGCTGTTATGGAGAGGGAAACTTCTGTTGTAGTGATCTCTCCAGACTAGTAGTTGACAACAAGAGACATTGAAGGCTTCTACAGCACCTCACCAAAGGAAATTATTATTTTTTAAGTAAGGCATACCAATTACTTTACATAAAAACAAGTGATATTATATGAGCAGAACAGGTTGTATTCATATATTTAAAATATGTATCAACAATTAAAGAAGTAAAATTGATATAGAGCAAAGTGGGATACTGGGGGATTTTAGGAAGGAAAAGAAAAGGAGAAATTTTTATTATTTTGGCTTTTCGATAAACACACTTCTTTACAAAATAAAGCTATTCCTCTAGTGTCAGAAGATCACCTATACCTGCAAGATCAGGTCCCAGAGCTGGAAAGACAATGAAATATCAGAAGGAAATATCGCTTTGGCACTAGTCTTTCCTCTTCTCCCTGGACGTATATAACCTCACTTATCTGAGCCCTGGGTTTTCAGTCCACTTTAGAAACTTTCAATGTTTTCCATAATATCTGAACGAGTTCTCAGAGGTTGTTGTCATGTTTATCTGATTTTCAAAGTTGCCTATCTCTTAGCCAAGATTCTATTTTTTAATAATTCCATATTTTCCTTATACATAGTGATGCATTACATACCAGTATTCCTGTCCATACCCAGAGTATAAGGTGAACGCATTTGCAGCACCATAACCCCTTCCATTCTTTATTTCCTCCCATCTTTGCTAATTCCCCTTGTTCTTCTAGACAGTTGGTGTCACTTATACTTTTGTGTTATGCATACATAAATACATACATAATACATACTTACATACAGATATACAGACATAAGTGACCTTGCATGTTTATATAAAACCCAGGAATCACATATTAGAGACAGGTTTAATTCAGTCAATACAATTTTATATTAATATGTTTATTTTCCTACATACTGACTGAAAACACTTCCATTATGTATGTATACACATATTCTTTATCTATGTCATGGTGATTGGATACCTAGATTGATTTATTAACATACTCATTATAAATAGTGCTGCAATAAACATTGTACATAAATATCTCTGTTACAGGTTTGCTTAGAATCTTGTGGGTAAATAACCAGGAGTGATATAGATGGCTTCTATATTAAATCTCTTAATAATAATTTTTATTTATTTATTTATTTATTTATTTATTTAGAAATAGTGACACTGATTTTCATGGTGGCTATCTGACATTCCTATTACTAGTATAAAAATGTTATAGTCACTATGCATCTTAGCACTTACTGTTGTTTTCTTTTTTGCTTTTTTAATATTTTTTATTTTTATTTTTTATATTAATTACAGGTTATTTACTTTGTATCCAAGCTGTAGTCCCCTCCTTCAGTCCCTCCTAATCTCACCCTTCCTCCCTCATCTCCTTCCTGCCCCTCTCTAAGTCTATTGATAGGAAAGATTCTCCTCCCCTTCACTCTGACCCTAGCCTATCAGCTCTCATCAGGACTGGCTGCATTGTCTTCCTCTGTGGCTTGGTAAAGCTGCTCCTTCCCTCAGGGGGAAGGTGATAAAAGAGCCAGCCACTGAGCTCATGTCAGACACAGTCCCTCTTCCCATTACTAGGGAATCCACTTGGATACTGAGCTGCCATGGGCTACATCTGAACTGGGGTTCTAGGTTATCTCCATGAATGGTCCTTGGTTGGAGTACCAGTCGCCTGGGCCCAGATATTTTGGATCTGTTGCTCTCCTTGTAGAGCTCCTGTCCGCTCTAGGTCTTTCTATCTCCCCCTTATTTCATAAGATTTCCTGCACTCTGCCCAAAGTTTGGCTATGAGTCTCAGCATCTGCTTTGATACCCTGCAGGGTAGAGTCTTTCAGAGGCCCTCTGTGGTAGGCTTTTGTCCTGTTTCCTGTTTTCTCTCTCTTCTGATGACCGTGCATTTGCCTTTCTGGGTTAGGCTTGATCATCTTACCCTAGGTCCTTCTTCTTGATTAGTTTCTTTAGGGGCACAGATTTTAGTGTGTTTATCCTATGTTATATGTTTAATATCCACTTATAAGTGATCATATACCATGTGTGTCTTTCTGCTCCTGGATACCTCACTCAGTATGATCTTTTCTAGATCCCACAATTTGTCTGCAAATTTCATGATTTCCTTGTTTTTAATTTCTGAGTAATATTCCATTGTGTAAACATACCACAATTTCTGTATCCATTCTGTACCCAGTTAAGGAGCATCTGGGTTGTTTCCAGTTTCTGGCTATTATGATTAAATCTGCTACGAACAAGGTTGAACAAATATCCTTGTTGTGTACTTGAGCATACTGACTTTTGGTTTACATTGTAGGAGGCATGGAGGGTCTTGTGCTCACAGATTAACACTGAACAGAGGAGGAACAGGACTGTTAAAGACACAGGGTTGTTCCTTCAGAGAGTTGGTTCTATAACCTGTAATCTACCCATCAGGCTGGGAGCAGACATGGGTAATAGCCTGGTGGTCTTTCCATTATGTGTGATCCCAAAACCACCACCGATCCTCCAGACCCTTATCATGAGATTATTTTTCTCATTCGACTTATAGAACCCATCTTTATGGAATGTGTCATACATAGTTTACAAAGTGTTGCGATATAGACATGTCTAGTATTCATTCAGTTAATTTGTTCCTCAAAGAGATTTATGAATACTTTTTTGTGCACATTGTATTGAGTTAATTATCATCAGGAAAGTTTTTGGCAAATTTAAGTGCTTTTCTTAAGTTTGTCTATAATAAGCTACTTGGGGTCAGACTCCTGATGTTTTGACCAACACCTGCAACTTACTAAATCTTCTTAAACTGAACTGACTTTGTGCCTCACATGGACTGGTATGTTGCTGGCTGTGTTGATCACAGACACCTGTGATTTATGATTGAGTTTTCTTTTCAATACTTACCATGATACTGACAGAAGATTTGTCATATGTAGTCTTTATTATGTTGAGAGATGATATTTCCACAGTTTCTTTAATGCTTTTCTGAAGGTGCCGGAATATAATGTATGAAAAATTTTTCTTCAGTAAGAAAGGTAAATAAAGAAAAATTTTTCATACATTATATTCTGAAAATGATTTCTCCTGTCTCAACTTCTCCAAGATCCTCTCCACTTTGCCACCCACTCATATCTACACTCTTTCTTCCTCTTTCTTTAGAATAAAAAAATTGGCATTTAAGCAACCACTGCTGCTACCACCACAACAATAATGATAATAATATTAATACCAACAATACTAATAAAATGAATAGAGTAGGACAAACCAAAGAAATGGAGCCAAAGAAAAAGCACAAGAAACACATATAGATGCAGAAACACAAATAGCATAGACACACATGTGTCATCAGACTTGATGGAGATCAGAAATGCTGGGAAGCTGAGAACAGTCTGGAACCAGATCCTATTGAAATTGAAGCGATACCCACATATGAACTTCTGGAGGATAACTAATAACATTAGTAATATCTTGTAATGCTTAGGTATCTATAGGACATTGATGGCCAAAAACTCCAAAGAAGTAAGCCACTCCTTGCACTGAGATTTTTTTTTTAATTAGCTAGCCTGTGCTGTCTAGTAGGGACTTTGGTACCTCAGTTACCAGATAACTCCTCTTTGACCCATACCCTCCTTGTCTCCCTCCTATTCCTCCCCTTTCTTTTTAAGGAAGCTTCTACAGTAGCAAGTGGGGTCCCATATAAATTTTTCAAAAGGGCTTTTATTTTATTTATCCCTTTATATATTTGTTCCTCTGCTCTGTGTGCATACTCCTCATTCCAACTTCATCCCCACAGTCTTCCTACTCTAAATTTTTATATCACTCAATTCCCCTTTAATAGCCTACCATGGCCCTTTCATAATTTCATGAGCTTTGTGAGAATTCCAAGTATAATAGATACTTCTGAACATTCAATGAAAGCAACGAAGAACAAACACAGAGAAACTCTATTTGCTATAAAGTAAAAACTTTATAGAAAGTTTATTGAAAACTTGCTTTAAATCCAGGATATAAACTACTTACATTGGTACATGTGTACAGTGTAGAGAGCACTGCGTACTTCTAGAATTGAACTCTGACAAGTAATACCATTCATTCTTGACATGAGTGCGAGGTCATTCAAGGTAGTTTCTACCTAATGCTGCTGGATGGACTGGAAAGTCACATGCAAAGGCAATTGCATGAATAAGTTTACAAAGTGATTTTACAGAATGCTTTTTAATTGTTTCAATATACATCCACATTTTGTCAATGATATTTAATATTTAAGTAAATATTGAAATGTTAGTAATTGAAATCCCTGGACACTTTGCTGGTATGCTTTACTAGATGGAATTTTCTGTTTCTCATTTGCTTTCTTAACAAAATTATCGACATTTTATCCTTTGAGTACAATTCCCATGATAAAAGTCCCGGGGAGTTAGATCACTAGCTTTCAAGCGACTAAAACCTCCACAAAGTACCAAAGAGAGAAACACTTCTTAAGAGATGCAATAGTATTGGAAAGAGGGATTTCTGTTGCCTTCATTTTCATTAGTCAGGTAAGTGTCAAGTTACAATTAAAGTCAATAGCCTACTAAAAGTAGCAGTTATTTTACTTGTGTAAGCACTGCATAGGTCTCAGGTCACAATAACAAAACTTGTTATTTATTTTATTTTTATTTAAAAGCATTAATCATTCACTTATACTGGACTTCCATGGAGAAATAAAAAATTTCACTGTTTTCTCTCTAGTTTTTTTTTAAATTTCTGGTCTAGATTATATTTTCATAAAGACTAGCTAATGACTTAGAAACTTTTTTTAAAGTGACTTTTTAAAGATCAGCCATCGGTATATCATAATTCCTAAAGTAGCAATTAATAATATTCTGATATCAGGTGTTCAGTAGCTTTAAGATGTTAGGACAAATCTTCATTATCAATAAAATAGTATCATCAATCCTTTTATTTATATACTTGCATATGCTTATAGTTACCAAAATGTTACCTCTATCAAACTCATTGTCCTTACCAGGGAATATAATTTATTAATGAGATACACTCTCTGATTTTTAGGAAGCCATATGCTTAGTACAGCTTCAGGAGAATAATCGTTGTAAATTATACTGTGGAATATGCACTATAATGAGTTTTCAAGTATGATGTTAGAGCATAGCAGAAGGCATGCTAATTCAGAATTAAGTAGAAAGTCGTTCTTGATGAACTGACATAGTAGAGAATTTTTTCAATAAAAAATAACCAGCTAATCAAAACCACTAAGGAATCTTTTGAATAAAGAAACATATTACAGTCATGAAAGAACAAAGGATGCTTAAAATGGGTGGGACAGAGGGGGAGGTAGCCAGAAGAAGGATTGCCAGAGCTTTCCTGCTATACTGAAAATGTTTACAAGCATAAAGCAATGCAGATTTTAAGCAATGAATGAGACAGAGAAGCATCATGGAATATTGCACTTGTGTGTGCTTTTCAATTGTTTCCCTTTTAGAGTTTATGGTATCCCTTCTTGTTTGTTTCTATTTTTCTCTTTTTCTTGTTCCATGTCCATGTCCCATATCCTCTGTTCTTTGCTTTTCATCTACTTCATTATTAGCATCAGTTAACTAAATAATGGATATAGTTTAGAGAAAACCAACAGTAGGTTACCTCACAAACTTGAGTTTAATATTAGTGGTAATTTCTTGCTTAGAATGCTCTTTCATGGAATTGTGATATTTCATGAAAAAATAATTTTATATTTATAACCTATGTTATAATTTTTAAAGGTTGTTTGAAGGAGTCTGACATTGCTATGTTGAATTTGTAGGGCTATTTATCTTGATCTCTTCTTTTGTGAAACAATCCACTTTTTTTCTTTTTATTATTTTTTTATTTTTATTAATTACACTTTATCCACCCTGCATCTCTCCCATAAGCCTCTCCCTCTTCTCCCCCCAGCCCCCTCTCTCCCCCTCCTCACACATGCCCCTCCCCAAGTCCACCAATAGGGAAGGCCCTCCTCCCCTTCTCTCTGATCCCAGTCCACCAGATCACATCAGGAGTGGCCGTGTTGTCATCCTCCGTGGCCCGGTAAGGCTGCCCTCCCCTCAGGTGGAGGTGGTCAAAGAGCAGGCAAACCAGACTATGCCGGAAGCAGTCCCTCCTCCCATCACCATGTAACCCACTTAGACACTAAACTGCCATGGACCACATCTGCGCAGGGGATGTTCAAATGTGTTCAAACTTTCTGATTCTGTTGCTCTCCTTGTGGGGTTCCCGTCCTCTCCAGATCCTACTATTTCCCACTTCTTACATAAGATTCCATAAACTCTGCCCGACCATCGGCTTTTAACTTGGTAGCATACAAGATTGTTTTAGCTATTTAAATAACACATGAATATAAATTCAGGAAGTTAAAGATACATATAATCCTACATTTCCAGATTCTCAAACAGTGGTATTTAATGAGCATTTTTGAATATTATTTTTCATTCAAATAAAATTTTCTGTTACTAATTTTACTTTAAATTTTCCAACCTTCAAATTGGAAATATTTCCAGATTTATATGCAAAATGATGTAATATAATAGCTTCAAACTATTCCATCCCATATAGGAATAGTTATGTAACTAATGTACTGATTTGCACTATTCAACATTAATAATATGTAATATATATAGTAGAATAAATGTTACTTATTTATGCATAAAATACTTGCTTTGGTGGTAATATTCTATAAATCAACTTAGGATCTCATTTTAGTAATATTTTCATTCCCACCAGCATTGGAGGAGGGTTCCCCTTTCTCCACAACCTCTCCAGCATGTGTTGCTATTTGAGTTTTTTATCTTGGCCATATTTTCAACTTTCATTCTAAAAGTGAAAGAAAATCTTTCGTTCTGGAATCTTGATAAAACTGAGAATTCTTTCTCTCATCTATGTCTTGTCATTATTTGTCTATCTCTTTCTTGATTATGTTGATTTGTGATATAAAAGCTAGCAAAGTACTAATGACTGATAAGGTAAATAAACCTTATTGGTAATAAACCTATTGGCCATTGAGTGCATGTTTTGTGAGTCACCTCCATATACCTTTTTTATCTTAAAATTAGATCTACTCCTTGCAGCATGAATTTTCTTCCTTATATAAGCCATAATAGTATAAATGATGATAGTTTTCAAAGCCATAATCAATTAATAGCAAAGACCATTTTGGTATACAAAAGAAAGCCATGGTAAACTGGTCAGGTGTCCAACATTTTAGAAAAGTTAATATAATAGTATTGCTTCCTATTAGTGTTTGTGCATATAGTAGGTATGTATGTTCATGTGTGAGTGCACATGTGTGTATGTGTGTGGATGCATGTGTGCATGTATGGAATCAGAGAACAATGGTGGCTGTTGTTCCTCAAATATGAGCTGCCTTGGTTTTGTTTGAGTGTGTATGAAAGAGACATGGTCTTTCATTGCCCTGAGATTCACAAATTTGTTTAGATTGGATAGCCAGTGAAAGTTATGCATCTGCCTTTCTATCTAACACAATTAGATAATCATATCATTATGCTCCCATGATATCGGGTTTTGACCTGTGTTCCTGGGGTGAAATTCAGGTCCTCAAGCTTGTACAGCAGGCACTTTACCAACTGAGCCATCTCCTCAACCCATGCTTTTGATCTTGGTAAATTTCTTGTAAAAATACAGAACATGCAACTCTGTACTCCCAAATGTAAATGCTTTTGGTTCCTTACATTGAATGAGAAAAAAAAAATTGAGGACTAATAATTACAGCTCCTTTGATAGGAAACATATACTATCATTTACCTCATGTACCTTCATGCCTTGTTAATCGTTTTCTTTTATGTGAATTTAAATTATAGAGATTTAATTGATATATAAAAATATGTGGGTACTGTGGGATTCCATGACTGTTTTGATAAAAGTGTATGTAAATTTATAGATGGATAGATAGATAGAGATATGTAATAGAACTGCTCAAATCAAGGCTAGCTTAGAAACCCGCTCAAGTATTTGTCACGACACTGTGGAAAAATTTTCTGCTTCTGGTTCAATAATAAACTGGTCACACAATTCTGCTCTAATGTTCCCCAGTTCCTATCTGTATAGTCTTTACTGAGTGACTTTTTCCCTCTGCAGTTTTTTTTTTCTTGGCTTTGATATCTACTCCTACGTTCTCACCATCATGATGCCTCTTCCTGTCTGGTTTTGCTGTACAGAACTATATTTATGACACTAACAAGCTCTTGTTGTTTGCACCAATATATTCTACATTGTGAATATGCATTATAAGGATTTTCATGTGGACTCAGGCTTGGTAAAAAGTGACACAGAAGAGAGGAAGTAACATCATAAAAATTGGTAGGAGTCTAGAGGGAAGCTTCTTAGTAATAATGCAAGAAGGGAAACCATAGCAGTAAGTTAAGTGCGGGCTAAACAAATCATTTGGTTTGGTTACTCAAAAATGAAAAAGTTTATAAGACAGAAAAAGTAAATTGATATATTGTTACAGAAAAATGTATATTTGATCATCTTTGATTATCTTTTTAGGACTTGCTAATGTTAATTTTATATGTATTAAACTATTTCAAGTATCTACAGTAGTGCAGAGATAAGCAACTATCAGGTAGTCATGACAGGATCATCCTTCTGGTTTTATTAGAAATGTATCTTCTAAATACATGCTTCTTATGTATTTTGTCCCATAACAATTTTTATTAAAAATACATTATTCACCTCTTTCTATAACATTGGTTTTGTTTTCCATGTAGTTAGCTGTTTGATATTCCTTTAATAGTGTCTGTTTAAAAAGTTATATCAAGTTACGCTCTAGTTGTCAATGTATGAAACTGTATTGTTTGCTTGCAGTCTCATTTATAGAATTTCATCAGATCACAACCTATTTGATGACACAAACAGAAATCAATAACCTTTGCCCTTCTGTTTATGTTTCTTCAGACAGTACAAAAGTAGAATTATCACTTACATGGCAACTATGAGACTGTTTTTATGATGAAAAAGAAACATTTTTAATTTCAGTTTATTCACTTTGCGTCCCAGCTGAAGCCCCTTCACTCATTCCCTCCCAATCCCACCCTCTCCCTCATTTCCTCTCATGCCCTCCTCAAAGAGAACTTTTACTAGAAGTGCTTGTATCACTCTTGATGCACCTCCTTTGTCTATGTGTTATTTCAGAGGACATTTGAAACCCTGGGTACTCTAATTCCTTTCCTGTGGTAACTGCTACTGCTATCACAGAATGTATGTAGGCACATACTTCTGGTATAAACCAACCCTTCTCCACTTCTTTTTCTATATCTTAGTCATCAGGGTTTTGTCTACATTTAAAGTTGTTTTACTCTTCACATACTCAGTCTGCCTGTAATTCCGCCAGAAACAAGACCACTGTCTTAATAAAGAACATAACATCATATTTGAAATATAAAATATACTCGGAATTGATAATAGAAGGATAGAGACATATTCTTCAAAATATGGAAGATCAGGAAGACTTATTTTTTATTAGTCCATATTTTGGAAACAATTTAAGTGTTTGCTTTAATATTCATTAAAACTTTACTTTTTAATATAAAATTGTTTATTATAATGGATTTATAAATAAAAATGTCTCAATGTTAGGTTATTATTTTACCATTTCTGGTAATTGTTTTGCCTATTTTGTTTTGGATGTTGTAGATAACTCAAGAAAGATCCAATGAATGAAGGAAACTATTCTGAAATATCTGAATTTATATTCCTGGGACTATCAGTCTACAGACCAACACAATATTACCTCTTTGCATTCTCTACAATATCATATGCAACAATTTTTATAGGAAATTTTTCAGTTGTGTTTACCATGATCCTTGACCCTCATTTGCATTCGCCCATGTACTTCCTTTTAGCTAATCTTTCATTTATTGACTTTTGTTTTTCTACCTTAACAGTCCCTAAGTTGATTTCTGGCCTGTACTCAGGTCATAATATCATTTCATTCCAGGGTTGTATCTTCCAGATGTTTGTCCTTCATCTCCTTGGGGGATGTGAGATGGTGTTGTTGGTAGCCATGGCCTGGGACAGATATGTGGCCATATGTAAACCCCTCTACTACCTGACCATCATGAGCCCACGGATGTGCCTTTTGCTTCTGATTGGAGCCTGGATTATTGGTCTCATTCATTCAGTGGCTCAGTTAGTTTTTGTTGTCCATCTGCCGTTTTGTGGTTCTAATGAGATAGATAGTTTTTATTGTGATCTTCCTAGGTTCATCAAACTGGCCTGCATAGACAACTACAGAATGGAGTTCTTGGTTACAGCTGACAGTGGATTAATTTCTCTTAGTACCTTCTTCTTATTGATTGTCTCCTACATCTTCATACTGTTTACTGTATGGAAGCAGTCCTTGGGAAGTTTGTCCAAGGCTCTCTCTACACTTTCTGCTCACATCACTGTGGTGGTTTTGTTCTTTGGACCATGCATCTTCGTGTACATGTGGCCATTTCCTACTGTGCCAGTGGATAAGTTTCTTGCCATCCTGGACTTCATGATTACACCCATCCTGAACCCTGCCATCTACACACTGAGAAACAAAGACATGAAGGTGGCAATGAAGAGAGTGAGTAAACAGCTTCTGAATAGAAAAAGTATCTCCTAAGTGCCTCATGAGAATACACAACCTGAATACTGTAATATAAACACAAATGTTAAATGACCTCCTCTACTTTGACATGATGTATTATTCCTACTCCCACAGCTTGATAAACTTGAATATTTTATTTCAAGTTGATAATGGTATGATTACATATTTATTGGTTATTAGCTATTTATTACATATTTATTGGTTGTTTATATGTAATATGTAATAACATTCATTATTTATTGATTACATATGTATTGGTTATTATGAAATGCATATTTTAGATCCTTTTAAAAGCACTATTGGATATTAAAGCAGCACATTATCCATTTTCCACATCTGAAGAAATTCATCATTACCTCCTAGACATTTCTTGTACTATTTTTCTCATTTGGTACTAAGTTTCATTAAAGCTGGCTTCAAACTTGAAATTTTCCTGTATCAGCCTCCTCAGCGCTGGGATTAAAATGTGCACCATCACATCTTACATGCTTTTCAGTTTGTGCTTGCGGTAAGTGAGTGTGTATGACTGAGACTACAGTGTGCAGGTGAGGGTCAGCAGGAACAGGAGACAGAAGCAATCTGAATTCCTGTGGAAACCCTGGAGTGGGAGGGGATGCAGACTCAAGGAATTAGGGCAAAAAGGTTGACTTTGGGAAGTATTTTCCTGAAGTGCATTTAAAGAGATGAACTAATATAGGAGCTAAGGCAGGAGGTGCCTGTAGCAGCTCCTGGGGGCGGGAGAATGGTGTTCAAGAGAGGGTAGTGAAAAATGGAAGGTTGTATGACTAGAGAAGGAATTAAAGGAGAGGGAGGGGAAAAGGCAAGAAGAGAAGAGGAGGGAGAAGAAGGAGGAGGGAAAAGGGAAGGGGGAGCTGAGAGTCTTGGGTGGAGGCTAAGTAGGAGCACTTCTACAATGAGAATGAAAATAAAATGCTCCTTTAGGCTGGGAGGGGAGGCTGCAACCAGGATGTAAAGTGAATAAATAAATATATTAAAAAGGAAAACTTAGACTTTCAACAATCTCTGCGGATATTTGAGGACATTTGATGGAAAACAGATTTACTTTCTTGCAGTGAGTTGGCCAGAAATGGCTTGTACGTGGACAAGGAATGCTCTTGAACCCCCAGAGGTGTTAGCAGTACACAAAGCTCGCTCTTGTACATGCGCGCACCAATGTTTACCAGGGTTGCTAAGCAACCTGGATTCCATCAACTGCATCGAGGGGTGTCAGAAGTTATTTCCCCCACCCTATAACCTTGGTGCGGGCCCTAGTTGGCATATCATAAGCTGATACTGCGTTTTAGTGTTAGTGGGTCTAAGGACAAGATCTGGGGAAATGTGAAAAGGCCAGGAGAGGAGGGTGAGACCAGCAACTTCAATCATGAAGAAGATCTTGGTTCACGGAATTAAAGAAAAGACACCTATGGGTTTCTGCGATGTCCCACGAAAAAACTTGTTGGACTTTTTACGTGATATGAAAAGCATTTCTGTCCCAAACGAACCCAGATACAAACCTCTGAAAAAGATTCACAGGGCCGCAAGCGAGGGTGATGCCCAGAGGCTGCAGAGAATGATCAGTCTTGGGAAGCACAGCGTGAATGACAAAGACTTTAAGGAGAGGTAACGGGCGGGGGAGGGAAGGGGGCTATGAGCTAGTGGGAAGGGCCTAAGTGTAATTCACAGAGACAGCTTCTGTTAGATCCAAAAAATCAGTGGAGGGGAGCCAGAAGAATGGGAAGAGCGGGGAGTCTCTGTGCTGTGTGTCTCTTCTTGTCCCTAAGCACCTCCTCATAACATGAACTCGCCAGAGGTGGCTAGTTCACACCTTTCAACTCAGCCTACAAATTTAACCTGATAAATCATTAATTTATTGAGTATAATTATCTATTCTTTTTTTTTTTTCTTCACGTTTATGTTTGTTTATTGTATGATGAATTTTTTTCCTTTCTCCCTTTTTTTAATTTTTATTTTATTAATTACACTTTATTCACTTTGTATCCCCCCGTAAGAACCTCCCTCTTCCCCTCCACTGATAGGGGAGGTCCTCCTCTCCTTCCTTCTGATCTTAGTCTATCAGATCTCATCAGGAGTGGCTGCATTGTCATCTTCTGTGGCCTGGGAAGGCTGCTCCCCCCTCAGGGGGAAGTGATCAAAGAGCAGGCCAATCAGATTTATCTGTTCCTTAAGTCAATTTATTCACCAGTAATAACATGAACACTTACCATGTAGCATTCATATTGTACCACTCTTAAAACCTTCATGCTTTGCCCTCTCTAAGCTAATTAAGAGACTTTTAAGTAAACTTTGGAATCCTTGAAATCAATTAATATTACTGGCCCAACCAAACACCCACCCTATCTGAGAATGCCAATCCCTGACATTATGAGCAATACTCTGCTATACTTGTAGACAGGAGCCTGTCAGAGTTGTCCTCTGAGAGGTTCTACCCAGAAGCACCTCAAAACAGATGCTGAGACTCACAACCAAACTTTGGAGTCTTGTGGAAAAGTGGGAGGAAAGACCAAAGGACTCGGTAGTGCCTGGAGCTCCACAAGAGAAACAGCAGAGTCAACTAAACAGGGCCCAGAGAGGTTTGCTGAGACTGAAGCATCAACCAAGGACCATGCATGAACCAGACCTGGGCTCCCTACAAACATGTAGCACATGGGCAGCTTAGGCTTTAAGTGGGTCCACTAGTAAGGGAAGTGGAGACTACTTCAGACACAGACTGACTTGCCAGCTTTCTGCTCACTTCCCCCCTGGCAGTACTGCCTTGACAGGCCAGAGCTAAAGGAGGACATGTTCAGTTCCGATGCAACTTGATGAGCTGGGGTGGATGGGAAAGCAAACTCCCCTGTGGGGAGAGGAGAAACTGAGAGGGGAGAAGGGAAGGGATTACAAGGATGTAAAGTGAATAAAATAAATAAATGAGGAAAAAACTTCAGAAAATCCTTGTATCCTTTTATTGCTTAAAATCTTGTTTGCTGAGTAGAAGAAAATGTTAATTTTAAATTGAGCTGTTAAGTGCAGGTAGATAGCCTAGAAAGTTTACATATCACCTTGGTTTTAAAATAACTACTATTTTTGATCTTTGCTCTATTGATATCAAACATACTGCCATTTTTACTAATATAGTATAAGTTAGTAAATATTTCTATTTTTTTCAGAAGAAATTAATTCAGAATTCAGAAGGTGGAAGAGTCACTTGACATGAAATGTTTTAGAATTATGTGCCATTTACTATTTTAAGATTTCAGGAGTAATTTAATTTTGAGTTCATATTACAGAATTTCATTCAAACATTTTTCATTTCCATAGGACTGCTCTGCATTTCGCCTGTGCCTATGGCCAGGTGGAAATAGTAAGTGTTCTGCTGAAAAATAATTGTGACATTGATGCTGTTGACAGGAACTCCATCACACCTCTGATGAAGGTATATACACTTCTTCAAATTCAAGAAAACATAGGCTTGATGTAAATGCTATAAACAAACTTACCCCATGACCATGTCACTACGTGGGGAACTGTGAGTGATGTTTTGAGTCCTTTGAACAAGCAATCTGTTTCTTGGCATAATCTCTAGGCTGTACAGAACTGGACCTACGGATGTGTGTGTGCATTGCTGAAGCATGGTGCTGATCCAAACCGTATGGACAAAAATGGCAACACTTCTCTCCACTATGCTGTGTCTGAAGACAACCAAACACTGGCTAAATGCTTGCTTAAATACAGTGCAGACATGGAAATAAAGAACAAGGTATAGTTCACCCCACTGTAGTCCCCAAATAGTCTGAAATATGTGTGTGTTAGCAGTAATACAGGTAGGATTAGCTTCCCATGTTAGAAATTCAAGCATTCCTTGAATGAAAACATTTAGAAATATCTTCATTGTTTAAAAGCATGATTCCAAATAGGGATACTGTGAAAGAAGTCTTAGAGTTTAAAATGTTTCTGCATTAAAGGTTGGCATTTTGAAAACACTGTATTTGTTCAAGGTAAACCTCTGCTTATTATTTTCACTAAAATTTGTTTTTAACTTGTGTGATGTAACACACTCAGAAAACAAACTTTCCCTTGCTAATGAAACTATTTGAAAACTCAAATGAAGCAAAAGAATTTGTGACAAAATTAAATCTTATGCTGTTGACAAATAACAAATGATATATTTCTCTGCATTAAGACAGAATCAAAGAATATGGAACCAGATCCTGATTAGAAATATGTAGGTCCATCTCGAAATTAGGCAATTGAAGGAACAACCCCCAACTCCTCCCAGATGCTCCCCACCCACTTTCTTTCTTACTCAAATTCATGACCCCCTTCTAAACAAAGGAAAACAAATAACAACAAATATCCATAATACAAAAATCAAAAGAAATAGAATTGTGTTAAGATGAGTTTATGTGTATTCTGCTGTGCTTTCTGTTTGGGGAGTCATCATTCTTCTTTTACAAACAGAATTTACTGTCATATTTTTCTTTTTGTTGAACAAACAACTCCCACCTTGGTGAAAACCCCAACCTCTGCTCTCAAAGCCTGGATTGGGAGGAGCAGGGAGATGGAGTTTGCATTTTTGCATATTGAAATGAAATGTGATCCTAGCTGTTTTGTTCCTTGTCTGTTCCCATCTAAGGAAACTAAGAAGTCATCAGTGACTGAGTTCTTTCTCTTTTCAGCGATATGAACAAATGGTGAAGGCAATTAGCCATGTGGACTAGAAATGAGACTGAAGTGAAAGGCAGCTTCCTAATTCTAGAATTGAGTGTCCCAGTGACCCCAGGAGAATTTTAGACATCTGTATCAAAAGCAGAGTTTGACTCTGTAAATGTAATTAGTCATGGACAAGGGTATTTACAAAATTATACTCTTGAAATTAGGAAACAGTTCATTTTCTACTTTTAAAAAATCTTGACAATAATCATTAGATGTTGGACATTTAAGCTGGGATACAAGTTGAATGAAATGTAATAAATGACAATAATAATAAAAAATAAAAATAAAAACATTTATGCATTATTAATATTCAGGTCAACAGTTAGTGTAATTGATAACTGCAAGGGATTATTTTTTTCTACATCAAAAGAGCAGCAAATCACAAATCTAAACAGTTGAAGCTGTTAGGTGCTTTCAGTGTGACTTCCTAAGTGCATAAAACCCAGGCATCATGTCTTAGCATTTATAAACACTGAAGAACAAAAAGAAAGTTAATGACGCTGTTGAAAATCAATTGAATAATTTTGCCTTAGCACCTCTATGCAACTAATGATTAATTTCATTAATATTATGGAAAAACAGAGCAAATGAAGTGCAAACTAACAAGTGTTTGAAAATTTCTGGGTCAATGTTAAGATCTAAATTTCCTTTGGTATATTTATCATTTTTGTAAAGCTTATGGGAGAGATGATTTCACATGTAAATATTGGTTCATACAAGCCAACTGGAGAAAACACTTACTGGAAAGAAAAGACACAGGAGCAATGGACTCTTATGGTCCATGGATATGATTGCTTTTCTCTGTGAACTGAACCCATTGTTAAGCCTCAAGTTACTCATGCTGAAACCTGCTTATCAAATTGCTCTTAAAAAATCAATTCTTAGACCCACAAGATAGCTCTGTAGGTAAAGGGTTCACTGTCACAGGCAAGTAGAAAAGGGGAATTTCAAAGAGAAGGAGCATGCAGTGGACTGAGAGGGAAAAGGCTACATGTTCACTCTAGATAGGGTTAGTATTCCTGGGGATGATTTTAAGACTCAATTCAGTTCAAGACTGTAATGATTTTGGATTGCAAATTTTTGTTTTGTTTTGTTTTGCAGGATGGCTTTACACCACTTTTATTGGCTCTCAAGGAGAATAAAATAGAGATGGCAAAGTTTTTAGTAAGGAAAGGAGCAAATATACACGTATTTGATGGAATGAAAAGGTACTATCATTTGATTTTTAAAAAATGAGTGGCAAATTGAAATAACGATAATCATGCAATCAAGAAATATTAAACTGATAGGAAGAAGACTAATTTAGAAGTATTCAGTGATCAGATATTACTAGTCATCAGTCTCATCAGTTAGGTAAGAAACGAAATGTTGTCGCCTACCTTCACATCCCTTTCACCTAAATGGACTGCATTGTCCAGCCTCAATACAATAAGATGTACCTAGACTTACTGCAATTTGATATGCCAAGGCTGGCTGAGAACCATGGGAAGCCTCCTCTTTTCAAAGGAGAAGGAGAGGAGTAGGGGGAGGTGAGAGCGGAAGGACTGGGTGAAGAGGAGGGAAAGCTGTGATAAGGATGCAAAGTAAATAGAAAAACTTAATTTAAAAAGAAAGGGACTGAAAAGAATATGGAAAAAATAGAAAGAGAAAAGCAATGTTGAAGTGAGCAACACAAATCGTTTGTAATAAGTTTCATACTCCCTTATATTAAATGATGTTTCTTATTTTATATTTTGTTTGGTTGGCCAACCAGTCTTATAGTAGATTAATGGGTTTTCATTGGGGTTTTACCATTTTTTTTTTATTTTAGAAATTTTTTTTATTAAATTTTTATTTATATTTTGGTATTTTGTGTTTTTATTTTTATTAATTACAGTTTATTCACTTTGTATCCCCCCTGTAGCTCCCACCTTCCTTCCCTCCCAATCAGATACTCCCTCCCCCTTCTGGACCCATGCCCCTCCCCAAGTCCACTGACAGGGGAGGTCTTCCTTTCCTTCCTTCTGATCCTACCTAGTCTATCAGGTCTCATCAGGAGTGGCTGCATTGTCTTCCTCTGTGGCCTGGTAAGGCTGCTCCCCCCTCAGGAGGAGGTGATCAAAGAGCAGGCCAATCAGTTCATGACAGAGACAGTCCCTCTTCCCATTACTATGGAAGCAACTTGGACACTGAACTGCCATGGGCTACATCTGTGCAGGGGTTCTAGGTAATCTCTGTAATTTTTTAGTTGTTTATATTAATTACAGTTTATTTACATGGTATCTCAGCTGTAGGCCCTTCCCTCATTCCCTCCCAATCCCACCCGCTCTGCTTCATTTCCTCCCTGCCCCTCTCTAAGTCCACTGATAGGGGAGATCCTCCTCCCCTTCCATTTGACCCTAGGTTATCAGGTCTCATCAGGACTGCCTGCAATGTCCTCCTCTGTGGCTTAGCTAGGGTGTTCCTCCCATAGGGACATTTGCTCAACCATGTTTGTAGCAGCTTTATTAGTAATAGCCAGAACCTGGAAACAACCCAGATGTCCCTCAAAAGAGGAATGGATACAGAAATTGTGGTATATTTACACAATGGAATACTACTCGGCAATTAAAAACAAGGAAATCATGAAATTTTCAGGCAAATGGTGGGATCTAGAAAAGATCATCCTGAGTGAGGTATCCCAGAAGCAGAAAGAAACACATAGTATATACTCACTTATAAGCGGATACTAGACCTATAATGATAAGGCTTTACTATTTTTTTAAGAAGTTTGAACTTTTGTTTAACTTTTATTCATAACAAGACTAAATAGTATTGTGATATTTCCCCTTTTTCTTATACAGTAGTCTGATAAAATGTCATATTAATCATAAAAAAGAGTTGACAATCACAGTCTATTGAATGACTCCTACCTTTCACTTCCTCTTGTTTAAAGAATAAGGAGGTAATTTTTTGCTTTGGTGGCTAAGAATTGTTATTGCAGGATACTGCACAACTCCAGGCTATGTATATAACCTCTTTGTTAGTTCTAATTGGTATTGATATTTTTATATTTACTTAATTTTGAGAAAGGAAAGCAAATTAGCTTTACCTGTACACATGTAAATGAAGCTAAGTCATAAGTGAGTTGGTGCAATTCACACATAATTTGGTTAAAATGCCATATGGTTAGTTTCTAGTGTGTGATCTGAAGTGTTGTATCACCAAATATAAAAAGGAACATAATATCCTGGAAAGGCTCTTGTGAAATCATTTATGTGACATTTAGGGCTGTGCAAACACATGTTATCATAACTACTAAGTGAAGTGATAATATTATATTAGTAGAATACTTTACAATTGTATATCATTTAAATAAAGAAAATAGCTTCCAATGTTCTGATGGTTATCTGATTAATAATTATAATGTTACACTAAACTAGAGAAAATGGAGACATTTTCATTTAAGTCTTTACCTACGTCGTAAGAATGACTTTGGCACGCTTATATTCTAGCAAAGGTGATGAATCTAAGAATTCTATTAAGAATGGATACACAAGGAAAGCAACAGAATAAAAAAATATGGGCCCAGGAGTCTTATCTGAGACTGATACTCCAACCAAGGACCATGCATGGAGATAACCTAGAACTCTTGCACAGATGTAGCCCATGGCAGCTCAGTATCCAAGAGTGGGTTCCCTAGTGATGGGAGCAGGGGTTGTCTCTGACATGAACTCAGTGGCTGGCTCTTTGATCACCTGTACCTGAGGGGGGAGCAGCCTTGCCATGCCACAGAGGAGGACAATGAAGCCAGTCCTGATGAGACCTGATAAACTAGGGTCAGATGGAACAGGAGAAGGACCTCCTCTATTAGTGAACTTGGAGAGGAACATTGGAGATGAGGGAGGGAGGGATTGGGCAGGAATAAGGGAGGGGAACTACAGCTGGAATACAACGTAAATAAACTGTAATTAATATAAAAAATAAAAATTAAAAAAAAGAATGGGTACAACAGTACTGGGAGCTTTCCATCCATTTTCTCTTTTGTCTTTGGATAAATATATACATATATATGTATGTATGTACATATGTATGTATGTATGACCTTGTTTCCCTTAATATTTATGTGTGATATATAGGTCAATTCCAAACAGACAGACAAACATTAAATTTGCAAAATATACCCACGTGTTAACAGTTTTAGTTAAAGTAATGAAGCTAAAATTCCTGCATTATTTCAGAAACACACTGTTATATGCCGTAAGGTGGGATTCAAAAGACATGGTGAGTCTGCTTCTCGATGAAGGTGTTGACTTTTTCTTTAAAGATGTATTTGGATGGACTGCATTACGGTATGCTATTGAAGGCACAAGTAAAGGGTAAGTCTTTGCATTAGAATGTTATTAAACATTAATTTGTAGCCTAAATGAATCACAAAGTCTTCATCTTCCCTCACACCATATTTTGGAATGACAGTGACCATCCAATATACAAAATACATAACATTAGAAGTAGAAATGAGGGAAGGGTTTTTTTGTTTTTGTTTGTTTAATCTTGTGACTTGTTTCGAAAATGCTGAAGATGGAACGAAATACTTCCTATGCAGGCAAATCTGTCATTGCCTGAGCTAGATCTCTGTGTGGAACTTTCCAGACCTTTGACGTTATGGATCCTAACTTTTTCCATTTCATCCAAATATAAATTATACATGTATATAATGTATTAATTATATTAAGTATATATAGACAGACATTTAATATTCTAATTAGATGTTTCAATTTTCAGGTACAGTTTAGCAGAAAATGGTGTCTCTTTCTCTGGAGGGCTTTCTTCTATCTATTATTCTTTGAATCTTGAAGAAGATAATGGTTTCTGGGTTCCTCAAATCCAAGGAAGAGCTCTCTTTTTCAAAACATAGATCAAGAAGGGATTCTAGTCCTTGTTTCTACTGATTCTGTTGCTTCAGTGCTGGTAATAGCACTTCTCCTGAAACCTTGATAGCCATATTGCCTTTGTTGAATCAGATCTCTTATACTTCATGGTAATTCACGCTTACATTAAATAGTTATAATATTTTTAACTGAGCTATTAGCTTCAAAGTGATGGTGTTTTCTTTTTGCTGCTGGGATTTTTAGCTTGTGCCACATTCATTGCTAGCAATTTTAGAGCCTTACATGGGGCCTCATATTGGTGGAACCATAGATTGGTGGAATTCATAGTTCATTAACTTTGAAAAAATTGTTCATTTGTTCTGGTAGAAAATATGACTTGGGATCATTGAAATCTGAAATGAATATTCAACTCATGTTGGGGAGTATCATGAGTCTTTATTCATTACTGCTAGAACTCTACCACCAGAACTCTTTGCATTTTTGTGCAGCATTCTTTCCTACACACTAGGAGACCCAGTCTTATTTTTCTCTGGCTAGTTGTCAGCATTGGACTGTATGTTAGAGAACTCCTTCACATCATGTGCCATTGGAATCCATGTGTAAAACGGGAGTTTCTCTTCCAAAGCATCTGGAGATAAACAGGGCATTCAGTCATTCTAACAAGGATCTGAAGGTTTGATGTTTGATTAGGTAGAGGAGGACTAGAAGTAGCAGAAGTAATTTTTTAGAACATTTTGGTTTTCAGCCTTTGATGATTGAGAGTGTGGTATAGTGCACAATCTATTTAATGGAAAGAAACCATGTGATAAAAACCTTTTATTTTCAAGCTGTTAAATAGTTCATTTTTGTAAATTATAAGCCATAAAATTATAGCAGCAAACAATGAAAACTAGGGCTAGTGATGGTTAATTTTAATTACCAAATGACACAGTTTAGCATCCCTTAGAAAGAAAGTCTTAGTGAGTGACCCTGTAGATTAGCTTGACCTGTAGAGTGGTCAGTGGAGAATTGTCTTGATCATTAATAAATGTGGGAAATGTACCACAGTTTCTATATCCATTCTTCAGTTGAAGAACATCTAGGTTGTTTCCAGATTCTGGATATTATGAATAATACTGCAATGAACATAGTTGGGCAAATGTCCTTGTAGTATGGCTTAGCATCTTTTGGGTATATGCCCAGGAGAAGTACCTGGATCTTGAGGTAGCACTATTCCTAATTTTCTGAGAAAGTGCCAGATTGATTTCCAAAGTGGTTGTACAAGTTTACATTCTCAATAGCAATGGCAGAGGGCTCCCCTTTCTCCACAACCTGTCCAGCATGTATTGTCACTTGAGTTTTTGATCCTAGCCATTCTGATGGGTGTGACATGGAATCTTAGGGTTATTTAGATTGGCATTTCTCAGATGACTAAAGACATTGAGCATTTCCTTAAGTGTTTCTGTGCCATTAGATATTCCTCTGTTGATATTTCTCTATTTAGCTCTGTACCTCTTTTTTATTTGGATTACTTGAATACTATTCAGCAATTAAAACCAAGGAAATCATGAAATTTGCAGGCAAATGGTGGGAACTAGAAAAGATCAACCTGAAGTGAGGTAACCCTGAAGCAGAAAGACACATATGGTACTCACTTGGAAGTAGATATTAGCCATATAATATAGGATAAACATACTAAAATCTATAACTCTAAAGAAGTTAAACAACAGGGAGGACCCTAGGGAAGAGGCTGAAACTCAGAAGGACAAATAGGATAGACATAGGAAGTAGGAGAAGACAAGCAACAGGACAGAAGCTTTCCACGGGGGGCTCCTGAAAGACTACGCATCAGGGTATGGAAGGAGACACTGAAACTCATAGCCAAACTTTGGGCAGAATGCAGGAAACCTTATGGAAGAACAGGGAGATAGAAAAACCTGGAGGGGACAGGAACTTCACAAGGAGAAAAACCGAGTCAAAATACCTGAGTCTAGGGGGTCCTGCAGAGACAGACACTCCAACTGAGGACCAAGCATGGAGCGGACCTTGACCCTCTGCTCATATGAAGCTCATAGGCTGCTCAGTCTCCAAGTGGGTTCCCTAGTTAGGGGTTCAAGGGCTGTCTCTGACATGAACTCAGTGGTTGGCTCTTTGATCACTTCTCCATGGGGGGGGGGCGTGAAGCCTTGCAAAGCGACAGAGGAAGATGACTGCAGCCAGCTTTGAGTCAGGTAGAATGGGAAGAGGTCCTCCCCTATCAGTGGACTAAGGAAGGGGCATAGGGGGAAAAGGGGAAGGGTGGGTGGGATTGGGAGGAGACAAGGGAGGGGGATACAGCAGTGATACAAAGTGGATGAATTTTAATTAATTAATTAATTAATTAATTAAAAATAGATGTGGGAAGATTCTACCTGCTTTGAGAATTACCATTTCCTAGGCAGGAGTCCTGAAAGGTATAGGGACAGAGTAAGTGAGGAGCATGCATTAGCATTCGTTTCTTTTCGCTCTTGATTGTGGATATAATGCAACTGCTGCCTCAGACTTACTGCAGTAATGATGACTATTGTGAGTGAAGCTAAACCGTCTTGCCTAAGTCTCTTTTGTCAGGCTATGTATCACAGCAGCAGAACTGAAACCAGAAAAGGATTTCATGATTTTTGGACAGCTGTAATATCTGAATATGGGACCATGAAAGGAACTAACACATTTTGTTTTATTTGAATACTATGATAACGCCTTTGACATTGTTTGCAACAGTCTGTAAAACTTAACATAGTAAAATATTTTCCATATCAATTTAAAAATAGTAATTTTATGTTTATTTTTTTTTATTTTTTACTTTTTTTGCACATGGCAGTAGTCGAGAGATTCTCATGAACTATGATGAAAAGTTACGCAGAAAAAATAAAGATGGCAGTCTAGGTAAGGCTAATGATAATGATAAGTAAGTATTAAATTCAGCATGTACCCCATGTAAGCCAACTCTTTAATTACTTGTTTTCTAAGCATATGCAGTTGAAACTTCACATATTTTAAATATTTTAACTTAGGAAATAGCACTCACAGTCTGTGTTTGTGACTTTTAGTTATTGCTCATTAAACGTTGTCCCTGTTTTTTTTTTTTTTTTTTTTTTTTTTTTTTTTTTTTTTTTTTTTTCTTTTTGTCTATGCTGAGTCACGAGGCAGTTATCCCATACTGGCCTCTACCTTACTGTGTAGCTGAAGTAGCTTTATAATCCTGATGTAAGCTGCCTGGGTTTCTCAGTTGTTGAAGTAAGAGGCATGCAGTACATAGTCAGTAGCTTTCTTTATTAAAATCAGTCATTTTTTCTGGAAATAGAGACTGAATCCTGAAAATCATGTTTTTAAAGCCATTGTCTACTATCGCCATTATTCCTGAAGCTCCTTCCCCCCTTTTGTTTTTGATCATCAGTATAGTATATAATGGCAAATGCACTAGAAAATTGCTATTTCCACTTAATGCAAAAGGTTTAGAAGAAATTACACTGTGTGCTATTATCACTGCTTAACCTGTTTTCTTCAGTTCAGCTGTCATGTCGAAGAAGCTCAGGGGGTTGCCCACATATCTAAAAGATGTTCTAGAAGTTTCCTGCTCCTTTTTTGTTCTTTTAAGAATTAAACTTCTCTGTATTTGATACAGCTCAGGGCTGGTAAATCCTTAAGAGTCCAATTAGGCAGTGGTTCTTTCTATTGCAGGAGCTATAGCAGATGATTCTTGAGTCTCATTTGCACCAGATATAAGAACAAGGAAGTAGCCTCCACTGAATTCTTTAGCATTGTTTTGTGGAAGATGATGACTTGTACTGAGCTTAATTTGCAGCTTGAAAGTCTTTGCAAAGCTCCTTGGTCTTGGTCTAGCTCTGTGATTTGCCATGTTGTAAAATGCAGTGTTGATAAATTAAACTTTCTTAAGAGAATATTTATCCTAAACTAAAATTTATAATGAATATTTGATGTGATAACAAAACAAACTCACTTAAAATTGTTACTAATATGAGACTGTACATCTCTCCTGCTGTTTACTTGACAGTCTCAGCTCATAATAGCTTTTAAAGTCAGTCTCCTAGTATTAAGTTAGCGTTTTTATCATTGTACATAGCATTTTAGTTTTAGGTGACAAATTTTTGTAAATTTTAGTCTTTTTCTTTGGGTGTAGTAAATAGGAAACAAGGAGAAGATTTTTCTAGTACATTTATTATTCAATTAGCAAAATAATTAGTGCCCACCATACTCTATTCTTAATACATGGTCTGAAAGGAATGTTTCCTAATAAACCTTCAGAGTCATTATTTTTAATATTTTAGATTTTTCAATTTTTCATTTTGAAATAATTTCTTTTTCTTAAATAGAATACAAGAATTGTGAAGACAATTTGCTACCCAAGTAAGATTCATGTAATTATAAAAATCATGTTTCCTAATTATGGAATGTATAGATGAAAATATTTGTGCAGTATTCTACTCTGTAGCAGCCTCAATATTTATGCTTGTCCTTAGTTATTTCTTATAATTATCATGATAAATGTTTACTATTTTTCCTATTATATTTCCTATTATATATTTTTCCTGTTATTTTTCTAATTGTACAATTGTGATTCAGAATAATGTTTCATGATTTGACTATCAGGCTGCCTTGGTTCTAGTTGTATTCCCTTGCTCATTAGCATGGATTGACAGGAGCCCATGAAGCCTTTGAACCTATATAAGATGCATATCAGAACAAGTAAAATTTATGTTTAATGAAAATGTTTTACAATGTTTTCTGTTCTGCTCTCTTTGGAAAAGGCATTCCCAATGATCACATACACACTTATTTAGTTCTTTCTTTCTTTCTTTCTTTCTTTCTTTCTTTCTTTCTTTCTTTCATTCATTATTATAATTAACTTTAAAGCATTTAAAATGTTTCAAGGATACCTCACTCAGGATGGTCCTTTCTAGATCCCACCATTTGCCTGTAAATTTCATGATTTCCTTGTTTTTAATTGCTGATTAGTGTTCCATTGTGTAAATGTACCACAGTTTCTGTAGCCATTCCTCCATTGAGGGATGTCTGGGTTGTTTCCAGGTTCTGGCTAATATGAATAAAACTGGGTATATACTCACTTATAAGTGGATACTAGACCTATAAGATAGGATAAACATACTAAAATCTCTACACCTAAAGAAGCTAAACAAGAAGGAGGTCCCAGGGTAAGATGTTCAATCCTTACTTAGAAAGACAAATGGGATAGACATTGGAAGTAAGAGAAAACAAGAAACAGGACAGGAGCCTACCATAAAGGGCCTCTGATTAGTGATTAGTATATATTTATTTATTTACAATATCACTTTATCCTTAATTTCTATCTCCGGTATGTGGCTTGTGACCATGAAATACCACTTCCCAATAAATTAACTAAAACTTAAAAAAAAGGGGGGCCTCTGAAAGACCCTACCTAGCACTATATCAGATGCTGAGACTCATAACCAAACCTTGGGCAGAGTGCAGGGAATCATATGAAAGAAGGGGAAGTTGGTAAGACCTGGAGAGGACAGGAGCTCCACAAGGATCAAATATAGCTGGGCATAGGGGCCTTTTCTGAGAGTGATTCTCCAACCAAGGACCATGCATGGATATAACCTAGAGCCCCTGCTCAGATGTAGCCCATGGCAGCTCAGGATCCAGGTAGGTTTCCCTAGTAAGGGGAATAAGGACTGTCTCTGACATGGACTCAGTGGCTGGCTCTTTGACAACTCCCCCCAAGGGAGGAGCAGCCTTGCTAGAGCACAAAAGAGGACATTGCAGCCAGTCCTGATGAGACTTGATAAACTAGGGTCAGATGGAAGGGGAGGAGGACTTCCTCTATCAGTGGACTTAGAGATAGGCAGGGAGGAGATGTAGGAGGGAGGGTAGGGTTGGGAGGGAATAAGGAAGGGGAGGACCTACAGCTAGGATACAAAGTAAATAAACTGTAATTAATATAAAAAGTAAAAATTAAAAAAAGAATAAGTAACAACAACAACAACAAAAAGATGCTTCAAAGAACTCCTGATACTATTTTAGCTTTTTCCATACTTGTTTTTTAAGCAGAACAACATGATTTGTATGTTTTGGGTGTAAAGCTTAGATTTTGAATCAGGCTTTACTTTGGGTTAAAGTAGCATAAGTTCTGTTAGTCAGTGAGCAGGTGACAAATTCTGAATTCAGTTTAGGCAGTTTGTAAAGTCAAGTTTGTCCAAGGCCCAGCCAACATATCTGTTGTTACCATTCATATGGAATAATGTCTGAACATATTGGCTCTTTCATAAATTGGAAGAGACAGAGGCAAAGAGGAAACTGGATTATGATTATGAAATGTAATTTAATATAAAGGTTTTTACATGTTTTTCTAAAGAGTCTCGTTCTCCCATTTTTATTGTGTATTTGCTCTGTAGGCACCACAATGATCCTGCTTCTGTTTCCACCTTGCGTAAATCAAATGAGAATGAGTGTGATTTTGATGACAAGGTAAAGGTTTGCTTCTTAAACTTAGTATGTTTGTACAGCAACGTGTTTCCCTGGTGCTTACACTTGAAATTTTGTAGTGGTCTACCAGTTGTAATTTTGTTGACAATAGGCCATAGTCAGTGGGTGAGAAAAGACATTTTTTCACGACTATGAGTAGTAACTAATTTAATATTTCTTCAATTCGATAAACAAGCAAAGATCATGCAACTAGTGGTAAGAGTAAAAGGGGGGAATATATAGTTTAAGAGAATTGTACTAGAAATAGAATTTCTACAACAGAGTTTTAAAATATGGTCAATGACATTTGGGTAAATGTCACTTACTGTGACTTATGACATCATATGATATTAGAATCACAGTGAAGAAAACATTCTCACCAGAGGAAAGAGAATCATTCATGGAAGATAGATATCTGCTTATTAAAACATCTCCAGCAAGCTGGATAGCTTATGTCTTATTTAGCAAGCTATTCACCTGAGCATTCATGTGCTTTTGTAGTAGCTGTAGACTTTAATTTGCATTATTTTATGCCCTTCTGAGGGGGTAAAACTTGAATACAGGTTGTGATATACATATAGAAATTGTTCTTCTGCCCATCTGCAGGACCAAGCCCAACAATAAGAGCTGCTTTCTAGTACATACCAATTCCTATCATCAGTTTGCTGTTTTAAATTTATAAAACACTCTGATCAAGATCTTAGCCACATATCTTCTTCCTGATGTGGATACTGGATATAAATTTAAAAACATGTCAACCATATTTTAAAAAGATTAGTTAGAAAATGATTTGGAATGGTGCTGATAGCTTAATATTTTCACAACAGATTATATCTTTAATCATGAAGTAACATTTTATATGGCATAATTAGGGAAAATAATTACTATTATGTTATTTATAGTTTGATAAAAAACTTGCATGAACTTTAAAATTTTTTTATTATTATAACTTATTACAGCTTATTGAATAAGCTTATCCTGCCTGTGGCTCCCTCCTTCATCTCTTCCCAATCTCACCCTTTCTCCCTCTTCTCCCTCTATGCCCCTTCCCTAGTCCTCTGATAGAGGAGGTCCTCCTCCCCATCTACTTGATCCTAGCCTATCAGGTCTCATCAGGACTGGTTGCATTGTCTTCCTCTGTGGCCTGGCAAGGCTGTACCCTAAGGGGAGGTGATCAGAGAGCCTGTCAGTGAGTTCATGCCAGAGAAGCCTCTGCTTCTCTTATTAGGGCCCCTAATAAGATACTGAGTCTATGGGCTACATTGTGCTAGGGTTGTAGGCCCTCTCCATGCATTGTCCTTGGTTGGGTATCAGTTTCTTCTGGGCCCCCAGGGCTCAGTTTTTCTGGTTCTGTTCTCTCCTCCAGGTCTTTCTAACTTCCCCTTCTTTCCTAAGATTCCCTCACTCTGCCCAAAGTTTGGCTATGAGTCTTAGCCTCTACTTAGATACCTCCATCACAGAGGAAGAGAGTACAACCAGTCCTGATGAGACCTGATAGGCTAGGCTCAAATAGAAGGGGAAGAGTGGACTAGGGGATGGACATAAGGGGAGTAGAGAGAGGGAGGGTGGGTTTGGGAGGAGATGAGGGAAGGGGCCACAGATGGGATGCAAATTAAATAATTTGCAAAAATGATAATAATTATTAAAGAAAAAATAAAGTAAATAAATGTATGATTTAAAAAAAACAAATTTGGAAAATATTCCAGATAAAGGGAAAGAATATAGTTTATCAAAGCGTTGTTATGTTTTGATTGTCAAATAGTGGAAAAGGAAAATTCTGAGGATAGACATCTTTTTTATTGTGGGTATTTAAAGAGAAATCATTTTAAAAATTGAATACTCATTTTCAATGTAAAAATGTAAGAGTAGGGCAATCTAAGATTATTTTTTTATGAAATATGTGCAAGTAAGCAGATTGTCTATGAACATGTCTCTTGTAAGCGTCCATGTTTGTTTTACACAGAAGAGAAAGACAGACTTAATCTACAGAACATGTATAAGGTTTGCTGTTGAAATACTTGCTTTTGGGGACATTCTTTTTTGTTTTATGCCCAGTTTTTTTTAATGAAAAAGTCACATATCTTAAAATTAATGAGAAAGCATTAATTACTTTATTGTTTTGATATCAATTTTAGCTGGACACTTCTAAGTATGCTCTCGCTAAATGTCCTAGTAACTTATGTGGGGCTGGAGATCAAAGAGACAAAAATGAATCAAATTCAACAGTAGATGGTAAGAACCATATTCTATAAAAATATTATGTGACAGAAGGTTTATTTATATCATGAGGACTGATGAAATCTAAGAGCTAAATAATTTTTCTTTGAATGGATAACAGTGAAAAGTGGAAGTGAAATGCCTACAACTGCATCTCTCAGCAGCCAATCTTTAACAACAGGCAAGACAGAGTGACACTAAACATGTTTAATTAAGGTTACCAGTTCGTGACATTCTTATACACAAGGGCTCTTGGGAAATAAAGAAGAAATGAATACAAGGAATGAGATGTAAAAGCAGAGAGAACAAGGGAATGAATAAAGAAAAGATTTTATTGTACACGGTGTAAAAGAAAAAGCTAAAATTATGAAAAACTAGAAATTTGTTTTCATGTAGCAGCTGAGAGGTAGGAAAAACTTCTTATTCTTTCTCATCATCTCACCATTGCAAAAAAAAATTCATTAATGTCTAATGAACTCTATCATACAGATGCGGGTTTACTTTATTACAGATAAATATAAGCACTATGTGCTTAGTTATATATTGTGGTGTAAAATGTCAGGGAAGTTGCTGTTACAGGCTGATACAAGATAAAGTAATAGGCTGTCACAAGAACAAAGAATGGTGTTAGTTATAGAAGGTTCAGGAAGTTATCACTAGACATGGTAAGAACTTCAGGTCAGATGCCAAATGTAAGCTGAGGCAGAGAGATACTGAAGAAGACATCATAAAAAACAGTATTTCTCAAAGATACAGAAATTTGAGGTCAGTCTTAAAAAACAAATAATATTGTTCAGCTTGCCAAAAACTCTGTATTTACAATATTTTCTCAATCAATAACAACCAGCTACATTCTGTATATCCCCATTATGTTTTTAGGTAAACACAGAGAGAGGGCTCTTAGTTTATTACTGACAATCAATGCTATCAAGTGGAAGAATACATTTGCTTTTATGTGTGAGCCTGAAAGTAGAAGTCATTAAAAAAAGAAGAAGAAGAAGAAGAAGAAGAAGAAGAAGAAGAAGAAGAAGAAGAAGAAGAAGAAGAAGAAAGGAAGAAGCGGAAATAGAAACATTATAAGATGATAATGATAATTTATGGAATTTATGGCAGGAAAAAGCCAAGAGATAGAATGTGAGCAATGAGAATTTGAATTTAGATATGTGCTCACGGTCTGCAGTGACATCCAATTTTCCAATGAGGCTATTGCTAGTGTGAAAATCGTTTATTACCCACAAGATACAATAATGCAGTTTTGGAAATAGAAGATCCTTAATTTCAACTAATTTACTTACACTGAAATTGTACCTTATAGTAAATGTTTTACCTGGTTTACATGTGTAAAGTTTTCATAATTCTTCCTTGAAAAGTCATTTTAAAACTTTGGCAATCATGCTTAAAACATTTATCTACATTAAGTTGCAATTTAGGTTCATGTACTTCCTTAAAAATGCTCCCTAAAATTTTTAAGAACTGGTTTATAAGGCATAATAAATTCATAATAATAATCTGCATTCATGCTCAAACTGGAATATCTCTATGAATGCCCATTATACACATTAGTATGTAAGCTGATCAGTCCAGAGCAGTTTCCTTGATAAGTGATATTGTTTGTCTGAATAGTTCTACTGGATTTATGTTACCAGGATCACATGAAAAAATATGCTAAATCCTTATAGTCTTCTGGTTTTACTTATGATAAATTTTTATCTACATTGCATATATAAATATATATAATTTGTTATATAGTGTATAATTACTATTAGCCTTAATCACTGAAATATATCATCTTAGAGTCTTACTTTAGAAACCTTCAACTTTAATCTATTATATTACTTTTTAATTGCATCCCAAACATATTTCCTCCCAAACTGTACCAAAATAGGACCAGGTAAATCAATTAAATAGTCCTATATCCCCCAAAGAAATAGAAGCGGTCATCAAAAGTCTCCCAACCAAAAAGAGCCCAGGACCACATGGCTTCAGCACAGAATTCTACCAGACCTTCAAAGAGCTAACACCAATTCTCTTCAAACTATTCCACAAAATAGAAACAGAAGGAACATTACCAAACTCATTCTATGAAGCCACAGTCACCTTGGTACCTAAACCTCACAAAGACCCAACAAAGAAAGAGAATTTCAGGCCAATCTCCCTTATGAACATTGATGCAAAAATACTCAACAAAATACTCGCAAACCGAATACAAGAACACATCAAAGATATCATCCACCATGACCAAGTAGGCTTTATCCCAAGTATGCAGGGGTGGTTCAATAGATGGAAATCCATCAATGTGATCCATCATATTAACAAACTGAAAGAAAAAAAATACATGATAATCTCCCTAGATGCTGAAAAAGCATTTGACAAAATCCAACATCCATTCATGTTTAAAGTATTTGAGAGATCAGGGATACTTGGTACATATCTAAACATAGTAAAGGCAATATACAGCAAGCCTATAGCCAATATCAAACTGAACTGAGAGAAACATAAAGCAATCCCACTGAAATCAGGGACAAGACAAGGCTGCCCACTCTCTCCATATCTCTTCAACATAGTTCTGGAAGTCCTTGCTAGAGCAATAAGACAGTTGAAGGAGATCAAGGGGATACAAATTGGAAAGGAAGAAGTCAAATTATCACTCTTTGCAGATGATATGATAGTATACGTGAGTGACCCCAAAAACTCTACCAGGGAACTCCTACAGCTGATAAACACCTTCAGCAAAATGGCCGGATACAAAATTAACTCAAAAAAATCCGTAGCCCTCCTGTATACAAAAGACAAAAGGGCTGAGAAAGAAATTAGGGAAACAACACCCTTCACAATAGCCACAAATGATATAAGGTACCTTGGAGTAACCCTAACCAAGGAAGTCAAAGACTTGTATGAAAAAAAATTTCAAGTCTCTGAAGAAAGAATTAGAAGAAGATATCAGAAGATGGAAAGATCTCCCATGCTCATGGCTTCGCAGGATTAATTTAGTAAAAATGGCCATCTTACCAAAAGCAATCTACAGATTCAATGCAATTCCCATCAAATTACCAACACAATTCTTTACAGACCTGGAAAGAAAAATTCTCAACTTCATATGGAATAACAAGAAACCCAGAATTGCTAAAACAATCCTCTACAATAAAAGATCTTCTGGAGGTATCTCCATCCCTGATCTTAAGTTGTACTATAGAGCAACAGTAATAAAAACTGCATGGTACTGGCATAGAAACAGAATGGTGGATCAATGGAACCAAACAGAGGACCCAGAAATAAACCCACACACTTATGGACACCTTATCTTTGACAAAGACACCAAAACCATACAATGGAAAAAAGATAACATCTTCAACAAATAGTGCTGATCCAACTGGATGTCTACATGTAGAAAAATAAAAATAGATCCATACTTATCACCCTGCACAAAACTGAAGTCCAAGTGGATCAAAGACCTCAACATAAAACCTGACACATTAAATCGGCTAGAAAAAAAAGTGGGGAATACCCTAGAACTCATTGGTACAGGAGAAAACTTCCTGAACAGAACACCAACAGCACAGGCTCTAAGAGCAACAATCAATAAATGGGACCTCATGAAACTGAAAAGCTTCTGCAAAGCAAAGGATGCTGTCATCAAAACAAAGCAACTGCCTACAGATTGGGAAAGAATCTTCACCAACCCTTTAACTGACAAAGGACTCATATCCAGTATATATAAAGAACTAAAGAAGCTGAAAAGCAGCAAACCAAGTAGTCCACTTAAAAAATGGGGAACAGAGCTAAACAGAGAACTCTCTGTAGAGGAATATCGAATGGCAGAGAAGCACTTAAAGAAATGCTCAATCTCATTAGCCATTAGGGAAATGCAAATCAAAACAACCCTGAGATTTCACCTTACATCCATGAGAATGGTCAAGATCAAAACCTCAAGTGACAACACATGCTGGAGAGGTTGTGGAGAAAGGGGAACCCTTCTCCACTGCTGGTGGAAATGTAAACTTGTACAACCACCCTGGAAATCAATCTGATGCTTTCTCAGACAACTAGGAATAGCGCTTCCTCAAGATCCAGCCATACCACTCCTGGGCATATATCCAAAAGAGGCTCACGTACACAAAAAGGACATTTGCTCAACCATGCTTGTAGCAGCTTTATTTGTAATAGCCAGAAGCTGGAAACAGCCCAGATGCCCCTCAACTGAAGAATGGATGCAGAAATTGTGGTACATCTACACAATGGAATATTACTCAGCAATGAAAAATAAGGAAATCATGAAATTTGCAGGTAAATGGTGGGACCTGGAAAGGATCATCCTGAGTGAGTTATCCCAGAAGCAAAAAGACACACATGGTATATACTCACTCATATAGACATACAACATAGGACAAACCCACTAAAACCTGTGTATCTAAAGAAACTAATCAAGAGAGAGGACCCTAACTAAAATGTCCAATCCCCATCCTGAAAGGCAAAGAGGATGGACATCAGAAGAAGAAGAAAACAGGAAACAAACTAGGAACCTGCCACAGAGGGCCTCTGAAGGCCTCTGCCCTGCAGACTATCAAAGCAGATGCTGAGCCTGATGGCCAACTGTTGGGCAGAGTGAATGGAATTTTATGTAAGAAGTAGGAAATAGTAAGAGCTGGAGAGGACAAGTTCTCCAGAAGGAGAGCAACAGAACAAGAAAATTTGAACACAGGGAACTTCCTAGAGACTCATACTCCAACCAAGGACTATTCATGGAGATAACCTAGAACCCCTGCACAGATGTAGCCCATGTCAGTTCAGTGTCCAAGTGGGTTACATAGTAATGGGAAGAGGGACTGCCTCTGACATAATCTGATTGGCCTGCTCTTTGCCAACCTCCCCCTGAGGGGGGAGTAGCCTTACCAGGCCACAGTAGAGGACAATTCAGCCACTTTTGATGAGAACTGATAGACTAAGATCAGAAAGGAAAGGAGAACCTCCCCTATCAGTGGACTTGGGGAGTGGCATGCATGCAGAAAGGGGAGAGAGGGTGGGATCAGGAGGGGAGGAGGGAGGGGTTTATGGGGGGATACAAAATGAATAAAGTGTAATTAATAAAAAAAAACAATTAAAGAAAAAAAAACAAAATTTAGGAACCTCAAATTTTAAATTATCATTTCTAAAGCTACCCATGATTATTATGTACAGATTCTGCTTGACTTAGTGGTCAGTGGTGTGGTGAAATATGACTGATTGTGTGTCTCTTTGACATTTTAGACTCCTCTAAAGAACAACTCATGTCAAAGGTAATAGCATACAATTTATATCATTAGTTCATACTGTATGAATACAGACATTATTAATTATCATTTCTAATGCCACACAGCCTGCCATTGAAAAAGTAGATTCTGTTGCATATGAAGAATCAGGATCAAATCAGGAGGAGTCAACACTTGCAGGTAAACCATGGAGTATTGGTGTCTGTGCAAAAGTACTTCAGCACAACTTGAAATGTTTACAATATTTACAATATTACAGTCTTATTGATGACGTTTGTATCAATGCAAGGGTTTTCGCTACTTTGATGTGCAGTTCTTGTGTGTCACGTGCCTCTGGTTCTAATAAACTAATAGCAATTCTGATAAATTAACAATTTCTTGTAAAATCCTAGTATCAGTAAAATCCTTTTATTCTCTCATTACTTACATGTCATGCTCCCATTATTTTCTGTCATGCATCTGCCTAAACAACATTAATTCTTAAATCAGATATGTGATCAGGAAAAGCAACCATAAATATTTATACTATACCTAGTCTTATAGCAATACATCTGACTAAGTATTAATAATTCTGGTCTCAAGTCAGGAGAATGGTCAGTCTATACATGGATCATTTGAATGTTACTGCCAGTGTGAGATTAAGAAGGAGAGAGATTATTGAATAGATGTGTATTTCTGGAAGAAATTTTGATACAGGAGCAATCAGGTTAAGTAGAAACAAGATCTTTTATCTAGGTAAGGAAAAGATTAATCCAAAAAGACCATACATTACAGTCAGTCTTGAATGAAAACACTTCTTAGAGCGAATTCAAGATTTCCGCATGTGAGAAACAGTAACCATAGATAATTAATTATTAGATCTTTTTGTAAAGGGAATGCTTGGCAAATAGGGTAGTTTTAACCTTCTGCATTTTCTATTTGTGAGCAGCATAAAGCTGTACCTAGTTATGTGTTTGAAAAATTTTTAAGGTTTGCTCTTAACTACATCTAAATTTAAGGATAAATTTTTGAGATGTGTGTATGTTTTGAAAATTGTGCCATCTGCTGCCTGTGTAAGTCAACTACTGAATAGTTACAGGATGAGAAATGATTTAGGGAAAACAAATACACAGCACTTATTTGGAACAATTCTTTCAAAACTGCATTAATTTCAATGGAAAATAATGTTTTCAAAATATATGTTGTTATATAGACAATATATATTCAGTTTTTCATAGCTTAACTAAATAATAAATATGTTTACCAACAGAATCAGACATATTTACCACTGAATCACTAGAAGAAAAGGTCTCAGATGACAGTGAAAATATTCAGCCATTGGTATGAGGATATTTCTGTTCTTTTGTTCTTGTTTAATTGCATACCATGAGCAATAAGGAGGTATTTTTTTTGTTATCTCTTCCAAACTTAGTTGTTAATGCTTAAAAAAATTTAAATAATTATAAAACTTAGAATATTATTAAGATCAACACTAGTTTAAAGTTAAATTTTTCTCTTTAGACTGTGTCAAAAATTATTCCAAATATAGTCTCTGCTTTTTCCAGTGTATCATTACAGTAGAATAAAAATGTAAGACCCAATTTTAGCTTAATGACTGAACAGCTGCAATTGTGAACAAGGCAACTGCATTTGTTTTATGGTAAAGGATCATGTTTCTCATTCAAGTCTGTGGCTCCACATTATGAACATCGATGTTAATTTTTCTTAATTCTTTCTTTTTTATTATTTTTCTTTTTATTTATTGTTTATATATTACAGTTTATTCACTTTGTATCCTAGCTGTAACCCACTTCCTCATCCCCTTACAATCCCACCCTCCCTCCCTTTTCTCCTCCCATGCCTCTCCCATATCTGATATGTCCACTGATAGGAGAGGTCCTCCTCTCTTTCCATCTGATCCTAGCCTATCATGTCTCATCAATACATCAAAAGAGGGATAAAATGGGGACAGGAAAGGGCCTCTGAAAGACTCTACTCAGGGAATAGAAACAGATGCTAAGACTCATAGCCAAACTTTGGGCAGAGTGCAGGATCTTATAAAAGAAGGGGGAGATAAAAAGGGGGCAGGAGGGGACAGGAACTCCACAAGGAGTTATAACCTAGAACCCCTTCACCGAAGTAGGCCATGGCAGCTAAGTCTCCAAGGGTACCCTAGTAGGGAAACAGGGGCTGTCTCTGACATGAACTCAGTGGCTGGTTCTTTGATCACCTTCCACTGAGGTGGCAGCAACCTTACAAGGCCACAGAGAAAGTCAATGCTAATTGTTATTTATATATTGCATCTATAGTGTCTTCATTCTTTTTATTGAGGGAAATAAATAGAATTGCATAATCAATCCTAGTACATTTTTGCAAAGTTCTTTCTTCCACTTGAGGGCTTTTGGTGTACCTCTCAACATCTGTGATTTATTAGTCTTTATTGTCAGTTCTACTAGATTTGAACACCCCTTTGGAGACTTATGTTTGACTTGTTTGAATGGGTGTTCTTTGGGAGGACTGAGTGTGTAATGTAAAACCAGAGTGAACATCACAAGCATTAGCCCAGACGTTGTCACTACAGACTGAAAAGGAAAAGGAGAAAGCAACCTGAGCACCAGCATTCCATTTTCACTGCTTTGTTTTGTTTTCATTTGCTTGAAACAAGATTTTTCTATGTATGTCTGGTCCTGGAACTCATTCTGTAGACCAGTCTGGCCTAAAACTCAGAGATCCCCTTGTTTCTGCCTCCTGAGTGCTATGAACAAAGACACGCATCACCAGGAAGAGAAATGTTTCTGTCGTTGGATGTCATGTAAATGCTTAATGCTACATTCTATAAGTAAAATTAAATGTGCCCAAACATGAGCTACAGAACTGCTTTTGGGAAATCCTGTTTAGAACAGCTTTACTTGTGGATATATGCATTTCTTCTGGCTTTCCATGACCAAGTTATTTAATCAGTGCATTTGCAATGATAATAAGTAGAGTTGATGTAGGTAGAACATTCCACATTCTATTTTAACGTATTTCCCCCTTCAACACAATTTTTCTTGTAACATTCCAATTTAACTGCTTTTAAAATTGGAAAGATCTTATTCTGAAGTAAATGATAAGTGGGAAACTCATGATTGATACAAATTTTAACCAGTGTCTCTGATCCACTTCCACAGATAGGAGATGGTGTTTTATCTAGGAAAACTTATAAAAGAAGAAAACATAACACAGAAAGAAAAATTAAAGGTAGGAATTTTAAAATGTTATAAAAATCACGCCTGTGAAAGGACACTGATTTAAAACAAAGGCTAAGGCATTCATATTGTATGGGTCCAAGATATAACACTACTGAATTGAAATGAGGGAAGTGGTCAAAATATCCTGTAAATAATAAACATGGAAAAAGAAGCTTACATTTTGATGAGATAATTTGAATAGTAGAAGCTTAATAAGGAAAGTAAAGTGAAGTTCACTGTGAAAACTTGTCAGACATGAGCAGAAGACTTTGGGTGGCTTTATATATCAGCACTGAGAACAAAGACTAGATCAAAGTTTCTACATGGACTGTTGGACCCAATTGGAACTGGTATAATTAGGTAAACTGTAGCTGATCAATTCTCTTAATAATTTCGAGCATCAAAGAAATAGAAGTATGCAAGATTGATTTTAGACAGATATGTAAAAGTAACTTGAAAAGCATATCAGTTTTAACTTGAGTGACTAATGTGGTTATTTAGTGAATGTGCTTTTAAAACTAACATGATGTACCACAACAATGCACCCTCAGAAACAAAATACATTAGAGTTCATTCTCTGAATAAAAAAATGTAAATTGTAACAGATGTAGCATTGAACTCATACACTCCAAGTTCCTGATACAACAAAGTGAATAGTCAGCATACATTTTTAATTATTTTTATTTTTACGTGCATGGTGTTTTGTCTACACGTGTGTCTGTATGAGGGTGAAAGATCCCCTGTTACTGAACTTACCAACAGTTGTGGGCTGCCATATAGGTGCTGGGAATTGAATCCAGCTACTCTGAAAGAGCAGCCGGTGCTCTTAACCATGGAGCCATCTCTCAAGCCCCTCAGCTTATATTTTAAAATAATATCTCGCTGCTGAAAGATGATTTTTTTACCATCATCTAAGTGTAATGCATACATTCCCATAGTGGATCAAGATACTGTAAAATGTCTGTACTGAAAACATTTTGCCCTGATAACATACTTACATGTGTATGAAAAAGACCACTACTTTATGAATCACTTAGAAAATATTGCTCTGTTTATTTACCCGTTGTTACAGGCAGAAGAGGTAAAGACACAAGGTTCAGTCAACAGAAAGGTGAGAAATCTTATTCTACAGAGTCATTTGATGGTATGTGTATTTAAAGCAGGACAGACTAACACTAAACAGACTGAGCTTTATTTATACATTTAAGCGTATGTATACAAACCTAAATGTTTGTGTACATTTAAATAACAATTAAAACAAAAGAGTCCATGCAATGTAGAAGTCACAGAGTTGGAGTGCATGGGAAGGGCTGGATGGAAGAAATGGAAGAAGAAAAATGAGGTAATATTTTAATTAAATTTAAAATTAAAAATATCAAAAATAGGACACAGAGCTGGGGAGTTGAGTCTTTGAAAAGGAGAGAGTTTGCTGTGAAAGTATGAAGACTTGAGTTCAATTATCTAGACTGACTAAAACAGCTGGGCATGGCTACCGTGACTATATAACCCAGCACATTGAGGACAGTGTCAGGGGGATCACTGAGTCAGATATTTTGACTACTTGTCTAACTCCAAATTCAGTACTAGAGCTTGTCTTATTGGAAAAAGGTAGACAGTGATAGTCACGGTCGCCTGTTGTCCTCTTCTGGTCTATATTTCTGCATACACAGGTATGCAACTGCATAGACAAATATGCATAGACCATGAACACATTACACATAGCAAAGACTGAAATAAAATAAAAAATGGGACAGAAATTATTTTCCTGTCATTAAAATTACCTATGTAATTTTTATGGAATAATACACTATATTAAATGGCTTTACAGTTTTTTTTTAACTTAAGAAGTTTGAATAATTTTTTTTTCTTTTTTTTCTTTTTTCTTTTATTTTATCAGTTACATTTTATTAACTCTGTATCCCAGCCGTGTCCAGATCCCTCATTCCCTCCCAGTCCCTCCCTCCCTCCCTCATCTCCACCGTGCCCCTTTCCAAGTCCACTGATAGGGGGGACCTCCTCCCCATTCATCTGATCCTGTTTTAGCAGGTATCTTCAGGACTGGCTGCAAAGCCCTCCTCTGTGGCCTAACAGGACTGCTCCTCCCTTCGGGGGTGGGGAGACCAAAGAGCCAGTCATTGAGTTCCTGTTAGAAATAGTCCCTGTTCCCCTCACTTTGGGAAACCAATTGGTTACTGAGCTACCACAGGCTACATCTGAGTGGAGGTTCTAGGTTATATCCAAGTTTGAATAATTTTAAGGGTAGTATTAGATGTCTGAGTGGCATGTGAGGTTTTTTTTTTTAATGGCTGAGGAATGTTCTGAACAAGGAGGGTGATGAAGGAAAGGAGGACACAGATTAGGATCTACAGAGGGCACAGAAAGCAAATGAAGGTAATGAACAGGTGTTTAAAGTTGTAAAATTTAAATTACCCGTAGGTTATTTTATGTATGTACTTTAGAATTTCCTGTTGCAAATTTCCATGTTTATTAGGATTTTCTATCTCGACTTGGAATGACGGTGACAGAGTTATCTGCCTGTGTTCTCAGCTCTGTCAGAGCCTGAGCAAATGTTTCTGTGAGAACAGGGTTTTAGTTTGATCTCAATTATAAGATAGTTTCCTTCCTATGGAGTAAAGACACAAAATAAACCTATGAATTCAAATTGGATGATACTTGTGATTATGGGAAGCTTATTTGCATTTTAGTTTACATTCAAGTTTTGTTATAGCTCTGTGTCTGGCATAGGACTAGGTCTGTAGCCAGAAATCATAAAATAAAAAATGAGATGGGTAAGTGTGAATAGACTTTCTTGAGCCACCTGGAGCACATGCACCACCCCACTCATGAACACACACACACACACACACACACACACACACACACATAGACAGAGAGAGAGGGTTGAATGATTCAGTACGATCCATTTCAAATATCAGTTAATGTCATAATGGGAGAGCCCAGTTTTCCAGAGATAAAGTTCTTAAATACTTAAAATAATTACAAATGTTTTACATCCTCTTTCTTTGCAATTTTCTTTGGTCCCACAAGCAAGTGTGTCCTCTTCAACTATTTATTTTTAAATATATCTACTGTGCCATATGCTTTTGGCATTTCTTGCTACAACTTTTTAATTAGTGTGTGCTTTGCTCCAATCTGTCTCCTTAACCTCATACAAAACATTCCTTTTGGAAGGCACCCCTTACATGATCATTAACACTTGAATTCCAGGACCAGAACCTGGATGTGAAGAGAAGAATCTTTTGGGCAGTCAGTCATAACATGGTAAAAGAAGATCAAGGGAAAGAATGAGTTTACTGGTTTTTGTTGCTGTTTGTTTGTTTGTTTTTTTGTTTTTTTCTGAGCATGCTTACAGCACCATAGAGGAAACAAAGAGAGGCTGAAGCTGCAATGATTCGGTGATAATTTTGATAAATAACAGGGAATACAGAGTGGAAATAATCCACTAATCAGAATATAAAGCTGTGTGAATTTGTGTAGCAAATAATGGGTTTAAGCAAGATATGTTCATTCATAAATATTGTACATGGTTCAATATGTTTACCCTTATTCTTTTTACTGGTAAGCTGCCTTTTACCCTACCAGCCTCCTATTTCTGTTTTCACATTTTTTTTTGTAGTCACCATTGTGTATACAGGAGAAGATGGATGACATTTATTCCTGTGAATTTGTCTTATTTTTCTAAAACTTAGAACTTGTTTCTCCTATTACAAAATTATTTTTAAATTTTATTTATTCATATTTTTTATGTATATTGGTGTTTCACCTGAATACATGTCTGTATGGGGGTGTTGGATTCCTTGGAACAGGAGTTACAGACAGTTGTGCGTTGCCTTGTGGGCGCTGGGAATTGAACGATGGTCCTCTGGAAGAGCAGCGAGTACTCTTTAACAGCTGAGCCTTCTCCCCAGACTTATTAAATTCTTTAGAGTAATAATGTAGACAAACTCTGTTTCACTCGATTAACAATCAACATTACAGACATAATTTATCTCATGCACAAGTTAAGGATTTTAGAAAACATTGTTTTGAGTTTATGTATATACTTCCACTACTATATATTGTCATGTGGTTGTCTAAAATAGGAAAGTAGTCCTCAAATATTCCAAGCTGAAAATTGAGAATTTGTTTTTATCTAAATTTTGTACAGATACATGATGTTTATAGTATATTGATTATACTCACTTTTGCCTTTAAGTTCAAGTTTGGATGCATCCTACCTTGAAGGTAATTACTCCTTCTGTTTATTTCTGTAGTTATTAGTCAGTTGTTATCTGAAGTTTACAAAATTTAAATAACTTGTTTTTAAATCAACCCAGTCTTCCACTGAAGGGAAAATGCCCATTCTGAATGAAGTAGGAAATATGGCAGACTCACAGCACTTCATAATAGGTAAACAATATTGTACAAATCATTTCAAATAATAGTCCATTAAAATGCTTGAAACGCTTGCATTCTTCCAAAACTTAAAAGGTATATATTTTATAATATACACTTAATGCATGCTGTTTAGTAGACTTTACATTTAATAAAATTTTACCACAGGTAGGAACAGATAAAATCAAGAATATAACTATTACTGATATAATTCTGCAATGCAGGTTTGAATTATATTTCTCATCCTACTACTAATGTATCTATCCCCAGGTGCCTCATTTCCACAGAAGATCCCTTTTAGTGTGTGACGTATCTACACTGCAAACATGAATACAAACCATGGATTGTACTACAGAATGAAAGTGTCTCAATGCTCCATAAGAGACTTCATATTCTGATTCTACCCTGATACTGTTCTCATCCTTTTCCCTATTGCTGTCTCTTGCCTGACACCACAAATTCCATGGCATGCTCTCCTCATAATAGTTCCAGACAAAAACCATGTTGGCATTTAAATATTGTCTGGCTGTCCTTCCTCTGATAGTTCTTATTTTCATCATTTTAGCCCTCTGTGTTCCTAAGCTCAACACTTAATTTACAAATAAGATATAGACGATTAGAAGCCACCCCTAATGTTTTGTTGACCCTCTGCCATCTAATGTCAATGTCTCAGTTTGACTACAAAAAATTATTGAGTAAAATCAAGAAAAACTACTTGTAAAATGAAAGTGTAAAGATGATTTTTAGTACAGGAGTGAGGTAGAAACAGGTGAAAATGATATAATTCAAGGAAGAATGTTGGTATAATGTTCTTTTAAAATGTATACACGTTACCCTTGTTCATTCAAATGCTGATTTCTCCCTCCATCCCTGCTTTCAATCTGGATATTGCATTGTGATACTCATTCTAAGCATCCTGTCTCAACTCTTGTGTAAACAGGCCAAAATAAAGCAACTAGACACAATGTTGAGCTAGGAGGAGCCAGAGGACAGGAAAGAGGGGAGGAGCCAGAGAGCAGGAAATGAGTGGAAGGAGAAAGGGCAAGGAGAGCTAGGAGCAGAGCAGGAGAGATCTTGGAATTACATGGAGAGATGGACGTGGAGAGATGGACTGGACCTAAGATATCACTAAAAGCAAGTATAATGTGGGAAATCTAAATGTTAGGAAACTATGAGGGCTTGGAGGTTTAAGATGGAGTAACTATTGCCCAGCATTGTGTTCTAGGTTAACTAAATAAACCCAGTCTCTGTGTGGTGATTTGGTTATACAGCTGTTTAAGATTAACAGCAAGCTTTACCAGAAGATATATCAATAGTAAATATTAATCACTGTCTACAACAGAAGAAAGAAAAGTCAATAAATTAAGAGGTATGACAGGAAAACAGTACTTGTTTACTTGGAGAGAGTCAGAATCAAGGAACGATTTCTACATAAAACTGAGTCTTAAAGGGTGAAACTTATACATGGTGATATATATAAACTTGAGAAACAGTTTGATTACAGAAAAATAGATTGAATTATTGGCTGTATTTTGTAAAGAAATAGATTAACAGATTTCTTAAGATGTAATGGTATGAATTAAAAGTTACAGTATGAAAACTTTAGCTACTATGGAACTTTTTTTTTCAGTAAGTTTGTTCATTTAGATAGAGAAAATGAGTTTGTAGATGAATATTTTCAATATTTTTATATTGTGAATAAGGTGCCATCTACTGATTTTTTAAGTGGACTTTGAATGGTTGGTTAAAAAAAGTTTTAGAATACAAATACCCAGCTCAAAAAAAAATTATACTTAGTTAAAACTGTTAAATTAAAATATTATTAATAACTCTATACATTTAAATGTTATTATAAAAGCATGATTTTAAAATATAATAGTGCTTCATAAGTTAACTAAATATATTTACCTGCAGAATCAGACTTAGAAATTGAATCACTGGAGAAAACACTTTCAGATGACAGTGAAGATAAACAGTCATTGGTATGAAGATATTTCAAGTTTTTGATTTACTGATGTTTACTTCTATTTAAATATACAGCATGAAATAAAAAGCTACATTTTAAGATACCCAATCTTAGCTTTTAATGTTTAAAATTTTAACTAATTACAAAGCACAGAATATTCTTAAAATATACACTGGTGTGTAGCCAAATGTTATCTTTATTTTGATAAAATATGTTTCAAACACAGTCTGTGCTATTTTTTGTAAATCAATTCTTATAAATTGAAAAGAAACCAATTAATGGAGATAACCTAGAACCCCTGCAGAAATGTAGTCCATGTAGGCTCAGTCTCCTAGTAAGGTCCCTAGTAGAACAGGGGCTGTCTCTGACATGAACTCAGTGGCTAGTTCTTTAATCACCTCCCCTGATGGGGGAACAGCCTTACCAGGCCACAGAGGAAGATAATGCAGACAGTCCTGATGAGACCTGATAGGTTAGGCTCAGATGGAAGGGGAGGAGAACCTCCCTTATCAGTGGACTATGGGAGGGTAATGGAAGGAGAAAAGGGAAGAAGTTGGGATTGGGACAGGAGGAAGGAGAGGGTTACAGCTGGGATACAAAGTGAATAAATTGTACAAATAAAAGAATAAATTAAAAATTAATTAAATTGAAAAAAGACACTATCACATTACATCTTATTGACTAAACAGCTGCGATTGTAAACAAGGCAACTTTATTTGGTTCATGTTACAGGTTTGCTCTTCTCTGTCATTTCAAGTATGTGGTAACGTATTATGTACATCAATGTTAAGTTTTATTTATTACTTGTTATCTGTAGTTTCTTCATTCTCTCTAGAGAGGCAGAGTTAGGATTAATGATCAATTTCAGTGCCTCTCAGAGCTATTCTATCTCCCACTGTAGGGCTTTTGATGTCTGAGTGGCCTCAACAGCTGTCAATTTTAAGAGATTAGGAATCCTTGTGGAGACATCTGTTTTACTTGTCTGAGAGGGTGTTTGGGGAATATTGAGTGTGTGGCTTAGAAACAGAGAGAACAGTCCAGGAACTGTCACTGCAGACTGAAGAAAGGAAAGGGAAAGAGCAAGCCAAACATCACCTTTCTAATGACAAAAGCGATTAAAACAATAGCAACCCAACTTATCTTCACTGAAAGGAGGCAAAACAGAAATACTGAGGAATATTTACTATCTTCAGTGAACATTAGAATGTATTAAGGCAAGACTTTAGTACAGACAGTTTATAGAGATGATAACAGCACATGGAGTTCTGTTTATAAAAAACCTTCTAATAAACATGTTCTGAATCAATATTATAATTTGCAGTTGAATTTCGAGGATATTTTTCCCAATATTTTAACCTTGGATAGTTATTCTTTAGGATTTACAATGTTCTTTATTTATGGCTAAATACTGTGCATACCAGATGAAAGGACATGTTACCTAGTAAGGACCTAAGGCCAAGCAGCAAGCACAAATCAGTTGAGGTGGTTCACACAAAAACTAGAGAATCCCAAGGTAGTTAATATTGAAGGAGTTTCTGGTCATGATGAGGCTGTGAATGGGCACTGGCTTCCATGTTTTTTTTAGATAATTGTAAGGATGAATCAGAGTAGGAGGTAGAAGATGACAATGTTTTACCTATATGAATATCTTAAAGGGCAATCGGGAGAGAAAACAGTGGACCATAGGTCTGCCTCCCCTAAATCTGTTTATTCTGAGATGACCAGGATGCTGGTGGAAAAAGAAGCATCATATAGTCATATTATAGTCAACATGTCAATAATTGCTTGGCACTTTTCAGTCTTTGGATGAGTAAAATCATATATGGTTCTCTTCTTACTAAGGTTTACAACGCTCTCAGAGTAACATTTTTCATCACAAAGGATGTGCATATCTGCACATTATATTTGTGTCCTATTTACTTAAAGGCAATATCAAGAAAAATATATAACACTCAGCCTATTTAATCATTTTTCTACTAGTAAACATTTTATATAAGTAATTTTAGAAGTCTCAAACACTTGCTTGCTCCACATACTGACTTCTTTGTTTTGTACTAAGGATTGTAAATTCAATACACCACACATGATTTTCTGCCTCATTATTTCTGACATTAGATGACATGAAAATATTAAATGCTGTATTTGTGAAATTCAATTTGTTAAAAGAACTTTTGGTAGAATGCAAAGTGAGTTTAGGCATTCAGAATTCACTTCTTACTGAAGTATTCAGGAAAGCTGTCATGTGTATATCACATTTTCTCTTGCCATCCAAGACCAGATTCCAGAGTCTTATGACAGACTTATGGTCTTATGACAGTAAAAAGTGTAATGAGTCTGACAGTCATAACATACTCTGTTTAAAAGTGTCTTCCCTTCAATACATGTCTTCTTAATTTGCCATTCTAAATGCTTTTGAAATTTCAATTTTAGGTATTTTGTAAAAAACACATAATATATCTATGAAGTTCATAATTGATACCAATTTTAACAGAGTTATCTCTGATAATATTCCACAGAGTGATGACGGACATTTTTCTGGGACAAGAGCTGAATGTGGTCAAAATGATACAAATACACAAATTACAGGTAGGAAGGAAATTTAATAAAAACAAAAAGAAACAACTCAAAGTAGGAGAATGATTTTGAAAAGTGATTAATCAAAAATACTATTCATTAAATATATAGTAAGAAACATGTTCAATAAAAATTTGAATAACTTACCTAGTTCCAGCAACACATCAGACTGATAGATTTTTTTAAAAAGGTTTTGCATTATGAGTCACATTAAAAATATTTTAACATAGAGGCATGGTAATATGCAAGGAAAATAATGAAGGCAGGGTGAAGAATAAGAAAAATAGTACTGAGGGATAAAATTTGTGGAAATGAGGGAGATGTACATAAGAGATGGGGAAATTTTTAATTGTACTTCAGTTAAGCATTCATGGCAAAATAATATTGGATGAATGTAAAATGTAATTTGATAGCTAAACTTTCTAAGAAGCACAACAAAATCCTTTATCTTTTATCACTTTTGGAAGGCATTACCTACTCCATCAGGCAAAAGTATTTATGAACCATAGATAAATTAAATTATGTATTAGCAGATATTCATATTTCTATGTTTCTACAGCTTTTAACTTTATGATCCTTAAATACTGATGCCAAATAAGTAAGAATGAAGTGGACATAAATTTTCATAAAATAAGGAAAACAAAAAAGACTCAAGGATATATTTATATGTAAATATATAATCAATAGGATTTTATGAAGGTATATATGTAATACAATTAGAAAAGAAATGTTCACTAGGAGTCTTGAAGGACATGCATGATCATGTTCTTCACAAAACTCATTTTGGGTGGTTCCATGGGTAAGCACTAAAAACAAAGACTAGACCATCATATCCTCATAGGCTTTTTTTATTTTAATTTTAATTTTTTCTTCACAATTTATACCTTATATATCCTGATTGAAGCCCCACCCTCAGCCCACCCTCAGTCCCACCCTTCCTTCCTCTTTTTCCCATCTCCTTCTCCTAGTCCATTGAAAGGTACTATCTGCCATATGCCCATAGCTTAAGTCTCATCAGGACTGCCTGGATCCTCTTCGTCTGTGGCCTTCTTCATCAGGGGCAAGTGATCAAAGAGCAGGCAACTGAGTCCATGATAGAGACAGCCCCTGATCCCCTCACTTTGAACTCCACAGGGAGACTGAGGGGCCAATTGGCCACCTCTGTGCAGGGGGTCTAGGTCCTCTCCATGCATGGTCCTCCATCGGTGCATCAGTCTCTGCAGGACCCCATGGGATCAACCCTTTAGCTTTATTGGTCTCCTTGTGGGGCTCCTGTCCCCTCCATGTCCTTCTATCCCCACCCTTCTTTTCTTCCATAAGACTCCCTGCTCTCTGCCCAAAGATTGGCCATGAGTCTCAGCATCTGCTTCAAAGCCCTGTTGGGTGGATCCTTTCAGAGAACCCTCTGGAGTAGGCTCCCATCCTGTTTGCTCTCTTCCACCACTTCTGGTGTCTATTCTGTTTGTCATTCTGAATGAGATTTAAACATCTTCTCTAAGGTCCTCCTCAGTGTTTAGCTTCTTAAAGTCTTTAGATGGCTATCGTATATTCTATGGCTAATATTCACTTATAAGTGAGTGTATACCATGCCTGTCTTTCTGTTTCTGGGTTACCTCACTCAGCACGATCTCTTCTAATTCCATCCATTTGCCTGAAAATTTCATGATATCCTTGTTTTTAAAATGGAGTAGTATTCCATTGTGTAGAGGAACTACAATTTTTATGGCCATACCATCCTGAATGTGCTTGATCTGCTCTTGGAAGCTAAGCAGGGTCAGGCCTGGTTATTACTTAGATGGGAGATCTCACAGGCTTTTATGAGAAGAAATGAGACAATGTGCAGTCAATCAATTCTCTTGATCAAACAGTTATAACTAGGTTGCAGTGACCTTATGCAGGTACCTGGAAATAGTTTGAGTATAGTAGCATTTGTTTTCATTTGAGATTGAAAAGGTTAGATAAGGTGGATGTTTAGTGAATGTCTGTTGTGGTTATTTTTATAAAATTGTGTTTGTTGGTTTCTCTCTTAACCCTATTATAACCAAATAATTGAGACTCTATTATATAATTTCTATAACAAACTTCAAGGCACATGTAAATATTGTTTTTATTTTCTCAGATGAAGGCATAAGAGGAGAGCCATGCCCACGTTTTGGAAATACATGGCTCGGTCTGATCCCAGAGCTTTTTTTATGGATTTCCAAGGCCTAGGCCTGAAAGCTGCTAGACTCTGTTCCAATCCAATCTTCCGAAAGCCTTGGTCTTGAAGGCTTCAGCTTCCAGCCTCTGTCTGCTAACGTAGGCTTAGAATGTTTTTAGCCTCTGAGACTGCTAAATAAGCTCACCCTTTCAAGTTTTTTCTGAACTCCGGCTGGCAGGTTCAATTTAGCTGTTCTGACTCAAAACTTCTCTTCAATCTCACCAAATTGCTCTGCTTGTAAAAAAATTCCTTTGAACTTCACAAACTGAATTGCAAACACTCAACTGTATTCAATTGAGCTGCTCCAAACACTGAACTGAGCTGTACTGTGCTCCCAAACTCTACTGTACTGTCTCCACAAATTCTTTCCCTGTGCCATTCTTAAGTAGCCTGTCCTTTCTGTCTGCTCCTGTGAGAGTTGGGCTTATCCTATCTCTAATTCATTCTGTCATACCTTTCTCTGATTCATCATTTTGTCTGCCCCTCAATTAGACACCATTGTTTGGGATCAAAGGTGTGAACTAAGGATATGTCTGTGTTCCATCCAGACCATACTGTAATTCAGGGCCTGTCTGCATTACAACGGGATCAGATAGACCAAGAAGGTCTTTAGATGTGAACCCTTGCCAGAGCAGTCATGCTGCTGGATTACAATTCCTCTACATATACCACAATCAATACTTGACATTTGAGAGGAGGCACATAACTGTTTTTATGTCTTAGTTTATTCATTGTTTAGAACTTATAATTTATTTCATAAAATAGTTTATAGTAAGATGGTATGCCAAATATAAATTAACAGTATTAATAAACAGTAAAGCATTCACTTCTTTACTGTGCAAACTTAATAAAAAATTTTGATTTTCAACATTGCAAACAAATTAAATTGCTCCTGAACTTACAATGAAAATGTGACTGGTATTCTGTTTACACTGTACTGATTTTATCCCTTTTGTTTTTTAGCTCAAGTTTGGATGTATCCTAACTTGAAGGTAATTATTTCTGCATGTTAATTTTTAATTTTCAGTTATGTTTTGTCTAAAGTATACAAAATTATAATATCCTGCTTTTAAATCAACCCAGTCTTCCTTCGAGGAGAAGATACCCAATCTCAATGAAGCAGGAAAAGTGACTGAGTTGCAAAATTTTGTAATAGGTAATTTTATTTATTTATTTATTTATTTATTTATTTGATATATTTTATTCAGTTTACATCGTGTTATAGCCCCATACTTCCTCCATTCCCAGTTCTACCCTCCCTCTTCTCACCCCCTTCCCTTTTCTGAGGAAAAGGGGAGCTCCCTTTCCCATCCAGCCCAGCTCATCAAGTTGCATCAATACTTGGGGAAGAGGAAGCATGTCCTCTTCCCCTGTGGCCTGGCAAGTCAGTGCACCAGAAGAAGTTGCAAAAAAGCTGACAAGTGAGTCCATGTCCAATATAGTGCCTACATCCCCTACTAAAAGACCCACATGAAGCCTACGCTGCCGGTCTGCTGTATCTTTGGAAGGGCTTACGTCAAGTTCCTGTATAATCCTTGGTTGATGCTTCCACCTCAGAAAGACCCTCTGGGCCCTGGTTATTTGCCTCCTTTTATGGAGTTCCCGTCACCTACAGGTCCTTTTCTCTTTTTTCCCACTTTTCCACAAGATGCCCTAAACATCATCCAATATTTGGTTGTAAGTCTTGGAATCTGTATTGAGGTACTTCTGGGTAGAGCCTCTCAGAGAACAACTCTGTCAGACACCTGTTTACAAGTTTAGCAGAGTATTGTTCATACTGTCAGGGATTGGCACTTGCCAGTAGGGTAGGTCTTGGTTAAGCCAGGCATGGATTGGGCATTCTCTCAATCTCTCCTCTATCTGATTTATCTTTATCCCTGTACATCTTGTAGACAGGGTAAATTTTGGGTCAAAGTTTTTGTGGGTGGTTTGGTGTTCCCCTCCCTCCACTAGGAAAGTAGTCTGGCTAGTAGGTGTCCTCTTTAGTCTCTATAACTTTTGCTACTATGAGTCTCTGCTTGAGTACCCTTCATATCTTCCCAGGAGTCTACCGTGACTTAGGTCTCCAGCTTGTCATAGAGATCTCTCCACTCTCAGTGTCCCTGTTCTCTACAGACTTTCAGTCCTCTCCCTCTCTTTCTCCTCAGGTCAGATATACCCCCCTTAACTCCCCACAACCCCTCTCCTACCTTATTCCCTCTCTTCAGCTACTACCTCTGTCTATTCTATCTCCCATTCTAAGTGATATTTGTGCACACTCCCCAGGATCTTCTGTGTTACTTATCTTCTTTGGGTGTGTGCTTTGTAGTGTGTTTATCCTATACCATATGGCAAAAATCCACTTTTAAGTGAGTACATACTATGTTTATCTTTCTGGGTCTTCATTACATAATAGGTAAATTTTAAAGTATAAGTCATTTTGAACAAAATGCTTGAGATACTTGCATTCTTCCCTATCTTAGATGTTTTTTTTCAAACCATATTGATGATATCACAAAATAAGGGAAAGGTCAATGTTGTCATGTAACTCTGTTCTGCCCAGTTCACGAACCCCAAAAGACCAGGAATAAACAGACTCCACTGTAAATACATGAGGTTCTTTTTATTGTAAATTACAAGCTGCAGCTTGGGCCCAAAGTGGTGGGAGCCAAGCGCCCCGTGCCCAGGTTAGTTGGGTGATTTAAAGGTTCTGGTCTATCCCAGCATGCCCAAGGCAGGGGCAATTCCTGCCTGGCAAGCATCTATTGGTTAAAATGCTACATTTTCAATAGATTGGCTATAAGGAGGTTTCCAGACCATTAATAACCTGGTGTCCCTCCCTAGGGGGGTGGTCCAGTTTCCTAGCAACTGTATCTCTAGTGGGTGGGGAAAGAGTGCAGTGAGGTGGCCCTTCCCCTCAGGGCATTACTAGACTTCTTTACCCACCTACTTCAGGTCTTAATAATAGCTGCTAATTTATCTTTTGGTCTCTCACTTCTTCAAAAGGAAAAAGAGAGAGAGAGAGAGAGAGAGAGAGAGAGAGAGAGAGAGAACATGATAAAAATTTTATGTGAGTTCCAGCATCAAGGCTTCTATTTACTGCTTCATAACTACACTTACCATCTCTATATTTAATAATTTGCAGAGGTAACTTGCCGTACTTCTATGATCCATCAGTTTCAAAACTGCTTTGTGTAAACTGGGAGTCATAGGAGCTCCTATAATCTCAACATACCTTGGAATCTCCAGTTAGATTTCTTGAGGTTTATTGACTAGCCAATTAACAGAGCAAGATGCTGACCCTTAAAATAAAATAAATGATCACAGTAGGTCTTCCAAAGTGGCTTTTAATCTGAGCAAAATTAAAATTGACTGTATATTATTCTTTATTAATAAGTATTGTCTGAGTACAGGTAGTGCAAGTTCTCTTATTAATAAGTTAATTGATCAAGAATACATAAAATACATATATATTGTAATACAATATTGTGCTTACACATAAAACTCACCACAATTGGACTACATAAATATGTTTACCAACAGAATCAGATTTGGAAATTAAATCTCTTGAAGAAACTCCATCAGGTGACAGTGAAGACAAACAACCACGGGTATGAAGATATTTCACTTGTTTTGTTCAATATTGCTTATTTTTTTTAATTGTATAACATGGGCAATATGACAACATATTTTAGGTTTCTTGATGCTAAATTTACATTATTTACTTATTGTTTTGATTAACAATAATTTCTAATTATTTTCTCTGAAAATTTCATACAACAAATTTTGACAATATTTACTCCCACAGTCCCTTTTAGACTAACACCCCTCCCTATCTCTACTTCCTGTTTTCTTTTTATTTTTCATTTATTTCTCTTTTACAAGACATTACAGCTCACAGCAAATATCCTGCCCTTCTGTCTCTTATAGTCTTTCCACCTTGTCTTCCACATTATTCCCTAGGCATTAAATTTAGAGGGTTTGTGCTGAACACAGTTATTGGGGTTGAGAATTAAATGAACAGTTGTTCTCTATAGTTTGACCAGTTTCAGTTTTCTGTAATCAATCTCAATCTGCTGCACAAAAAGCTTCTTTGATGGAAGTGAATGCTGCACATCTCTGTGGGTATAAAGAATAAGCAGCAGAATTCAGTTAGAGATTTTGCGAGTTTGGAGAAGTGGCAGTAGTAGGTTCTCCTTTAGGATCCAACCCCTCACCAGCTGTCTCCATTCAGTGGGCCCTAGATCTCAGCTGGGGTTCTGGAGGCTTGGATTCCATGCAGAGAACAGATCAAGGGGATTCTGTTTCTCTCAGGAGGAGCTAGGGCACTTTAGGGCGAGGCCCCAGTATACTAAGCCAGGATGTGGAAAAGGTTTTTCAGAGTGCTACAGTTTGGCTCTTTTAGCATGAGATCACTGGTGGCAATAGAAGCTTGTGCAGTGCCAAAGTGTCACTGCTCTAGTTTAAGCTGCTGTGCTGAGCATGGCAGAGGTGCAGGCCAAGGCCCATGCCTGGTGAGCTTGCAGCCTAGACACAGGCCTGATGAGGCCCAAACCCAGGGAGACCCAGGCCCAGCAGGCCTGAGGGCAGGGCCAGCTGAGTTGTGTCCTGGCAGTGGATAAATTATGAATTTCAGATGGTCTTGAAGTGAGAAAGTGTGTACCTTTAGTCCTGTGAAATCAATGGCAATATAAACCTTGGGCAGAGGAAGAGATTTAGAGGGTGAATGTGTTTGATTCCATGGGGTTAGAGATACTTAATGGTCCTATCACAAGAAGGAAAATACAGCATTTAATTATCCTGGTGTGTGTGGGGTGGGGGGTTAGGGGAAATTTCTAAGTATACTTTAAGGTCACTGCTGGACTAAGATCCTAGCAGGGTGGGACATTTCTAGGAATTCCTAGATGCTTGCTAGAATAGTTTCCTTATCAGGAAAGGATCTTGTCTGTAATCTGCTCTGAGGGTTATGTGACTCCCTACTAGATCTGGAGTGACCCAGATCAGGGGAGATTGTCAGCACCCAGCTGAGAAAAAGGAGTCCTTCATGACAGACCCAGTGCTAATAAATGGCTAGCCATAGACTGCTGACTTCAGCCTTATCCAGCAGAGCTCCATAAGCAGCCACAGGTAATTAGAAAATTTGAAGTACTAGGCCTGGTCTCCCTCCTACTAAGCAGGCCTTGGGCCAAGTAGGTGGCTGTTGTTTACCTCCAGAATGAAAGTGCTGATGTCACATCTTCTAGAGTGTCTTGCTATTCTGGGTCCTGTTAAAGGACTTGATTCTCAGTCACTATAAATATATGGTTATATATGGTGCAAATCAGTATCTGTTAGGGCTGATACTTTCTTCCACAAAGTCCTTTTGGTTTCTGAGTGCTCTGAATGGCTGTGATTGTTGTTATTGTCAACTATACTGGATTAGAGATCCCCTGTGGGTATTTGCTTGGATTTGTCTGTGAGGATGTTTATAGGGAAGAATGACTGTGTCCTGTAGAATCAGGGTGAATATCATCAGTACTAGTTCAGGGGCTGTAAGCATAGAATGAAGAAAGGAAGGAAGAAAGCAAGTTGAACACCAGACTTCAAAAAAGAAAACTGATTAAAACAAAAACAACCCAACTCTTCTTCATTGGAATGAGGCAAAGCAGTTGTCTCTTCAACTTACATTAAATATATTAATACAGGATTTAGTGAAGATAAGCACTAATGGATGTACATAGCAAATATATTTTTAGTTGTATAATTAATTCAGAATAAAGACTCTGAATTGGTATTTATGTGTAATAAAGACACTCTTTAAATATTTTAACATTGGAAACAGTATGTTTAAGATACACTTAATGCAGTTAAAGATGATTGTGACGCTAAAAGTACAGACAACTCAGCAGCAAACACAAGTCTACACAAAAATTTACAGGACAGCACAGATAGTCTTAGTATAGGCAGAACTGAAGATGTTGAACTCATGATGCCACTCATAGTGGGCACTGGATTTACATCTAGATAAGATGGTTAAGAGGATGCAGCATTGGAGTTCAAGAATTAGATCTGCTGCATCAGAACAAAGACAAAAGTTTATCCCATGTGTTGCCCAGTTGATTCCTTATATCCTCAGACAACCAGCAACTAAAGAGCAGAGTAAGCATGATACAGTCACTTTTTTAATTCTCATATTTATGGGCAAGAAATGTGCCTATAGATGCTTGTCATAGTTCAAAGAGTCAACAAAGAAATGCATCTTCTCTTCTTCTAAGCACTGCTATACTTTTTGGAAGTACTTTATTACAAAAACAAAAAAGTTGCACACCATAGCTAATATTTGTATCCCATTTATTAAAGCAACATAAAAATTCAATCTCTTCATTTATTTAAACATCTTTTTTATTAGTAAGCATTTTAATTTGTGCATATTTGTGTTCAGCTGTTTGTGTAGTACCTAGAAAGGCAGGCGTGTGTATTGGATCCCATGGAATAATATATACAGTTGGTAATAAACCACCTGATAATGTGCTGGAAATTGAGCTGCCATCATCTGGAAGGGGAGGAAAGGCTTAGTCGTTGAACCACCTCTCCTGCCTTTTAAGACCTTTTACTCATGTTTATTCTCAAGATGACACAGTATGAATTCTCAAAACCTTACCTATTTTGTCTCAAGCAATTTCTGTTGTTTGATTTTTATATTAATGTTAAATGCTATCTTTTAAAATTTGATACTTAAAATTTTATAACAATGTATATTAAAAAAAAACTATGTTTAAAAGAAACCAAAAAAGCTAGAGTTGATGTTTAGGAAGCTCTGCTTGTTCATATTTCTCTGTTTTCTTTGGCTTTCCAGGATCAGTTGACATATTGAGTGGACTTATAATGATGAAGGGCAGAACTGATCTAGAGTCCTTTTATCCCATATTCCTTCAAGGATTTTTCTGTTCTTTTTGAACTTTCCCATTAGCACTTAGTGTAATTTCCTTTAAAAATTGAAATTCAGGTACTTAATTATGAAACGAATTATAAAATATTTATGCGACCCATTTGGTGGTATTAATTATAATTGTATATATTTTTTTAAGTATCTTCCACAAATAGATGCTAGCCATTTTTCTGGAGCAGCAAATGAAAGACCAGTAAACAAATTAGATGTACAAATGAAAGGTAGGCATGATACTCTTTTTAAAAAGTTATGTGATGGTGGCCTTGTTTAAAATTATACAATAACAATATGACTTGCTAAATGTATAATAAGAAATATCTTAAATACTAATAGTTTCAGAGACTTATCAGTTTTCAGCAACATGTTAATTTGACAGAGTTATTAAAGGATTTGTGTCATGAATAAAGCTGTAATATATTCTAATACCAAGGAATGCTAATAAATAAGGAAAAGTTGATTAGGAATGAAAACAAAAGTAAGGAGTGCAGGGAGGAGATAGATGGATATCAGGCACTGTGCATGAATACCTGATTAGTTATGAAGAGATTAGGAAACTCATAAAGAAAATTACATTGTGATTGCTTATGAAATCTCAGTTTGGTGGACATTGAAGATAGAATTGTTAGACTTCATTCAAAAAAGCTATTACATAAAGAACTTTGTAAGAAAATTCTGTACTGACAAGGTCTTAGCAAAGTTTGAGGTGGCTCCCTTTGGAGACAACTTTGTGTTTTGCCCAGATCTTAAGGTCCCCAAAGACTACCAGGAGCTGGACCATGTATGCAAGTGCAAAGAGTTTTATTAGGGCTTAAGCTACCACTACCAACTCATGAGATCAGAGGGGAGAACCCAAGCAGCTACATGGCATGGTTTTTATTGGGGTTTGAGCAAGAATCTGGAATTCAAAGCTTAGCAGTTAAGTATGGTATGGCATTCAGCAAAGGCAAGCTTGTAACAAAATGATTGGCTAACTAACATAACAAACATTGAGTGAGCTATTTATAGACCTCAGGACTGTTAGGTGGGTGGGCTGCCCAGCACAGATGCCTTACCCTGAGGTAAGATACATTCCCATTCTTGTGGTTACTCTAGGCTATTCCTTGGGTAGGGAATTTTATGTTTTTTGTTTTTTTTTTTTTCTTTATTTTTGTTTTTTCTTATTCCTGGAATTGGTGACCTATGGCCTAGTTCCTGGGACTGATGATTATTTTTTTGTGGGGGGGGTCCCTAGTCCTCTCAGTTGTACACATATCTTTTGGTTGCATATCCATAGGATTCTAGGTGTCTTTCAGGATTGTCACAAGCTAAACCCATACAATCTCCTAGACATAACTGTATAGCAAGAGTGCAGCAAGAAAAACAGCAATAGACATACCAAAGTAGACAGGGAAAGGTCCGCAAGGCCTCATCCCTACACAAGGAAGTACTTTGAAGCAATGCTTGAGAGCAGGAGAGATAGTCTTCTTCAGGGAAGGGAACACTGATTAGTTTTCCAATGGTATGTCCAGTTTGCGAATCCGAAAAGACCAGGAATAGACTCCACTGTAAATACCATAAATACCTGAAGTTTTTAAATTGTATACAGGTTTCAACATGGGACACTAACTTTCTGTGGAAACAGGAGAGGAATGCAGCCTCACGGTCTAGTGGAGCAAGGTTTTTATGGGGCAAAACCACAAACAGGGACTTACATGCTTTGACTTTAAATGATTTGGTAAGGGAGATTGACTTTTGAAATGGTCCGCTTTAGGAGTTAAGACTACAAACAGTTCTGGCCTGGTCTTATGGGTCGTTTCCATAGCAACTGCATAAACTAGTGGGTGGGGAAAGATTGCATTAAGCTAGTTTCTTTTCCCAGGTGGCTGGACATATCTCCATTTGGCTGACCTTAGTTTTAAACTTTAAAATAACAGCCACTGATTTTTAATCCTTTGGTCTCTCACCAATACCAAATGTCCAGCCTGAATGCCTACATACAATTAACATTATAGACACTGAGCAGGTTGTATGATTTATTTAGGCATGTGTGTGTGTGTATGTGTGTGTGTGTGTGTGTGTGTGTGTGTTAATTCCCACTTCTAATTCCTCTCTTCTAACTCTCTCACATTCACCTCCTTAATTTCCTTAAAATTGATGCCCTCTTTTTAAATGATTTCTTGTTTCATATATAAGTATGTTGGTAAATACATATATACAACCTGCTCAGTGTAATGTTATTTGCAATAGAATTATGGGTGTTGGAGAAGAAACAACCACCACTTTACAAAACCAGCATATAACAAACCTCTTAAAAATGTCTAAACTAAAAAGGGAGAAATAACATAAGAAATGGCGATGAGAGTAGCAGACCTGTGGATGCAAAAAGGAACATTTATGAGTCCTTTCATTAACATTACATTGCTTTTAAAGCAACTGGTTATTAATATACAATAGTTTTCTGAAAATGCCTAACATCTTTTTTTTCCAGATTTTGTGTGTGTTGATTTATTTATTTTTTAATTTTTCATCAATTACACCTTATTCATTCTGCATCCCCCCATAAGCCCTTCCCTCCTCCCCTCCCAATCCCACCCTCCGTCCTCCCTCTGCATGCATGCCACTCCCCAAGTCCACTGATAGGGGAGGTTCTCCTCTCCTTTCTGATCTTAGTCTATCAGTTCACATCAAAAGTGGCTGTGTTGTCCTCTACTATGGCCTGGTAAGGCTGCTCCCCCCCAGAGGGAGGTGATCAAAGAGCAGGCCAATCAGATTATGTCAGAGGCAGTCCCTCTTCACATTACTATGTAACCCAATTGGACTCTGAACTGTCCTGGGCTACATCTGTGCAGGGGTTCTGGGTTATCTCTATGAATAGGCCTTGGTTGGAGTATGAGTCTCTGGGAAGTTCTCTGTGTTCAAATTTTCTGGTTCTGTTGCTCTCCTTGTGGAGACCCTGTCCTCTCCAGCTCTTACTATTTCCCAGTTCTTACATAAAATTCCATTCACTCTGCCCAACAGTTGCCCATCAGGCTCAGCATCTGCTTTGATAGTCTGAAGGGCAGAGGCTTTCAGAGGCCCTCTGTGGTAGGTTCCTAGGTTGTTTCCTGTTTTCTTCTTCTTCTGATGCCCATCCTCTTTGCCTTTCAGGATGGGGATTGGACATTTTAGTTAGGGTCCTCTCTCTTGCTTAGTTTCTTTAGATGCACAGGTTTTAGTGGGTTTGTCCTATGTTGTATGTCTATATGAGTGAGTATATACCATGTGTGTCTTTTTGCTTCTGGGACAACTCACTCAGGATGATCCTTTCCAGATCCCACCATTTACCTGCAAATTTCATGATTTCCTTATTTTTCATTGCTGAGTAATATTCCATTGTGTAGATGTACCACAATTTCTGCATCCATTCTTCAGTTGAGGGGCATCTGGGTTGTTTCCAGCTTCTGGCTATTACAAATAAAGCTGCTACAAACATGGTTGAGCAAATGTCCTTTTTGTGTACTTGAGCCTCTTTTGGATATATGCCCAGTAGTGGTATGGCTGGATCTTGAGGAAGCGCTATTCCTAGTTGTCTGAGAAAGCGCCAGATTGATTTCCAGAGTGGTTGTACAAGTTTACATTCCCACCAGCAGTGGAGAAGGGTTCCCCTTTCTCCACAACCTCTCCAGCATGTGTTGTCACTTGAGTTTTTCATCTTGGCCATTCTCATGGGTGTAAGGTGAAATCTCAGGGTTGTTTTGATTTGCATTTCCCTAATGGCTAATGAGGTTGAGCATTTCTTTAAGTGCTTCTCTGCCATTCGGTATTCCTCTACAAAGAATTCTCTGTTTAGCTCTGTTCCCCATTTTTTTTAAGTCTTTTTTTTTTTTTTTCAATGCAGTTTATTCAGGAACATTGAACAATCCTCTGACCCTGGGGAAAGCCAGCCCACAGCTTAAATAGCCTCTGGGTAGCCAACCCAGGCATGCCACGTGGGCAATGCAGACAGGTCCACATACATGGAAGCAAGCCAGATCCTCAGCCTTAGCCAAATGTGGAATTGTTCGTGACAGAGAGCACTCACCATCGGGAAGGTGGAAGGCAGAAACCAGCTCCATCTTTAAGGCATAGCATTCCGCAGCTCTCTACAGTTCCCCCTTTTTGTTTTAGATGCATCAGGCAAGAGTAGAGGTCTGATCTCTGATATTAGAAATAAATTGGGACTTTGTACAGATGTTCATTTAGGTGTCATCCACCCAAAGAGCATCAGACCCGTCCGATAACTTTTTCTCAGAGGCAGGACCTGGGGCATCAACCAGCATGCAATCAGACATGCTCTTCTCTGGGTCCAAAGCGGCTGACCCTGAGTGCAGTGCTTAGCCTCGCATCCTGAGCGTATCATTTTAGCTTTTTATGGTATCCAACCATGCTTGGGGAGAATGTCCTGCTTCAATGGCTGTAAAGGCCTGAATGATCATGGCTGCATCACACTGTTGTGAGACTCTAATCTTGCATATATACCACAGGCAAACCAAGGAGACCAACACCAGAAGGCCTGCTAACACTCCCATGCCCGCCCATTCCTTCAGATGATTCATGGCTGCAGCAATCCATGTTGAAAATCCTGTGGCTAGTCCTGCGTCCACTCCGGTAGAATTTACTGTGACAATGGCCACTCTCAGCTGCTCCATCGTAGTATCGAATTCTCCAGTCCAATTACCTAAAATATAGCTCGACAATTGTTTAGACAGATTTGCAGCACAGGAAAAATTCTCATGTTGTATGCTAGTGACACAAAGTCCAGCATACTTTCATTGACAGCCAGGTTGAGCGATTTGCCATAGGGTATCAATTTGCTCCTGCAAGAGGTCAATCCTCTGATTGAACACCATCAAGCTTCCTTTTAGTTGAGCATTAATTCCTTTATGTACAACTAAGGCATGAGCTACATTGGCTAAATGATTATTCAGGGTCTGAGCAGTCTGCCCAGTATGACTCATGGCATTAGCTAATGCCCTGGTGGTAGCTCCAACAGCCGTCAATGAGATGGTAGTAACAATGGTGGCTGTAGTTCCAAGATCCCTTTTCTGTCTGAAGAGAGTCATAGCGTGAGGGGCATCAACGGGCACAGGCACCCAGTGAGGCATGCGAGTAACCAGGGCATACCTAAATTTACTAGCATTCCAGCATTGGGCAAAAAAGCAAGTATCATTACCAGAATTACTTGGCTCTATCTGGCTAATAATGAATAAAAATGGGGGATATAGACAAACAGGTGTGGGCTTATAGGAAATATTATGAGAAGCCTTAACCCCTCGTTGGAACATCCTGCGTCAGTTCTAGAACTAGCAGTGGTGGTGTCCGAGGTCTGAGTAGGTTCAGGAGACCATTGCCCCCAGGGGCGAGACGTGCTCCATGCCAATTGACTAACTCCATGTTTTCCTCTAATTTTGAAAGTCATTTAAGGTTCTTAAATTATTTTTTCCCTTTTTTCTTAAATTTTTCATCAATTACACTTTATTCATTCTGCATCCCCCCATGAGCCCCTCCCTGCTCTCCTCCCAATGCCACCCTCCTCCTCCCTCTGCTTGCATGCCACTCCCCAAGTCCACTAATAGGGGAGGTTCTCCTCTCCTTTCTGATCTTAGTCTGTCAGTTCACATCAAAAGAGGCTGTATTGTCCTCTACTGTGGCCTGGTAAGGCTGCTCCCCGCCCAGAGGGAGGTGATCAAAGAGCAGGCCAATCAGATTATGTCAGAAGCAGTCCCTCTTCACATTACTATGTTACCCAATTGGACTCTGAACTGCCCTGGGCTACATCTGTGCAGGGGTTCTAGGTTATCTCCATGAATAGTCCTTGGTTGGAGTATGAGTCTCTGGGAAGTTCCCTATGTTCAAATTTTCTTGTTCTGTTGCTCTCCTTGTGGAGACCCTGTCCTCTCCAGCTCTTACTATTTCCCAGTTCTTACCTAAAATTCCTTTCTCCTGCCCAACAGTTGCCCATCCAGCTCAGCATCTGCTTTGATAGTCTGAAGGGCAGAGGCTTTCAGAGGCCCTCTGTGGTAGGTTCCTAGGTTGTTTCCTGTTTTTCTTCTTCTTCTGATGTCCATCCTCTTTGCCTTTCTGGATGGGGATTGGACGTTTTAGTTAGGGTCCTCTCTTTTGCTTAGTTTCTTTAGATGCACAGGTTTTAGTGGGTTTGTCCTATGTTGTATGTCTATATGAGTGAGTATATACCATGTGTGTCTTTTTGCTTCTGGGACAACTCACTCAGGATGATCCTTTCCAGATCCCACCATTTACCTGCAAATTTCATGATTTCCTTATTTTTCATTGCTGAGTAATATTCCATTGTGTAGATATACCACAATTTCTGCATCCATTCTTCAGTTGAGGGGCATCTGGGTTGTTTCCAGCTTCTGGCTATTACAAATAAAGCTGCTACAAACATGGTTGAGCAAATGTCCTTTTTGTGTACTTGAGCCTCTTTTGGATATATGCCCAGGAGTGGTATGGCTGGATCTTGAGGAAGCGCTATTCCTAGTTGTCTGAGAAAGCGCCAGATTGATTTCCAGAGTGGTTGTACAAGTTTACATTCCCACCAGCAGTGGAGAAGGGTTCCCCTTTCTCCACAACCTCTCCAGCATGTGTTGTCACTTGAGTTTTTCATCTTGGCCATTCTCATGGGTGTAAGGTGAAATCTCAGGGTTGTTTTGATTTGCATTTCCCTAATGGCTAGTGAGGTTGAGCATTTCTTTAAGTGCTTCTCTGCCATTCGGTATTCCTCTACAGAGAATTCTCTGTTTAGCTCTGTTCCCCATTTTTTAAGTGGATTACTTGGTTTGCTGCTTTTCAGCTTCTTTAGTTCTTTATATATACTGGATATGAGTCCTCTGTCAGATAAAGGGTTGGTGAAGATTCTTTCCCAATCTGTAGGTGGTCGCTTTGTTTTGATGATGGTGTCCTTTGCTTTACAGAAGCTTTTCAGTTTCATGAGGTCCCATTTATTGGTTGTTGCTCTTAGAGCCTGTGTTGTTGGTGTTCTGTTCAGGAAGTTTCCCCCTGTACCAATGAGTTCTAGGGTATTTCCCACTTTTTTTTCAAGCTGATTTAATGTGTCTGGTTTTATGTTGAGGTCTTTGATCCACTTGGACTTCAGTTTTGTGCAGGGTGATAAGTATGGATCTGTTTTCATTTTTCTACATGTAGACATCCAGTTGGACCAGCACCATTTGTTGAAGATGCTATCTTTTTTCCGTTGAATGGTTTTGGCGTCTTTTTCAAAGATCAGGTGTCCATAAGTGTGTGGGTTTATTTCTGGGTCCTCTGTTCCGTTCCATTGATCCACCATTCTGTTTCTATGCCAGTACCATGCAGTTTTTAAAACTGTTGCTCTATAGTACTACTTAAGATCAGGGATGGAGATACCTCCAGAAGATCTTTTATTGTAGAGGATTGTTTTAGCAATTCTGGGTTTCTTGTTATTCCATATGAAGATGAGAATTTTTCTTTTCAGGTCTGTAAAGAATTGTGTTGGTAATTTGATATATGCCTAACATCTTTTAATATTAAAATTCTATTATGCTTTTTTCTCTTGTTTTAAAAAAAAAAGAAAAAGAAAAAGAAAAAGCACATGAGGTGACCTGACAGCATGATGTGACAGCATGATGTCTAAGTTTCCTTCAATTTAGGAGAGTAATTTTCTAATGAACATTACCTTTACATGTATGTGTGTGTATACAATCTTATAATTTTTTATTATACTAAATGTTAGTACTTTCAGTTTCTGTCAAAGGTTTTTACTGAGATTATGTATGAAAGATTAAAAGAGAAGTTAAAGAAAAAAATAATTATAATTGTAATATTCCTTGAGTTATATATAATCTATATTTTCAGTAATTTTATGCCATAATTAAAGTTTCATAAAAAGAACTCCATTACGCATTTTGTTTTATATGAGATCAATATATTTTCTCAAGATTATGTTTGAAACAATGTAGTTTCCAATTTAATTAAATCTGTATTTTAATTTTTATTCAGTACTTCTTCTCACATTTTTCTTCAATCAGCAACAACATAAAATTCAACACATAGCAAGCAAAGTAAAATTTCCCAAACTTAGGGTAATTATTGATAACCACAGTGATTCAGTTCCATTTTAACTGTGCCGGGAGGATGTTGCTCATTTTCATATAATAGATTGTTTGTCTTTTCAGAACCTGCAAGGAAATATCCAAACATGAAGGTAAATACTTCGACAGTCTTGCTCAGTATTATAAACTATATTTTGTAAACCATGTAACAGTTGTTAAATTACTTGTTTTAAAATTCAGACACCTAATGAAATGAATAATCTCATTCCAAATGAATGCTTGGAAGTGAAGGATGAAAGAACATTAAACTCAGGTAAATCTAAACCACCAATTTTTCTGGAAAGAAGGACTTGAAATTACGTGCGATGTTCACAGAATTCTAAATTGTGATTTCCACAAAATTTGATATAGGTAACTCAAGCTTAATAACACAGGAAATGCAAGGTATAGTCACAGTGTTGGGAAAAAGCAAATTTACTTGCTCATTTCTGTCTTTTTAGTGGAGAGTAAAGAGCTTATTAGGAGAGTTTGTAATGCCTCCAGCAGACAGTAGAGGGTGACAGCATGGTGGAAACTGAGGAAAATTCATGCCCCACCAACAGAGACAAACCCCATGGTAGAGTCTGTGAAGAAAATCAGAAAGCCTTTAATATTTTTTGAAGATGGGGGGGTTCACTAGTAAATTCAGTAGTTAAAGCCTGTACTGAATTACACAGGCAGATTATATGCTTCATTGGACCTCCTTTCAATGGGAGATTCTTATTCCTCTGGGTCTATTGGGCTATCTGAACCTGTTCTACATTTTAGTTTATGTGTCAGTAACTTCATCACCAACTGTCAGTCATAGGCTTAATTCTGTATTACCAAGTATCCTAATGAATTCCTTCAACATAAGAATACTGGCAATGTAAACACAAGAGACTCAAACATATTAATTAGATCATATCACATTTTGTGTCTTAATCATTTGCAAAGTACTGGGAAGGACTGGATTCTTCATAGCTCAGTACCAGGACATTTTAGTAAAAAAAAAATCTGTGTGCTGTGAGCTGGTGAATTTATGTATCGTTTTAGGAAACAGTACCTAAGTTTAATAATTAATGGTTGTTACTTTGCACAGTTGCCTTCTACAAAATCACCTCTATCCATTTATTCACTTGCTTTCCAAGTACATATTCATACCACATTTATAACTATCTATATTCATCCCAAGTAATAACAGACTAATTTTAGAAATATGAATGTATAAACCTTTAGGTGATTCCAATAACCTGACTTCTGTCCATGCCTTATTTAAAGCTATTCCTTCTTCTACCCATTCCTCTATCACTGTTACAGTTATGAGAATGCTACAACATTTTCCTTGTTATTAGAACGACATATACCACTATTTTTCATATCTCATCCTCTCTCTTTCCCTAATATCATGAACTTGCCATATTTTAAGTCTGCTTAACATAAGGTAAAAATTTTTATTTTTTACTCCTGGCTCTTGAGGTACATTCATTAAAATCCCAAGCCAAGGCAGGCACATGATAGATGATTATTCAGTTTAACAAATGATAATTGCTTATAAAATTATAATATTCAACATTGCCAGTCCAATGCAGCAAGAAAAACAATAGACATATTAAAGTTAGCTTGCCAGGAGACAACTTACTGAACAGAACACCAACAGCCGGGTAAAGGTTCTAGGTTATATCCATACATGGTCCTTTGTTGGAGAAATAGATGGACATCAGAAGATGAAGAAAACAGGGAACAGGACAGGACAGAGGGCCTCTGAAAGACTCTAACCAGCAGGGTATCAAAGCATATGCTGAGACTCACAGCCAAACTTTGGGCAGAGTGCAGAGAATCTTGTTGGGATCAGTAAACAGGCATCTTTATGGCCAGCTCCAAGGGACCTGACAAACCAGTTATCAGGGATTTTTGAAGCCACCAAGAAGACCACCCACTCATCACCTGGAACCACCTGCACATGCCCTGAATCACCTTATAAGAGAACTCCTGAAGCTCCTTCTCTCTCTCTTTCTCTTCTGCCCCGTCTCTCTGCGACTCTCTTTTCCTTCCCCTAATAAACCTCCCATGTGGAATCAGTCTCCTGGTGTGATTTGTGAACCCATCATGTAACCTTCACAGCCGCACGTTTTCTAACAAATCTTAAGAAAGAAGGAGGAGGTAGAAGACCTGGATGGGATAGGAGTTCTCAAGGAGAGCAACAGAACCCAAAAATCTGGGCACAGGTGTCTTTTCTGAGACTGATACTCCAACCAAGGACCATGCCTGGAGATAACCTAGAACCCCTGCACAGATGTTGCCCATGTGAGCTCAGTCTCCTAGTGGGTCTCCTAGTAATGGGAACAGGGACTATCTCTGACATGAAATCAATGGCTGGCTCTTTGTGCAGCCTTCCCAGGTCACCAAGGAAGACAATGAAGACAGTCCTGATGAGATCTGATCTACTAGGATCATATGGAAGGGGAGGAGGACCTCCCCTATCAGTGGACTTGGAGAAAGACAAGGGAAGATATGAGGGAGGGAGGGTGAGATTAGGAGGGGACAAGGGAGGGAGCTACAGCTAAGATACAAAGTGAATAAAGTGTAATAAATAAATAAATTTTTAAAAGGTAGCTAGCAATTGAAATAGCAAAGATGCAGATAAAACATGGACAAAGAGTTTTGCGGGGTATAGTAGCCTGGGCTGACATCTGTGTTCTCTTAGGGTCTGCATGATATCCGTCCAGGCCCTGCTGGCTTTCATAGTCTCTGTTGAAAAGTCAGGTGTGATTCTAATGGGTTTGCCATTATATGTTACTTGGCCTTTTTCCCTTGCAGCTTTTAGTATTTTTTCTTTGCTCTGTATACTTACTGTTTTGATTATTATGTGGCGGGAGGATTTTCTTTTCTGGTCAAATTTGTTGGGTGTTCTGTAGGCCTCATGTATTCTAATTGGCCTCTCCTTTAGCTTGGGGAAATTTTCTTCAATGATTTGTTGAAAATATTTTCTGGGCCTTGGAGAAGGGAGTCTTCTTTTTCCTCTATACCTATTATTCTTAGGTTTTGTCTTTTCATATTGTCTTGCATTTCTTGGATAGTCTGTGTGAGGAATTTTTCGGATTTAACATTTTCTTTGACAGATACATCGATTTCTTCCATTGTATCTTCTACACCTGAGATTCTTTCTTCCATCTCTTGTAGTCTGTTGGTTATGCTTACCTCTGTAGTTCCTGTTTTCTTCCCTAGATTCTTCCTTTCCATTATTTCTTCCATTTGTGTTTTCTTTAATTTTTCCAATTCTATCTTCAGGTCTTGAGTTGTTTTGTTTACTTCCTTCACCTGTCTGATTGTACTTTCCTGTTTTTCTTTTAGTTCCTTCAAATCTGTTTCTTTCATTTCATTCAGTGTTTTAAGCATTTCCTTTCTAAAGGCCATAAACTGTTTGGCTGCAGCTTCCTTTATTTCTTAACGGATGGCAATATTCTGTTTGAGTTTATCTTCCTCTATGTCTTTACAAATCTTATTTGTTTCCTCTGTTATCCTGAGTGAGTTGTCCCAGAAGCAAAAAGACACACATGGTATATACTCACTCATATAGACATACAACATAGGACAAACCCACTAAAACCTGTGCATCTAAAGAAACTAAGCAAGAGAGAGGACCCTAACAAAAATGTCCAATCCCCATCCGGAAAGGCAAAGAGGATGGACATCAGAAGAAGAAGAAAACAGGAAACAACCTAGGAACCTACCACAGAGGGCCTCTGAAAGCCTCTGCCCTTCAGACTATCAAAGCAGATGCTGAGCCTGATGGGCAACTGTTGGGCAGAGTGAATGGAATTTTAGGTAAGAACTGGGAAATAGTAAGAGCTGGAGAGGACAGGGTCTCCACAAGGAGAGCAACAGAACAAGAAAAATTGAACACAGGGAACTTCCCAGAGACCCATACTCCAACCAAGGACTATTCATGGAGATAACCCAGAACCCCTGCACAGATGTAGCCCAGGACAGTTCAGAGTCCAATTGGGTTACATAGTAATGTGAAGAGGGACTGCCTCTGACATAATCTGATTGGCCTGCTCTTTGATCACCTCCCCTTGGGGGGGAGCAGCCTTACCAGGCCATAGTAGAGGACAACACAGCCACTTTTGATGTGAACTGACAGACTAAGATCAGAAAGGAGAGGAGAACCTCCCCTATCAGTGGACTTGGGGAGTGGCATGCAAGCAGAGAGAGGAGGGAGGTTGGGATTGGGAGGGGAGGAGGGGGGAGCTTATGGGGGGATGCAGAATGAATAAAGTGTAATTGATGAAAAATTAAAAAAAAACATGGACAAATATTAGATTAATGCATAGAAAATAAATATAGTTATAGTTCAAAGAACAATTTTAACCAATAAAATTTCACTGAAACAGTGAGTCCTAATAGAATAACAGGACCTAATTAATTTTGCAGACACTGTCTTTTCTGCTATAATAAACATATTCTTTCCAAAATGAGGTATGAAACTTTGCAGCAATAATTGGAAGAGAAAAATTCCTAGCTATTCTTGAAGTGCCACTTCAACAAAGTAGAAAATATTTCCCAGCATGACTGTATTTGATTCCGTATATATGTATATATATATATGCATATGTATGCATATACATATATGGAATCAGATATATATGTATATATGTGTGTATATATGTGCACATATATATACATGTATATATACATAAATACATATATATATAAGTGTTGATTTATGTTTAATGGAATAATTTGTTCATTTGTATTTAAAATGTGTATATTTTTTGAGCATGGGGCACTTTGCTGTCTTTCTAAGTAATCCAATGAAGCTCTTCATAAACGAGACTTTTAATTCCAATTTCAAGAATTATCCAGACACAAGTTAAACGTATTTGAAACTTCTGATTAGGATATTAAATGTTCATATGACATTTTCATCAATATTTTGCAGTTTCTATACAGTATAAAATTCATGCTACTTGTTCCCTGCTTTGTACTGATTACATATGTGGTTTTGTTTTCAGAACCAATGGTAAAATCTACATCAGAAGAGCAACAAAAATGTCCTGCTGCCAGAGATAAAAAACAACCAGTGGTACTTAATTTTTATATTATTTTATATAATATTTTCATTAATAAATAGGGAAGAATAGGTAAATGGAAGTTGTCTTCAGCCTGCCCTGTGGAATCTGTAGATGATTGAATCTTTCGTTTTAACACCCATTTAAGTAATTAAGACAATTAACATATTTTAAGAATCTGTAATAACATAGCTGAATCTTATTTTTAGACACATTTCAAGCTGTTTATATCATTGTTTGGATTATATATGAATGACATCCTCAAGTTTTTAAACATAGATCAAATCTGAAACTTTTGTTTGGGTGTTTTGTTTTTTGAACCAATGATAACTAACATTTCTAGAGTCTAACTCATGCCAAATAGTCACCACTCTCAGTAAAACCTGAGATTTCTTCTTATGAGCCAATGCTGCTGACATTTAAGTTTCAATTATTCATTCAATGAATTATTGATCCTCATTTTAACATGTCTTTAAGCAAACTGGACCAATGGATATTGTGCATTTATTTACTGTTGAAGATCAAAGAGAAGAAAGTATGGGAAATAGTCAGGAAAAAGGTAAGAAATCTTATTATAAAGCACCAATTGGTGGACACTTATTCAAAACAGGGCTGAGATAATCTACTTGCCTAGAAAAATTAGATATTAGATATTAATAAAATATCTATAACATATTGTCAGTAACTCAAACATTGTATAAAATGTGGGCTGGACCCCGAGGGGCCAGGATCCCTGCAAGAAGACCAACAAAGCCAAAAAAAGCTGGGTCCAGGAGGGACTGCAGAGACTGATGCATCAACCAAAGACCATGCACATAGAGGACCTAGACACCCTGCTCAGACATAGACCACAGACATCTCAGTCTCCATGTGGGTTCCCTATTAAGGGGAGAAGAGAGAGTCTCTGACATGAACTTGGTTGTCTTCTCCTTGATCACTTCTCCCTGGTAGGATGCCCACAGAAGAAGACCATCCGTCCAAGCAGTCTTGATGGGATCTAATAGGTTAGAGTCAGACAGTTAGGAGGAGGACTTCCCCTATCAGTGGAAAATGGGAGAGGGATGGGGAGGAAGAGGTCAGGTTGGTAAGGTGGGACCACAGGGAGGAGATGAGGGAGGAGGCTACAACTGGGATACAAAGTGAATAAATTATAAAATAATAATAATAAAGAAAAAGAAAACAAAGAACATATTTATTAATTGATTTCAAATACTGCCTTATATTAAGTATTTCACTGCTATTAATTGAAACAGATTTTTAAGAGTTTTTTACCATTCCATTGTATATATAATTTCATATTCCTCTTATGAATAGTTTTAAGAAGGCATAGTACAAGACAAAATAATGAGGTCATAGTTACAGCCTATATGTATTCAAAAGAGGAATATTTCATACAAATCATGAAGATTCAAGCTGACCAGTTCATAAAATTTTAACTGAGTTACGCTTATCTCTGAAAATTTTAAGTCAGATTGTGTTGCCAAAATTACAATATAAAGTGGAGAATGGCATATTTTCACATTTCAATGAAGCTGAAACATTTAATTAAAATTAACTACTGAGGTATTTAATCTATCATCAGGTCTAACAGTTGTAAGGACATCTGAGCATTTTCTTAAAAAAATTAAAGTATGATTAAAGCTAAACATTTCCCCATTGGTTTCTCTTCTTTAATATGTTAACTCCAGTTGATTTCTACTGAATTTCTTTCCTAACCAGAACATTATAGAAGAAACAAAACCAAAGTCTATCCACCTCCCCAAAATTAACTTGCTATTCCCAGCGCTAATCATGAAAATATTTTCTCACACAAAGTATTGTTATTTGATGACTGATGATGTCATAATGATGTGTAGGTGATGTATACAATATCTTTGGTATTTTAGGTTCTCCTGAGGAGCAACCCCAACCTCAGGTAACACTTCCAACTTATTACCTATCATTAACTGAATACTGTATGAAATATAGAAGTTGTAAACTATTCTTTAAATCTCACCTAGCATACCACTGAAAAGACAGATTCTTCTGCTCATGAAGACTCAGGCAAAAATAAAGAAGAGTTATCTCATGCAGGTGAATATTGCAATATTTATTCTTCTTAATTCATTTCCTTTGTTTCCTAAGTTCACTGGTAGATTTGATATGAACAATGCACATGTATAGCTGCCAGCTTAATTATTTTTTATTTTTAATTTTATTTTTATAATTATTTTTATTCTTATTAATTACAGTTTATTCACTTTGTATTTCCCCTGCAGCTCCCCCCATCTACCCCTCCCAATTCCCACTCCCTCCTTCTTCTCCATCTGTGTCCCTTCCCCAGTTCACTGATAGGGGAGGTCCTTCACCCCTTCCCTCTGATCCTAGTCTATCAGAACTCATCAGGAGTGGCTGCACTGTCTTCCTCTGTGGCTGTGGTAAGGCTGCTCCATCCTCAGGGGGAGGTGATCAAAGAGCAGGCCAATAAGTTCCTGTCAGAAACAGTCCCTGTCCCCATTACTATGGAACCCACTTGGACATTGAACTGCCAAGGGCTACATCTGTGCAGGTCATCTTCATGAGTGGTCCTTGGCTGGAGTATCAGTCTCAGAAAAAGACCCCTGGGCCCAAACTTTTTGGATCTGTTGCTCTCCTCGTGGAGCTCCTGTTCTCTCCAGGTCTTGCTATCTCCCACTTCTTTTATAAGATTCCCTGCACTCTGCCCAAAGTTTGGCTAGGAGTCTCAGCATCTGCTCTGATAGCCTGCAGTATAGAGCCTTTCTAGACCTTCCGTTGTATGCCCCTGTCCTGTTCCCTGCTTCCGATGTCAATCCTCTTTTCCTTTCTGAATGGGGATTGAGCATCCTAGCCAGAGTTCTCCTTCTTGATTAGCTTCCTTAGGTGTACAGATTTTATTATGTTTATCCTATATTATAAGTCTAATATCCACTTATGAGTGAGTACATACCCTGTGTGTCTTTCTGCTTCTGGGATACCTCACTCAGGATGATCTTTTCCAGTTCCCACCATTTGCTTGCAAATTTCATGATTTCCTTGTTTTTAATTGTTGAGTAATATGCCATTGTGTAGATGTACCACAATTTCTGTATCCATTCTTCAACTGAGGGGCATTATCATAAGCATATAATACAGAAAAAGAAAACCCACTAGTTTAATCCGTTTAAAGAATATAAAGTTGAAAGCATACAGAAACTGGTTTAGAGAATGTTTTTTAAAATAGGAGTGGTTATCTAGAAGAAGAACAGAAAAAGACATAAACTTGGAAGTTAATGATGAGGACATATGAAAGGACTCATTTCAAAAAGCTTGAATATACTTTCATTCAAATTGGCTATATTGCTGCATAGAACACCAGAAATGAGATAGAATGAAGCAAATGTTAAAAGCCTCAGACACTTACTTTTTCTCTACAGCAGCTATATATTAACTATTAAAAATATTATGGTCTTAAGCATTCAATAAGAGTTATTGTAATGTAAAAGTGCAAATTATTTTAAAAGTGGTTTCCAATCTATTTTAAAGATGGTTGTTTGGTCACTATAGCTTTATTAATAGTGTGATACATCCACAACACAGCATTGGAAACAATGGAATACCTTAATTCATTCCTTAATTACAAAATATAATCATTGCATTAAATATTTACAATATTTCAAACAGAGCTTAAGTAACTTTCAATTCTTGTTTTAAAAATACCCATCAAGATTGTATTTTTCAACACTGAAAACATTTTGTGCTTCAAATTGTAATTTAGGTTCACATACCTTCTCAAAGAGTTTACTAAAAATGGACAATGTGTAAACTATAGAAAGAGAATAAATGCAGTCTCTAACATCACATATTTCTGTTAAGAAAGAAAAACAGTTTATGCATTAGTTAGTATTCTACAAGTTTATATGAAAGCTAATCATCTCAAAGTTCTCTTTATGATTTCAACATGTCTCTGAACACTTATTACTGCTTTGGTATTCTTTAATAAGTTATAAATATGACACCTTCTTATACTCGTGTGAATGATTCTGAAATATTTAGTTAACCATACAAGGTCTTTCATTTTAACTTTTGCTTTAATGGTTGATATATTACTTCAGAGTCATGACTTCACCTTGAGATTTGAGACTATTTTCTCTCTACCAGTTTATAACTATCTCATTGATACATATATTTTCAATATGTATCTGTTTGAAGATATGATAGACTGTGTAGCATTAATATATAATTGGTTATGTCTCTTTGACCTTGTAGCTGCTCCTGAAGAATATTCTCAATGTAAGGTAATATTTCATATTTATTCTGGATTGTTTATTTCATACGTATGAGAAAAATTGTTAAGTGTCTTATTTCAAAACTCATCCAGGCTACCCCTGAAACAAAAGAATCTAATTCAAATGAAAATTCATCAGTGAGGGATATAAAATCATTTTGTGCACGTAAGTTTTGTAATTGTTTATTATGATACAAGTATTTTAAATACTGGAACTTCTCATTTTCTTTCATTTTGTTCTTAACATTTTAGAAAAATAATACCAATAATACACATATTTTGTTGACTTCTATAGTCCAAAGAGTTTTTTCTTTGTAAAATTATTTTTGAAATTTCAAATTACATGTATTAAACATTTGTGGGTTCATAAAAGAGGAAACAGAATAGCAGTTCTTTAATACAGGAGTTTTAATGATCCTGAAGTGAACTAAAAGTGCTTTTGTACTTAAAATTCAAGTGTGCTTTTTAATTAAACTGCTAAATATATTCCATTGGTGAACAAAATGTATAAACCATTGGGATAAATAACCAAACCAAATAAAAATAACGAGCGAATAAATTAATAAAACTAAAACAGAAGATAAATAATCCATATGGAAGTGAATAAAGTATATATTTGTTTCATTATTTGGATTTTGATTTAGAGCATGCCATAACTATTTCAGGATCAATTTGGACATTTTTTTAATATAGTAAACTGTTAATTCTACAAATTAAGGAAAAGCAATAACTATAGTACATGACATCACTATTACTAGCTCTTGTGACAGACCAGATTTCATTATGGATTGAAAGACATTAAATTCACTGGGGCGTAAATCTAGAGTTCTAATATGCTGATATTCAATATACATTTTTCTTTATTTTTAGTTGATTATTTTACTCTTGGACAGCTTAGGAAGTACAAAACAAAATCAAAGTCATTCTTATTTTTTACATTCATTTCTGAGATGTGTTTTTCTGTACTGGGTACATGTATGGAGATGAATAACAAAAATGTGCATGAAACCATTTATGAATTAATTCATAAATTGAAATTCATGTAGCCTGTGTATTTTGTTCATCCATTGCAGATATTGATTGGAAAATTAAGATTAATTGAACTTTAAGATGAGGAAACACAATTTCAATTTTTATAATAACCAATGTTTAATTTTAAGTAAAATCTATGGTTGTAAAGAATACTGTTTAAGAAGTATCTAGTATATTTTAATTCTGTAATCATAAATCTATTTCAGTAGAAGCAGATTTAAAAATGAAAACAGAGGAGTATCCTGATAGTGAGAAAAGTAGTCAATCTTCTGTAAGTAACGTTTTTATTAATTTGTATTTTAATGTCTTTTGCAAACAATGCCCAAAGGGCTAAATGACATATTCTTTTCAACATGCATTTAGATTTAATATTTTTCTAGTTAGAGTCTTTGAACTTTCTTAAAATTTATGTTAGTCCATACATCAGGTATCTTTGGAAATGTTTATTAATTTAAAAATTATCATGCATGCTTCTGTTATTACATTCTACTCCTGTGTGAAATATAAGAGAGCTTGTGTTTGTCATCACCACATACTTGGAAATAACGCCAGTGTTGTATGGATGGTCCCATTTTAATGTTCAAAACAATAATTTTAAATCTCACCTTTTTACAAAATGCTTTAAGCTTTACTTGAGACAATTTGATTTGTTGTGTTAAAGAGTCAGAACCGAAAATAAAGATTTGTCTGTATCAAGGATTAAATGTAAAGTTCACTTGACACTTAGGCATAACAGTACCACGTCTCTCTCTACTTGTCTCATTTGCACTACTTTGACCCAACATAATATCCATGGGTTATCAAGAACATACATGATAGTTTTCTCCTAGCAACAGAGGTTTTCACTGAATAATCATATTTTCAGTATATATATATAATGAATAAGTTACAGGCTGAAATTTATTTTTTAATGGTGTGCTTACATTTGTTACTTTGAGGACTCAAAACCAGTATTTTTTGAGAAATTATAGGATCCTGAAGCTTTGAGGACATGTTCAATAAGCTTTCACCCATTGTCTATTGACTTCCCTAACAGACACCGAGACTATCTTTTCTTTTGTGTCTCATAGCCCCAGTGCTTTTTTAGCTGTATGAATAATCATTTTTTAGTCAATATAAGATTGTTTTATCCATTAAAATATTAAGTTTACAAAAAATAAATACAACATCACACAAAGCTGAAATATAACCATTAAAATTGATTTTCTTCAACCAATATCTTGAGAGTACTATACAAAGAATTTAATTAATATTAGAATATAGTAGGTCTTGTAATGCATGCATATGTCATCGGTGTTGAGGAATTTTGTAGGAATTCTTAGATTCTGCTCGTATGGAGTGATCTGTGCTTGTTTCCAAGGTCATTTTTATGTTTTTGATACTGAACAATTTTTCACTAATATTTATCATCAAAATAAAGAATGAAAGTGCCACTATGTTTTCTTTCTTACCTTGACGTTGACTATTTTCATCAGTTATTGAAGATATCAAAAGTGGCAGGCAAGAGTAAGTGGACACAGCAGGAGAACCACTGTGCAGAATTTTAAGAAAACAACCAAGTAATCAGAAAAAAGGTTTTAATTACACACACAAAGAATACTGACCCAGTGAATTATCAAACATTGCATACGTTGTCTTTAATGGAGAGTAAAAGTATAAGTTTATATTTACATAAAATCGTTCTGAAAAGACTCTAACTAGCAGTGTTTTCAAAGCAAAGACTCATGACCAAACCTTTGGCAGAGTACAGGGAATCATAAGAAAGAAGGGGAGTTAGTCTGATGGGGAAAGGATAGGAGCTCCACAAGGACCAAATATATCTGGGCATAGGGTCTTTTCTGAGACTGACATTCAACCAAGGACCATGTATGGATATAACCTAGAACCTCCACTCAGATGTAGCCTGTGGTAGCTCAGTAACCAATTGGTTTTCCAAAGTGAGGGAACAGGGACTATTTCTAACAGGAACTCAATGATTGGCTCTTTGGTCTCCCCACCCCCGAAGGGAGGAGCAGTCCTGTTAGGCCACAGAGGAGGGCTTTGCAGCCAGTCCTGAAGATACCTGCTAAAACAGGATCACATGAATGGGGAGGAGGTCCCCCCTATCAGTGGACTTGGAAAGAAGCACGGTGGAGATGAGGGAGGGAGGGAGGGACTGGGAGGGAATGAGGGATCGGGACACGGCTGGGATACAGAGTTAATAAAATGTAACTGATTAAAAAAAAAAGAAAATGAAGTCTCTGAGTAATCAGATGTGCTTTCTTCTACTGACATCACTGTTGACCAGTTGAGACCTTAGTTTTGTTATTGTTGTGTGTGTGTGTTTTTAAAGAGTATAGTTGATTAAAAGTTAAAAATCATTCTGTGAACTTCTAACATAGTCTTTCAAGTTTGGATGTATATAATTGGCAAGTAAAATAGCAACCTTTAAATGAAAAAAAAATCCATTTGTGAAGCTTTTGAGAAAAATAAATGGTTAAATGGCAAAAAAAAAATCTTTCTGAATATCAAAAACATGAGAAAAGAGCCATCACTGGGAAACAAAGCAATGACATCATGAGTAAAGAGTAGGAAAAACTGTATCTGTCATCTAAGTCATCTAAGTAATCTAAGTCTTTATGGGAATCAGATAACCAAACCTGATGCAGTTTTATTCTTATTTTTTTCTTTTTTCTTTATTCTTCTTTTATATCATCCCAACAGCAGTTTTCTCTTCCTCTTTTCCTCCCAGTCCCCAAAACCCCATCTTCCCTAACCAAATATCCACTGGTCTTCTAGTTTCTCTTCAGAAAACTTAATGCCTCCCAGGAATAGAAACCAAACATGACAAACAAGTTACAAAGAGACTAGGCACATGCCCTCATATCAACCCAGTAGGAGGAAAAGTATTCCCCAAACAGGCAAACTAGACAGACATCCCCCACTCCCACTGTTATGAGTTTCACAAGAACACCAAGCTACACAACCATAATATATACTCAGAGGACCTAAATCCCATATAGGCTCCCTGATGTAGGTTCAGGTCTCTGTGAGCCTCCATGAGCTTTACTTAGTTGATTCTTTTGGGCTGTATTTTTGTTGTGTCCTTCACTCCTTTGGCTCCTACAATCTTCTCTCTCTCTCTCTCTCTCTCTCTCTCTCTCTCTCTCTCTCTCTCTCTCGTCTTCTTTTTTGTAATTTAAACTCTTTGCAGCCTGCTACCAACCCCCTTCCTCTCTCTACCCAGTCCAGCATTCATGCCACCTCCCACTATTCCCCCTCTAAATCTTTTAAGACAAGGGGATCCCTAAAGTGTACCAACCCAACCTGGCACCTCAACTCACAGCAGGAATGAATGCATCCTTTCCCACTGAAGCCCCAAGCTCCACAACTAATGTTTGACTATGGGTCTTTGCACCTGTTCATAATCTTATAATGTAAGGAGAAGAAAATGTGGTAGTAAACAACTGAATCCATTCAGACACATCAAAATATCTTCTGATTCTTTTCCTATTATGATTTGTGCTTTATTTTATAAATTTTAGGGGGTAGAAGACTTCTACAATGTAATTTCTATGCTATTATACGAACCAAACCAACAAAATTTTTTTTATATTATTCAATCATTTTGTTATTAGCTAGTTTGATAGAACATATTTAGCATTTTATTAATTAATTTATTTTTCTATTAATCACAGTTTATTCAGCTATAGTTGCCATCCTTATCCTCTCCCAAGCTCATATTTTCTCATCTTCTCCCTCCATGTACCTCCCCATGTCCACTGATAGGGGAGGTTCTCCTCTCCTTCCCTCTGACCCTAGCCTATCAGGTCTCATTAGGACTGGCTTCATTATCTTTCTCTGTGGCCTTGTAAGGCTGCTCCTCACTCAGGCAGAGGAGATCAAAGAACCTGCCACTGAGCTCATGTCAGAGACAGCTCATGTCACAGACAGCCCCTGTTCCCTTTACTAGGACACCCACTTGGACACTGAGCTGCAATGGGCTACAGCTGTGCAGGAGTTCTAGGTTATCATCATACATGGTCCTTGGTTGAAGTATCAGTCTCAGAAAAGACCTCTGTGCCCAGAATTTTTATTCTGTTGCTCTCCTTGTGGAGCTCCTGTCCCCTCCAGGTCTTTCTAGTTTCCCTTTTCTCTCTTTCTTTTTTTTTCATAAGACTCCCTGCACTCTGCCCAAAGTTTGGCTGTGAGTCTCAGCATCTGCTTTGATACACTGCTGGGCAGAGTCTTTCAGAGGCCCTCTGTTGTAGGCTCCTGTCCTGTTTCCTGTTTTTTCTCTTTTCCCATGTCTATCCTGTTTGCCTTTCTGAATGAAGATTGATCATCTTACCCAGGGTCCTCTTTCTTGCTTCTTTACGGGTACAGGTTTTAGTATGTTTATCTTATATCATGTCTAATATGCACTTATAAGTGAGTTTATACCATTTGTGTCTTTCTGCTTCTGGGACACCTCACTCAGCATGATCTTTTCTAGATCTTACTATTTGCCTGCAAATTTAATGATTTCTTTGTTTTTAATTGCGAATCCATTGTGTAAATGAATCACAATTTTTGTACTCATTACTTAGCTGAGGGCCATCTGGGTTGTTTCCAGATTCTGGCTATTACAAATAAAGCTGCTATTATGAACATGGTTTAGCAAATGTCCTTGTCTGATGTAGGAAAAGATATTTTCAAAGTCCTTAGGCTGTCATTTTGTCCTGTTGACCTTGTCCTTTGCTTTACAGAAGCTTTTCAGTTTCTGGAGGTCCCATTTTTTTGATTGTTGATCTTATAGCCTGATCTATTGTGTTCTGTCCAGGAAGTTGTCCCCACAGAAATTGTGGTACATTTACACAATGAAAAACTACTCACCTATTAAAAACAAGGAAATCATGAAATTTGCAGGGAAATGGATGGAACTAGAAAAGATCATCCTGAGTGAGATATCCCAGAAGCTGAGAGACATACATGATATATGCTCACTTATAAGTGGCTATTAGCCATATTATATAGGATAAAGATACTAAAATCTATAAACCTAAAAAAGCTAAATAACAAGGAGGATTCTAGGGAAGATGCTTAATTCTCATTCAGAAGAGAAAATAGGGTAGACACTGGAAACAGTAGAAGAGAGGCTACAGGACATGAGCCTACCACAGACATCCTCTAAAAGACTCCACGCAGCAGGGTATTAGAGCAGATGCAGAGACTCACTGGCAAACTTTGAACAAGTGTAGGGAGTCTTATGGAAGAAGGGAGACCCAGTGAAACAGGAGGACTTCTGCTATCAGTAGACTAGGCAAGAAGGATCATGGAGGGAGAGAAAAGGGTGGCACTGAAAGGAGATTAGGGAGGGGCTACAACTGGGATACAAAGTGCATAAATGGTAAATAATAATAATAATAATAATAATAATAAATAATTGGAAAAAAGCACATCTTTCATTATCATGTCTTCATCCTCTTTATTAGCTCTCTGTTTAGCTTCTTTAGCCATTTTACTTTCATGTTTTATATACAAATGTGATTTGGAGCCTGGTGGGGGATGAAGAGCCAGAAAGGTTCAGATGTAGTACTCATGCATGTAATTAGAAAATAATGTATACAGTAGAATCTTAAAAAGAAATACAAATTAACAGGCATCAGCTTGTGATTTTCTAACCACAAAGATTAATTCACAGCTTGTTGTTGTTTTGTTTGTCACCGATGGATTGCCTTCCTTATTGGGTGGGAAGGTGTACCAAAAACTCACAGCTGAAAGGGCTGGGAAGGCATCCCAGCTCTGAGGTAGGACAGTGTTCCCAAGGAATCCTGAGACATGGGGGCCCAGGAATCACACTGCTCTGGGGAGGAGCAGGGTCCCAGGGCTATCCTGAAGGACAGGAGACCAGGAACTGTACTGCTCTGAGAGAAAATCTCCTTAAAAGAGATGCTGCAGCTCCCAGGGGAGGGTTGCTCCAATCCCTAATGAGCTGAGGAGCCTGAGCTTCACTCCTTCTCCAGCTGTTGCTGCTCTCAGGGGAGGGTTGTTCCAGTCTCTGAGACGCTGAAGAGTTTTGGAGCCTGAGATCAGTTCCTTCTTTGTTCCTTCCTTCTTTTCTTCTTTTTCTTCCAAAGAATTTGTCACAGCAGGCAATAAATCTCTTAAAAGAGATTTCTTGGAGGGATGAATACAGGAGAAGAGGGATGAATCCAGGAGTGGCTGCCTCTGTTCCTGGGAGAAGGCAGCAGGAACTGGGCAGACACAACCTTTGTATAAGATTTCTTAGGGGCCAGATCTTTCTAGGGCAGGGATTTCCAGAGTGTGGATTGGTGGGGTGCCAAGTCCTGAGCTTGAAGCAGATGCAGAGACGCACAGGCAAACTTTGAACAGAGTGCAGGAGTCTTATGGAATAAGGCAAATATAAAAGGACCCAGAGGCCCTCTGTGGCAGGTTCCTAAATTGTTTCCTGTTTTCTTCTTCTTCGGTTGTCCATCCTCTTTGCCTTTCGGGATGGAGATTGAGCATTTTAGTCAGGGTCCTCCCTCTTGATTAGTTTCTTTAAATGTACAGATATTAGTAGGTTTATCCTATATTATGTGTCTATATGAGTGATTATATTTGCGTGTGTGTTTTTCTGCTTCTGGGACAGCTCACTCAGGATGATCCTTTCCAGGTCCCACCATTTATCTTCAAATTTCATGATTTCCTTATCGTTTATTGCTGAGTAATATTCCATTGTGTAGATGTTCCATAATTTCTTTATTCGTTCTTCAGTTGAGGGGCATCTGGGTTGTTTCCAGCTTCTGGCTATTACAAAGATAGCTGTTACAAATATGGTTGAGCAAACATCCTTAAAGGCTCTGCCCTGCAGAATATCAAAGCAGATGCTGAGACTTGTGGCCAACTGGTGGGCAGAGTGCATGGAATCTTATGAAAGAAGTGGAAAATAGTAAGATCTGAAGCGTACAGGACTCCTCAAGGAGAACAACAAAACCAGAAAATTGGAACACAGTAATCTTTCCAGAGTCTCAAAGGCCAACCAAGTATCATGCATGGAGATAACCTAGAACCCCTGCACAGATGTAGCCCATGGCAGTTCAGTGTCTAAGTGGCTTCCATAGTAATGAGAAGAGGGACTGCCTATGACATGAACTAGAACCCCTGCACAGATGTAGCCCATGGCAGTTCAGTGTCCAAGTGGCTTCCATAGTAATGAGAAGAGGGACTGCCTATGACATGAACTGATTGGCCTGCTCTTTGATCACGTCCCCCTGAGGGAGGGAGCAGCCTTACCAGGCCACAGAGGATGACAATGCAGCCACTCCTGATGAGATCTGATAGACTAAGATCAGAAAGAAGGAGAGGGAACCTCCCCTACCAGTAGACTTGGGGAAGTGCATGGGTGGAGAAGGGGGAGGGAAGGTGAGATTAGGAGGGGAGGAGAGAGGGTTTATGGGGGGATACAAAATGAATAAAGTGTAATTAATAAAAGTTAAAAATATGCAAAGAGGGAAAAATAAAGAGAAAGAAAGGGTATAAAAAAGGGGGGTACACTCTTGTACCAGAGGGTACAGGAGAACTTCCTCTATCAGTGGACTAGTAAGAGGTTTAGCAGGGATTTGTTGGCTTTGTTGTTTAGGAATTGGTCAGTTTTTATGTTCAGGGATTGGTGGTTGTTAGTAGGAAGCTCAGGGATTGGTCATGACCTGTGTCTTTCTGAGACTGGATTAAATTTGTAAACTTGATTACCTACAACTGTATATATATTTTTTTCTGTAGATGACAATTTTATTCTTTTTTAACTGAGAAATTTTGACTGTAAGCATTGTAAATACTTAATTCTGTAGTAATTTCAATAAAATTATTATGTTCAAACATGTTTTTAAATATCTGCACATCAATATGAATTTTGCAGAATGATGTTTTATGTGTCCCAAAGTTAAATCCTGTTTAAGACGTGTATCCAACTAAAGGAGATCAAGGGTATAAAAATTGGAAAGGAAGAGGTCAAAGTGTCACTATTGTCAGATAATATGATAGTATACATGAGCAACCCCAAAAATTCAACCAGAGAACTCCTTCAGCTGATAAACACCTTTAGCAACGTGGCAGGATGCAGAATTAACTAAAAAAAAAAAATCAGAAGCCCTCTTGTATACCAAAGACAAAAGGGCCAAGAAAGAAATAAGGGAAACAACACCCTTCACAATAACCACTAATAACATAAAGTACCGTGGGGTGACACTAGCCAAGCAAGTGAAAGACCTGTTTGAGAAAAACTTCAAGTCTCTGAAGAAAGAAATTGAAGAAGATATCAGAAGATGGAAAGATCTCCCATGCTCATGGATTGGTTGGATTAACATTATGAAAATGGCCATCCTGCCAAAAGCAATCTACAGATTCAACGCAATTCCCATCAAAATACCAACTCAATTCTTCACAGACCTTGAAAAAGAGATTCTCAGCTTCATATAGAGAAATAAAAAACCCAGAATCTCCAAAACAATCCTGTACAACAACAGATCATCTAGAGGTGTGTCCATCTGTGACCTCAAGCTGTACTACAGAGCAATAGTGATAAAAACTGCATGGTGCATAGAAACAGAAAGGAGGATCAATGGAACCGAATAGAAAACCCAGAAATAAACCCACACACCTATGAATACTTGATTTTTGACAAGGAAGCCAAAACCATTCAATGGAAAAAAGACAGCATCTTCAACAAATGGTGCTAGTCCAACTGGATGTCTACATGCAGAAAAAATGAAACTAGATCCATATTTATCAACCTGCACAAAACTAAAGTCCAAGTGGATCAAAGACCTCAACATAAAACCAGATACTCTAAATCAATTAGAAGAAAAAGTGGGGAACAGCCTAGAATTCATTGAAACAGGAGACAACTTCCTGAAGAGAACACCAACAGCATAGGCTTTAAGATCAACAATCAATAAATGGGACCTTATGAAACTGAAAAGCTTCTATAAAGCAAAAGACACTGTCATCAGAACAAAATGACAGCCTACAGACTGGGAAAGGATCTTCACCAACCCTATATCTGACAGAGGGCTGATATCCAGCATACATAAAGAACTAAAGAAGTTAAAAAGCAATAAATCAAGTAATCCAATTTAAAAAATGGGGTACAGAGCTAAACTAAGAATTCTCTGTAGAAGAATACAGAATGGCAGAGAAACACTTAAAGAGATGCTCAACATCTTTAGCCATCAGGGAGATGCAAATCAAAACAACCCTGAGATTTCACTTTACGCCCATCAGATTGGCTAAGATAAAAAACTCAAGTGACAACACATGCTGGAGAGGTTGTGGAGAAAGGGGAACCCTCCTCCACTGCTGGTGGGAATGTAAACTGGTACAACCACTTTGGAAGTCTATCTGGCACTTTCTCAGACAATTAGGAATAGTGCTTCCTCAAGACCCAGCTATACCACTGCTAGGTATATGCCCAAAGTTTGCTCAAGTACACAAAAAGGACATTTGCTCAACCCTGTTTGTAACAGCTTTATTTGTAATAGCCAGAACCTGGAAACAAGCCAGATGTCCATCAACAGAGGAATGGATACAGAAATTGTGGTATTTTTACAGAATGGAATACTACTCAGCAATCAAAAACAAGGAAATCATGAAATTTGCAAGCAAATGGTGAACTCTAGAAAAGATCATTCTGAGTGAAGTATCCCAGAAGGAGAAAGACAAACATGGTATATATTCCCTTATATAGACATGATAAACATAATGAAATCTATACACCTAAAGAAAATAAACAAGAAAGAGGACATGGGGTAAGATGATCAATCCTCACTTAGAAAGACAAATGGGATGTGCAATGGACGTAGGACAGGAGCCTACCTCAGAGTGCCTCTGAAAGACTCTACCTAGCAGTGTATCAAAGCAGATACTAAGACTCATAAGCAAACCTTCGGCAGAGTGCAGGGAATCATATGAAAGAAGGGGGAGTTGGTATGATGTGGAAAGAATAGGAACTCCACAAGGACCAAATATATCTGGGCACAGGGTCTTTTCTGAGACTGACACTCCACCATGTATGGATATAACTTAGCACCTCTGCTCAGATGTAGCCCGTGGTAGCTCAGTAACCAACTGGTTTCCCATAGTAAGGGAAACAGGGACTATTTCTGACAGTAACTCAATGTCAGGCTCTTTAACATCCCCACCCCCTAAGGGAGGAGCAGTCCTGCTAGGCCACAGAGGAGGACTTTGCAGCCAGTCCTGATAAAGCAGGGTCAGATGAAAGGGGGCGAGGTCCTCCCCAATCAGTGGACTTGGAACAGGGCAGGGAGGAGATGAGGAAGGGTGCATGGGATTGGGAGGGAATGAGGGAGTGGGATACAGCTGGGATACAGAGTTAATACAATGTAACTAATGATAAAAAATAAATAAATTAAATTTTAAAAAAGCCGAGTATCACTTGATGTTCTGTTAATAAATTCCCTCTTAAACTACATGATGGGTTTATATTTTTTTCTTTTTAATGAGGTTAAGTATATTTCATCTCTGAAGCATATTATGATAATGAACTCCTCTTTTAAAATGCTTGGTGGGACATACTTATGTTCATATCAACAGTAGTTACTTTTGCTACTTTTAAAAGACTTGCTTTTTAAATTTTTAGCATATGTATAACCTCCATCTGTGTGTAAGTGTGTGTTAGTGCAGGTTCCCGGAAAGGCCTGAGGACTCTGAGCATCCTGAACATGGAGTTTAGAGTTATGAGCTAGCTGAGGTGGATGCTGGGAATAAAATGTGGGTTATCTGCAAGAGCAGACCGCCTTCTTAACCACTGATTCATCTGTCTCGTCATACAGTACTTTCCTTTAAAATGAGGAAGTAAAATATATTCAAAAGTAATTGAAAATTCATAGATCTATGTTAATATTTGTTTTACCAGAATACTACGACACATACTCAACCAAGATATGCCCCTCAGGTATCTTTAGGATTAATTCCAACACCAACAAACATTCTAAATGAAGAAGGGAAAGGTAAGAATAATGTCATTGGCATGCCATTGTATGGAATTATTAAAATCAGGACTAGTATGCATTTTAATAGAGAAAAAGCTGTCCATAAAAATAAGGTATGCATTAAAAAATAAGACACATTAGATTGTAACAAGTTATAAGTATCACGAAGGTTTAATAATATTTTAAATTGAACATATCAAGAGCCAAATTATAGGACTGGACTCAGCACTTAAGAACAAATACTGTTCTTCCCGAGTTCAGGTCCCAGCATGTGAATCAGGAGGATAACAATATCTATAATTCTGGTCTATGAGGCTTCTATAAGCATCTGTGCTCACAAACACACATACGTCCACAGAGACACATACACAATTTGAAGGACACAGGGGAAGAGGATATGCTTAGTCTTGATGCAACTTGATGAGCTGGGGTGGATGGGACAGGGAAATCCCCTTTTCTGAGGAAGAAACCTGGGGAAGACAGGGAGGGTGGGAGAGTAAAACTGGGAGAGGAAGAGAGATGGGGCTACAGCCAGGATGCAAAGTGAACAACAACAACAAAATAATTAAAAATAAATAAATATCATAACTAAGGAAAAACAAAAAAGTAACTAAATTTTTATTCATTTTTCTTTTCATTTATTCTTCTCCATTATAATACTACACCCCAAACATATCCTTCCCTCCAGCCACTCCTCCCAACCGGCCCCCACCTCCTTTCTCCTCCCGATCTACTGCTCCTCCCTTTCTCTTTAGAAAAGAGCAGCCCTCCCAGCGATATCAACTGAAGATGGCAAAACAAGTTACAATAATAAAACTAGCATCAAAACTTTCATATAGGCCACAAGAAACAACCCAGTTGTAGGAAAAAGTCCCAATACCAGGCAAAAGATTTAGAGACACCCCACTCTTCAGAACACCACAACCCCTTCTACCCCAGCTAACAACCACAACATATTCAGAGGATCTAGTGCTGACCAATGCAATTTTTTTAAAAAAAACCTGAATAATAGATGTATTTTGATATTATTTATCTGAGAAATCTCAAGTAATAAGAATTTGGAAAGAAGTTAGAAAGTGAATATTAAAATGGTAGAATGGTTACACAAAGAGGAGGTTAGGGCAATATATATGTGTATACACACACATATATTTTATAAAAGGGTATAAAAGTAACTTCTTTAGAAATGGCAAGTGTTAGACATATGTAAAACACATGCCATAAGGAATGGTATGGAAACATGACTCATAGGAAAAAGAATAGGGTGCGATTCTTCTTGTCTCTATCGCTTATAGAAAGGTGTGACACATAACAGAACTTCTTTTAATGCACAGAAGATAATCATAAACATCTGAGTGACCCACAATACATATTGAACATCAAGTGAAGGTTTTTCTACTTCTCTGGCAGAGAAGTATCAGCTACAGGCAAAAGCATGAATGGCAGGGCAGAAATAAATGATCAGCAGGTAACTCATCTATGTGGTGATCATTGCCTCACGCTACTTAAGTCGTGTGCCTTAGAACACTAAAGGAACCTTATGAGTTTGACACCACAATGTAAAATTCTGTACAATGGAATGTGGAAGGAGGGCTTCTCAAAGAGTCATGGACTTTACTGCAGACCATTGTTAAAATTAAATTTCTACTTTAATAGCCGTGGACGTCTCTATATATAAGACACCTTTGGGTGATATATATTTATCTAGTGGTTTAAACAACTTAATGCAACTCCATTGCATTCAGTTGCAGTCTATGGGAAGCATGCTTTCAATAGATGTGGTGCTGAGTCCGAAGGCAGGAAAGAATAATTTATAACTTTTATTACTTGTGAGAATTCAGGCTGTTATGATCTTATTTCAGTTACAAAAGAAACTTTTCTTTTTTGTTAAGGTTTCACGTATTCTGAAGACTCCTTACTATAAAATTCACATATAGTCTAGAAAATAATGAAAAGAATGAATTCCTCAGAGTTCCAAGCATGTTTGTATTAGAGTACTATTTTATACCTTATTATGCTGAGTATCTTCACTGATCACTTCAGTTAACATTATTTTTTTGTGAATAAATGTCTTATGCCTTTCACTGTATTTTGTCAGTGCCTCATGTTCATAAAATTACAACAGTGCATTGGTGTGAAAGTTTGTGAAGTGTTTGATCAAAACATTTAGCCTAGCATTTTACTTCACCTTGGGCAGTTGGAAGACCACCACTGGCCATTGATTTCAACCAGGACTGAGAGACAGGTTCTATGCTTTAATTACAAACTTCATAGTGGTACATGTGACTTTTGCACTTAGTTCAGTTACTTTCATTTGTATTATGAGCATACTTTGAATTTTTCATTTTTATTTTTATTTTATATTTTTTAATTTTTATTTTTTAATATTAATTATAGTTTATTCACTTTGTATCCCAGCTGTAGCCCCCTCCTTCATTCCCTCCCAATCCTAGCCTCCTTCCCTCATCTCCTCCCATTCCCCTCTCTTAGTCCAAGGATAGGGGAGGTCCTCCTCCCCCTCCATCTGACCCTAGCCTATCAGGTCTCATCAGGAGTGGCTGCAATCTCCTCCTCTGTGGCCTGGCAAGGCTGCTCCCCACTCAGGGGGAGGTGATCAAAGAGCAGGCCAATCAGTTCATGTCAGAGATAGTGCCTGTTCCCCTTACTAGGGTACCACTTGGATACTGAGCTGCCATGGGCTACATCTGAGCATGAGTTCTAGGTTATATCAATGAATGGTCTTTGGTTGGAGTATCAGTCTCAGAAAAGACCCCTGTGCCCAGATTTTTTGGTTTTGTTGCTCTCCTTGTGGAGCTCCTGATCCCTCCAGGGCTTTCTATCTCCTCTTCCTTTCATAAGATTCCCTGCATTCTGCCCAAAGTTTGGTTTTGAGTCTCAGCATCTGCTTTGATACACTGCTGGATAGTCTTTCAGAGGCCCTCTGTGGTAGGCTCCTGTCCTGTTTCGTTTTCTCCTCCTTGCAATGTCCACCCCATTTGTCTTTCTGAGTGAGAATTGATCATCTTACCCAGGGTCCTCCTTCTTTATTTATTACAATTTATTCATTTTCTATCCTAGCTGTAGCCCCCTCTCTTATCTCTTCCCAATCCTACCCTTCCTCCTCCTTCTCCTTCTATGCTCCTCTCCCAGTCCACTGATAGGGGAACTCCTCCTCCCCTCATATTTGACCCTAGCCTATCAGGTCTCATCAGGACTGGCTGCCTTGTCTTCTTCTGTGGCCTGGCAAATATTAACCCCCTCCTCAGTGGAGGAGCCAGCCACTAAGTTCATGTCAGAGAGAGCCCCTCTTCCTCTTACTAGGGAGCCTACTTGGATATTGAGCTGCCAATAGCTACATCTGTTCTAGGTTATCTCCATGCATGGTCATTGGTTTGAGTATCAGTCTCAGAAAAGAGATTGGGGCCCAGATTTCTTGGTTCTATCATTCTACTTGTAGAGTTTCTGTCCCCTCCAGGTCTTTCATTTCCCCTTTATTTCATAAGATTCCCTGTACTCTGCCCAAAGTTTAGCTGGGAGTCATAGCATCTGCCTCGATACCCTGCTAGGTAGAGTCTTTCAGGGGCCTTCTGTGGTAGGCACCTGCCCTGTTCCCTGTTTTCTTCTTTTTCCGATGTCCATCTCCTTTGCCTGTCTGAGTGAGGATTGATCATCTTATCCAGGGTCCTCCTTCTTGCTTAGCTTCTTTAGGTGTACAGATTTTAGTGTGTTTATCCTCTATTATATGTTTAATATGCACGTATAAATGAGTATACACCATGTGTGTCTTTCTGCTTCTGGGATATCTCACTCAGAATGGTCTTTTCTAGTTCTCACCATTTGCCTATACATTTCATGATTTCCTTGTTTTTGATTGCTGAGTGGTATTCCACTGTGTAAATGTACCACAATTTCTGTATCCATTCCTCAGTTGAGGGACATCTGGATTGTTTGCAGCTCCTCTCTAATATAAATAAAGCTGCTTTGAGCAAATGTCCTTGTTGTGTACTTGAGCATCTTTTGGATATATGCCTACGAGTGCTCTAGCTGGATCTTGAGGTAGCATTTTTCCTAATTGTCTGAGAAAGCACCAGACTGATTTCCAAGTGGTTGTACAAGTTTATATTCCCAGCAGCAATGGAGGAGAGTTCCTCTTTTTCCACATCCTTTGTAGTATGTGTTGTTATTTGAGATTTTGATCTTAGCCTTTCTGATGGGTATAAGGTGGAATCTCAGGGTCATTTTGAGTTGCATTTCCGTGATGATTAAGGATGCTGAGCATTTCTTTAAGTGTTTCTCTGACATTCAATATTCCTCTATTGAGAACTCTCTGTTTATCTCTGTTCCCCATTTTTTAATTGGATTACTTTATTTGTTGTTTTTTAACTTCTTGAGTTTTTTATATATTTTTATATCATCCCTCTGTCAGATATAGGGTTGGTGAAGATCTTTTCTCAGTCTGTAGGCAGTCATTTTGTCCTGATAACAGTGTCCTTTGTTTTACAGAAGTATTTCTGTTTCATGAGGTCCCATTTATTGAATGTTGATCTTTTTTTTCAATATATTTTTTATAATTTTTCATCAGTTACATTTTATTCATTCTGTATCCCCCCATAAGCCCCTCCCTCCTCCCCTCCCAATCCCACCCTCCCTCCTCCCTCTGCATGCATGCCACTCCCCAAGTCCACTGATAGGGGAGGTTCTCCTCTCCTTTCTGATCTTAGTCTGTCAGTTCACATCAAAAGTGGCTGCATTGTCCTCTACTATGGCCTGGTAAGGCTGCTCCCCCCCAGGGGGAGGTGATCAAAGAGCAGGAATGTTGATCTTAGAGCTGTGCTTTCCGTGTTCTGTTCAGAAAGTTGTCTCCTGTGCCAAAGATTTCAAGGCTCTTCTCCACTTTTTTTTCTAATAGATTTAGTGTGCATGTTTTTTTTTTGTTTGTTTGTTTGTTTGTTTGTTTTTTGTTGAGGTTTTTGATCCTCTTGGACTTTAGTTTTGTGCAGGGTGATAAATATGTGTCTATTTGCACGTTACCTGTGGATGTCTCCAGGGTCTGAGAGTGGCAAGTTTTTTCATTTAATTAATTAGTAACTTTTATTTTACCAATTTGTCCCCTATATTTGAGATCTATAAAGAGTAAGTGCAGGCTTGGAGAGCTGTCTCAGAGGTTTAACAGCACTGGCTGTTCTTCCAATGGTCCTGAGTTCAATTCCCAGCAACCACATGGTGTCTCAAAAACATGTATAATGAGATCTGGTGCCCTCTTCTGGTGTGCAGGCACACATGCAGACGGAATACTGTATAAATAATAAATCATAAAAGAAAGAAACAAAGAAAGAACGACTAAGTGCATAAGTGCAACAAGCAAAGAGAGAATATTCTGAAATGCCGAATTTCCTAACTGATTTCCAGTCAGTTGGCATGTTTTGCCATATATGAAATCCAAACTTATTTTAGCATATTTACATATAATTGATTGTATCATTTTAGGCTTTCGAAAGAAACTTCTTGAAGGAAAGGTAATCATTTTATATTATTTCCTAGATTATTATATTCATAAATTATAGCTTGTAGAAGACTCATTAACTATATATTTGAAAACTACTTCAGCCTCTCACAGAAATGAAAATCTCCACCCCACATGAAGTATCAGCAGTCATGTGTGGACAAGGATTTCCTGCAGGTAAATTCTGTAATAACCTAATCTCTGAAACAACTGTTTTAAACATGTAAAGTCCTAACAATCTTCTCATCTCCAAACCTTTGTCTCTAATTGTTTATGGAAAGATTTGATGTGAATGATCAAAATATTCTTTTACCATCACCATTTCAAAGCAAGCTATTCAATTGCAAGTCGAATATTTCCACCTTCCTGTTTCTGGAGGCTCATAGTGCCCATTTGGAAGTCCACTTAGGCAGTGAGTTCCCTGCATATAGTAAGAAAGCATTGGAAGTTTATAGGGTTTATAATTGCTAACTCTAGGGATAGAGAGGTTGTTCACGAGTTATCATTTATTGCTTTTGCACAGAACCCAGGTACACTTTCCAGCTTTTACAAGGCAGTTGTCAACTGTCTGTAACTCCAACTTCAGAGCCTCTGACACCTTTCTCTGACCGCTACAGTCAATAGGCATGCATGGTGCATATACACATATGCAAGCAAAACACTCATACACATTAAATACATTATCTAAAATAAAAGTATTCTATATTGTTGCATAGGCTTATACCCATGAGCATGTTTGCTTAGCATGTTCAAGCAAGAAACTCCTGGTCAAGAATGCTGTGTTTGAAAGCAATGTTTATTCAGAGACATGCAGTTTAATTTCGCTTGTAAGTGCACTCTGTGAGTAGGCATGAGTTTCTCTTCTCATTTGTGTTCTACTCATTTCTATGTCCCTTGTCATTCTTTGTCTCTGGTGTTTAATAGGAGTTCATATAATAAAACACACTGAACTATATATCCCTGCCTTTGCCTAACTGGCAGGAAGAAGACTACATTTCACAAACTACCCGGCATATTCTGGAACATGTACCACCAGCACTAAATCCATATTTCTGTGTTTGTTCTGTTAATAGTTTTCTACTCATATATGTCGTTAGATGACCTTTTTGTCATTTTGTTTGTATGTGTATTTACTATAGTGTGTTTGGCATTTTTACATGTAATTCATATATTCAACCAGTGAACTCAACTCCCTTTAAATTTAAATTATTATAACAAGTAATTTCTAAATTTCTTTCTCTATGATCATGAAGATTCTAATTTTAGCAATGTCCTGTCAGGTTTGTTTCAACATAAACATTGATTTTTTTTTCAACAGATGAAGACTTAACATTTGAAATACAGAGCCAGGATTATCTTGACAACAGTGAAAATACTCAGTCATCTGTATGTAATGATTTATATAACTGCTATTTCAATATTTTTAAACAATGTACTCTTGGCTAAATAAAATCTTTTAGGCACACATTCAGAATAAGAAGCTGAAAGTTTAAAATTCAGTTTTTAAAGTTTCTTACTTTTGAGGTTGCTAAATAAATTCAGCATCTCTCTCTTTCCTACCTCCAAACTTTCCTAGATACCCTCCTTGTTGTCTTTACAAAATATGGCCTCTATTTTTATGAATTGTTATAATTCCTGAATTTTGTTACAATCTACAGTAACTACATTTTCCCTGAGAAATTTTCCTATGGTTTCAACTTTCTTTCTTAGTACTCATCATGTTTCCCTTAATTTATGCTTGCTCTGTTATAAAAATATCAGAGGAAAAAAAACATCATTACTAAACACTTGATAACATTAGAAACACTGCACTAAAAACTTTTGTTATATTACAAACAGTAACTTGAATACTTATCTTTTATTTCAATGAATGAAGTCAGCTGATATCATTAATTTACTAGGCAGTGATGTTATCTAATGTTAGGATATATTAGGTCTTATTCTAATGCAGATACATGATAATAGACATTCTGTATTCTAAGTTTGTGTTTTACAGAACTGTCTGGATGAACTTTCTGTGGAAATACAATACTTTCCCCCAAAGTACCAACATGGACATTTTAATTCTTTGGAATTGAATAGTTTTTCACTAATAATTCACAGTTATTATTTTTTTTTTAATTTCCTATTCCTTAAGGGTTTTGCTGTTAGTGAGTATCTACCAAGTAGCAAGCAGTACTTTAATAAAATAACCCAGTGATCAGATACAGGCTTTAAGTGCTGGACATTAATAGTCAGGTTGTGAAAACAGTGAACACTGAAAAAGTTTCTTTAATGGGGGGGCCAGTTGGAAGAGGTCAGCTTTGCAAACCCACAGAATGCCATTGTGGGTAAAGAGAAGGAGGAATCATTTCTGTTTATATTCTATGTCTTTCTAATACCTGGGGGGGGGAGGGTGGCTGAGGAAATATGAATTCAAATAACAATCCCTACACTTATTATTATAAAGTATGAGGAAATAAATGACTGGCAAAACTCAGACAATGCGTGTGATATTTTAATCCCCTTCTTAAGGCTTGTGACTGCCTTATTTTCCCACTTCTGATTCATTCCTCTGTTCCTTCCAGGTTCCATTTCTCAAACTCCTCCCTCTCCTCTCCAATTGATAGCCTTTTTGATCATTACTATTAGGTGTGTGTGCATGTGTGCGCACAGACATACACATTTGTGTCTGTGTCTGTGTGTGTATGTGGAAATGTAACCTGTTGAGTGTATTTTGGTTGTCATTTGTATATGGTTTCAGAGCTGCCCAGTCTGGATAGAATAACCAATAAGGAGGTTTATTCCTGGGTAGAGCTAATTCTTCCTCTCCCAGTGGTCATTAGTTGCCTACAGTTCTTTGTCTAAGGTTAGGACCCAGGGAAAACCCTCACTTCCCGGGTAGCCTCTCTGTTACTACTGACAATCCATTCCTGTTTAGGCAGATATTTCTAGAAGTGACTGTTGCACAGACTTTGTGGTTTTCTTCCTCTTACAAGCTTTCTGCATTCTCTTCTGTGATGTTTCCTTCAATTGTAGATGCAGGAACAGTGATGGAGATCAATCCATGGTAGGGGTCCACATGATACATTGTCACTACAAATTTTAAAGAAAGTTTTGAAGATATTATTTTAGAATGGGAAATTAATTTATTTTAAAACAAAAGACATAAGAAATATTAATTGAACTCACTATGGACATTGATTTTTTTCCAGGATACCATTTTGGATCTTCAGCCTAAGTGTGTTCCTCATTTATTAGTTGGAATAACTTCAAGATCCACGAATCTCCTAAATGAAGGAGAGAAAGGTTGGAATTATATATAATAAACAAATAATTTGAGATGTTTATTAAAATAGGGTTAAATATTTTATACTAGAAATAAATACTATTAATATAATAAAAAGTACTTCAAAGAATAAAATATATTTGTTGGCAATAAACCATTGTATCTTATGAAGTTTTGATAATATTTTAAGTAGAGTATCAAGATGAGAGCTGAATTGTATGTGCATTGTAAAGTGTTCCTTACTTGAGGAGTTTCAAGAAACAGATTTAGAAAGAAGATGAGAGATGAAAATGAAAATGATGGAGGAGGTAGGTAGAGAGGCAGGATTATAGGGCAGGCATATGGAGTGTGAGGGGTAAAAATAACTTACTTAGAAAATGAAATGCAGAGGAGGGGCAAGATGGCGGAGCCGAGAGGACTCTCATTCTGAGCAGCAGCACAGCAGGATCAGCACAGTGACCAGCAATCAGAACTCTCGGCCATAAAACACAGTCATTGTGTTTCCCAGGTGAGAGGATACCCCACGGTGGGGGATTCAATCAGCTTTTAACTCACCCTGCTAAACCGCAGAAGAGATCCCGGTTCCGCCAGAGGCTTGGCTGCCGGCCGCCAGCCCCAGCCCCAGTCCAGAGACACAAGCCAGTGTCTCTGGTCACGGTCCCAGACTGAACCTTGGGCACCACACTATCAGAGACTGGAATTTTCAGTCGAGAGATAACCCCAGGGTACAGAAAACGATTGGGACCGGCCTTAGGTCACCCAGACATCCCCTGGAAAAGACTCGGGCGGGTTCCACGGGCACGCCAGGAGCCAGCCCAGAGCCAGAACCGGGGACCCAGGTTCCGGCACAGAGCCCTGCCTGCCTGCGCGCCTGATTCGCCTCTGGAGATAGAAACGGCGGGACTGATCTCAGAGCACTCAGCTCACCCCCAACCTGAAAAGGTCCCCGGAAAATTACCCAGCTTAGGGAGCCACTCAGGCTCCCAAAAGCCGCAAAGGCAGACACAGGCAGTTTCTGCGCAACAGACAGCTGGTAGAGACTGAGCCGCCATCACACAGCTGTGCTCCAGGCACAGGCAATTTCTGCGGCCAGCCAGCTGGCGGACACTGAGCAGTGTGCACCAGGGCAAAAAAAGACACTAGGAGTCCGTGTCTCCAGAGAATCCACGGGGAAGGAAGGAAACTGTACTGATCTAAATCACCCAATCCTTCCCTAGAAAAAGTCTAACAGTCTAGTGGGGCCGAGGCGCCAGCACTCAGCTGTGCTCCAGACACAAGCACAAACAGTTGAGGCACACCAGATGTCCAACTGGGTCACAGCAGCTGATCATTAAATTTGCAACAAGAAACCCAGAAACAGGGCAGCTGCCCTCAGGACTTTCCTGGGTGAGAGGAGAACCCTCTCGACTAACAAAGACCACAGTTACCACTCAGGTCTATATCCCTGAGGTGAGCAACTCCTGAAAAAACACCAGCCATCCAGGGACCATACCCAAAAAGCTGAGAAGACATCCTTCAGGAAAAACCAGCTTTCTGCAAAGGGGATTCTCTCCACCACAGGATCCCCAGGAACCAGCAGAAAATAACCCCAAACACCTAAGATAACACAATGGGTAGAGGCCAGCGTAAAAGCTCAAGCAACAAAAGACAGAGCAATATGGCATCTCCAGAACCCAGTTACCCAGGGGCAAGTAGCCCTGGACACCCCACCATAACTGAAATCCAAGAAGATGACCTAACAAGTATGCTCATGAAGATGATAACAGAGGAAACAAATAAGATTCGTAAAGACATAGAGGAAGATAAACTCAAACAGAATATTGCCATCCGTAAAGAAATAGAGGAAGCTGCAGCCAAACAGTTTATGGCCTTTAGAAAGGAAATGCTTAAAACACTGAATGAAATGATAGAAACAGAGTTGAAGGAACTAAAAGAAAAACAGGAAAGTACAATCAGACAGGTGAAGGAAGTAAACAAAACAACTCAAGACCTGAAGATAGAATTGGAAAAATTAAAGAAAACACAAATGGAAGAAATAATGGAAAGGAAGAATCTAGGGAAGAAAACAGGAACTACAGAGGTAAGCATAACCAACAGACTACAAGAGATGGAAGAAAGAATCTCAGGTGTACAAGATACAATGGAAGAAATCGATGTATCTGTCAAAGAAAATGTTAAATCTGAAAAATTCCTGACACAGACCGTCCAAGAAATGCAAGACAATATGAAAAGACAAAACCTAAGAATAATAGGTATAGAGGAAAAAGAAGACTCCCTTCTCCAAGGCCCAGAAAATATTTTCAACAAAATCATTGAAGAAAATTTCCCCAAGCTAAAGGAGAGGCCAATTAGAATACATGAGGCCTACAGAACACCCAACAAATTTGACCAGAAAAGAAAATCCTCCCGCCACATAATAATCAAAACAGTAAGTATACAGAACAAAGAAAAAATACTAAAAGCTGCAAGGGAAAAAGGCCAAGTAACATATAATGGCAAACCCATTAGAATCACACCTGACTTTTCAACAGAGACTATGAAAGCCAGCAGGGCCTGGACGGATATCATGCAGACCCTAAGAGAACACAGATGTCAGCCAAGGCTACTATACCCTGCAAAACTCTCAGTCCTCATAGATGGAGAAAACAAGATATTCAATGACAAAAACAAATTTCAACAATACCTACAAACAAATCCAGCATTACAGAAGACACTGGAAGGGAAAATACAACCCAAGAAAGCTAGCTACATTCAAGAAAACACAGGAAATAAATAACCTCACTTCAGTAAAACAAAAAGCAACCAAGCACACAACTTGATGACCACAGCCAACATCAAAATCAAGAGATCTAACAGCCACTGGTCATTAATCTCTCTCAACATCAATGGACTCAACTCTCCAATAAAAAGACACAGATTAACAGAATGGATACGTAAACAAAACCCAGCAATCTGTTGCATACAAGAAACACACCTAAGACACAAAGATAGACATTACCTGAGGGTAAAGGGTTGGAAGACGACTTTCCAAGCAAACGGACCCAAGAAGCAAGCAGGAGTAGCCATTCTAATATCTGATAAAATAGACTTTCAACCAAAATTAATCAAAAGAGATGGGGAAGGACACTTCATACTCATCAAGGGAAAATTCCACCAGGAAGACATCACAATCCTGAACATCTATGCCCCAAATACAAGGGCACCCACATTTGTGAAAGAAACATTGATAAAATTTAAAGCACATATAGATCCACACACATTAATAGTGGGAGACTTCAACACCCCACTCTCAACAAAGGACAGGTCAACCAAACAGAAATTAAACAAAGAAACAATGTCTCTGACAGAGGTCATGAATCAAATGGACCTAACAGACATTTACAGAACTTTACACCCAAACAGAAAAGAATTTACCTTCTTCTCAGCACCTCATGGAACCTTCTCCAAAATAGACCACATAGTGGGTCACAAAGCAAGCCTCAACAGATACAAGAAGATTGAAATAATCCCATGTATCTTGTCTGATCACCATGGAATAAAGCTGGACCTCAACAATAACAGAAATAACAAAAAGCCTACACACACATGGAAACTGAACAACTTGTTACTAAATGACAGCTGGGTCAGGGAAGAAATAAAGAAATTAAAGTCTTTCTAGAAATCAATGAAAATGAAGACACAACATACCCGAACTTGTGGGACACAATGAAAGCAGTGCTAAGAGGAAAGTTCATAGCACTAAGTGCCTTCAAGAAGAAATTCGAGACAGCTCATTCAAGCACCCTAATGGCTCACTTAAAAACCCTAGAAAAAGAAGAAGCAGACACACCAAGAAGGAGTAGATGGCTGGAAATAATCAAACTCAGGGCTGAAATCAATCAATTGGAAACAAATAAAACAATTCAAAGAATCAATGAAACCAAGAGCTGGTTCTTTGAGAAAATCAACAAGATCGACAAACCCTTAGCCAGGCTAACTAAAAGGCAGAGAGACACCACCCAAATCAACAAAATCAGAAATGAAAAGGGGGATATAACTACAGACACTGAGGAAATCCAAACAATCATTAGGACTTACTTCAAAAGTCTATATGCCACAAAATTTGAAAATCTAAATGAAATGGACAATTTTCTTGATCGATTTGACTTACCAAAGCTGAACCAGGACCAGGTAAATCAACTAAATAGACCTATATCCCCCAAAGAAATAGAAGCGGTCATCAAAAGTCTCCCATCCAAAAAAAGCCCAGGACCAGATGGCTTCAGCGCAGAATTCTACCAGACCTTCAAAGAAGAGCTAACACCAATTCTCTTCAAACTATTCCACAAAATAGAAACAGAAGGAATATTACCAAATTCATTCTATGAAGCCACAGTCACCTTGGTACCTAAACCTCACAAAGACTCAACAAAGAAAGAGAATTTCTGGCCAATCTCCCTTATGAACATTGATGCAAAAATACTTAATAAAATACTTGCAAACCGAATCCAAGAACACATCAAAGATATTATCCACTATGATCAAGTAGGCTTCATCCCAGGTATGCAGGGGTGGTTCAATATACGGAAATCCATCAATGTGATCCACCATATTAACAAACTGAAAGAAAAAAACCACATGATAATCTCCCTAGATGCTGAAAAAGCCTTCGACAAAATCCAACATCCATTCATGTTCAAAGTATTGGAGAGATCAGGGATACAAGGCACATATCTAAACATAGTAAAGGCGATATACAGCAAGCCTATAGCCAACATCAAACTGAACGGAGAGAAACTTAAAGCAATCCCACTGAAATCAGGGACAAGACAAGGCTGCCCACTCTCTCCATATCTCTTCAACATAGTGCTGGAAGTCCTTGCTAGAGCAATAAGACAGTTGAAGGAGATCAAGGGGATACAAATTGGAAAGGAAGAAGTCAAATTATCACTATTTGCAGATGATATGATAGTATACGTGAGTGACCCCAAAAACTCTACCAGGGAACTCCTACAGCTGATAAACACCTTCAGCAAAGTGGCAGGATACAAAATTAACTCAAAAAAATCAGTAGCCCTCCTGTATACAAAAGACAAAAGGGCTGAGAAAGAAATTAGGGAAACAACACCCTTCACAATAGCCACAAATGACATAAGGTACCTCGGAGTAACCCTAACCAAGGAAGTCAAAGACTTGTATGAAAAAAATTTCAAATCTCTGAAGAAAGAATTAGAAGAAGATATGAGAAGATGGAAAGATCTCCCATGCTCATGGCTTGGTAGGATTAACATAGTAAAAATGGCCATCTTACCAAAAGCAATCTACAGATTCAATGCAATGCCCATCAAATTACCAACACAATTCTTTACAGACCTGGAAAGAAAAATTCTCAACTTCATATGGAATAACAAGAAACCCAGAATTGCTAAAACAATCCTCTACAATAAAAGATCTTCTGGAGGTATCTCCATCCCTGATCTTAAGTTGTACTATAGAGCAACAGTTTTAAAAACTGCATGGTACTGGCATAGAAACAGAATGGTGGATCAATGGAACCGAACAGAGGACCCAGAAATAAACCCACACACTTATGGACACCTGATCTTTGACAAAGACGCCAAAACCATACAATGGAAAAAAGATAGCATCTTCAACAAATGGTGCTGGTCTAACTGGATGTCTACATGTAGAAAAATGAAAATAGATCCATACTTGTCACCCTGCACAAAACTGAAGTCCAAGTGGATCAAAGACCTCAACATAAAACCAAACACATTAAATCGGCTTGAAAAAAAAAGTGGGAAATATCCTAGAACTCATTGGTACAGGGGAAAACTTCCTGAACATAACACCAACAGCACAGGCTCTAAGAGCAACAACCAATAAATGGGACCTCATGAAACTGAAAAGCTTCTGTAAAGCAAAGGACACCGTCATCAAAACAAAGCGACCACCTACAGATTGGGAAAGAATCTTCACCAACCCATTATCTGACAGAGGACTCATATTCAATATATATAAAGAACTAAAGAAGCTGAAAAGCAGAAAACCAAGTAATCCACTTAAAAAATGGGGAACAGAGCTAAACAGAGAATTCTCTGTAGAGGAATACCGAATGGCAGAGAAGCACTTAAAGAAATGCTCAACCTCACTAGCCATTAGGGAAATGCAAATCAAAACAACCCTGAGATTTCACCTTACACCCATGAGAATGGCCAAGATCAAAAACTCAAGTGACAACACATGCTGGAGAGGTTGTGGAGAAAGGGGAACCCTTCTCCACTGCTGGTGGGAATGTAAACTTGTACAACCACTCTGGAAATCAATCTGGCGCTTTCTCAGACAACTAGGAATAGTGCTGCCTCAAGATCCAGCCATACCACTACTGGGCATATATCCAAAAGAGGCTCAAGTACACAACAAGGACATTTGCTCAACCATGTTTGTAGTAGCTTTATTTGTAATAGCCAGAAGCTGGAAACAACCCAGATGCCCCTCAACTGAAGAATGGATGCAGAAATTGTGGTACATCTACACAATGGAATATTACTCAGCAATGAAAAATAAGGAAATCATGAAATTTGCAGGTAAATGGTGGGATCTGGAAAGGATCATCCTGAGTGAGTTGTCCCAGAAGCAAAAAGACACACATGGTATATACTCACTCATATAGACATACAACATAGGACAAACCCACTAAAACCTGTGCATCTAAAGAAACTAAGCAAGAGAGAGGACCCTAACTAAAATGTCCAATCCCCATCCGGAAAGGCAAAGAGGATGGGCATCAGAAGAAGAAGAAAACAGGAAACAACCTAGGAACCTACCACAGAGGGCCTCTGAAAGCCTCTGCCCTTCAGACTATCAAAGCAGATGCTGAGCCGGATGGGAAACTGTTGGGCAGGTGAACGGAATTCTAGGTAAGAACTGGGAAATAGTAAGAGCTGGAGAGGACAGGGTCTCCACAAGGAGAGCAACAGAACAAGAAAATTTGAACACAGGGAACTTCCAAGAGACTCATACTCCAACCAAGGACTATTCATGGAGATAACCCAGAACCCCTGCACAGATGTAGCCCAGGGCAGTTCAGAGTCCAATTGGGTTACATAGTAATGTGAAGAGGGACTGCCTCTGACATAATCTGATTGGCCTGCTCTTTGATCACCTCCCTCTGGGGGGGGGGAGCAGCCTTACCAGGCCATAGTAGAGGACAATACAGCCACTTTTGATGTGAACTGACAGACTAAGATCAGAAAGGAGAGGAGAACCTCCCCTATCAGTGGACTTGGGGAGTGGCATGCAAGCAGAGGGAGGAGGGAGGGTGGGATTGGGAGGGGAGGAGGGAGGGGCTTATGGGGGGATACAGAATGAATAAAGTGTAATTGATGAAAAATTAAAAAAAAAGAAAATGAAATGCAGAATAAGACATGCATTAGAAACAGACCAGAAGATAGCAGTATATAAGCACGATTGAGAGGTGGAAGGAAAAATTACTATTCTTACTGTTTTCATCAGTTCTAAAAAAGCAGAGAAAACTAAAGAACTGGGTTCTAGTAGAGCTTCTTTTATGCATAAAGTAGATAGCCATGAAACAAACAGGTCAGCCATGCATGCCATCACAGCTTAATGTCATGTATAGTGTTGCCTTTTACTGGATGTTGTCACTTAGGCCTAACCTAGAATGGCAGGTGGAAGTTTCTATTTGCAGATATAATTTATTCCTTGTCTCTTTTTTTATTTTAGCTTTTCATAATATATATTCTGAATTGAAGGTAAAAATTTGATATTTCATCTTTGATTATTAAGTTTGGAAAGAATGACATGTAAAGAAATGATCAAATATAATTTTTTAAACCCATCCAGTCTCCCATTGGAAGTAAAGCTTTAGTTTCATCTGAAATATCAATGATGAAGCAGAAACAAGAATTCCCACCAGGTAAATTGTCCAATACTGTTTTCTTTGTATAACTATTTTTTTTAATTTTATTTTTTTCTTATCAGTTACATTTTATTAACTCTGTATCCCAGCCGTGTACCGATTCCTCATTCCATCCCGTCCCTCCCTCCCTCCCTCATCTCCACCGTGCCCCTTTCCAAGTCCACTAATAGGGAGGGGACTTCCTCCCCATTCATCTGATCCTGTTTTATCAGGTATCTTCAGGACTGGCTGCAAAGCCCTCCTCTGTGGCCTAACAGGACTGCTCCTCCCTTCGGGGGTGGGGAGACCAAAGAGCCAGTCATTGAGTTCCTGTTAGAAATAGTCCCTGTTCCCCTCACTTTGGGAAACCAATTGGTTACTGAGCTACCACAGGCTACATCTGAGTGGAGGTTCTAGGTTATATCCATACATGGTCCTTGGTTGAATGTCAGTCTCAGAAAAGACCCTGTGCCCAGATATATTTGGTCCTTGTGGAGCTCCTATCCTTTCCCCATCAGACTAACTCCCCTTCTTTCTTATGATTCCCTGTACTCTGCCAAAGGTTTGGTCATGAGTCTTTGCTTTGAAAACACTGCTAGTTAGAGTCTTTCAGATGCGCTCAGTAGACTCCTGTCAGACGTTCAGTGCACATCCCATCTGTCTTTCTAAACGAGGATTGATCATCTTACCCCATGTCTGCTCTCTTGATTATCTTTTTTAGGTGTATAGATTTCATTATGTTTATCATATCTTATAGGTCTATATAAGTGAGTATATACCGTGTTTGTCTTTCTCCTTCTGGGATATTTCACTCAGAATGATCTTTTCTAGATCCCACCATTTGCCTACAAATCTCATGATTTCCTCCTTTTTGATTGCTGACTAGTATTCCATTGTGTAAAAATACCACAATTTCTGTACCCATTCCTCCGTTGATGGACATCTGGGTTGTTTCCAGGTTCTGGCTATTAGAAATAAAGCTGCTATAAACATGGTAGAGCAAGTGTCCTTTTTGTGTACTTGAGCAATGAGGATTCTGGATCAGGCCCATGGGTGCTTCTGCTCATTCAACTTAGGTTGCTGAACCAGGTGAATGGATTTAATTATGACTGGACTTAACCACAGTTTAAGCTCACAAGTAGGATAAGATCCCCCAGCCTCTTCAGCACAAGATGAGGACCCATATTAGGGGCCAGATTTGGCAATGGGAAAGATACACAGATGTTTAAAGGGTCCAAAAAACACAGAGGGTAGGCTTCCAACATAGTCAAGATGCCTTAGCTGACCCATGACATTATCTGACTCTCAGAAGAAGGTAGACATAGACCTTGCATCCATAATTACTACTCACAAAGAGGGAAGGAATACATCAAACATACTAAAAGTTACTCCAAACACCGCCACTTGAGTTTTTCTTTTTCCTCTTTTATTAAAAATTGATTTTCTCATATATAGATTGATAGATAACAGTTTCCCCTCCATTTACTCCTCCCAATTTCTCTCAGCCTTCCCTCCCATCCAAATCCACTCCCCTTCTGTCTGTTAATAGAAAAGAATAGGCTTCTAAGAGATAACAGAACTTGGACCCAGAGAAGAGCATGTCTGATTGCATGCGGGTTGATGCCCCAGGTCCTTCCTCTGAGAAAAAGGTATCAGACGGGTCTGATGCTCTTTGGGTGGAAGACACCTAAATGAACATCGGTACAAAGTCCCAATTTATTTCTAATATCAGAGATCAGACCTCTACTCGTGCCTGATGCGTCTAAAACAAAAAGGGGGAACTGTAGAGAGCTGCGGAATGCTATGCCTTAAAGATGGAGCTGGTTTCTGCCTTCCACCTTCCCGATGGTGAGTGCTCTCTGTCACGAACAATTCCACATTTGGCTAAGGCTGAGGATCTGGCTTGCTTCCATGTATGTGGACCTGTCTGCATTGCCCACGTGGCATGCCTGGGTTGGCTACCCAGAGGCTATTTAAGCTGTGGGCTGGCTTTCCCCAGGGTCAGAGGATTGTTCAAGGTTCCTGAATAAACTGCATTGAAAAAAAAAAAAAAAACGAAATTAAATAAAAGATAAAATAAAACTATCATATAGAAGTTGGACAAGGCAAGTAGACAGAAGAAAAAGATCCCCAAGTAAAGACACAAGAATGAGAGATCCATTCATTCACACATTCACGAGTCCTATAAAAATACTAAATTGATAGCTATAATAGATATGCTGAGGACCTGATTCAGTGCAGTGTCAACTCTGGGATACCTCACTTAGAATGATCTTTTCTAGATCCTAACATCTGCACAAAAATGTCATGATTTCCTTGTTTTTAATAGCTGAGTAGTATTCAATTGTGTAAATGTACCACAATTTGTTGAGGGGCATCTGGGTTGTTTCCAGGTTCTGGCTATTACAAATAAAGCTGTTACGAACATGGTTGAGCAAATGTCCTTGTTGTGTACTTGAGCATCTTTTGGATATATGCCTAGGAGTGGTATAGCTGGATCTTGAGGAAGTGCTATTTCTAGTTGTCTGAGAAAGCGCCAGATTGATTTCCAGAGTGGTTGTACAATTTTACATTCCCACCAACAATGGAAGAAGGTTCCCCTTTCTCCACATCCTCTCCAGCATGTGTTCTTGCTTGAGTTTTTTATCTTAGCCCTTCTGATGGGTGTAAGGTGAAATCTCAGGGTCATTTTGATTTATATTTCCCTGATGACTAAGGACTCTGAACATTTCTTTTTGTTTCTCTGCCATTCTATATTTCTCTACAGAGAATTCCCTGTTTAGCTCTGTACCCCATTTTTAAATTGGATTCCTTATTTTGTTGGTGTTTAACTTCTTTAGTTCTTTATATATTCTGGATATTAGTCCTTCACCAGATATTATTTAAAACAACGTATCAAATAATCATATGTGAATTCTAGAATATTGAATGACATGTAAGTGGTTGACATAGAAGAAAATAGTAACGACAACTTTTTTTCTAGAGAAATAGGCTGTTATGAAGTATAAAACAGAACTTGTGTCTTTGTAAATTTTTAATTATGTTTTCAAAGATGTATTTATTTATGTTGGGCACACGCATATGTGGATAAATATTTAATATGTTTATGCATGAAGGTGCAAACTTTCATTCTGCAAAACTATACATCTGGAAGTTCCTGGTAATTCTATTTTGTACATAAGTAAATATCTTTGTGAGGATAAACTTAAATTTTAAAATGAGAAAACAAAAGTATAATTTTCATAATAACTAAACCATAAATGATGTTGTTGTAAAGACACATATATACTTTTAAAATGTTACTTTTTGTTTACTTGAATTACGTAAATACGTACTTATTTCAATAGAAGCAGACTGGAAAATGAAAACCGAAGATTTTCGGGAAAATCTGGATGACGATGAAAGCACTGAATCACATGTATGTAAACTTAAATTTTTACTTCTGCTTTAATATTTGTAAACAGGTAGCACAGGCTGAGTTAAACCTTTCTCGAGACATGCATTCTGAGAGAGTAGTTCAAAGCTTAGTTTAAACATTTTAGTTGAAATTTTTGATTTTTTCTTGAATTTATATTAACACATAGTTAAATTTTCTCTCTTTATTTTTAGCCCATGTTTCCTCCCTATGTTCTTCTATTACAAAGTCAAAGAGAAGAGTGTGCTTGTTATTAGTAAGCACTTGAAAACAAAAACACTATTGCATTGACTCCCTTGTTTTTATCCTGCAGTCACTGACTTCATAACTTAATCTTTTATTTGGGTAATTAAAGTAGCCAAAATAACCAAATTACAATTGAAAAATTAGTTAACATTAGGAAATGTTAGATCTTGTCCTAATCCATATACATGGTTTGTTTGACACTATTTTTATTTATAGGGAACTGGTACACTAGACTAAGTATCATGTGGAAAGACAGTGAATTTTGTTTGAGGCCTCTGTAAGGCCATTTTCATTATCTCCATGAATAAATAATTTCTCATCAGTTCTTTTCACCAAAAGAAAAATGTCACATCCAGAACGCCTTTTATTCCCGTTGTCTTCAGATATTTTTTAGATATAGTATATCCTAGAAATGACAGCAGGTATAATAAATGAGACTGTGTGCATGAATTTATGTCCCTGGAACAGTTTTTTCATGGTAGAAATCATAATAAGAGTATGGCTTTCTATACAGAGAAAACCTTTTTTTTTTTTTTAAATTTATTTTATTTTATTTTTTTTATCAGTTACATTTTATTAACTCTGTATCCTAGCCGTGTCCCGATCCCTCATTCCCTCCCAGTCCCTCCCTCCCTCCCTCCCTCATCTCCACCGTGCCCCTTTCCAAGTCCACTGATGGGGGGGACCTCCTCCCCATTCATCTGATCCTGTTTTATCAGGTATCTTCAGGACTGGCTGCAAAGCCCTCCTCTGTGGCCTAACAGGACTGCTCCTCCCTTCGGGGGTGGGGAGACCAAAGAGCCAGTCATTGAGTTCCTGTTAGAAATAGTCCCTGTTCCCCTCACTTTGGGAAACCAATTGGTTACTGAGCTACCACAGGCTACATCTGAGTGGAGGTTCTAGGTTATATCCATACATGGTCCTTGGTTGAATGTCAGTCTCAGAAAAGACCCTGTGCCCAGATATATTTGGTCCTTGTGGAGCTCCTATCCTTTCCCCATCAGACTAACTCCCCTTCTTTCTTATGATTCCCTGTACTCTGCCAAAGGTTTGGTCATGAGTCTTTGCTTTGAAAACACTGCTAGTTAGAGTCTTTCAGATGCGCTCAGTAGACTCCTGTCATACGTTCAATGCACATCCCATCTGTCTTTCTAAACGAGGATTGATCATCTTACCCCATGTCCGCTCAATTGATTATCATTTTAGGTGTATAGATTTCATTATGTTTATCATATCTTATAGGTCTATATAAGTGAGTATATCCCATGTTTGTCTTTCTCCTTCTGGGATATTTCACTCAGAATGATCTTTTCTAGATCCCACCATTTGCCTGCAAATTTCATGATTTCCTCCTTTTTGATTGCTGAGTAGTATTCCATTGTATAAAAATACCACAATTTCTGTACCCATTCCACCGTTGATGGACATCTGGGTTGTTTCCAGGTTCTGGCTATTACAAATAGAGCTGCTATAAACATGGTTGAGCAAGTGTCCTTTTTGTGTACTTGAACAAACTTTGGGTATATACCTAGCAGTGGTATAGCTGGGTCTGGAGGAGAAAACCTTTAAGAGGTGTTAGTGACACTACCTTGGAAACAATATTGTAATATCATGAGTAATGAGGAGAGGGAGCCACTTCTGATTATAAGTTAAGTCTTTAGAAACCAATATTGGAGAGGAGGCTGAGATTCAGATAATCAAGCTCCATGCATTTTTTTTTTTTAATTCCTACAAGGGGAGGAAAGTGTGCTATTATACAGAGGGTTAAATCACATACCTATCAAAATATGTTTTGATTTCCTTTCAAATAATTTTTGCAATTTAAAAAACTACATCTTTGGAAAAATACAATAATACATCTAAGTTTTCCATTCTGTTATTTAGAGTAAAAATGCAAAAATTTTTATCATTTTGTCATTATATTCAACCTGTTTATAACAATAACAGGTAAAGAAAAACAGGTCATGTTTTCAAGAGAGAGAAAATGAGAAGAGGTATAAGAGCAAGGATGAAAGAGGAAAAGGAAAGAGTAAAATGACATAAATATATTTTAATTAAAAATTAAAGTAAAAAACATTTTCAAAAAATTGGCTTTTATGTATTATTTACATGTTTAACGAATAATAAATATTTATAGGGATAAACACATAGACTTTGTCTGGAAATGTGATTTACTGCATTCATCTTTATAAATGTCTTGAAAACGTGCTTATTTTACTTTTAATGTAAGTAAAATTTATGTACTTTACTGCAAAGTGAATAGATTTCCTTATGGAATTCACTATTGATCTTGATTTTACCAGAATTCTTTTACGTGTCTTCAACCAAGTTCTAGTCCTTATTTATCGTTAGAACTAACTCAAAGGCCACCATATCATCTAAATAAAGGAGGGAAAGGTAAGGAATATGTATCATCACTCAGTAATTTCAAACAATATTGATTAAAATCAGGGCAAGAACTGTACCATTATAAAAAGTGCTTTAAGTAGTAGGAATGTATTATCTTGTCATAAGTTATATATCTCATTAAATTTTAATACTATTTAAATCGTCCCTGTTAAAAAGTGAATTATAAAAATAAACATGGTTCCTGTTATTAAATGAAAAAAGATTCTTCTTTCATACAATACATCACAGCCACAGTTTCCATCCTTCCCCTTTCTCTTATCTCTCCCTTACTTTCTGACTCCCCCAGGTCTAGTCCTCTTCTGTTTCCTCTTCAAAAAAGAGTAGCTCATAACTTAAATTAACTCATTTTACTAATTTAAATACTGCCAATGTGGCTGGTTACCTGAGCTCAGGCATCATGCATTCGTTTTTCCTCACATCTTGGTCACTGAATTCCCATACCTGTCTCTATTCCAGAATCCTCTCTGCCTACTAGATGTCTCACCCCATTTCCTGCCTAAGACCTAGCCATGGGTTTTTTGTTTGTTTGTTTGTTTGTTTGTTTGTTTTTTAATTGACATGTGTTGCATCCGCAAAATACAAAAGAGATTCTTCCTACAATTATTCTTTAACTGAAGAATTTCAAGACATGTTTGGAAAGGAGATGAGAATAAAAATTAAAATGATAGGAAGGGTAGAAAGGAATATATGGAACAAATATTTAAAGTGTAAGATATGGCCACAGAAGAAGCTCATGCAGCCAGCCCTGATGAGACCTGATAGGCTAGGGTCATATAGAAGGGGAGGAGGCATAAGAGGAGAAGGAGAACAGAGGGTGGGACTGGGAGGAAACAAGGGAAGGGTCTACATCTGGGATACAAAGTGAATTATTTGTAATAAAAGAACAAACAAATAAAATAAACTATAAGATATAAAAATGACACCTTTAGAAAATGAGTGCAGTTTTGACATGTCAGAGGCATATGTTGTGAAGCAAAGGTATGGAAACAGAACTCAGAGATTGAAGGCAGGATGACAGTCTTCTCATCTTCTTTATTTGCAGAAAGGAATAGAAGACTGGAGTCTGGGTCTTTCAGAAATATTGATCACCAGCACCAAAAACATATTCTTATATTTCGTTAGTTTATTTTTGTCTATTTTTGTTTAATATACTTCTTTTAAGTTTATTTTTAATTAAACTAATTATGTGACTTCTTTGATACCTGTCTGTGTAGATGAACATTTGACATATGTTTATTCTTGATCATGAAATGATTTATGATGTGGCTTATGTGTAGAAGTTCTTGTTTGTTGTGCAAATATTGTATGTCAATAAATATCACTGGAAGAATAAAGATAACCACACTTTAAAATAAGAGCACTAAGAAAGCAATTTTCATTCTTAATGAAATAAATTAGTGTAATAACTTTCTTTTAATCTTTGGTTGTAAAGACTTCTGGTTTATAAATGTTATTTCTAGTTTATTTTAACTATATTAATATTGGTTGATTTCAACAGAAGCAGACATACAAATGACATCAGATGAAAACCTTAAAAATCTGGATGGAAATGAGAATACTCAGTCATCTGTAAGTAATGTTGAATAAGAATTTCCACTTTAATATGTATTTTTATAAACAATGTACCATAGGCTAAAAGAAATCTTCTAGACATGAATTATTATGAAAGTTAAAACTTTGATTTAAAAATATTTAATTAGTTAGAAATGTTGAATTTTCTTAAAATCTATGATTTTTTTTTCAGAGCTAAAATTTCTCTGGTAATTGTTCCTAATAGTTTTCTGTGTTAACCTTTGTATGTTCCTTCCTTTTACCCATATATATATATTTAAATATATATTTAATTATACTTTATTTTCTTTGTGTCTTCCCTCTAGTTCCCTTTCTCTTTCCCTCCCAATCTCTCCCTTCCTCCCCCTTCTCCACACACTGCCCTCCCCAAGTCCACTGGTAGGGTAGGGTTTCTTTTTCTTCCTTCTGATCCTAGTCTGTTAGGTCTCATCAGGAGTGGCTGCATTGTCTTCCTCTGTGGCCTGGTAAGGCTGCTCCCCCCTCAGGGGGAGGTGATCAAAGAGCAAGCCAATCAGTTCATGTCAGAAGCAGTCCCTGGTGCCATTACTATGGAACCCACTTGGTATGACTATGCATCTGAACATATGATCAGTGTAGCACTGATATCTTGTTGATCTATTCCTGGTAGACATCCCAGACTTATTTATTTCCCTAAAGGAACACAATAGATAAAATTAAAATAATACTCACTGACAACAGCTGTTATTAGAATATAGTAGATATTGTTGTAATTAAAACACACCATATAGATGTCTGACATTAAATTGTACTTTGTAGAAAATTGTTGGAAGACCTAACTTGTGGAAGTAGAGGTATTTGTGCTTGAGTTCTCATCAAGGCCATTTAATTGTTTTGAGGCTGCATAGTTTTCCAGCAAGTCTTGGCATCAAATCAGATATAAAACAAACAACCAAGTTGTGTTTATTTCCTTGGCCCTGACTCATTTTTTCATGTATGAAGTATCTATGCAGTGACAAGAAGACAATAAGCGTTGCAGACATGGCAGTATGCTTATCTTTAATAACACAACCAAGTAATAAGAAAACACATATTAATGATTAACACAGATACTGAAAGCTGAACGTTATTGAAGTTTTCCATTATAGTGGGAGTCAAATACAATTTTGTATTCAGAAAAAAAATATTTTGAGTGTGATAGTGAAGTGGCCAAATATATGAGGAGAGATATGAAAAGAAAACATTGTCACCATGAGTAAAAGAATAAAAGGAGAAATTATACTTATTATCATTTAAGTCTTTATAAGCCCAGATGGATGAGACAGTGGAAACTCACAGAACCAAACCCATTTAACCTAAAAAAGATTTCATCTGGAATGGTGTAACTATTTCTTAATTATAAAAAGATATACTTTTATAATAGGAAATAGGTTTACTGCATTGTGATTAGAAATCTTCATGGAACTAACTGCTGGTATTTGTCTTAGCAGGATGACATGTCAGATTATCAACTGTGGCATGTTCCTCATTTATCAATACCCACAGATCTTCTAAATGAAGGAGGAAAAGGTAATGATTATATCATCAGGAAGTCATTTCAAAAATTTTATTAATTTCAGAGGTAGGAATAACTTTTATGAGACTCAAAAGTTTCATTTAAAATGTGTAGAGGAATTCAGCTTGTTAGGTGGTAATACATTACTAACCATGTAAAATTTCTCAATATTAAATTGAGAGTGTCAAGGTGAAAACCCAATTGTAACTACACTGGTAGAATATTTGTTACTTGAGGAATTCCAAGAAATAAGATAGTGGTGTTAACTCAAGTCTCTGAAGACAGAAATTGAAGAAGATATCAGAAGACAGAAAGGATCTCTTGTGCTCATGGATCGGTAGGATTAACATAGTGAAAATGGCCATTCTACCAAAAGCAATCTACAGATTCAATGCCATTCCCATCAAAATACCAATACAATTCTTTACAGACCTTGAAAGAAAAATTCTCAACTTCATATGGAGAAACAAAAAACCCAGAATTTCCAAAACGATACTGTACAACAACAGATCATCTGGAGGTAATTCCATCCCTGATCTCAAACTATGTTACAAAACCAGAGTAATAAAAACTGCATGGTAGTGGCATAGAAGCAGAAAGGTGAATCCACAGAACTGAATAGAAGACCCAGAAATAAAACCACAAACCTATAAATACTTGATTTTTGACAAGGAAGCCAAAACCATCCAATGGAAAAAAGACAGCATCATACTGAATGTAAGCCAAGATGAGAGCATCAGGTAGAAGCAACGAATGATATGAAATGTCATCAGTTATCATTATGAAAGTGTCATTCATTGATAAAAATGTCATTAGTTTCATGAGGTTTCACTTAATAATTTTGGGGCTTAGAATCCATGCTATTGTGGTCCCATTCAGAAGGTTTAGTTTCCCTCTATGTCAATGAGTTCAAGTGTATTCTTTTTCCTCTATCAAATTAATGGTATCAGATCTTATGTTGAGATCGTTGGCCAGTTTGTAGTTGAATTTCGTGCTGGATGAGGCAAGAGTCCTTGTTTTATTCTTCTGCATATAGCTATTTAATTTGGCTAGTAGTGCTTTCACAATCATTTCCTCAGTGTGTATTATTGGTCTTTGTCAAAAACAGGTAGATATAGAAGCATGAGTTTATACCTGGGTCCTCAATTCTATTTCATTGATCTATGACTCTGTGTTTTTCATTACCATGTTGTTTTCATTAATATAGCTCTGAACTATAATTTGCAACCTAAAATGGTGATACTTTTATATTCTTTTTTACTGTTCAGGATTGTTTTGGCTATCTTGAAAATTTTATTGTTTATGTGTAGAAATTAAGATGATTTTTTTCATCTTCTCTAAGAAGTGAATTGGAATTTGATAAAGATTGTATTAAATATATAAATCACTAATGATAGTGTATCCATTTTTACAGTATGAATCTTTCTAAATTTCTATATTCTTCAGAGATAATGCCATATAATTTATTTAGGGAGTCTTCATATAGTCTTGATATTAGGGTGATACTGGCTTCATAAAATAATTTGAAATGTTTTTTTAATTTTATATTTTTTTGTGAAATAGAGTATTTGTGTTATTTTCAATGAAATTCTGATAGAATTCTTTGCTGGGGCCATATGGTCCTCATTTGTAAAGCTTTATAATCCAAATCATTGTCCTTGTTAATTACATTTTCTACAGCAATATATGTGCAGTAGAATATTAAACATAATTAAAAATTAAAGTTAGAAAAATATTTAATTGTGAAAATAACAAATTTTAAACTTTAGTTTTTGGGTATAAAGACTCCTCAGTTCAAAATGTTATTTCTTATTTTAATTTTTGTTTTTGTTTTTGTTTAAATTCATAAAAAAATTCAACAGTTGCTGAATTACAAAATACATCAGTGAAAACTCAAACCAATCTTGAACGCAATACCAATTCTCAACCATCTGTAAGTCAGTATTAAGTTTGAATTGCTACTTTGGTATTTTCTCATATAAAACAAATTGTCATAAGCTAAATGAATTTTTTATCTATATGTCTTTATCTTGACTAGTCAATTAAAATTGATCTGGTTAGAATTTTGGAACTTTCTTAGAATATACAGTCATTCATACCTAAACTTTCTCTATGATTTGTTCTTATATTTATCCTACACAGTTCCTTTCTTTTATTCCTCTTTTGTTATGAGATGTAGGATATTTTTAATTAGAAGTAATTAAAGGTAACTAGTATGCACTGATATTCTGGTTATTTTATATATTTCTGAATTTTTAAAAAATATTTTGTATTCCTGTTTTTTTCTGAGTTTGGAGAGCCATGCTTCTTTAGTTTCAAAAACAGTTGCTTTAAAATAGGATTTTTTTATGTTATGGTGAAGTCCTTGGTAAATATTCGTGGAAATCACTTTTGATATTGATTTTGGCAGGAAAGCATTATGCATCTCCCACCAATGCATATTTCTCATTCAACTGGAATAAGTCCAAGATTCACGAATCTCAATGAAGGAGAAGGTAAGTTCTGCTCTTTGGTAACTTCTCCCTGGTGAGGTAGCCTTGCCAGGTCACAGAGGAAGAGGATGCAGGAAGTCCTGATGAGATTTGATAGGCTAGGGTCAGAAGGTAGGGGAGGAGGACTCCTCCTTTCTGTGGACTAGAGGAGGAGAATAAGGCTTAAGAGAGGGGGAGGGTGGGACCAGGAGGAGACAAGGAAGAGGGCTGCAATAGGAATATAAAGTGAATAAACTATACACTATACAAAATAAAGCCCTCAAAAGAGACTTAATTATCATCAACCCTCAAAAGAGACTTAATGTATCATTTGAGACATTGTTAAAATCAGATGGAACAATATATTTAATAGCCCAGTACTTGCTTATCAAATTGTAATAAGAATTAAAATGTATTCAGTGGTAATGCTTTATATAACATGAAAATTCAGTACATTTTATGTTGTGATTGTCAAAATGAGAGGGGCATGAGAACTACATTGTTAACTATTTTTATTTGAAGAATTTCAAAAATTAAGAAATTGAATAGAAAATACAAAGTGAAGAATAAAATTAAAGTATACTCACTGAATAGGTTATTGTCTATAGTGTTGAGAGATAATTTTGCTTGATATATTATTTGAAAATTCCATGAATTTCAATTTGCTTCATTTTTTATTTTTTTAAATATATTATTTTTATTAAATACAGTTTATTCATTATGTATCCCAGCTATAGCCTCCTCCCTTCTCCCCTCCCAATCTCACCTTCCTTCCCTAACTTCCTCTCATTCCCCTCCTCAAGTTCACTTATAGGGAGGTCCTCTCTCCATTACCTCTGACCCTAGCCTATCAGGTCTCATCAGGATTTTCTTCCTCAGAGGGAGGAGATCAAAGAGCCAGCCACATACACACATATTTTGGAATCATATCTCTTTTGTTCTTATTATTAATATTCATTCTCTCTCTCATATTTAGGTAGCACTTTCTCATTTTCAAACAGAAACAAACTCTTCAAAGGCTTTGTACATAATTTGAAAGTTATCCATAAATCTTTACTATATACATGGTGTGCTAAACCTTATAGCTTTTAAGTTATTGGTTCCAAGTATTAAATAAAATATTTTAGTCATTATACTGAGGCAATTTCATACATGAAGTCTTATGTATTCTTTTAATGGCCTACTCACTATCCCCTGGTTTTCTCCCATGTAACGTTAGTCCTGTTTTCTCTACACATAGACACCCTTTCTGATTTTTAAATTTATTTATTTTTTATTAATTACAGTTTATTCACTTACTATCCCAACTATAGTCCCCTCCTTCCTCCCCTCCTAACCCTACCCTTCTTCATTCATCTCCTCACATGCCCCTCTCCAAGTCCACTGATAGGGGAGGTCCTTCTCCTCTTCTATCTGACCCTACCCTGTCAGGTCTCATCAGGACTGGCTGCATTGTCTTCCTCTGTGGCCTGGTAAGGCTACTTCCCCCTTAAGAGGAAGTGATCAAAGAACCAGCCACTGAGTTCATGTCAGAGACAGTCCCTGTTCCCATTACCAGGGAACCCACTTGGACTGAGCTTCCATGGGCTACATCTGTGAATGGTCTTTGGTTGGAGTATCAGTCTCAGAAAAGATCCCAGTGCCCAGATTTTTTTTTTCTGTCCCTGTGGAGCTCCTGTCCCCGCCAGGTCTTTCTATCTGCCCCTTCTTTCAAAAGATTCCCTGCACTTTGCCCAAAGTTTGGTACCCTTTCTGATTTTATTGTCACACATAATATTTTATATTGCCATCACTCCTTTCCTCTTCATACCTCTCCTCCTCTCTTCTAGTCCCCTTTCTACACTTAAATCTGATAAACATACAGATACAGACATACGCAGATACTACAAACACACACAAACATATACATATTTATATCCATATACACATACACATTTATATATACTTACCCATAAAACATACACATTTACATATACATATACCTACATATATGTATTCCGTAGGTAAATTTAGACCTACATGTGAACAGAAGGTTGGAAATATGATTTTGAAAATCTTAGACTAATTCTGGTATAGTTGGTTCAGCAGAGTAATCTCTTTTTTTTCCCCATATTTTGGTTTCACATTTCTTTGTCCATTCATCTTTCTGGAATTCCAAGGTGACTCTCTGTCTTAGGTGTTGTGACTACAGTGAAGATAAAATTTGATGTGAGAATATCTGTGTTGTGCTTATCTAGACATTTCACTATTATCAATTATTAGTTGCTGTTCTATCTTATTTGCTGTTAGTTTGCTAATATTTCCCCCCTTTTCCCTATGTTTTAAAGATGATATATTTCTTATTTGACTTTTTTCTGTCTATTTTGCTCATGAACTTTTTAACTTACATATTTAGGGTCCTCCGTGGTTATAAATTCTTTCATTAGGAGTCAAAATTGGAAGAGAGTTTATATAAAGACGAAATAAAAGTTTCCCTTTACTCCAGTAATACACAGATTGTATACATAATTTACATTGCTTATTAACATTGGGTATATGAATATGTGGGTGTATATTTAACATATGTTTTTGTCTGACTATGGAACCTTTATGCTTTACTCCATCTACTGAAGTTCTTGTTGATTGTATTTTCTACTTCAGTGTCCCTACAGTTTTAGATTAAATTTGACAAACTGTAAATGTGAAAATAAAAATATAATTTTCATTATAAGATTTTATACATTTTAAAGCTCACTTTAAGATTATATTTGTAATTTTATTGAACTAAATAAACACTGAATTCTTTCAACAGAAGCAGACTTACAAGCGAAATTGGAGGAAAATCAGAGAAATACTGATATCAGTGAAAACATTCAATCATCTGTATGTAAAAGTTTAATTGCTAAATTTTAACCCTGTTATTTTGCTAATGTAAACAGGTGTCCATATGCTAAATTCAATTTTCTTTTACAAAGACCTTTGGAAAGAATGGTCCATAGCTTAAGATTTAAATTTAAATGTATTTAGTTAGAAAATTTGAACCTTCTTAGTATCTACAAAAGGCCATAATAGTTTCCATGATATGTTTTTTCCTATGTTTTTCTTTATTTCATTCTTCAATTGTTAAGTCAAAATTTGTTATTACTAGCTATATGAAATCATGAAAAATGGTACACAAATCTTCTGTTGTTTTATAAAAAAAAGAGTAACTTCAAACTTCTTTTTATTCTACTTAAGAACCAAAAAATATGAGACTACTACTAGCCACTGATGTGAGTGAACATTAAAATAGATTAGATCTTGACCTAATTCAGATACTTTTTTTTAGGTTTTTTGTATTATTTGAGTTTGCATTTTACAGCTAACTGTAGACATTGACTGCTCTATATGTGAGATCTCTCTGCAGCCATTTTAATGATTTTTGATACTAAATACCTTTTTGACCAGTCATTGTCATCAGATCTGTGGCCAGAGGTCACAGCCAGATTTTCATTATTTTCATGACCTCAACTAGTTGCAATTATTGAATATCAGCTAAATGAGTGGACATTACAGATGACGCTTTTCTCTGTATTTTAATTATATTACCAAATCTGAGGAAACATTTTTTTTTCATTGGTTCACAAAAAAAAAATGTTGGTGGTGTAATAAAAAGGAATGTTATCATTTTATATATATATATATTAAATATAATATATGTTTGTGATGTAAAGAGAATGTGCAAATGATCACCAAGCAAGATTCATTCACACACTAAAATATATTTTTTATGATTTGTTCTAAAAAAAAAAAGAACTTAAGGTGTTGTAACCTGCTTACCCTGCTTAAACTCTACAGTCCTATTGAGACCTACTTTAGTTTTTAGCATAACGTTGGCTCCTGTTAACACCTGCTGTAGCCTTTACCTTATCAGAAGCCATTTTGCCTCCAAGTCTCCATTTTGATTGTGTTTCTATGGTTTAATTTCTCAAACTTCGTATACTTTGTTACCTGGACACTCAATGAAGTCTCCAACTGCAGAACCAATTAAACACTCTGTTTAACTAGTCAAAATGATGTAATGTAGCTTCCTACACCTGGATACCTGGTTGTTACCTATTTGTGGTTTGTTTCTTTCACCTGGTTACAGTTTTGTTACCTGGTTACAAAAACAAACAAACAAACAAACACAAACAAACCAAACCAAACCAAAAGAAAACAAAACAAAACAAAACCTGCCTTAGGATGCCATACTCTGGCTCCAAGTGGCTCCTGTGTCCAGATTGTGGCCCTGACTGGTCAGTTTTTGTTCAGCGTTCAATAAACTTCCATTAGTCTTAAAAAAAAAAGGATTTTTCTTTTGTCTTCATTATTTGATTTAGTAAAAACTTTAATACTATATATGCAAATTCTATGCTTTATATTATAAAAGTAGAACTCAACAATATTTCCTTATTTTGTCATATCAAAAAACAGTTTTTTCTCAGTGAAGTTTTTACCTAAAATAGATACTTATTCCCAAATAAAGCAGACACTAAATTATCATTACATTGGTTTTTAATTGTTTAATTTATTTATTCACTTTACATTCTAATTGTAGTCCCATCATTTCTCTCCTTCTGTTCTTCCATTCTGCCCTCTTACTCCTATCCCATCTTCCCTTCTCCTCAGAAAAGGAGAGACTCCTCACCAGCCAACCCAAGCACAAAAAGTCTCATCAGGACTCAGGTCATACTTATCCTCTGCATGCATAGCAATGCAAGGCAAGGCTGCCCCTTTAAGAGGAAGTGATTGAAAGCAGGCAACAAAGTCCATGAAATAGACAGTACCTGCTGACCTTCCTAGGCTACCCATATGAAGATGTGTGGGGACCATAGGTCCTGTCCATGTTGGTGCTTCCATTTCTGCAAGGTCCCATTGGTCTTGGTTAGTTGATTCTCTTGGTCTTCTGTGGCATTCTTGTTTCCACTATCTCCTCCACCACCACCACACTTTTCTACAAGACTCGCCAAGCTCTGCCTAATGCTTGACTGTGAGTCTCAGCATCTGATTTGATTAGCTGCTTGGTGGTGCTTCTCAGAGAACAGTTATGCTAGGCTACTGTCTACAAACCTAGCAGAATATCATTAATGGTGTGAGGGGTTGATTCACTCCCATGGAGTGGATCTCAGGTTGAGCCGGGCATTGGTTGGACTTTCCCTCAGTCTCTACCCTTATTTCTGCACATCTCACAGACAGAATAAGTAGAGTTCTCCTCCCACCACTATTAAGTCTTTCCTGGCTAGAAGGTGGTCTCCTCAGTCTCCATGTCCCCAGTGGCTGGGAGAGTTAGCTAGAAAATCCCATGGCCTCCCTGTAGCCTAACCTGTCACCGGTATGCAGCTTGTCTCAGTGATGCCACCACTCTTGGTTTCCATTTTCTCTCCAATTCCTGTCATCTCCCCTCACCATTCTCCCCAGATCTGAACCCCTCACCTCCTTGCCACACCCTCTCCTACCCAGTTCCCTCTCTATATCCATTTCTGCTATTTTCCCATCAAGGGCTCTCCTTGGGTCCTCCTTGTTACTTAGCTTCTTTGGGTCTGTGATTAGTAGATAACATACAGCAAATATCAGCTTATAAGTGAGTACATAGCATGTGTGTCTTTCTGGGTCTGGGTTACCTCACTCAGGATGATCATTTCTAGTTCTATCCATTCGCCTCCAAATTGTAATGATAAACGATGAAGCTATCACAACCTACCTGTCTTTTTTTCAAAACATGCTTGTAATCTACCATGAAATAACACAGATCAGAATTTATCCATACAGAATTAATTGATATCTGAGAAAAATAATCTTTTCTAATATTTTAAGAATGAACCTCAATATATCTTTTGGGGATTTCTGAGTAATTCATATAAAATTCATGCTCTTTTATACTTTTCTGTTGCTCTCAAAGGTTTTCAGTTTTCCACATAAAAAGTAATCAGAAAGTAGTATTACTTGCTGAGTCCATACCCTCATTCCACACCATCCTCAGTTATCCACTTTCTCTTCTTTCACTAATTCCATTGTTACAAAACAGTGTCATCTTTAATTGTATTATATATTTACACAATTTTATTTATGTACATAAAATCTGAGAGCCTTAAACAAAGAGAATTATTATGGTATTAGTCTTTCTGAGGCTGGCTTAATTTGAAAATACAAATATCTACAGTTGCATGATATTTTCTGCAACTGACATACTTTTGATTTTTATGATGTTTTAACACACCTTTCATATGTCTTTCTCTTGTTAAAAATTTACTTATGTATTTAATTATTTTATATCCTGATCATAGCTCCCTCTCCCCTCTCCTGCCAGTTCAAACCTTCCTCCCTCTTCTCCATACCCTGCACCCCACTCCTCAAATTAGAAGAGCCCTTTTACCAACCCACCCCACCACATCAAGTCAAACAAGGAATGAGCACATCCTCTTCCTCTGTGGCCTTATGAGGCAGCAACACCAGGAGTGTGATCAAAAAGTAGGCAACAGAGTCTGTGTCGGGGACAACACCTGCTCCCTTTATTAGGGAATCCACATGATGCCTGAGCTGCCTACCACTACATCCGTGTAGGGGGCCTAGGTCCCATCTCTGTAAGGTCCTTTGTTAGTGTTTCAACATCAGGAAGCCACTCTGGGCTCTGGTTAGTTGGCTCTGTTGGTCTTCTTGTAGAGCTCCTATCCTCCAGGTCCTTCTATCTTTGCCCTTACTTTTCCACAATGTTTGGCTTTGAGTCTAGGGATCTGGTGCTGGGTGGGACCTCTCAGAGAGCAGCTAAGCTAGGCTCCTCTCTGCAAGCATAGCAGAATATTATTAATAGCGTTAGTGGTTGTCTCTTTCCCATGGGGTGAGTATGAGATTGATCCAGGCATTAGGTGAACATTCCCTCAATTTCTGCTCTATTTTTATCTTTGCACTTCTTGTAGGCAGGGTAAATCTTGGGTCAAAGCTTTGTAGATGGGTTGGTGTTTCTGTCCCTCCATTAGGAGTATTGTTTATTTAGAGGGTATCTTCATCAGTCTCCATGACTGCTAGAACTAAGGCTCTAAGCTAGTCTCACCCCATATCCTCCCAGAAGCTTATCATGTCAAAGGTCACCACTTTGTTACAGAAATGCCACAGCCCACAATTTCTCTTCTGTCTGCAGGCCCTCTGTCCTCCTACTCTTATTCTCTTCAGGTATGTTCTCTCCAGCCTCATTTCTATTTGAGCCTCTCTTTCCTACCTTGTTGCCTCTGTTCTATTTACCTTTCAGAGTGTGATTTCAGAATCCTCCCTTGGGTCCTCCCTGTTACTTATCTTCTTTGGGTCTGTGAATTGGAGTATGGTAGAGTGTCTTTTGGGCATATGCCCAGAAGTGGTATGGCTGGGTCTCCAGGTAGATTTAGTCACAATTTTATGAGAAGGTACCAGTTTGATTTCCAAGGTGGTTGTACAAGTTTGCACTCCTACCAGCAACGAGGGAGTGTGTTGGGGGGGGGGGTGTTCCCATTTCTTTACATCCTTGTTAGCGTGTGTTGTCAATAAAGTTTTTTATATTAGCCATTATAAGGGGTGGAAGATGAAATCTCAGAGTTGTTTTGATATGCATTTCTATAATGACTAAGGACCCTGAACATTTCTTTAAGTCCTTCTTAACCATTAGAGATTCCTTTATGAGAATTCTCAGTTTAGCTCTGAACCCCTTTTTTGATTGGATTATTTGCTTTGTTGTTGTTTAATTTTTTTTAGTTCTTTACATATTTTGGATACTAGCCTTCTGTTGAACGAAAAGTTGGTGAAGATATTTTCCAAACCTGTGTAGGCTGCCATTTTGTTCTATTGACAGTGTCCTTTGCCTTACGGAAGATTTTCAGTCTCAAGAGGTTCCATTTACTAATTGTTGATTTCAGATCCTGTGCTGTTGGTGTTCTGTTCAGGACATTGTCTCCTGTGTCAATGAGTTCAAGGCTGAGCCCCACTTTTTGTATACCAAATTTAGTGTATCTGGTTTTATGTTGAGGTCTTTGATGTACTCAGACTTGAGTTTTTTTCAAGGTGAAATATATGGATCTATTTTCTACATGTAGACTTTCAATTAGACCATTTGTTGAAGATGTTTCTTTTTTTTTTCATTGTATGGTTTTGGTTCCTTTGTCAAAAATGATGTTTCCATAGGGGTGTGTGGTTTTGTTTGGGGGGATGTCTTCGATTTGATTCCATGTAGCTTTTACTACTCTTGCTCTATAGTATAGCTTGAATTTAGGGGTGGAGATACCTCCAGAAGTTCTTTTATTGTGTAGGATTGTTTTAGCTATTCTGTTTTATTATTGTTGTTTGCTTTTCCATATGAAGTTAAGAACTGTTCTTTCAAGGACTGTAAAGAATTATATTGGTATTGATAAAGTGCATTGAATCTGTATGTTGCTTTTGATAAAACGGCCACTTTTACTATGTTAGTTCTACCAATCCATGAGCATGGAAGAACTTTCCATCTTCTTATATGTTCTTTAATTTCTTTCTTCAGATACTTGTAGTTCTTGTCATATGGTTCTTTGACTTGTTTGGTTAAAGTTACCTCCAGATCTTTTATATTACTTGTGCCTATTGTGAAGGGTGTAGTTTCCCTAATTTCTATCTTGACCCATTTGTCATTTGTATACAAAATTGCTACTGATTTTTTTTTTTTTAGTTAATTTTGAATCCAGACACTTTGCTAAAAGTGTTTATCAACTGTAAGAGTTCTTTGGTAGAATTGTGGGGGTCATTTATATATACTATCATATCATCTGTGAATACTGATACTTTAACTTCTTCCTTTCCAATATGTACCCTCATGATATCCTTTAGTTGCCCTATTGCTCTAGTACTCATCAAGTACTCTGTTGAATAGATATGAAGAGTGGACATCCTTGTCTCGTTCCTGATTTTAGTGAATTATTTTAAGTTTCCTTTCATTAAATTTCATCTTTGGTATTGGCTTGTTGTATGTTGCCTTTATTGTGTTTAGGTATAAGCCTTGTATCCCTGATCTTGCCAAGACATTCATTAAACATGAAGAGGTGTTGAATTTTGTGAAAAGCTTTTTCTGTGTCTAAGCAGATGATCAGGTCGTTTGTTTCTTTTGGTTTGTTTATATGGTGGATTATTTTGACGGATTTTCATATATTGAACCGCCCCCGCATACCTGGGGTGAACCATATTTGATCATGGTGGACATTATTTTTGATGTGTTCTTGGAATTGGTTTGCAGGTGTTTTGTTGAGTTCAATTGGATCAATGTTCTAATGGAAATTGCTCTGAATTATTTTTCTTTGTTGGGTCTTTGTGTGGATTAGGTATCAGGGTGACTGTGCCCCTATAAAATGAGTTTGGCAATTTTCCTTCTATTTCTATTGTATGTAATGTCTTGAAGAGTATTGCTATCATCTCTTCTTTGAAAATATGATAGAATTCTGTTCTAAAATTATCTGGTCTTGGGCTTTTTTTTTTTTTTTTTTTTTTTTTTCATGGGAGACTTTTCATGACCACTTCTTTTTCTTTAGGGGTTATAGGGCCATTTAACTTGTTTACCTAAATTTTATCTAACTTTGTTAAGTGGAATCTATCAATTAAATTGTACATTTCATTTGGATTATCCAATTTTATGAAGTATAGGTTTCTGAAGTAAGACCTAATGATTCTTTGAATTTCCTCAGTGTCTACTGTTATGTCTTTCTTTTCATTCCTGATTTTGTTGATTTGGTTCTTTTTTCTCTGCCTTTTAGTTAGATTGGCTTAGTTTTTGTCTATCTTGTTAATTTTCTGAAATAACCAGTTTTTGTTTTCATGGATTCTTTGTATTTTTCTTTTAATGTCCTGATTTCAGCTCTGAGTTTGATTATTTCCTGCATCTACTACTCTTGAGTGTGTTTGCTGCTTTTTTTTCTAGAGCTTTCAGGTTAGCTGTTAAGTTGCTTATGTGAGATGTATCCAATTTCTTTATGCTGGCACTTAGTTCTATAAAGATTCTTAGCACTTCTTTCATTGTTTTCCATAAGTTTGTATATTTTGTGCCTTCATTTTCAAAGAATCTTAAAAGTCTCTAATTTATTTATTTATTCGCTGACCCAGTAGTCATTAAGTAGGGATTTTTTTCAGTTTCTATTAGTGTGTTGTCGTTTTGTAATTTCTGTTTTTGTTGATGTCCAGCTTTAATCCATGGTAATCTGATAAAATACAATGGGTTAATTTAATTTTCTTGTATTAGTTGAAGTTTGCTTTGTGTCTGACTATATGGTCAATTTTGGAGAAGGTTCTCTGTGATGCTGAGAAGGTATATTCTTTTGTATTTGGGTGAAAAGTTCTACAGATATCTACTATGTTAATTTGAGTCATAATAGTTAGTTTTATTATTTCACTGTTTAGTTTCTGTCTCGATTATTTGTCCATTGTTGAGAGTGAGGTGGTAAAAATCTACTATTAATGTGTAAGTATCAATGTGTAATTTAACCTTTAGCAATGTTTCTTTCACAAATGTGAGTTCTTTTGTATTTGTCACATAGATGTTCAGTATTGAGATGTCTTCTTGGTGGACTTTTTCTTTTGATGTGTATGACATGTCCTTCCCCATCTCTTTTGATTAATTTTGGTTGAAGTTTATTTTATTAGACATTAGGATGACTACATCATCTTTTGTTTATTTACTTAGAAATATTTTTTCCAACCCTTTATTCTGAGGTGTAGTACCTTTGTTGCTGAGTTGTGTTTCTTGTATGCAGCATAATGTTGGATCCTGTTTATGGATCCATTCTGGTAATGTGTCTTTATATTGAAGAGTAGATTCCATTGATATTGAGAGATATTAATAACAAAGAATTCTGAGTTTATTTTATTATAATATTGTTGGTGATAGTATGTTTGTGTACTGTCTCTGGCTCTGCTGCCAGTCTTTAGATTCCTCTCTCCTAACTGAGCAACCTCTTCTAGCCTCAGTAAGAGAAGATACACTTACTCTTACAGCAACTTGCTATGCCAAGGCTGATTGTATCCATGTGAGGCCTCACATTTTCTGAGAAAAAAGGGAGGGCATATGGGGGCCAGGAGAGGTAAGATGGAGGAACTGGGAAGAGAGGAGGGAGAAGAAGCTGAGATCAGGATATAAAGTAAATAAATAATTAATAGTATAAATGAAAAAATACAAGAAAAAATAAAAGAAATAGAATGAACTTAATATATTAATTTTTCAATATAATTTTTTTAATTTAAATAATTCCCAAAAAGTAATGCCTTGAGAAAAGACACACATTATAAGAAAGTGCCAAGTTTAGCCTGGTCATACACACTTTTAATCCAAGCTCAAATGTTTAAGAGGTACTAGGATCTCTGTCAGTTTGAGACAAGCCTAATAATACATAACAAGTTCCAGGCCAGACAGTGAGCCCTTATCTCATAAGCTAATAGAATAAAAACAAAACAAATAAATAGTTATGAGAAACTGTGGTAGAGATTTCAAATTCAATAAGGTACAGGGAGAGGGAGCGTTATCATGTTGATACTGTGAAGCATTTCATTGTCTTCTTACAAAATTTCTGAAAATAAACTTGTTTAATTCTTTGTGTGTTGGGCACTGTGCACAGTGGGGGCAGAGGATGACCTTGGACACTAGACACCATTTGTTAGGCACTGTCTACTTTTGGTTTGAGACAGATTCCCCCACTGGCCTGGGTCTTGCCAAGTAGCGTTGGGTTGGCTGATCATCAAACCCCAGGGTTCTACCTGTCTGTTTAAGTACCTAAACTTTTTATGAAAAATGTGATGCTGCATCCTGAAGTTAGTCTTTGTTGAAATAGATACATCACCAATGCCTTATCCTTGAATATATTCTCTCTCTCTTACAATGTGAAGTTTACACTTCTCCTACCAGATGAGTATAGTCACGGACTTCATCTAGACAGCACACATTATATACTCTTTCTATATTTTTATAATAATATACTAGGGTTTGACTAAGAAATAATGAAATACTGGTTTTTAAAATAGGGAATTTCTTTTACTATGGAGTAACTGGAAAAAAACTGAGTTAACTTAATTTGATACCTGTTTTACTAGGACAATGTAAAGCACTTTCAACAAAGGCGAATCCGTCATTTATTGATGGGGCTAATTCCAAGATCTGCAAATATTCTAAGTAGAAGAGGGAAAGGTAAGAGTTGCATGTTATATATATTTTTCAAATCAGGGCTAACAATATATTTAAAGTACCAAGAGTTGCGTATCAAATGTGTAGTAAGAAATAATGTGTGTAATATGGAACTAAGTAAATATATTATAGAGTTTCAGTGACATTTAAAATTTATAATGTTGAGATCTGAAATGTAACTGTGTAACTTTATAATAAGGTAATATTTATTTTATGAATTTAATAATATAAGTAGTTAGAAAGAAAGGGAAAAAAATAAGAAAATAAATGAGAATGCCTGAAAGGAAATTTGACATGAATAAATAATGGAAAGTTGAAAATTAAAATTACGTTTTTATAAAAATAATTGATGGAACCTATACATGCTCAATATATAAATTATGTTTTGAGACACAAATTTGTTCAAAAAAGAACTTTAATTTTTCTGTCTTTTTATATTTCCTTCTTTTTGAGCCTTACCAAATGTTAAGTAATCATCTTGATCAGCTGTGTTTTAATTATCACAGTCACATATGAACATATTCAGTCAGCCTTGCATGTAAGAATGTTATTCAAAGTGTGGTTACTTCAAAAAGGATCATACATGTTAAAACAACAGGCTTGAAAATAACTCCATAGCTTATTTACAGAGAGATCTAGAAATATATCAGTGGATAAGAAGTCAGATAATTGACATACTTCAGTTTGGGGGAGATGATAGGGATGAGCTCAAGGTTATATTTTAAGAACGAATAACAAGTAAAGGAACTAAAGCCAACTCATTATTAAAAACAAATCTACTCAAACATAATGTGCATGACGATAACAGAGCTCATGCCAATCTCTCACCTCTGGGGTTTATAAGTTCTGTGAGTTGTGGGCCAATAATCAAGGCTCCCTGTAGGTCTTATTGATGGCAGGGAAGCCTGACTTAGGTGCCACTTCCCCCTCCCTATCACTCTTTTTTCAAATCTGTGGGAGTCTCACCAACAAGACTGCCTCATCGTAACCTGAACATGGATGACACCAGTAGATCTAAAGCAGATGGAAAAAAAAAGCCTTTTCATACATTCTTTTGAGTATAAAGATGGTATGCCAAACTAATGTATAACAATTTTAAAAGCAAAATTCATTATAAAAGGTCTTCCTTGAATACTCAAATTGTTAATCTTACTATATATCAGAATTTATTAACGTGTAGTGAGTTAATATGTAATATTTAATTGGAAACACAATTTTATTTTCTTTATCTACCATGTATCAATATCAAACGATAATGTAACTCATAGTTTATTCTTCTTCTCACACAAGTTGTTCAGGCACAATACATATATCCAACCTTTATGGGAACATTATAGTAATACAATTATCACACACAATGTGAATATTTTATTAACTTCTCTTTTATTGTTATACACACGTGCTTATTCATTATAAAAATTTATGTATAACAAATTATATTTTTATTTTAACATATTAACATCAGTTTTCAATTTCTAAATTTCAGCCCACAGAAAGTTATTTAATGCATTATTATAATTTAATGTAATATTTGGTTGTAAGGGTTCCATTAAAGAAATACACTCTTACCTTTTTTTAATTTTTGGAATTCTGTATTCAATAAATTCAATAAATAGATAGCAGTGATATGCCAAATACAGGCATTTTAAAGAATTTTAAATTAAATATATGTTTAGAATAAAATGCTGTTACAAAAAACAGAATTGGATACTAATAAAACAGTTTAATAAAATAAGACACAATGTTTAAGACAAAACTAATGAAAAAGATATATAAAGTTAATATACGATCATATTTTTAAATGTCCTTTGGGGAGGAGGCACAAAAATTTAAATAGCTTAAATATTCTTTTTAAAACATTAGTTATTATAAAGTAACATAAATTTGATACAATAAGACTCTATCATTTACAGAAACAAACTCCACTGGTGAATTATATTTCTGAGTTAAATTTTAATTATATATTTACTTATACAGCTATTTCTAATACACAAGACTTTGACAGAAATTTAAGAAGTTTGAGTATATAAAATTTGGCCAAAGTAAAAGTAACATCTTTTCAGCAACTTTTGTTGGTACTGGAAAACCCAGATGTTATGAAAAGCTGAGACTGGTTATTTACAAATAACTTTGTGAGTCAGTGGAATGCTTCTTAAATCAATCCCTAGTAAATATAGATCATGAAGAATATAAAATGAGTGGAAGCTTTACATATTGAAATACCCCCTTTCAACCTATAGTAAAACTGGTGCTGACACATGCTAGACTTCAGAGTGACAATGTTTTCTTAGGATGGCAGAACTTCTGTTTTCCTTTGTGGTAGCACACACATTTTAAATAAAAACACTCTACAGAAGATACACCTTTCAACCGGGGGCAGGGTATTGATGGTGGGACTCAACCCTTGATTCCAGAGGGCTCTGATCTCCTAATGACACTTTTACCTTTTTTTTTTTTTAACTCATTGACAGTCAGGCCAATTCTCAGAATCATGAATACAAAGACCCTTTATTAATCAGCTAGTCAAGTTGGTATATGTTCATTTTCTATTTCAGTTAAATTTATCAGAGTTATCATTTTTTATTTTTTTATTTTATTTTTTTTCAATGCAGTTTATTCAGGAACATTGAACAATCCTCGGACCCCGGGGAAAGCCAGCCCACAGCTTAAATAGCCTCTGGGTAGCCAACCCAGGCGTGCCACGGGGGCAATGCAGATAGGTCCACATACATGGAAGCAAGCCAGATCCTCGGCCTTAGCCAAATGTGGAGTTGTTCGTGACAGAGAGCACTCACCATCGGGAAGGTGGAAGGCAGAAACCAGCTCCATCTTTAAGGCATAGCATTCTGCAGCTCTCTACAGTTCCCCCTTTTTGTTTTAGACGCATCAGGCAAGAGTAGAGGTCTGATCTCTGATATTAGAAATAAATTGGGACTTTGTACAGATGTTCATTTAGGTGTCATCCACCCAAAGAGCATCAGACCCGTCTGATACCTTTTTCTCAGAGGTGGGACCTGGGGCATCAACCCGCATGCAATCAGACATGCTCTTCTCTGGGTCCAAAGCGGCTGACCCTGAGTGCAGTGCTTAGCCTCGCATCCTGAGCGTATCATTTTAGCTTTTTATGGTATCCAACCATGCTTGGGGAGAATGTCCTGCTTCAATGGCTGTAAAGGCCTGAATGATCATGGCTGCATCACACTGTTGTGAGACTCTAATCTTGCATCTCAAGAGCAAACAAGAAACATTATTCTCTCAAATCCAAATCTAAAATAATCATTTAGATAGAAATTACAAAGAATAACTTTTGTGATTTTTGTGTATGGATATATGACAATTGATTTTACATCTAAATCACTATATATTTTCCTTGACTATTTTTTTTTTAGAATCTCACAAGAAATGTTCTTCACTTAAGGTAAATATTTTTATTTTCCACATATAATTTACATTATATTTTATTAAATACAAACTACTGAATGTGTTTTATCAAACCCCATCTAGGATCCCACTGAAATAAAAGTCTTTGATGCAAATACAAAATTAGAAAACTATGAAATACAAACATTCAAATCAGGTAACTTTGCAAAATTATTCTGGGAAGAAGAATTTTAAAATATGTTGTAATAAGTAAAAATGATATTGGACTAAATAATGTTTATTATTATTTGCCCTATAGTTATTATGGTAGTATCATTTAACACACTATCACAATCAAATAAGACACAGACACCTGTTAGATTTTATAATTGCCTTATTGAACTTGGGCTGGGCAGATATTCTGTTTACATTGTGTCCACCTCACAGCTCCTATCCAATACCATCCATCTTACCATCCTTATCTGGGCTACCTTTCATCCACAGTCTTATGAATACTTGCTTTTATTCTTCATCTGGGCCTTCCCACGCCATTATTGGAGTCCTTCCTCCTGGTCCAAATGGTTTCTCTTCACACTAACCCATTGCGGTGTCCACGAGCCTCCTCTCTTTCCATTTGTCTGTTTCCCAGGATTCCCTGGGAACGTTAGCCACACCTACCCCGTTCTGCCCTGTCCAGGTTTGAGGCCTTTAATCAACCAGTCAGGTATAATGTATGAGGCAGGTTTCCACAACAAGGTTAGGTTTATCCAGGCATTAACCAGATCTTGAGGGCCAGTAATTAGCATCAAAATACAAGAATCAGACCAACCCCCAACAATTCCCCTTTTTTTCTAAATGAAAAGTTCATTTTTATACAGTAAGAATAGTTATGAAACAGCTATAAAAACCAATATGTAAAAGTGCAATTTATAATGCCTATCCTATCTATGAAGGTTTAAAGTTATTTTTACCTAAATTATTTATTATACTTTGTATCTACCAACCTAAAAATATGTATCTAAATGTAAAATATCTTTTTAATTTCTAAGCAACTAAGCTAATTGTAAAACTATGGCTATTTGTTCTTCACCCCCATAGGAGAATTGAGAAGGAATAAAATTAATTACTTAAGTAAATAGAAAGTGGATGTTAGCAGCTTAAAAAAAGAAAAGAAAAGAAAAGAAAAAGGCAGAGACAGTTTTCTGCCTAAGATGCCATCCAAAACAATCTATACTGTTGAAGCATTGCCTTCAGCCTTCTGTCTTTTACAGACATATATGTGAAGCAGGAACTATTTAGGATTTGTGTACCCTGTCTTGGCAGAGTTTGGCAGTTTATTTGGCCTGCGTTTGAGCTTTCCCATTTTATGCAGAATTGTGTCTGTTGTAAAGCAAGGGCATTTTATTTGCCTAAGTGAGTGGTTTGCTATATTTTCAGCCATCTCCGTAAGAAGGTATTTGATGCTTATCTTTTTTATTTATTTATTTATTTATTTTTGAGGTAGGCTGGGTGCTGCCTAACTTTTCATTTAGAAAAATGTCTCACTGACAAAAAAATCCTTAAAATAATAAAAACATTTTATGTCAGAACACAACCCCATCATAAACCAGAGGGTTTTTTTTTTCTTTTAAAGACTTATTATTTTTTTTTTTTTATGTATGAGTGCTCTATCTGCATGTACACCTGCATGCCAGAAGAGGGCATCAGATCCCAGTATAGATAGAGCTACCATATGGTTGCTGGGAATTGAACTCAGGACTTCTGGAAGAACAGACAGTGCTCTTAACTGCTGAACCATCTCTCCAGTCTCCAATAAAAACATTTTAAAATGCCATGTTCTGTAAATCTCTGAGGTTTTTGAAGACTTATTTATTTTTATATATTTATCTATAGAATCATATCTATCTGTTAAATCTAGTATATACCTTTTTTGATAAATTAAACTAGATTAGACTCATGTCTGACATGACCATGAGTTGATTAACAATTAAGTTGCATTACCTAATATCCTAAACAGCTTGTAATAACATTTTTTAAAGTATTGGCAGTAAACCTTAAATTTGTACCAATATACTAAAACTTGTACTAATGTATAAAATAAATTTATTTTTGCATCAATATACAAAATCTTATACTAATGAGCTAGAAATAACCTTATTTGAGAATAACAAATAATCTACCTTTTCTCATATCATTTCTATAAAATATCCTTATATCCCTCTTTCCCTTTTTCCTTATCTAAGAAAAAAAGAAAGATAGAGAAAAGAAAAAAGAAAAGAGAGAAATTCCTGAGTCTAAGGTAAATAATTTTATTTTCCTCATATAATGTACATCATATTTTATTGATATAAATTCATTACTGAATGTGTTGCTTCAAACCCCATCCAGGATCCCACTGAAATAAAAGTCTTTGATCAAAATACAAAATTAGAAAGGAATGAAATACAAACATTCAAATCAGGTAACTTCACAAAATTATTTTGGAAAGAAGATTTTAAAATATCTGAAATAGATGCAATATTCTCATTTTACTTAATTTTCCTCCAAATGTGAAAGAAGTATTTGTCCTAAATAAAGCAAATGCTTTAACAACGTATAGAGAAAGTACATAGAATCTTATGAAAATGTTTTATAAATGAATACTTCTTTAAGTATCAGTATTTTTAAGTTTCTACATTCTAACATTTCCAGCCAAACTACTCATATTTGTTAAGGGATTAACTGGGGTGATTTATGACAATGTAAATTTTCCCATAGTTTAAAAATGATCACAAAAGAGATGGCCAGCATCTCACATACTTTTAATTTTGTATACATATTTTCCTGAGAACAGAGCACTCCAGGATCTTCATAGTCTTTATTTTCATTTTATTGAAAATAGAATCTTTAGTAATATATTCTGATTAGAATTGCTGCTACCCCAATCCTTTACAAATCTCCACGCCCATCTAAATCCACTCCCTTTCTTGGTCTCTATCACTAGAAAACAGAGGCATCTATAAAATATAGAAAACAAAAAATAATGATAAGCTAGAATGAAAACAAATTTGAATAGGACAAAGCAAAACAAATGATCAGAAAAACATCGTGTAAAGGCAAAAAAGCACAAGATACACATACAATTAAAAAAAACAGTTGCAGAGAAACAAAAATTGAAACTAAAACATATAAGCAAAGGACTTGTAGGACAAAAATAAATAAGTAAAGTATTATCAGACCATTTGCCTGCTCATTGATCACTTCTCCCTGGTGGGGTGACCTAGCCAGCCCACAAAGGAAGAGGATCCAGGCAGTCCTGATGAGAGCTGATAAGCTGGGGTTAGCCAACAGGGTATGAGGACTTCCACTATCAGTGGACTAGGGAAGAGAGATAGGGGAGGAAGAGGGAGGGAGGGTTGGACCTGGAGGAGATGAGGGAGGCAAGTACAACTGTGATACAAAATGAATAAATTGTAAATAATAATAATACTGAAACTACAGTTGAAATTGATAAAGTTCTTTTGGCTAAAATTTAAAAATTTAGGCAAAGCACTGTGAGACATCTACTACTGGCCATCTACTGCTAGGAAGGAAGCTGTGATTTAACAAGGGTTTGTATATCCAGTGAAAATCGATTAGAGAGAACTAATTTCCTTTGCTAGTTCATGTCAGCTGGAGAAAACTGTGATACCAGTGGTGTCTAATGTCCACTCTCAGCTTTGAGACCTCATCCGGTACAGATCTTTTCAGGCCTTGTTCAGGCTGCCACAGTCTTTGTGAGTTTGCGTGTATAGGTCCTTCTGTTTTTAGAAGGACATGCTACCTTGACCTCCATCTTCTCTGGCCCTTACACTCTGTCTGCCTCCTTTTTCACACGGTTCCCTGAGTGTGCCCAATGAATGAGTGTTCTAAGGTCTCTCACTATCTGCCTCACATTTGACTGTGGTTTCTCTCTGTGTTCCTTCCCGTCTACCATAGGAGATGCCATAAGCTTCTCTGTTGATGGCTGAACAAGCACTGATTGATGAGTATTAAAGATTGTTATTAGGAGTCATTTAATAGCTACATTCCCTTTGCATTTGGCTTTCCCTTCGTTCCTGTCCCTGGCTCATAAGGGAGGTATCAGCGGTGGGTTCCATCTCATGGAGTGGGCCTTAAACATAAACATACTTATTGCTTACTCCCACAAGCTTGGTGGCACGATTGCACTAGCATATCTTCCATACATTTCATTGTAGAAATTTAAAAAAAGGTTATGCAGCTGTGGTGGTGTTTACAGTCTCTGTTGGAAGCATGAAAAGTATTTTCAGGCCCCATGAACACTACTCTGACTTGTGAGCCTGTTTATACAGTGTATTTAATAGATCACGTCTATGACAACAAATTATATTATATAATATAAATAATTGTAAAATATACTAGGATATGTATTAGTTTTCATGTTGCAACTATATGCAATTTTCCATTATAAAGTATCCTCTGAATTAGAGCTTCAAAGTCATATTAATAAATTATTCATTCATTAAAATGACATAATCCTACCTTTCTTTTCTTACTTTTTAAAAACTTCTTTCTTGCGTGAACTAATCATCTTTTGGGGGTTGTAAATTTGGATATGTTTCCTGTTCCATTCATGTTTCACACTGTTACATCTGCCTAAGTCACTTTATAAATTTCAGCTTGATCTTTCACTCTTGAAATATCATCTCTAAAAATATTCACTTTTAATCGTCAGCAGCTCACATTTATCAGGACCCTAATACCTACTGAGAAAAAAAATAAAAAATAAATAATGTTATTTTTTTTTCAAAGATGATTGGGAAAGTTTAACTTACTTATCCAGGAGTTAAAGGAATCATAAAGTAAATAAAGTTAGGCCGGTAAAGTTAAAGTTAAAAAAAAAAATGATATAAAGCACTCACTCAGTTCAAAAGAGATGCCTAACATTCTAGAAAAAAAAAATGAAGGAAAACTTCCCAGAGTCAACTAAATCTTAAACAAAGACAGTTTCCAACACCGTGAACAAATAAATGAAAGTGTATACACATATGAGTTCAGGAATGTAACTGTAATGCTTAGCAGGTTGTTTAAATTTTCAATTTTGAATTATTGAACTATATACACTGTGAACGTATATGTATATGTGATTTTCTTGCATTTAATTTTGTTTTTAAAGTTTTAAAAAGTATTGCCACATATGTAAGGTAGGTAAAATTGTGACTAAATATTCTCTCTACCTAAAACTAAGAAATATTTGATGTCTTTCAAAGGGGTTTTAGATAATTGGAAATAACTCTTAAAATAAAAATTTCATCTAAAGATAAATAAGCTATTAAAATTCTGGAAATAGAAAACAGAAAAATTTATTACTGCAGATTAAAAATACTTAGCTGTTATTATAATTGATTTTGTTTTCTTCAGTGTTGTTTGTGGTATAACTAATTACATTTATTTATTATAAACAGATCAAGACATGTGTGATGGCAGCAGAAATAATCAGCCATTGGTATGTAAATACTTCATTTTAAAAGACTAACATTACAAGATTTTTCCTTTTAGGGTATAGTGTAGCATATACCAAATAGCATTATGTTTTTAAACTTCTCTGTGGAGCAAGTAGGTTATAATTTCATACTTTATTGAAATATCCTTAAACGATAAAAGTTTTTTGTCTAGAAGGACTGTAAATGCAGTTAAGAAACAAGCAACAAACTTCTTCAAGTTAGTTAACAGGTAACTTATCAAATAGATTTAGAGCAACCTCTTTTCTTTGTATTACCATGTATGAAAATTCAATCTCATTTTGCATATGCCTAAAATTATCATAGTGCATAATTTGTTTTAAAATATGAAATTTCATATTTTGAAACAGGGTCTCATCTTGTATCTCTGGCTACCCTGGAGCTCTCTCTCTGTAAATTAGACTGACCATAAACTCACAGAGATCTTCCTTTCTCTACCTCCCTAGTGCTAGGGAAAGGCAGGCCCTAGTGCTTTCTCCACCACTTCAGTTTTACTAAACTACAGAAAAATGACGTAACTAAAAAAGAATGCTCATATTTAACGTAAGGTAGGGTGAAGTCTTTTATTGTGAGGAAAACTATGAAGTACTAAAAATATTTATTTACTGTGGCAAGTTTAACATAGTGGGTTAAGAATAGTCAAATCAAATCAAATCAAATAGTCAAATCAAACAGTAGTTAAATTGCCTGGCTCATTTTTCTACTATTGCAGGATAAACTACACAATTTTCACTCCTGAAGAGATTTCATCAATTTGCAAGAACTAAACCTATGTTAAAAAGTTACCTGTGACTAATCACTATTCTAATTGTTATTTGATGACATAAGGATGATTTTTTTTTAAAACAGTCGTGCTGGACAGTATACTTGAATAGAAGCCACTATCTCATCACAAAAAATTATCAAAGAATAAGGAATAAGTAAGACTTGTGATAGGGTTTCTGCATATGTGAATTTACGTGTTCATTCTGTGGGAATGTAGGGTCATGTGTTCATCAGACAAGGACAGTTTCAGTGGAATACTGCATAAAAAGAAAACCATTAAGTATGAAAAGTGGTGGTATAAAATATCCATGTTCTCCTCCCTCTTTCCACTGTCAGTGTTACTCCTGCCATATTCTGACAAACTAACTTTTTTTTAAGCATGTGACCTTTACACCAAGATGCACAGAGAGACATTTTACTAAGTCATACAATGTTTTACAGTTGGCAAGCTACTTTTATTTAAGGAATCTGATGAGACTATCATGGGTCAAAAGAAAGGATGGAAGAGGGACATAAAATATATGTTTGAAAATTGCAAGAAATATCCCCAGCCAATCAAGTCTACCTGCTGTTGTTTTGTCTATTTAACTTTGTATCTTTTGCTCAAAGTATTATCATTTATAGTTATAAGATGGTTTCACATATTTTTAAAATAAGCATTTATAGCTCTACACACTTTTAGTTTTATCCTTAAATCAGCCATTTCTTCTAGGTGGTTTTATTACTTTTATAAATTTTGATACATGTGATTTCATCACATTGACATATTAAAGATTCAGCTAAACTTTTGAGGTTTAACCTCAAAGTATAAGGCCGAGTTGTGATGCATATTGAATTAAAGATGGTAAGGAAAAAAAAATCTTCTCAAAAGTAGAACAGGCACTAGGCTCCCCATATCCCTCAAGAACGTCAAACTTCTTTGTAAGCTGCACTTCTTATTATACACTGACACAAAAAGTTTTTGTAAGGTAAATTCATAAAATTCAACAGTCAACTCATAAAGATCATTGGGGGGAAAAATAGCTCTTTACTGTGAAAAAAAATGTTACCCTTAATATTCAACTCTCATTACAGGGTGAAGCGAACAGGCAGAAACATGCAAGCAGTGAAATGGAAGACAGGACTCGATCCTATGGCCAGGAGCTAGCTGCCGCTGCTCCTGATGCTTCTACTGCTTCTGTCATTGCTGCCATCGTCGCTGCAGCTGTTGTAGCTGTGGCTGCTCCTGCTGCTGCAGTCGCTGCTGCCTCTGCTGCCATAGCTGCTGTCGTGGCTGCTGTTGCTCCAACGGCTTCTGCGGCTGTTTCTGCCGCTGCGGCTGTCGATGCTCTCGCTGCTGTTTCCGGGGTTGCGCCTGACAATTCCGCTGTACCTGTCGCTGCTGCGACGGCTGCCACCGCCGCTGCTGTCCCTGCCTCGATGGCTGCTGCCGGTGCCCCAGACACTGCCCCTGCTGTCGCTGCTGCTGCTGCCGCCGCGGCCGCCTCCACTGTTGCAATGACTTCGGTGGCTGCTGTTTCCCTCACTGCCGCATCTGCTGCTTCTGTGGCCGCGCTGGTTGCCTCTGCTGTCACCGCAGCGGCTGCTTCTGATGCTCCCACTGTAGGTCCTGCTGCTGCTGCAGTTACTGCCGTGGCTGCTGCTACTGGTCCTGCGGCAGCTGCTGCTCTTGTGGCTTCTCTTGCTGCGGCTGTCACTCCCTGTGCTCCTCCTCCTGCTAACCCTTCAGCTGCATCCCCTTCTCTTGTTGCTGCGGCGACTGCTGCTGCTGCTGCCGTTGCTTCTCATGCTGTTGCTTCACCTGCTGTAGCTGCCGCTGCTGCTGCCGCTGCTGCTGTTGCTGCTACTGTTCCTCCCCGGACTCCTGGAGCAGCTACTACTGCTGTTGCAGATGCAGCGACGCCTCCTTTTAATATCCCCACAGCTGTACCAGCTGCTGCTGTTGCTGTTACAAAACAAAAAACAAGTCTACAAAGAAAGTGTGTGGAAGCAAGAAATCAGCGATCTCCTCTTGAGGAGGCGGAGGAGCATGTTGGGTAAGCCCAGGAAGATTTGAAACTAGTTATTGATTCTGCCCTTTAAAAGGAATTCTCATTTTTTTACATTTTCCATGAGTAGCAAATATGGCTAACTTTGACACAAGGGTAAACTGAGGCAGAACTCAGATAGGCAAAAAGTGCCAAAGCTGGTGGCTCTTGGCTTCTAGCTGGTAGCTTCTGGCAAGAAACTCTTTAACTCTTTAACAGTTTTTGTCTGGTTAAAGGCTCTAAACTCTTTCTCTGACTTTTTAAAACATTTATTTATTTTTTATGAATTACAGTTTATTCACTTTATATCCCAGCTGTAGCCCCCTCCCTATTCTCCTCTCATGCCCCTCCCCAAGTCCACTGATAGGGGAGGTCCTCCTCCCCTTCCTTCTGACCCTAGCCTATCAGGTCTCATCAGGACTGGTTGCATTGTCTTCCTCTGTGGTCTGATAAGGCTGCTCAGAGGTGATCAAAGAGCCAGCCACTGAGTTCATGTCAGAGACAGTACTGTTCTCATTACTAGGGAACAGCTCAGAGACTGAGCTGCCACAAACTACATCTGTGCAGATGCTGAGCCTCATAGCCAAACTTTGGGCAGAGTGCAGGGAATCTTATGAAAGAAGGAGGATATAGAAAGACCTGGAGGGGACAGGAGCTCTCTCTGACTCTTTAACTACCAGAGCTGATAGCTTTTGGTTAATGTCTCTGCTGATTATGAAGGAAGACACTGAAACTGTTTAACACTCTAACAGCCAGAACTGATAGCTCCTGGCTAGGAACGCCGAACTTTCTTTAATTCTTTACACGGAAAAAATTCTTTAATTCTTTGACTCTTTAAACTCTAAAAATCTCAGTTGTTGGGGGATCCAAGGTGATGGCGCCGGGAGGACACTGTATCTGAGGAGCAGGACAGCAGTGTCTGCACAGCGACCAGGAGACTGAACTCTGGGATCTAAAACACCAGCGTTTGTGATTGCCAGGTGAGAGGAAATCCTACGGTGTGGAAATCAATTGGGACTGACCTCAGGTACCCAGTCAATCCCTGGAAAAGGTCCTGGGGACCAGCTGCGCACAGCTGCTGGCCCAGATCGGAGCACACAGCCTCCCGCCCAGAGTGAGGCGTGCAGCCTCTCGATCAGAGCAGAACCGGCAGCCACCATCTCAGACTCGGGGTGCACAGCCTCTGGCCCAGAGTGTGGCACCCAGCCTCCAACTCAGAGCAGAGCCCTTAGTTGCCGGCCCAGAGAGGAGTGCACAGCCTCTGGCCCAGAAGGGGAAGCACAGCTACCAGCCCAGATCAGGGCGCACAGCCTCCAGACCAGAGTGGCGTCCCCAGATGCCATACCAGCCCTGGGCACACAGTCTCTGGCTCAGAGCAGGGCCTTTAGCTACTGGCTCAGGGGGGAGGACTCAGCCTCTGGCCCAGAGACTTGCTGTGAGTTAGACTCACCTTCCCAGACAGTACTGTGGGCCCTGGTGCACCAGAGACTGAGTTTCCCTTGTTGTGAGAAAAGCCCACAGCGAGGGAATCAGCACGTTCTTCAAGAGGGCTGTACCTCGAAAACAGTGTAACAACAGCAGCAGCTCACTAAATTCAGAAAGAGAAACCCAGCAGCAGGGCAGCTGTCTCCAGGACTTCTACGGGTGAGAGGATAGCCCCCCTGCCTAACAAAGACCACAGCTACCACTCAGGTCTATACGCCTGAGGTGAGCAGTGGCAATTCCTGAGAAACACTGGCCATTCAGTGACCACACCCAAAAAGCAGAGGAGGCCTCCTTCAGGAAAAATAATCTTCCTGCCAAGAGGATTCTCCCTACCTCAATATTCCAGGAAGCACCAGAAACTAATAGCCAACACCTGAAATAGTCCAATGGGTAGAGGTCAGCATAAAAGCTCAACCAATAAAAGACAGAAATAAGACATCTCCAGAATCTAGTCATCCAGGGGTGGGCAGCCCTGGACACACCAGCATAATTGAAATCCAAGAAAATGACCTTACATCTATGCTGATGAAGAGGATAATAGAGGAAACAAATAAAATACATGAAGAATTAGAAGAAGATAATCAAACAGATTATGGCCATCAGTAAAGAAATGGAGGAAGTTAAAGACAAACAGATTATGGCAATCCATAAAGAAATACAGGAAGATAAAGACAAACAGATTATGGCCATCAGTGAAGAAATACTGGAAGATGCAGCCAAATAGTTTGTGGCCTTCAGAGAGGAAATAACTAAATCATTGAAGGAAATAAAAGAAACAAAGGAATGTTAAAACAAACAGTTAAAGGAACTAAAGGAAAAACAGGAAAATACAAACAGACAGGTGAAGGAAATAAACAAAACTCAAGACCTGAAGACAGAATTGGAAAAAATTAAAGAAAACATAAATGGAGAAAATCATGAAGAGGAAAAATTTACAGAAGAAAACAAGAACTACAGAGATAAGCATAACCAACAGACTACAAGAAATGGAAGAAAGAATCTCAGGTGTACAAGATACAATGGAAGAAATCTATGTATCCATCAAAGAAACTGTTAAATCCAAAAAATTCCTGCAGACCATCCAAGAAATCCAAGACAATATGAAAAGACAAAACCTAAGAATAACAAGAATAGGAAAAAAAGAAGATTCCCTCCTTCAAGACCCAGAAAATATCTTCAACAAAATTATAGAAGAAAATTTTCCCAACTTAAAGGAGAGGCCTATAAGAATACAAGAGGCCTACAGAATACCTAATAAATTAGACCAGAAAAGTAAATCCTCCTGCCACATAATAATCAAAACAGTAATTGTACAGAACAATGAAAAAATACTAAAAACTGAGAGGGAAAAAGGCCAAGTAACAGATAATGGCAAACCCATCAGAATAACACCTGACTTCTCAACAGAGACTATGAAAGCAAGAAGGGCCTGGACGGATAGGATGTAGACCCCAAGAGAACACAGATGTCAGCCCAGGCTAATGCATCCAGCAAAACTCACAGTCATCACAGATGGAGAAAGCAAGATACTCAATGAAAAAAATAAATTCAAACAACACCTACCCACAAATCCAGCATTACAGAAGATACTAGAAGGAAAAATAGAACCCAGGAAAACTAACTACATTCAGGAAAACACAGGAAACAAATAAATTCACTACAGCAAAACTAAAAGTAGCCAAGCACACAAACACACTACCATAGCCAACAGCAAAATCAAAGCATCTAACAGCCACTGGTCATTAATCTCCCTTAACATCAATGGACTCAATTCTCCAATAAAAAAACAAACAAACAAAAAAAAAAACAGACTAACAGAATGGATATGTAAACAAGACCCAACAATATGTTGCATACAGGAAACACACCTAAGTCACAAAAATAGACATTACCTGAGAGTAAAGGGCTGGGAGATGGTTTTCCAAGCAAATGGACAAAAGAAGCAAGCAGTAGTAGCCATTCTAATATCTAATAAAATGGATTTTTCAACCAAAATTAATCAAAAGAGATGGGGAAGGTCATTTCATACTCATCAAAGGAAAACTTCATCAAGAAGACACCAAGGAAACAATGACTCTAACACACGTCATGAATCAAATGTACCTAACCAACATCTACAGAACCTTACACCCAAACACAAAAGAATTTACCTTCTTCTCAGCACTCCATGGAACCTTCTCCAAAATAGACCATATAGTTGATCAAAAAACAAGTCTCAACAGATACAAAAGATTGAAATAATCCCATGTATCCTATCTGACCACCATGGACTAAAGCTGGATCTCAATGACAACAGAAATAACAAAAAGCCTACACACACATGGAAACTGAACAACGTGTTGCTCAATGACAGCTGGGTCAGGGAAGACATAAAGAAAGAAATGAAAGTCTTCCTAGAATTCAAAGAAAATGAAAGCACAACATACCCAGACTTTTGGGACAAAATGAAAGTGGTGCTAAAAGGAAAGGTTGTAGCACTAAGTGCCTTCAAGAAGAATTTGAAATGTCTCATGCAAGCAACTTAATGACTAACCTAAAAGCCCTAGGGGGAAAAAAAAAAGAAGCAGACTCACCAAAGAGGAGTAGATGGCTAGAAATAATCAATCTCAGGACTGAAATCAATTAGAAATGAATAAAACAATTCAAAGAATCAATGAAACCAAGAGCTGGTTATTTGAGAAAATCAACAAGATAGACTAACCCTTAGCCAAACTAACTAAAAGTCAAAGAGACACTATCCAAATCAACAAAATCAGAAATGAAAAGGAGGACATAATGACAGACACTGAGGAAATGCAAATAATCATCAGGTCTTACTTCAAAAGCCTATATGCCACAAAATTTGAAAATCTAAATGAAATGGACAATTTTCCTGATTGATTCCACTTACCAAAGCTGAGTCAAGGCCAGGGAAATGAATTAAATAGCTCTATATCCCCTAAGGAAATAGAAGATAGGAGTGATCATTAAAAATCTCCCAAGCAAAAAAAAGCCCAAGGCCAGATGGTTTCAGTGAAGAATTCTACCAGACCTTCAAAGAAGAGCTAACATCAATACTCTTCAAACTATTCCACAAAATGGAAACAGAAGGAACACTATCAAACTCATTCTATGAAGCTACAGTCAGCTTGGTACCTAAAACTCACAAAGACCCAACAAAGAAAGAGAATTTCAGTCCAATCTCCCGTAAGAACATCAATGCAAAAATACTTAACAAAATACTTGCAAACAGAATCCAAGAACATATCAAAGGTATTATCCACTATGACCAAAGTAGACTTCATCCCAGGTATGCAGGGAGGTTCAATATATGTAAATTATCAATGTCGTCCACTATATAAACAAACTGAAAGAAAAAAAAACCACACAATAATCTCCGTAGATGCTTAAAAAGAATTTGACAAAATCCAACATCAATTTATGTTTAAAGTATTGGAGAGATCAGGGATAATACAAGGCACATACCTGAACATAGTAAAGACAGAATACAGCAAGTCTATAGCCAACATCAAACTAAATGGAGAGAAACTTAAATCAATCCCGGGACAAGGCAAGGCTGCCCACTCTCTCCATACCTCTTCAACATAGTTCTTGAAGTCCTAGCTAGAGCAATAAGACAATTAAAGGAGAACAAGAGGATACAAATTGGAAAGGAAGAAGTCAAAGTATCCCTATTTTCAGATGATAAGGTAGTATACCTGAGTGACCACAAAAATTCTACCAGGGAATACCTACAGCTGATAAACACCTTCAGCAATGTGGCTGGATACAAAATTAATTCAGAAAAATCAGTAGCCCTCTTGTATACAAAAGATAAAAGGGCTAAGAAAGAAATTAGGGAAACATCATCTTTAACAATAGCCACATAAAGTACCTTGGTGTGACCCTAACAAAGCAAGTGAAAGACTTGTATGAAAAACATTCAGTCTCAGAAGAAAGGTTTAGAAAATGAAAAATATCTCCCATGCTCATAGCTTGGCAGGATTGACATAGTAAAAATGGCCATCTTACCAAAAGCAATCTACAGATTCAATGCAATTCACATCAAAATACCAACACAATTCTTACAGACCTGGAAGGAAAAATTCTCACCTTCATATGAAATAACAAGAAACCCAGAATTGCCAAAACAATCCTCTACAATAAAAGATCTTCTGGAGGTATCACCATCCCTGATCTTAAGCTGTACAATAGAGCAACAATACTGAAAACTGCATGGTACTGGCATAGAAACCAACTGGTGGATCAATGGAATTGCAGACCCCAAAATAAACCTACAAACTTAAGGACACCTGATCTTTGACAAAGATGCCAAAACCATACAATGGAAGAAAGATAGCATTTTCAACAACTGGTGCTGGTCTAACTGGATGTCTACATGTAGAAAAAGTGCAAATAGATCCAAACTTATCACCCTGCACAAAACTAAAGTCCAAGTGGATCAAAGACCTCAACATAAAACCAGACACACTAACCCTGTTAGAAGAAAAAGTGGGGAAGAATCTGAAACTCTTTGGCACAGGAGACAACTTCTTGAACAGAACACCAACAGCACAGACTCTAAGAGCAACAATCAATAAATGGGACCTCAGGAAACTGAAAAGCTTCTGTAAAGCAAGGGACACTGTCATCAGAACAAAACGACTACCTACAAATTGGGAAAGGATCTTCACCAACCCTATATCTGACAGAGGACTAATATCCAGAATATATAAAGAACTAAAGAAGTTCAAAAGCAACAAATCAAGTAATCCAATTAAAAAATGGGGAACAAAGCTAAACAGAGAATTCTCAATAGAGGAATATCGAATGGCAGAGAAACACTTAAAGAAATTCTCAACATCATTAGTCATCAGGGAAATGCAAATCAAAATGACCCTGAGATTTCACCTTACACCCATTAGAATGGCCAAGATCAAAAACTCAAGTGACAACACATTCTGGAGAGGTTGTGGAGAAAGGTGAACCCTCCTCCACTGTTGGTGGGAATGTAAACTTGTATAGCCACTCTGGAAATCAATCTGGTGCTTTCTCAGACAACTAGTAATAGCACTTCCTCAAGATCCAGCTATATCACTCGTAGGCATATATCTGAAAGAGGCTCAAGTACATAATAAGGACATTTGCTCGACCATGTTTGTAGAAGCTTTATTTGTAATAGCCAGAAGCTGGAAACAACCCAGATGTCCCTCAACTGAAGAATGGATACAGAAATTGTGGTACATCTACACAATGGAATATTACTCAGCAATAAAAAAAAAAAAAACAAGAAAATCATGAAATTTGCAGGTAAATGGTGGGAACTGGAAAAGATGGTCCTGATTGAGCTCTCCCAGAAGCAGATAGACACACAGAGTATATACTCACTCATATAGACATATAATATAGGATAAACCTACTAAAATCTGTACACCTAAAGAAACTAATCAAGACGGAAGACTCAGGCTAAAATCATCTCCATCTAGAAAGGCAAAGAGGATGGACAGCAGAAGAAGAAGAAAAGAGGGAACAAGTCAGGTGCCTGCCACAGAGGGCCTCTGAAAGGCTCTATCCTGCAGGGTATCAAAGCAGATGCTGCGACTTATGGCCAACCTTTGGGCAGAGTGCAGGGAATCTTATGAAAGAAGTGGGAAATAGTAAGATCTGGAGAGGACAAGAGCTCCACAAGGAAAGCAACAGAACCAAAAAAAATCTGAGCACAGGGTTCTTTACTGAGATTGATTCCCCAACCAAGTACCTACCATGCATGGAAATAACCTAGAACCCCTGCACAGATGTAGGCCATGGCAGTTCAGTGTCTTAAGTGGGTTCTATAGTAATGGGAACAGGAACTGTCTCTGACATGAACTGATTGGCCTGTTCTTTGAGAGGGGAGAAGCCTTACCAGGCCACAGAGGAAGACAATGCAGCCACTCCTGATGAGACCTAGTAGACTAAGATGTTGAAGATTCTAGGCACTAATTTCTAAACTGCTATTCGACAAGCTCAGACCAAAATCTGATTTTGAAACCAATGGATTGCTTTTAGATACTGTCCTTCCCAGTCATAATATACCCATACCTTCCACTAGGTACAGCATGAGAGAAGTTAAATTTTAAAAGAAAAGAGTATTAGATAAAATTCAGACATCTAACATAAAATATTACTAAACAAATCAATATGGATAAATGTCAGAAAAAATAATTTTGAATGTAATAAACAAGCAAACTATAGTACAGTCCACCTATTTAAAACTTCAAAAGTAAAGTAATATTTTGCCTACAGTTATCACAATACATTATTACCACAGGAATGATGTTCTGGAAGAAATGAAAAGCAGAAGGGAGATGCAGCCAACAGATGAAGAGTGGCAAGGAATGGGTCCTAAACCTGACTTGTCTTTGGTTCCCTTCTGCATGTGTCTTTTCTTGGCTTAAAAACATCCATACAGTTGCATGAATGCTGCCAAAGGCTTATGGGGTACTCAGAGTTTAGTATAAAATTTGAAGGTAGTTCTTCACATGGAATTTTCAAAGTACAAAGAACAGATTTGGCTTTGAGGCTGCCCACGTGTCAACCTAGCCACCAGATACCACTTCCCAAACAAGCGTCCAACTTTACTGACCTGATTGTGAGTGCTACTTCTGGGATCCAATTCTTTCATTTATGTGTTTGGTTTTGATGAGTTTTGATAAGTCTATCTCCAGCATATATAAAAATTGTAACTATATTTATATGATTTAATTTTTTCTAGTCAATGTGCGAAAGTAAAATTAACAAATGTACATACAAATTTACATACAAAGTCTGAATTAAGATTTCTTTCTTCTTTTCTTTTTCTTTCTTTTTTTTTTCTTTTTTTTTTTTTTTTGTCCAAGAGCCATTTAGAGACAATTTTTTTGTTCAGTTTGTACTATTTCATTTCGGAATTATAATTTTTTTTCTGAATTTCTATTGTTCTCTCAGAAAGGCAGATGACCTACAAGGCTCTGCTTCCTTCATAGGGCCATTCACATCATAAACTTAAAAATAATATTAAGAGGTTAAAGGAATCAAAGGAAAACCCCCATGACAATAGCTGCATGGTCTAAAGCACTATTTCTATTGCTTCTACTCTGAAGTTTTATCAATGCTCAGTAGAAAACCATTTATTTTTATTAAGAATTAAATTATTGTCTACTCACATAAATATGTAACAAGTTCAAAAATAAAGACAACTGCTGGAGAAAAATTATTTTATTTTATAAAATAATCTTAGCTGTTCCAACTAACAAACTTCATTGAAAGTTATTTTCATGTCACGAAATATTTCATTTCATGTGTTACTGTTTTCTAGGTTTGCTCATGAGGGATTGAATTTTACAATATTTTTGTCTTAAGATTTTTTTTTAGGTCTTTCTTAATTCTTTTTTAATTTAAGTAGAAGCCTATGGCTCTCCCTATTTCTCTTTCTTCCTCTTCCCTGCCATATCCTCCTCTCCCACCACTCATAAGTTGATAGCCCCTTTTCCTTTGGTTATTACTGGTGTGTGTATGTGTGTGTGTTTGAATACAACTTGCTTATGCTGTTTTTGTTTTCATACATAATATGGTTTCAGATCTGACTACTCTGTATTGGACAACCAAAAAGAGGTTCATCCTTGGGAGAAAGTAATTCTCCTTCTCCCACCAGTCATTAGTTGTCTGCAGCTTTTTGCTAGGAGTGAGACTCTGTGAAATTTTACCCCCCCCCCCCGCATTAACATGTCCAATGATATTACTGGTATTCCTATTTGGTTTCTGCAAAATATTTCTAAGAGAGACTATTTGACAGATACTATAATCTCTAGTATTCTGGCTCCAAGGTGTTCCCTGAACCATAGATGCAGGAGCTATGGTGCCGATGCGTCTGTTAAGGCTGGGCTCCACAAAACCTATTGATACCTGCATTTGTTCCTGTGATGCTCTCTATATTTTTCAATGAGAAGTTTCTTTGATGAGCGGTGGTAACTAAACTCATCTGTAGGTATATGAATACTATTTAGAGTGTTGTAAGGAATTGTGCTGGCCTGACAAATAAAAGTAGTATATGCTTTTCTAAGTTCTATGACTTCATGAGTCTCAGGAAGCTGGCTAAGTTTCCAGTAGCAGGCATGACTTCACTCCTGATGGTTGCTACTGACATGTGAATAGCAGGCATTGCTTGCTTATGAATATCTTGCAATGTGGTTTTTATAATCATTTATAGCTGTTTTACTAGGTAGAGCTGCTTACTTGCTTCCATATTTGGGAGCGTGCAAACTGTTTTCAGAAACCATAAAAATTAGACAACAGAAAAGAAGTTTTCAGGTTAGACCTACCCTACCTCAAATCATCTGGCTCCAGTCTTAAGTGTGAGATGCCTTCAGCAATACAGGTCCACATTCAATCCTTGTGAAACAACTAAGAAGTACATTAATATTATTTATTGATTTTAGTGTCACTTGAACTATCTTGACTGACCATTTGAAGGCAGCTGTTTCATGCCTGGTGCTCAGGTTTTCTTAAGTCTGTGGTTCTTGTGGAGAGCATTGTCAGCCTAAAGTGGCTTAACTTCCTTTATATATACAATATATTATACATTAATATAATATAATGTAATATCCCTTGATCCTCTTTCTCTTTAAGTATTGACAACTTTCCCTTTTTCATAATGGGGTTTCAACCTCATTATTACAATTTCCCACCTTATAACAGCTGCACACATATTCCTTTCCTTGACACTCTCCTTCCTCTTGTCCTATTATATTTCCTTGGTTTCTGTGGTTACACCATGCTTTATTCTCATGTATTAACATCAATAGCCAGGAACCACAGATGAGAGAGGATATGGGGCATTATTCTATCTGAATCTGGTTTACTTCACTCAGTCTAACTTTTTTTAGGTCCATCTATTTATCTGAAAGCATAATTTTTCCTTAATGTTGAACTCTATTTCATTGTGTAAATGTACCAGATTTTCATTATCCACTCATCTGTGGAATGACATTTAGAATAACCCTAATTAAAGAGGTTAAAAACTTCCCTAATGAAAAACTTAAACCTCTGAATAAAAAGACAAGAAAGACCCAGAAAATGGAAAAACATATCATTGTCATGAGTTGTTGAATTAATATTACAAAATGACTCTTTTGCCAAAAGGTATTTGCAGATTCAATCCAATCTCAATCAAAATCCCCATCTCATTCTTAACAGAAACCTACCCTAAAGTTCACATGAAAACACAAAAAGATCACGATAGCCAATATCCATAGCAAAAAAAAAAAAAGAAAGAAAAGAAAAAAAAAAAAGAAAAAAGAAAAAAAAACAATGCTGACAGAATTACCATTCTAGATCTTATGCTACATTACGAAGCTAAATTGTAATAAAACCAGCATGATACTCTGACAAAAAAACAGGCATTTAGACAAGTAGAACAAAATAGAGGACTCAGGCCTGAGTACAGATAATTTCAGCCACTTATTATCTGACAAAAGTATCAAAACCTAAGCTGGAAAAAATAACCTTCAACAAATGATATTGGGAAAACTGGATGTCCACATGCAGAAGAATGAAATTAGAGTCCTGTCTGTCACTTTGCAGAAAAAATAACCCCAAGTTGATCAAATACTAAATGAGAAACCTGAATATTGAAACTGGTAACAAAACACATTGGCAGTAACTTGCATAATATAGTTATAGAAAAACTTTCTGAAGGCTAAAAACTGACAGGTAGGACTTTATAAAATTAAAAAAAAAAAAAAAAAAACAAAAACAGCAAAACCCAGCACAGTAAAGGAAACCATAAGCTCATTGAAGAAAAAGCCAGAAGAATGAAAGATAATCTTTGTCAGCTGTATATTTGAGAGAAAATTGAATAATATCCAGAATATAGAAAGGACATACAAAAAAAGATCCAGCTATATCACTCGTAGGCATATATCTGAAAGAGGCTCAAGTACATAATAAGGACATTTGCTCGACCATGTTTGTAGAAGCTTTATTTGTAATAGCCAGAAGCTGGAAACAACCCAGATGTCCCTCAACTGAAGAATGGATACAGAAATTGTGGTACATCTACACAATGGAATATTACTCAGCAATGAAAAATAAGGAAATCATGAAATTTGCAGGTAAATGGTGGGATCTGGAAAGAATCATCCTGAGTGAGTTGTCCCAGAAGCAAAAAGACACACATGGTATATACTCACTCATATAGACATACAACATAGGAAAAACCCACTAAAACCTGTGCATCTAAAGAAACTAAGCAAGAGAGAGGACCCTAACTAAAATGTCCAATCCCCATCCGGAAAGGCAAAGAGGATGGACATCAGAAGAAGAAGAAAACAGGAAACAACCTAGGAACCTACCACAGAGGGCCTCTGAAAGCCTCTGCCCTTCAGACTATCAAAGCAGATGCTGAGCCTGATGGGCAACTGTTGGGCAGAGTGAATGGAATTTTAGGTAAGAACTGGGAAATAGTCAGAGCTGGAGAGGACAGGGTCTCCACAAAGAGAGCAACAGAACAAGAAAATTTGAACACAGGGAACTTCCCAGAGACTCATACTCCAACCAAGGACTATTCATGAAGATAACTCAGAACCCCTGCACAGATGTAGCCCAGGTCAGTTCAGAGTCCAATTGGGTTACATAGTAATGTGAAGAGGGACTGCCTCTGACATAATCTGATTGGCCTGCTCTTTGATCACCTCCCTCTGGGGGGGAGCAGCCTTACCAGGCCATAGTAGAGGTCAATTCAGCCACTTTTGATGTGAACTGACAGACTAAGATCAGAAAGGAGAGGAGAACCTCCCCTATTAGTGGACTTGGGGAGTGGCATGCAAGCAGAGGGAGGAGGGAGGGTGAGATTGGGAGGGGAGGAGGGAGGGACTTATGGGGGGATGCAGAATGAATAAAGTGTAATTTATGAAAAATTAAAAAAAAGGGAAAAATAATTTAAGAACCTTAAATGACTTTCAAAAGTGGAGGAAAACATGGAGTTAGTCAATTGGCATGGAGCACGTCTCGCCCCTGGGGGCAATGGTCTCCTGAACCTACTCAGACCTCGGACACCACCACTGCTAGTTCTAGAACTGACGCAGGATGTTCCAACGAGGGGGTTAAGGCTTCTCATAATATTTCCTATAAACCCACACCTGTTTGTCTATATCCCCCATTTTTATTCATTATTAACCAGATAGAGCCAAGTAATTGTGGTAATGATACTTGCTTTTTTGCCCAATGCTGGAATGCTAGTAAATTTAGGTATGCCCTGGTTACTCGCATGCCTCACTGGGTGCCTGTGCCCGTTGATGCCCCTCACGCTATGACTCTCTTCAGACAGAAAAGGGATCTTGGAACTACAGCCACCATTGTTACTACCATCTCATTGGCGGCTGTTGGAGCTACCACCAGGGCATTAGCCATGAGTCATACTGGGCAGACTGCTCAGACCCTGAATAATCATTTAGCCAATGTAGCTCATGCCTTAGTTGTACATAAAGGAATTAATGCTCAACTAAAAGGAAGCTTGATGGTGTTCAATCAGAGGATTGACCTCTTGCAGGAGCAAATTGATACCCTATGGCAAATCGCTCAACCTGGCTGTCAATGAAAGTATGCTGAACTTTGTGTCACTAGCATACAACATGAGAATTTTTCCTGTGCTGCAAATCTGTCTAAACAATTGTCGAGCTATATTTTAGGTAATTGGACTGGAGAATTCGATACTACGATGGAGCAGCTGAGAGTGGCCATTGTCACAGTAAATTCTACCGGAGTGGACGCAGGACTAGCCACAGGATTATCATCATGGATTGCTGCAGCCATGAATCATCTGAAGGAATGGGCGGGCATGGGAGCGTTAGCAGGCCTTCTGGTGTTGGTCTCCTTGGTTTGCCTGTGGTATATATGCAAGATTAGAGTCTCACAACAGTGTGATGCAGCCATGATCATTCAGGCCTTTACAGCCATTGAAGCAGGACATTCTCCCCAAGCATGGTTGGATACCATAAAAAGCTAAAATGATATGCTCAGGATGCGAGGCTAAGCACTGCACTCAGGGTCAGCCGCTTTGGACCCAGAGAAGAGCATGTCTGATTGCATGCGGGTTGATGCCCCAGGTCCCGCCTCTGAGAAAAAGGTATCAGACGGGTCTGATGCTCTTTGGGTGGATGACACCTAAATGAACATTGGTACATAGTCCCAATTTATTTCTAATATCAGAGATCAGACCTCTACTCTTGCCTGATGCGTCTAAAACAAAAAGGAGAAACTGTAGAGAGCTGCGGAATGCTATGCCTTAAAGATGGAGCTGGTTTCTGCCTTCCACCTTCCCGATGGTGAGTGCTCTCTGTCACGAACAATTCCACATTTGGCTAAGGCTGAGGATCTGGCTTGCTTCCATGTATGTGGACCTATCTGCATTGCCCACGAGGCACGCCTGGGTTGGCTACCCAGAGGCTATTTAAGCTGTGGGCTGGCTTTCCCCAGGGTCCGAGGATTGTTCAAGGTTCCTTAATAAACTGCATTGAAAAAATAAAAAATAAAAAATAAATAAAAAAGAAAAAATAAAAAGTAAAAACAGGTATTGCTAACAAAAAAAGACCTAGAAGGATTGGGAGGGAAAGAGGGAGAGGGCTACAGCTGGGATACAAGTGAATGTATAAAATTATTTAAAAATAAAAAATATTAATTAAAAAAAACAGCAAAACCCAGCACAGTAAAGGAAACCATAAGCTCATTGAAGAAAAAGCCAGAAGAATGAAAGATAATCTTTGTCAGCTGTATATTTGAGAGAAAATTGAATAATATCCAGAATATAGAAAGGACATACAAAAAAAAATCACAAAGGACCCATTAAAAATTGGCTTAAATATAGAGTTCTCAAATTAAAAAAAAAAGTATAGCCAAGAACTATCTCACAATTTCTCAAGAATATTCATCACCTTTTACAACTAGGGAATGCAAATGAAAACTGTGCATGTCTCTGCAAAATCTGCAACGAGCAGAGAAATCTGTCTCAACAAGACTCAGTCCTGTTGGCTCAAATTTCTAGAGTCTGACACAGCCAGGTTAGTTTACAGCACAATTTGGGAAAATGTTTCCCATGTACATAAGGAGGTCATTTACATTGAAACTCTCTTCAAAGTACATGTTACTTCCTCCATGAAGATATATGCTCTAGAGATAGGCTACATGTGTTATTTCCTGATTGTATGCTGGAGCGAGGATCCTAGGGAGGATGCTTAAATCTCGTTACAAAGGGCAAACAGGATAGACACTGGAAGTGGTAAAGAAAGGGAACAGGACAGGAGCCTACCACAGAGGTCCACCCAGAAGGGGATCGAAGCAGAAGCAGAGACCCACAGCAGAGCAGTGAGTCTTTTGGAAGATGGTGTGTGTAGGGGGAGTATAGAAGGAGCTCCACAAGGACACCAACAAAGTAAAAAATCTGCGCTGATGGGGACTGCAGAGACAGATAAGTCAATCATGGATCGTGTCTAGAGAGGACCTAGACTCCCTGCTCAGATGTAGCCCATAGAAAGCTCAGTCTCCAAATGAGTTCCCTAATATGGGGAAGCAAGGGCAGTCTCTTACGTAAACTCCACGGTCTGCTCTTTGATCACTTTGTTGGCCATCCTTGTCAGGCCACAGCAGAATCCTAGACTAGAGTCAGATAGTAGGGGAGGAGGATTCTCCCTTTTCAGTGCACTAGAGGAGGGGAATGGGGGAAGAGGAAGGGAGGATGGGACCTGGAGAAGATGAGGGAGGGGGGCTATAATCAAGATACAGATTCTACCCAGCAGGGTGTCAAAGCAGATGCTGAGACTCATAGCCAAACTTTGGGCAGAGTGCAGGGAATCTTATGAAAGAAGGGAGAACTAGAAAGACCTGGAGGGGACAGGAACTCCACAAGGAGAGCAACAGAACCAAAAAAATCTCGACACAGGGGTCTTTTCTGAGACTGACACTCCAACCAAGGACCATACATGGAGATAACCTAGAACCCCTGCACATAAGTAGCCCATGGCAGCTCAGTCTCTATGTGGGTACCCTAGTAAGGGGAACAGGGGCTGTCTCTGACATGAACTCAGCGGCTGGCTCTTTGATCACCTCCCCCTGATGGGGAGCAGCCTTACCAGGCCACAGAGGAAGACTAAGCAGCCAGTCCTGATGAAACCTGATATGCAACAGAGGGAAGGGGAGGTATCCCCTACCAGTGGACTTGGGGAGGGGCATGGGAGGATAGGGCAAACAAGATAGACACTGGACGTGTCTAAGTCCAAGGAGGGAGGATGGGATTGAGAGGGGACAAGGATGAGCAAGGAAGGTACAGCTGGGATACAGAGTGAATAAACTAATTTATTAAAAAAAGAATAAACTTCAGAACAAAAAAACAAAATGAATTACAAAACAACAAAATGAATAAATTGTAAAAATAATAATAATAAAATTTTGAAAAGTAAATCTACCATATCACTCAGCTGTACTCAGCTGTACTCAGCTGTACTACTACTCCTAGGCATATGCCTGAAAGTACGCAACATCCTACCCAACAGGTACTTGCTCAGCCATGTTCATTAATGCTCTGTTCATAATAGGTAGGTTACAGAAACAACCTAATGTCTTTCGACCAATGAATGGACAATCAAACTGTGGTATACATACACATGGACTACTACTCTTCACACGGAGAAAAGAATGAAATCAGGAATTTTGCAGGCAAACGGATTGAACTAGAAAACGATGAGTGAGATAACCCAGATCCATAGCAGCAAAATTATTTTACATATTCTATTCTCTTTATTATTGAATTATACTTGTAGAAATATTATGCTGTATAAATCTTATAAATAGAATAACCACTTATAAAAGACATTTTCTTGAACACCTAATCATTTTAGATATTCATTGTTTTGTATAGGTTTAATGTTATCTGAAAATGTGTTTTTCTATTGTAGGACCAAAATTAAAATATCTAAGGAAAATATTAAGGTATTGTATAAAAAGTATTAATTTACTCAATATGTATATATTTTCCTTTATTAATTACACTTTATTCACTTTGTGTCCCCCCTGTGGTTCTCTCCCTCCTCCCTTCCCAATTCCTCCCTTCCTCCACCCTCTGCATGCATGCCCCTCCCCAAGTCTACTGATAGGGGAGGACTTCTTTTCCTTCCTCTGATCCTAGTCAATTAGGTCTCATCAGGAGTGGCTGCCTTGTCTTTTATAAAAACACAAAAATATAAAATATGTAACAATTGTAAAGATGCAAAATTATAAATGTTGTGAGGTGTAATGACACTCACCTTGAAGCTCAGTGTTCAGGAGACTGGGGCTGGAGGGCTGCCATGAGATCCTGACTGACTAGCCTGAGCTAATATCTAATATACAAGTTCCAGACAAGCCTAGGATACAAAAAAAAAAAAAAAAAAAGAACACGATTGGAAAATAAAAGACTGAAAGGAAAGAAAATCTCCAGAATCTTTTATCGCTTAAACGTACTTTCTTTGGATGTTTAAGAAGTTAACTATTGATAAAATATCTTGCCAAGTAGTTATTTGTGAAAGTATATTTTGTTCTCCTTGTACAAAAGGGTGAATTACTCCTTATGCACATAGAATTGTTTGTCTTATAGGTCCTAAAGCCAGCAAAAGTGGTACATGATATCAGTGCCTTGACTCCAATAACTGAATCATGCTCAGCGGAATGTGAGTTGCCAAATGAAACCGTTACTTTAATTAATTGGTGTAGAGTAATACTACATGAATATAAGGTGATGAATTGCAGTATTTATGTTCACACTGCTTGAAACTGCCCATGGAACCCTGCTGAGCTGTCGTGCTCTTCATAGCAGAATTTTCTTTGAATTAAATTAAAACGAAAAGCCCTGTACGCTGTTGACTAAAGTGCTGTGGTCATGGCCAGCACATCCTCTTTGCTGACTCTGCTTATTCCCTGTGCCTTCGCAATCACTGGGTCGGGTCATGTTACCATTGTCTCCACTAAGGCTATAGCAGTAACCCTAGAATGATTTTTCTTGCTACCCAACCCCCTGTAACCTCTATCATATTTCTAGCTAGTTCTATATGTTTTTTTAAAAAAAGTGAAATTTCATCACGTCTGTCTTGTTGAATATTGAGCGGTCATTTCAATTACCAGAATGTGAAATATTTCACTTCTCTAACTTTGCCTTGTATCTTTGTTCTGGGTGTTATCATATGTGTTTCTTCTTGTGATAGGACCTTTCAGTTTTCATAGTTTATTTAAGTATTGTTAATATATTACAAAGTGCACAATCATACTAGTTTTGACATGTATGTCTCACAGGTTTAGTCTTCACATCAAGATGGTGAATATACATATTACTTGCAAATGTTTCCTTACACGTTTTTCTTACTCCTTAAGAGTAGTCCTTAAAGGACTACTCTTTGTAGTCCTTTATTAAAAGCAGCTGTGATGAGACAGAATTGTGCCTCACACATCCCTTGGAGGATGCCCCACAACATCCACTTTACTAAACCAGCATAATCCCTAACTACATTCTGAATATCTGTCTTACTACACATAGGTAAGTATAGCCCCCATTCTTCAACAGAGAAACTTCTACTTTCAACAGACAGATACCATTACAAAAAAAATAATAACCAAACAGAGTGCATATTTTCAAAACACAGTCCTAAAGGATACATATATAAAACAATTCCCATATCTAAGGTTCAGGGAATATTGAGGAAGATGTGGCAGAAATAATGTAAGAGCCACAGGATCAGGGGGTTTGCTGTGAGATTTTATCTCCTAGTTATGTCAGAAGCTAATCCATAAAGTCTAACCAACATTAAGACAGTAAGATTGTAGTAATGAAATTCCTTTTTGAATTTTCGTGACCACAGATTTCCCTGAGGTTTGCAGGTAACTTTCCTGAAGAACATCGTTGATTCTTCAGAGAGTACAGCTGAGTACAGTAATGGTGTGTCATGTGGCCTGAACTTGGTTCGGGCTGTAACTATAAATTCAAGTTTATATCTCATTGTTCCTGATTCTCTTGCCTAGCTGTATGAGATCTGCCCAACATCTTGTGAATTATGAACTCATCCAGCCCAGCCCCAACAGACATGCCTCCTATCACCTACAGCAATCAATGTTCACTTGATGTAGCTTCAAACAAACTTTTCAAATTTTTCCCCTGTGACTCAGGTCTACACATACATGTGGTCATTAGTGTGCTAAATATTTGAGGGGACCCTTTCAAAATCCCCGGGATTCTTTCTCTTCAATGCTCTCTCTTCCGTATTGTTTAGTGCTGTTGAGCAAAAGTGCATTCATCTTAAGATATGATCAGCTTCATCGCTTTAGCCAAGGGAGTCTAAGAGACTCTGTTGGGTGTGGTACCCAGGGCTGTAAGTGTGTTGGAGAATGGCCTGACAATGCTTTCAACCACAGTGCCAGAATTTCTTTTGTTTGTGGCAGGCTCTTGCTATGCAGCTCCAGGTGACTACAAGCTCATGAAGTTTCTGCCTTACCTGCTGTGTGCTGACCCTGCAGACAGCACCTAGCCTGCTCTTTATTTCATTTTCTTTGTTTCTTGACCTTGAATGGTTGCTATTGCTCCACTGTAGAGAGAAACATTGCTCATACTTCAGCATGTTCTCTGTACTGGCATGGAATTTTTTCACTTTTTATGTTGTCCTTCCTGCTTAGTTTTTGTGTCCCTAGTCAGCTATCGTTTTCTCTGGGATCAATTCCAGTGCACAGTACAAATTAATTCTATTAGTGATAAGAAAACACTTCTTTATTACCGTATTTTATCAAATCATCATGGGCATGCCTGTTCTATCTACTAGACTTTCCGTTGAATGTTATTAGAAATCTGGTCTGTTCTTTTTTTTTCAGAACTTAGGATAATGCGTCCTGTTTTACTATGGGATATACTTATGTATTTTATTTATTTGTTCTCTCCTGGTGCAGATCTTGGCAGCTCCTTACAAAGTTCACCTGCCTTTGACTTATATAAAGAGTTAGTAGAACTTAAAGAAACCAATGATCAAATGCTCACAGAAAAAACTAAAGTGGAGACGGAATTATCTGAAGTAAAAGAAGAGAACTCACAGTTAGAGAAAAAGCTTGTAAGAAAGAATGAAAGAATCTCTACTCTGAGGTATACCACTGTGGTGCTTAAAACACTTAACTATGTGCTGAAGCGGGGAAACGGGTTTGGTGATTTCTTAGTTTCCTTCTGATACTTTGTAAAGGAGAAAACTCCTGTATTTGAAGGGAAGAGAAATTGTCAGGAATAATAAAGCTATTATAAAATCATGAATACTTTTAATACATCCATCTCATACATAGATAACAGAATGTATATGCCCTTTACAATCTCAATGCAGTGTGTATATAGTAGCCTGCCACATTCAAATATCTGTATTTCACAAGTAGAAATTTATGGAACATTTTCTTATTTGTTACAAATAATTTTGTAAAAGAACACTGTTGTAATAAATTAGAAAAAGAGTCGGGCTTTATAATGTTTATCATAGGTCCTAATATTATTATGGTGGTATTATTCAACTTGCTATCACAAATAATAAGGCACAGACACCTGTAAGATTTGTTAATTGCCTTATTTACCTTGGGCTGGGAAGATATTTCACCTACTCTGGCTCAGTAACCTCACCATCCATCTCCCAGCCCCATCCAATGCCATCCCCCTAATCCTTCTCATCTGGTCTACATTCTAGCCACAATCCCATGGTTCTTGCTTGTATTCTTCATCTGGGCCTTTTCATGCCATTACTGGAGTCTTTCCTCTTGGTCCCACGTGTTTTTTTTTTCCCCCATACTAACTCATGGTGGCATCCTTCTTCCTCCTTTCAGCCTGTCTGTCTATATCCCATGATTCTCCTGTCCTCTCCAAACCCAGGAACCTTAACTACATGTACACCATTCTTCCCTGCTCAAGTGTAGGCCATTTAATCAATCAATCAAGTACATTTTAGGCAGGTTTACAAAGTAGGAATAGGTGAACCAGAACTTGAGGTCCAGTAACGCACATTGACTAACCTCCAACAGAACACCATTTAGATGAATAATTTTCTCTATTCCTAGTTGTCTATAATGAATACATTTTTACATGTAGAAATATGTCAAAACATTTGCAACCTTAAAAATTCTTTTGATCAATATTCCTGAATTTTTCTCAAGAACACTTGTCATGGTTCTTAGAGCAGGTTATGAAGTGGTTTTAGTCACTGTTCTATTGTTATGAAGAGACAGCATGACAGAAGGAAACGCTAAAGAAGGAAGCATTTACCTGGAGGTTTGCTTACAGTTTAGGATGCTTAGTCGGTTATCATCATGGCTCTGAACTTGGAGGCAGAGAGCGTGGTAGCACAGAGACTGTTGCCAGTGCAATATCTGAAACCTGTGCGCTTTGATCTGCAGGTGTAGAGAGACTGGGGGTGGAGTGGGTTTCTGGAGCCTCAAACTCTACTCCTGTGACCCACTTCCTCCATCAAGAGTACACCTCCTACACCTTCTAATACTCAAACAGTTCCATTTCCTGTTAACTAATGGGACTGTGGGGGCTATTATTATTCAAGCCATCACATGTGGTTATTTTTATCTGCTCCCAAATTTAAAAATTAATATGCATTTGGGTGATGCCTTGTGTCATACACAGGGCCTTGCATAGACTAGGCATCATTCTACTTAACCTTACTCAATTAATGGTTCAGTTATCAATTAAATCATACCTATTAAGAAGAAAAACAGATATTGACCTTCGAGGAGGTCATTCAATATTTGTTCAAAACATAGATAATGCTAATTTAGGTCCTTTTCTATAAATAACATACTGATAATTATTATATGGTTACTATTGCCATCTTAATTCCCCCATTAAATACATAAGCAACAAAATAAGTAGAAATTACAATGAAATGGATGCATGAAAAGCATACTCCTAGATATTAGATCTTTTATCTTAGCTATAAATTTCAGAGAATAGATTAGAAAAGAAAACCAAGAGTATAAATTTTGAGGAAGGTTATAAGCAACTTCTGAGGGACCAAGCCACAAAGTGAACATTTTGTTTTCTGAGAAAAATAATTCTAAGACCAGCTTACTCAACCACAGATCAATCATAAAAGAACAAGTGGAGAAGAAAAGGAATATAATTTGTGCTTATAATGAGATGGTGGATGAACTGAGAGAGAAAGAGGAGATGATTGAGAGAAGAGGAGAACAATACAACAGACAAGTTACAGAGACACAAAAATTTGAAATATGTCTAAAAACAAGAGATGTGGAGTTGAAACAGGTAATTTGTTCTTTAATAACAACACCATTTTGACTTTAGCCTACTAACATTTAAACATTCCTTTGATTTAACTCTATATTTCATAACAGATACTGATCTGAGAAAAGTTTCCACTGTCAGTTTCATCACTGTTTAAGCTTTCTTAGCATATACATACACAACCTAGGAAAATCCACCACAATTGAGTGCTATCTAATTTATAATATGATCATTGCAGTCTATTTGTTTTTACCAATTCATTGTCATTTTGAACATGCAATTGTTTTATTTAGGATTCAACTTAAATTTTATTTCATTACAAAATATAATTTTAACCTAAAATTACTGTTTTAAAGTATATCATCTAATAGACATACGGTGTGTGATTTCTGGATGAAGGAATGGAAAGTTATTTGAGATTTATCAACAACATATTTTTTTTATTTTGTTTCTACTTCTATTGAAAATTTATTCTTAGCAAGTGCATACCTTTAATCCAAGCACTTGGTAAGCAGAGGCAGGTGGATCTCCGCCTTTGAGGCCAGCCTGATATATATATAGTGAGTTCCAAGGCAGCCAAAGGTACACAGAGAAACCCTATATCAAAGAAAGAAAGAAAAAAAGAAAGAAAGAAAGAAAGAAGAAAGAAAGAAAAAAGAAAGAAAAAGGAAAATAGACTGTTTAAAAAATTAATATATCTCAGTTATATTTTCTCCTCTCTCTGACTTCTCTCATTTCTTCCCCACTACCCCTCTCATCTGAATCCACTCCCATTCTGTCTCTCATTAGAAAGGAAAACAATTCTCAGAATGTGTCTCTTTTGATGACTGAGCATGACACTGATCAAATTTGTCCATTTGGGTTTGGGATACCTCCCTCAGGTTGATTATTTTCTAGTTCCATCATTTTACCTGCTTGCTTTTCACAAAATTCTAATGGAAACACAAAAGACCCATACTTGCTCTAAGCACAACTATCAATGCTATAAAAATAACTATACCTGGTTTTGAATTATTATAAAGAACATAGTAATCAAGATAGTACTTACTGCAACAAAGCAGACATGCACAAGCAGATAGGAGACACAGAACCTGGTGGTTACTACAGCTACTTGTTTCGTTGTTGTTGTGTTTGTTTGCTTGCTTTAACATGAAGTATCCTAAACCATACTTTTGGGAAGAGATACATTTTCAAATAAAATGTCCTGTGAAAAGTGGGTATCTAGGTGGAGGTACTAAATTATAGGCACTTATCTTTCCGTGCAAATAGACCAACTAAACATACCAATATGAAACTCTGAAATGTTAAAGCTCCTTAAAAGATCTTTGTAAAAAGGATTCCAACAGCTCAAAATGAGGAGAATGGAAAATGGGTTTGCATGAATGTGCAGAATAAAGGAACAACCTACAGTATAAGAGAAACTGTGAACTAAACATATGATGGAGGGATAGTGTACAGAATCCATAAGGAGCTCAAAAATAAAAGTCAAAATGAGTAAACAAAACAAAAACAAAACAAACAAACAAACAAAAAACAGTTCAGTTCAAAAAATAGAAGTAGAAGTGGAAAATATGACTCAGCTATACCAGTGCTTGACATTATTTCTAAAGGCAACTAAGTTGGCATTTGCCAGCAGTTATTTGCAGACCCTCATTTGTTTCAGTACTAATTGCAGTTGCCAAGATAATAAACAATGACTACATGTCCATCAACAAAGAAATGAATAAATAAAACTCCATATATAGTCACGGGAATTTTATCAGTTATAAAGAATGAAGATCTACCCTTTTTTTTTTTTTTCAGGAAAAATGCATTGAGTTGACCTCCATCATGTAAAGTGAAGCTAACCAAGCTCAAGCAGAAAATACCATACATTTTCTAATGTGCAGAGTACAGCTTTAGACAGCAGGCATTGGGCAGGGTGTACGTGCATAAGAAGTGTAATGTCTGAAAAGGGGAGAGGCTCAGAAAAGCGTCCTGTAGTAGACAATAATTACCAAGACCTACAGCCGGACAATGTGCAGAGAGTGAGGCTGTAGAGAACTCAGCCATAGAAAGGATGTCTTCATCAAACCTCTCCCTCAGTGTTCAGGGACCCATGCACAGGAGGAGACAGAAAGATTGCAAAAGCCAGAGGTGGCGGACAAACTACAAAATAGTGTTTTCCAGGCCCAAGTGAACTCACAGAGACTGTGACAACATGCACAAAGACTGCACAGGTTGAAAGCAGACAAAATCCAACACTAAGAAGGGGAAACTGTACACAAATTCCCCCTCTAACCAAAGAACAAACAACAACAAAAAGAACTGTTTGTAGTTGACACCTGCTGGGAAAGAGAAAATCAGTTTTCTCCAGTAAAAATGTCACTGGGTATAACAAACAGGCCACATGCCCATGTGTGTTACTTTTTTTTCTTATGTAAAGAGTCTAAGAAATCTTGTTTTGTAATGTAAATTACAATGCTTTCCTAGCAGTGGCTTTAGCTACCTCTGCAGATCATGACATCTATTCTTCATTTCATAACTTACACAGTAGAAGGGATCCATTTACATTTCACATTTACATAATATGATCATGGCTCACCAGAATCATGCATTTTCTCAGGGACATATTATTTTGTGATAGCTGATACCTGGCTCCCTAAATTGTACTGCAAAATAAAAGGATGAAGTTACTATTGGCTAGTGGAATTAGTCTAAGTTGCAAAAAGAACTGGAGATGTATCCTGAGTCATAATTCCAATGGTATGAAGAAGGAATCAGTTTATTTAGATAGAAGCCTTATTTAACTGTTGTGCTGCCTTGTTAAATTTTTATTGTGAAATGAAATTGTATAATAATATTAGTGTTACATCAAATATATGGTCCATCAAATATACATACCACTGTGTCACATTAGCATAAAAATATGTGCATTACACAGATAACCTTTCCAATATCTCAGAGCAGTAAATTTTGTTATCATTTGCATTTTACCATTAAAAAAAAAAAAGCAGTGAGACACGGGGACATGGACATGTTTCAGAACAAACATCTTGTAATAATGATCTGGAGTTAAGGACTAATCATTCACATTCAAGCATCTGTGTTGAAGCTGCCTCAACCCGTTGCTCACATCCTTTAATAAAATACCTGATTATAACTAATTATCTCATGTCAGGGGCTAGGAAGACAGCACAGTAGGCAAAGTGTTTACAAACAGAAAGACGAGTTCATTCCCCTGGCCCCATCTAAAAATTAGGTATGGTGGTGTATGTTTCTGGTCACAGCTCCAGGGAGGCAGAGATGGACATCTCCTTTGGGTTCAACGTATACCAACCTAACTTATTTATTAAGTTTCATATTTGGTAGCAAGAAAGAAAAACAAAAACACCAAGACAATGCTCCCCAAAAACACTTCAGGTTGTCTTCAGGTGCAACTGTGCTCTTGTACACGTATACACACAAACAAACACACACTCACAGCATGAATATACACGGTTATTTTAATGTTCACCATTCCTGGCATAGTTTTTGTCATATAGGTATATGTAAAGTTTTTATATTAAAAGCACTCTGTGGCCCTTGTGAAGCAAAATTACAAGAACCACAAGGGCCTTTCCCTTTTATTTTTGTTGGCTTCAATATTTAAGAAAGCAAAATCGAAATGGAAAGGTAACGCATTTCAGACTTACAGCAGGATCAGTTTTTTTTTTTTTTAATGAAGGGTGAGAGAATATTACATCCTGTTTTGCAGGCTGTGAAAATCCTGTTAAAACTAAATTAAACTTACAGTGGTAGCAGCAAGGCACCCATAAAGTGTGGATATAAATGGGCCTGCCTGTGTTCCTAAAAAAGGTATAGCACATAAATAGATGATGCATCAATTTGTATCAAGATATTACTAAAATTGTTTTTATCTTTCATTTAGTTACAAAAAGAAAAAGAACATGCACAGAAGATGGAAGATCACCTACAAATGTAAACTTTAAACCATCATATTTATATAGCAAATAAGTAACATGAGAATTATCCAAATTACTATCAATGTGAAAACACTGTAAAATTGTAAAGTGTTTCTTGAAATATACAACATGGAGTTTGGGAAGTAACTCACATCATAGCCGTGAGTGCATATAGGGTTATTATTTCCCAAATAAAATCAATAAAAAGAAAAAGGAGAACACATGATTATTCATGTACCTACACCTTCATTCTTTCTTTAAAAAACCTCAAACATAATGCAATTTTACATCATTCACATTTAATATATTTTATTTATACAGTCACTGTTTTATATACGTATGCAAAAATATGTTTTGTTTTGTGTGTCTGGAGAGAAAGAAAAGAAGAGAGAGAAACAAATAGAGAGAGAAGGGGGCTGTGAAAAGGAATAAGGAATTCTAATAGAAAGTAAGAAGAGATTAGTTGAAATAGATAATATATATATATATATATATATATATATATATATATATATACAAGAGTATATAAACACCAAGCCATTTTTCCCGTGAAGAATCCAAATACAGGAGGTGATCGTTGAACTGCAAATATAACCAAAATATAACAATATACCTCTGTGAAAATGTCACAGTGAAACACAACACATGATAACTAAACTTTAAAAATTATCAGTAATGTGGCATTTAAAGATTTGTATGTGAGAAAAATTACTTTTTAAATATGTCTTTTCCTGAAACTCATAATCAGTCTTTGGGCAGAATGCAGGGAATCTCATGAATGAAGGGGGAGATAGAAAGACATGGAATTGTCTGGAGCTCCACAAGGAGAATGGCAGAAACAAAAATTCTGGGTCCAGGGGTCTTTTCTGAGACTGCGACTCCAACCAAGGACCATTAATGGACATAACTTAGAACCCCTGCACACACATAGCCTGTGGCAGCTCGGTCTCCAAATGGGCTTCCTAGTAAAAGGGAGCAGGGGCTGTCTCTGACATGAACTCAGTGGCTGGCTCTTTGATCACCTCCCCCTGGGGGGCAGCCTTACCAGGCCACAGAAGAAAGACAATCCTGATGAGACTTGATAGACTATGGTCAGATGGAAGGGGAGGAGGTCATCCACTATCAGTGGACTGGGGAAGGGGCATTGGAGGAGATGAGAGAGGGAGGAAGGGAGAAAGGGAAAGAGGGAGGGAGGGAGAAATGGAGGGAGGGAGGGAGGGCGGGTGAGTTTGGGAGGTGACGAGGGTGGGGGTTTCAACTTGGATAAAAAGTGAATAAACTTGTAATAAATAAAAAAATTATATTAAAAAACAAAACAAAAAAATATGTCTTTTAGGTTGGAACTAGAAAACACCTCATTAATTGCTAGAGTTAAGAAACAAAAGGAGGAGCTAGGACATCTGCAGAGACATATGCTGGACACCCACAAAGGCGTGGCACAGGGTCCCAAATTTGTAAGTCACTTTCATAGTAATACCTTTCTCTGGCAACAAAATATAGGAATGCTTCAGGAAATGTATGAAATGTCTCATTGAAATGATTTTTTTATTGTTTAGCAATTTTATGCATGCATACAATGTGATTTAATCCAGTCTACCTCCTAATTCCCACACTCCCAATTCTTTCCTTTTTTTTACTTTCACTGCTATTCTCTCTCAAATCTATGTGTCCATTTTGGAATTTTTTGCCTTTTGTTTTGCATTTTTAACTAAATCTCTATCCCGTACAGCTTGAAATACAGTCTCTGACCATTTTGGCATCACAAACTGTCCAGCATTGTGGAAAGTTATTACTGATTTTGACAACAGGGGGAAAAGTAGAACGATGCTGGGGATAAAATTCAGCACAGGGCACAGCTGCCTGAGGCTCGCTCAATACCGGGCCAGTAAGGCAGCAAAGCCCACCCACTCTCAGCAGAGAGACCCTCCTGCAAACACTACTGAGGCACAGCGCCCATGCCGTCCTTCTGCTGCATGAGTGTGAGAACTACTACAGCCTGGCTAGTCTCTCAGGGTCATTTCCCTGGAGAAAACTGTTTCCGAGCAGCTCCCAATTTCTCTTTGAATGAACTAATTCCATGGGAAGGAATGGATCAGGGTGAATAGTATAGCTCGTGAATAGTATAGCGGATTCCTCAGGAGATGTCAAGAGATGGGTTCAGCACTACATAAATTAATACTTGCTTTTTTAAATTTTTTTATTTATTTTTATTAATTACACTTTATTCGCTTTTTATTCCCCCATAGGCCCCTCCAAATCCCACCCTCCCTCCCCCTTTCTCACGCATGCTCCTCCCCAAGTCCACTGATAGCAGAGGTCCTCCTTTCCTTCCTTCTGATCTTAATCTATCAGATCTCATCAGGAGTGGCTGCATTGTCATCTTCTGTGGCCTGGTAAGGCTGCTCCCCCATCAGGGAAAGGTAATCAAAGAGCAGGCCTATCAGATAATGTCAGAAGCAGTCCCTCTACCCATTCCTATGTAACCCACTTGGACACTAAACTGCCATGGACTACATCTATGCAGGGGTTCTATGTTATCTCCATGCATGGTACTTGGTTGGAGTATAAGTCTCTGGAAAGACCCCTGAGCTCAAATTTTCTGGTTCTGTTGCTCTCTTTGTGGAGTTCCTGTCCTCTCCAGATCTTACTATTTCCCACTTTCTTTCCATGCACACTGCCTAACAGTTGGCCATAAGTCTCAGCATCTGCTTTGATAGTCTGCAGGGCAGAGCCTTTCAGAGGCCCTCTGTGGCAGGTTCCTGTTTTCTTCTTCTTCTGATGTCTTTCCGCTTTGTCTTTTGGGATGGGGATTGAGCATTTTAGTCAGGGTCCTCCCTCTTGATTAGTTTCTTTAGATGTACAGATTTTCGTAGGTTTATCCTAGATTACATGTCTATATGAGTGAGTATATACCGTGTGTGTCTTCTTTTTAAAATTCAGATTTAATGGTACTTACATTGTGGCCTTTTTTTTCACACATTTGAAAATTGCTGTCAGACTAATTTCCTCAACATTGAAAGAATCAAATGTTAAAAGGAACGTTATCACACATATTAGAATGACTTGAATTACATTTATTCTAAATATAAATTTCATTTTCTGTAGACACAGACAGCTGCTCAGAAAAATCAGGACTTGTGTAAGAACCAAGCTACATTAATAAGTGAGATGGAAAACACAATCAAAAGTTTGCAGTCACAAGTCTCCAGTGTTAAAATTTCTAAAGAGTTAAACAAAAGAGAACTGGAAAAATATAAGCAATTCTATCTAGAAGAACTAAGAAATAAAAACTTTTTATTACATGAACTAAACAGGTGAGTGAAAACAAATGTCACAAAGTGTACAATTAGCTCCTTCATGCATTGTTAATTCTTAATTTTAATGAAATAAGAGCCTGAGACTAGTAGGATGTGAAAGCTAATACATTTTTGGAAAGTTATATATGAAAATGGACTCACTGATAGAGTGTTATTCCTTCTTTTAGTTAGAGTTGACTTTTTCTACTTTAACATTCTCATAAAGTTAACCTGATGATCCAGACTTTCAGCCACATATTTCTAAATGTTTCTCATTAGATACAGCCATGTAGGTTTAAAATTGACCATCAACATATGCAAATAAAACACATGCACAAAGTGGAGTCAACAGATTGTGCTGAGATCTGCTTGGCTTGGATCTGGAGATCTGACTAGGTCAGCTGGGAAGAAAGAAAGCACAACGTATAGACACATGTATGGAAAAGCTGGGTCAGATGCAGAGTGTGCACACTGATAGAGCAGTGTCTGCTCCCAACCAAATGCTGAATGTTGGTGTCTTAATAACGTACAACAATGAGGTAGGAGGGGGCATTGTCTACTCCCTCCAATCTCTCCCATATTGACTTATTTTAGATTATTATTGTTATACACACGCACACACACACATCTGTGCACACACACAAATATATGTATATATATATATATATGTATATATATATATATATATATATATATATATATATATATATATATATACCTTGTTGAGAAAGTGCAGGATGGAAGCCCTGAGTAAGTGAAGCACTGTGTGAACTCTGGACATAAGTAGAGCCATGTCAATGGCACCGATGTCTCAGTCCCACAGGAGACTCACAGGGGTGGTGAAGCTTTATGGACTGGAGAGAGCAATAAGTACATACAAAAGCTAGCAACTGTGGCTTCCTCCCTTTCTGGATGTTACAGCTTGAGACTGCTTGCCTACAGAGAGTAGGTGTACAGATTTGAGGGGTATGATGTGAGGTTTTAGTGAATTTAGTGAAATTTGGTGATGTACCATGAATGTCAACGTATTCATCACATCACACAATCATCTTTTGAATTCAAGTATTTCTAACCTGGCCACATTAACTGTATGGTTCCTTTCAGCATCAGTTTGCCAGCTGCTCATATGTTGTTCTTGTCTCTTATACAGTGTGTTTTTCTTTTTAGTCTCAAATTTCCCCCCAAGGTATCTAAGTACATATATTCTGTTTTCTGCATTTGCAAGTGTGTGTGTGTGTGTGTGTGTGTGTGTGTGTGTGTGTGTTTGCTTTTGTATGAGCACATGGACATGTACATGAGTGTGCATACACATGGAGATGTGACTTACAGTTTGGAAGTCTTCCTCAGTCGCTCTCCTCCTTACATATTGAACATAGTCTCTCAGTCAAAGTGAGAGCACAGTTAGTTGGCTAGTCTGATAGCCAGCTGGCTTTAGTAACGCCCTATCTCTGCCTTTCAAGCCCCTGGGTTTGAGGTAGGCCATATACCCCCCTGGTGCTTTCATGGGTTTGAAGATCTGAACCCTGGTCTTATGCTGTCATGACAAATTCTGCAACCACTTTCCCTGAAGAACCATCTTCATAGACCCATAATGAATGTTTTTTTCTGAACACATAATTGTGTGTAGTAGTTACAATTTGACATGGTTTTCTTTTCTTTCTTTCTTTCTTTCTTTCTTTCTTTCTTTCTTTCTTTCTTTCTTTCTTTCTTTCTTTCTTTCTTTCTTTTTATTCATTTTACATCCCAATCGTAACCCTATCCTTCTCCCGTTTTCCTTTTTCCCATATCCCTCCTCCTTTACCCCTCAGAAAAAGGGAGCACCCCCCCAAACCACTCTAACCAGCACATCAAGTCATGTTAAGACTGAGCTCATCCTTTACTGCAGTGGTGTGGCGAGGCAGCCTCTCAAAGAGGAAGTAAATGAAAAGCATGCAAGAGAGTCCTTGTCAGAGACAGCTCTCGAGGCTCTCCTTGCTAGCCATAGTTTTCAATGTTAAGATTATCTTGAAAGCCAGTTTTATCACAGTGGCAGAATTTTCATTTAGGATTCTTTATTCAGAGAAAATAATTACTGCTCAACCTTTGGGTCTTTGTTCACAGCAGGACAAATTTGAGTCAAGAAGGATCTCATACAGAACTTCGCATGAAAATCGAGCAAAACATTTCTGCATCAAACATACTGAATACAAGACTGGTACATGAGCACTCTTGTGTAGAAAAAACCCACAGACTGGAGAAGGATGACTTCCTCCTGAGGGGAAACTTGGTAGTACCCTCCTCAAGCTTAGGATGTATTCATGCCTGTATGGCACAGTACCCGTGGACGGTGCGTTCAAGTCCTGTTTTTTTCTTTGAAGTTCATATTTGTGGTATAACTCTTGTTTTCAATTTGGCACACAATGAAGTGATTTATTTAACCTATCCATGTAAAATTAAGGTGATAATTATGTGTTATTAACGAGAGAAAACATATTTGACAATTTGGGGCAGTTTTATTTTTTTTCTTTTTATTGAACATAGATTCTTTTCGTCATACAAAATAATGTGAACACACTTTCCCCTCCCTCTTTTCTCTTTCCAGTTCCTTCCACATGAACAGGGCCTAGAGGGGCTTACGCAGAATCTTTCCATATATTCTACAGATGTCAGTTCAGTAGTTTCGTGGGACTCTTAAATGTGTAAATGAGTGGGTTTCCGATGCAATAAATTTATGGGGTATTGTGGCCCCTCCCTTGTCCCCTCCCAATCTCACCCTCTATCCCTCTTCTCCCCCTATTCCCCTCACCTAGTTCACTGATAGGGGAGGTCCTCCTCCCCTTCCCTCTTTCCCTAGCCTATTAGGTCTCATCAAGACTGCTCCAATGTCATCTTCTGTGGACTGGTGAGACTGAAACCCCAGGGGGAGGTGAGCAGAAAGCCTGCCACTGAGTTCATGCCAGAGATAGCCCCTGCTTCCCTAACTAGGGAACATACTTGGAGACTGAATCTATGGGCTACGTCTGAGCAGGGATTTTAGGTCCTCTCCATGTATGGTCCTTGATTGGGGTATCATTCTCTTTAGGGTCCCCAGGGCTCAGGGTTTTTTTGTTTGTTTGTTTGTTTGTTTGTTTTGTTTTGTTTTTTTGTTTTGTTTTGTTTTGTTTTCTCTCTTGGTCTCCTTTTGGAGCTCCTGTCCCCTCCAGGTCTTTCTATCTCCCCCTTCTTTCATAAAATTCCATGCATTCTTCCCAAAGTTTAGCTATAAGTCTCAGCCTCTGCTTCGATACCTCAATCAGTAGAGTCTTTCAGAGGTCCTCTGTGGTAGGCTCTTGTCTTTTCCCTGTCTTCTCCTGCTTCTAATGTCTATCATGTTTGCCTTTCTGAATAAGGATTGAGCATCTTCCCAAGGGTCTTCCTTATTGTTTAGCTTCCTTAGAAGTATAGATTTTAGTATGTTTATTCTATATTATTTGTCTAATAACCACTAATAAGTGAGTATATAACATGTGTGTCTTTCTGCTTCTGGATTACCCTACTTAGGATGATCTTTTCTAGTTCCCACCATTTGCCTGCAAATTTCATGATTTCCTTGTTTTTAATTGCAGAGTAGTATTCCAATTGTGTAAATATACCACAATTTCTGTATTAATTCCTCCATTGAGAGACACCTAGGCTGTTTCCAGATTCTGGCTATTATAAATAGAGCTGTTACAACATGGCTGAACAAATGTCCTTGTTGTATACTTGAGCATCTTCTGGATATATGCCTAGGAGTGGTATAGCTGGATCTTGAGGTAGCACTAATACTAATTGTCTGAGAAAGCACCAGACTGATTTCCATAGTGGTTGTAAAAATTTACATTCCCACCAGCAATGGAGGAGGGTTCACCTTTCTCCACATACTCTCCAGCATGTGTTGTCACTTGTGGTTTTTTTTATTTTTATTTTTTATATTACTTATAGTTTATTCACTGTAGCCCCCTCCATCCTCCCCTCCCAATCCCACCTGTCCTCTCTCATCTTCTCCTATGCCCCTTTCCAAGTCCATTGCTAGGGGAGATCCTCCTCCCCTTCCATCTGACCCTAGCTTATCCAGTCTCATCCAAACTAGCACATGGTCCTCCTCTGTGGCCTGGTAAGGTTGATCCTCCATGCAGGGGAGGCAGTCAAAGAGCCAGCCACTGAGTTCATGTCAGAGGCAGTCCCTGTTCCCCTTACTAGGGAGCCCACTTGGAAACTGAGCTGCCATGGGCTACATCTAGCAGGGGTTCTAAGGACTATCCATGAATGGTCCTTGGTTGGGTCACTTGTGATTTTGATCTTAACCATTCTGATGGGTGTAAGGTAAAATCTCAGGGTTTTGATTTGCATTTTCCTGATGACTAAGGACATTGATCATTTCTTTAAGTGTTTCTCTGCCATTCAATATTCCTCTATTGAGAATTCTCTTTTAGCTTTGTACCCCACTTTTTTTTCTGTTGCAAAACACATGAGGATATTTCTTATTACAAATCATTACAAGCTGCAGCTTGGGCTCACACCCCCCCCCACCACTGAAGTGATGAGAGCCGAGAGTCCCGTGCATTATAAGTGAGTGATCAACATTTAAACACTTATAAATGTGTAAGTTGTAAGGGCACCAGAAAGGAACTCTTACCATAAATAAACAAACTATACTAACTTCTGTCCATATTCAAAAAGTTCCATTAACTTAAAAAAAGACAATATTCCTTTGTCATTTAACTTATATCAGTTTTAAGCATGTTTATCACTGCAGTGATTACTGCAATCATAATAGTCATAAATATTACTAGAAAATGTTTTAATGTTCAAGATGTGTTCACTTATGCCTCTCTAGAGTGCTTTTCTTGAATGATTAATGTCTAAGGCAGCAATGATGTAAACAACTCCAAAAACACCTATCATGTATATCATTTGGGTACTGCTATCTACTTTTATAAATAATGTGAAGGCATACATTTTCCTCTCTCTAGGAACACATGACAACAGTTTCCCCATTAAAGTGTGTGACTGAATTTACAATAAGAAATCTTTTCTATATCATTTGATGAGTGAACAAAAATAAAGTTTAAAGACTATTAACAGAATGAAATATTTATAATTTAATACATTTTGACTTGGGAAATTACATAAAAAGTACTCATTTGAGTGAAAAGTGAGATTTAAATGCATACTCAAATTCTTATTGCTAAAGTACTCATTTCAATCTATGTATACTGGCTTATAGTTTTAATGTGGTTTTTAATCTTTCATTCCCAGTAAACAGTAAAGATCTGTGTCAAACATTGGGTTGCTTAGGTAGTATTGAAGTTAACTAAAAGGAAAAAAAAAAAAAACAAAACAAAACTTAGTGTCTGCTTTCCCTTTTTTTTATTTTTCTCAAAAGCACAAAAGGAACAGAATCTAAATGCTACAGAATCATAAAGGAAGGCCACCATATACAAAAATAGGAGTAGACACGATTTTTCTATGAATTGTTGAGCACAGTTTAATACAAAATACTCTCCTTAATTCTAACTCAGAAAAATCAAAGAATATATTTTTTAAATTGCATAATACTTACTTTTATAAATAATGATATATTATTTAGAGAAATTGTGGGAATTATTAATGTTTTCAACTAAAGTATTGATGAAGGTTGGATAAAAACCTGCTTAATGCTAAGTATTTCCAAAGAACTGGAGAAGTAGTTTGTATTATACTTAATCTAGGAGTTAATGTGTACCTGTGGTTTCCTTGTGAGATTTGTTCAGCAGTCATGGTAAACATCATAGGAAATATTAACTTTGCTCTAAATATTTTTCATTAATGCTTATCCCCCAAATCATGCAGTTTTATCAATTAATATTAGTAACTTATCAAAATAGAAAATGTACATATATATTTCAATTTGAGAAATTTGAAGGAAAGTTATTGATTTTTATCAAGTGTATAATATTTATTAAGCCCTTACAACGATATTCCTCACAAACTCTTAAGTAATAATATTTTAAGAAAGATAAGTGAGCATCTAGAATTTAACATTGTATTTTATGGTTTTTAACAGTCTGAAGATGATATGAGAGAGCTAAGCAAAGAGCTCAGTGATGACTTGAAACAATCCGTGCAACTCAGTTTGGAGACTCAGAAGAAACAAAGTCGTGAAGTAGAAAAAGAACTAGCTGGGTAAGATCATAATATTTCAGATAAATTTAGTGATTTAGCTCTAATAGTACTAATGCCTAAAGGTAGATTCACTTTACATTTAGTTATTAACATATAGATAACCGTATTTTAAAATGTATTCTGGAAACTAAATACAATACTTTTGCTTTTTAGACAATATTTTGAATATTAGGTCAACCTGACTTCAAATTGTGTCTTTCACCTTACCTTCAAAGTGCTGCATGTATTCATAATATATACACGTGTATTTATTATGTATATGTCATGTATAAGATAAAATGCACAATATATGTTTCAACAATGAAACCAAACGTTTTTAATAGCAATATATTAAAATATGCTGTGTATTTTTCAAGGATTTTGACAACAAATGTTGCATTGCCTTGTGCATGTAACATCAACTTGCTCTGCACTTTGTGTGCCACGAATGTTTGTTTTTGATACGATCTTTCACCCTTTCATTCTTCTTTTGTTTCATTGTCTTCAGGATTCAAAAGTTTTTATACATGGACTCTATCACTTCCAACAATATTACAATTATCTGGCTTATGTTTATTTCTCTTCTGCATCTTTCCTTTTATAATGTAAGGAATATATATATATATATATATATATATATATATATATAATCTTACTGTTGTCATCTTCCATATGCCATGTTATTAAATGTTTTGATACATCAGTATATTGATATTTTAAGAAAAATATTAGTTACCTTGAAAAACACAATTGAAATTTGTTAGGTATGGAATGATTCAGCTGCTTCTACAGACCTGCCATTGCTGCCTGGTAAGAACTGGTTCCAGAATACTCCACAGTCCATGGTTACACAAGTCTGTTATAGACAATTTTGTGGTCTAGACACACACCTGTTCTAGTAACCACAATCGATTATTTTCACCTTGTATTATTATGGTGTTTGTAAATCTCTTCACTTTTATATTTTTCCTTTTCCTGTTCAAAATTATTTTTTGAAATTTAAATATAATTACATCACTCCCTCTTTCCTTTCCTCCCCGCAAATTCCACCTATGTAGCAACTCCTCCCACCATGATCTTGCAAATTAATGACCTCTTTTCCTTAAATTATGTGTGTGTGTGTGTCTGTGTGTGTGTACTGCTTAATCCTATTTTCTTTTTTTACATTTAAATTAGCTTTATTCTTTGAGAATTTCAGACATCTTATTTAATCATATTTATCCCTAGAGTATTATTTACAAGTATTAACCATTAGTATTCTTTAAAGATCCTTCCTAGATTAAATGGTTTATTCTATCTACAGATGATTTAAAAAGTTTGATAATTAAATTTTTATTGTTTGATAAAGTAACTGTTGTCAAAAGAACTTGGTCATGATTAAATTCATTTCAAACATGCGTGTCGTGCTTGCACAGACACTCTTTGTATTTCTCCTTGTATTTTCCATTGTTTTCATCACCCCTCAATTACTTTTTTTAATTTTTTTTATTTTTTACTATTAATTACACTTTATTCATTTTGTATTCCCCCATAAGCCCCCCCTCCTCTCCTCCCCATCCCACCCTCCCTCCCCCCCTCAATTACTTTTAATTAACTGTAGTATAGCTTGGTGGTGCATACCTGTAATCTCAGCACTCAGGGAGACAGAGGCGAGTGAATCTTGGTGAGGCCAACCTGGTCTACAAAGCTAATATGGGACAGCTAAGGCTACGCAGAGAAACCGTGTCTCACAAAACAAAAACAAAACAAAATAAAAATCAACAATAAAAATTAACTATCATGACATAGAATAATAGTAAAAAACTGCATATATATTTGTATTTCATAATGAACACTTGTCTGTGGTTTTAGCTTTCATTTTCACACTTTGAGCTAACCTCTGCTGACAGATGATAATGACTTAATGTTTTATATGTACATACTGCTGTGAACCTGTCATTTAACTGCTACACAAATGCACTAACTCCTCTTACATTATTTGTATATTTTAATTACTTAATTAAAATATTTTAAGGAAAAATTTGCTACAAACAAATAAGAGGAACAGGATACACAGACACTTTTTGATGATATAATATGGTATTATAAATATTCACTGTTAGCAATTTTTAAGTGGTTATTGCTAATATACATTTATTCATTACACATTTACAGAATTGGGGAATCCTTCGAGATGGCAAATTGTGGGCATGAAATTGGAGAATGTGGTTCTCATGGAGATTTTAAAACCTGCCAATTTAGAATGAGTACTCCAGCTATCATGGTGGAATGCTCGGTAAGCTTTAATCAGTTTTGGGTCCAAAATTCGCTTAATTGGAAATAATATATAAATGAATACTTTGATAAGAGAAATTAATACCTTTAGTAATGTGAGAGACTTGATCTCATATGAAAAGTTTTCATTTTTCTATTAAAACTGTATGCTTTGATTCTCTTGTGACTTGATATCTAACCAGATTAGTTTAATCTGTAGGTCTTCTTGTGGTGTCCTGACCCCTTTGGATCCTTCAATCCTTCCTCCCACTCTTCCACAAGACACCCCAAGCTCTGCCTATTGTTTGGCTGTGGGTCTCTGCATCTGTTTCCATCAGCTGCTGGGTGAAGCCTCTCAGAAGGCAGTTACACTAGGCTCCTGTCTGCAAGCTTAGCAGACTATCATTAACACTGACAGGGGTTGTGGGGTGGGTCTCAAGTTGGGCCAGGCATTGATTTGGGGTTCCCTCAATCTCTGCTCTATCGTAGTTCCTACACTTCTCTTGGGTAATACAAAATTTGGCTCACAGGTTTATGGGTGGGTTGTTGTCCCCCTCCCTCCATGGAATTCCCACTTGACTACAGGAGGTGGCAACTTCAGGCTCCTTAAACACAGCCTCCCTCCCCCCCACTCCCCACCCTCCCACTCCTCCCCCCCCACTCCCCAACCCCACTCCCCACCCCGGATGCTAGAAGTCTCAGCTAGTGTCACTCCCATAGACTCTTTGGAGCATCCTGTGTTCCAGAGATGCCCCTCCCCCACCCCAATCAGATTTGTTCTCTCTATCCTGGTCTTCCCCCAACCAATACCCCACCCGGCTCTCCCCACCCACACCTGTTACTCTCTCCTTCCCTTCTCTCACCTAGGTCCCTCCCTCCATCTAATTCAGGTGTTTATTTTATTCCTATTCTGAGTGCGACTCAAGCATCTTCCCTTGGTCTCTCCTTGGCTTCTTTGAGTCTGCCTTGTAGCATGGTTATCCTGTACTGAATGGTTAATTCAAGTGAGTACATATATTGGCGTCTTTCTGTATCAGGGTTACCTCACTCAGGATGAGTTCTTTTGTTTTGTTTTGTTTAATCTATTTGCCTGTAAATTTCACGATGTTTCCCATTCCTCCCCATGTTATAACCCTTAATCTTGTAGAGGCAAACTTTCTTACTTTCACAAAATTGCAATTAATGATACCTGGGCATAGAATTCTTCCATAGTAATTCCAATATCTTCCTTATAATTTTCTGATATTTCTCAGTGACAGTGTTTGTCATTAGTAAATTAATATTGCTATAGACAGGATCCTCCTTAAAACAAAGTAACTTCTACTATGTGGTTTATTTTTGTTATTATCTTGTATCCAAACCAATCTGTCTTTGAATTTTATTTTTAAAAGATTTACTTATTTATTTTATAGACAAATTATTTATCTGTATACATTAAATAAATAAATAAATAAATAGATAGATAGATAGATAAATAAATAAGTTTTTCACAATTTCTTTTTTTCAGAAGAGTCTGGGAATGAAAGATCCGTTTCTTATTCCATTCTCTTCATTTGGGGCAGTTTTAAAACTGGGTAGGATGTAGAGTCATTGGAAACATTGCTCTATCCCGTATGTAGTTTCTCTAGACATTGCTTCAACCATCAGATGGAACTCAGTTGGAACAAACAGATCTGCTTGAAAGCCTAGGCTCTTTCATTTGCCTGATATCCTCACAGCATGGTCACTGAATTTAGGTAGTGCTATAAAATAGAGATATTATTTAACTTACTGCTGTCAGTCACTTGAATTCATTCTCACCTATCTATCTATCTATCTATTTATTTATTTATTTACATGGATAGAATATTTTTATTCTTTATTACAATTTATTCACTTTGTATCGCAGTTGCAGCCCCTTCCTACATCTCCTCCCAATCTCGCCCTCCCTCCTTCTCCTTCCATACCCTTCCCCAAGTCCACTAACAGGGGAAGACCTCCTCACTTCCATCTGACCCTAGCTTACCAGGTCTCATTAGGAGTGGCTACATTGTCTTTCTTTGTGGTCTGGTAAGGCTACCCCGACCCTTAAGGGAAGGCAATCAAAGAGCCAGCCACTGAGACCATTCTATCTTCTTATCTAATGAAAATTAAAAAGAAAAAACAAAAAACAAAAACAAAGGCTTTAAAACCCACATACCCAGAACATCAGTCATAATGTATTATAGTCCTCCCATTTGAAAATTAAAGTTATTTCAAGTCAATAACAACCACTGGGATCATTAAATGCTGAGTCATCTCTCAAGCCCTCATGCTAAAACCTTATACAAGAATACTTGGTATTCTAGAATCTCTTACTACATATTGGAATTTTTCCTGACCCACTACTTAAAGTGAGAGTCATCAAACACCCTCATTGTTGTTTTCAATTATTTTAATACTTTTATTCATTTTACATCCTTGTTGAAGTCCCATCCCTCTTCCCTTCTCAGTCCCACCTCCTCTTTCTCTCCTTTATTTCCCCCTCCCCTTTTCCTCAGCAAAGGGGAATTCCCTTTTTCCATCTAGCCCAGTTCATCAAACTGCATCAGGACTGAGCATGTTTTCTTTCCCTGTGACCTGGCAAGGCAGTGATCAAAAAATTGGCAAGTGAGTCCCTGTCTGATGTAGTCCCCACTTTCCTTACTATAGGACCTACATGAGGCCTAAGCTGCCCATCTGCTACATCTTTGTAAGGGGCCTAAGTCCAGTTTATGCCTGGTCCTTGGTTAATGCTTCTATCTCAGCAAACACCTCTGGGCCCTGGTTAGTTGGCTCTGTCGGTCTTCTTGTGGAGCTTCTGTCACCTCCAGGTCCTTTTCTCTTTCCTCCCACTTTTCCACAGGACACCCTACGCCTCACCCAATGTTTGGCTGTGAGTCTCAGCATCTGTTTTGAGGTGCTGCTGGCTGGTGCAACTCAGAGGACAATTCTGTTAGGCTCCTGTCTGCAAGTTTAACAAAGTATCAGTTGATTAATGTTGCTCTATAGTCCGGCTTGAGATCAGGGATGGAGATACCTCCAGAAGATCTTTTATTGTAGAGTATTGTTTTAGCTATTCTGGTTTTCTTGTTATTCCATACTAAGTTAAGAAGCAGGCAAATAGTAGTAACTAGAAAAGATCCTCCTGAGTGTGGTATCCCAGGAGCAGAAGGACACACATGATATACACTCACTTATAAGCGGATATTAGACATATAATATAGGATAATCATACTAAAGTCTGCACGTAAAGAAGCTAAGCAAATAGGAGGACCCCAGGTAAGATGCTCAGTCCTCATTCAGAAAGGGAAATAGGATAGACATCGGATAGGGAGAAAACAGGGAACAGGACAGGAGCCTACCATAGAGGGCCTGTGAAAGACTCTACCCAGCAGGGTATTAAAGTAGATGCTGAGACTCATAGCCAAACTTTGGGCAGAGTGCAGGGAATCTTATGAAAGAAAGGGGAGATAGAAAGTCCTGGAAGAGATAGAAACTCCACAAGGAGAGCAACAGAACCAAAATATCTGGGCCCAGGGGTCATTTCTGAGACTGATACTCCAACCAAGGACCATTCATGGAGCTGACCTAGAACTACTGCATAGCTGTATCCCATAGCAGCTCAGTCTCCAAGTGGTTACCCTAGTAAGGGGAACAGGGGCTATCTCTGAAATTATCTCAGTGGCTGGCTCTTTGATCACCTCCTTCTGGGGATGAGGGGAACAGCCTTACCAGGCCACAGAGTAAGACAATGCAGACAGTACTGATGAGACCTGATAGGCTGTGGTCAGATGGAAGGGGAAAGAGGATATCCCTTATCAGTGGACTGCGAGAGGAGAAGAAGGAGGGAGGGTGGGATTGGGAGGAGACAAGGGAGGGGGCTACAGCTAGGACACAAAGTGAATAAACTGTAATGAATAAAATAATAAATTAAAAAAGAGACAGACCCTGCACCCCTTATTAGAGAACTCACATTGAGACTGAACTGCCTATGGGTTACATCTGAGGAGAGGGTCTAGGTCCTCTCCATGCATGATCCTTGGTTGGAGCATCAGTCTCTGTAGGCTGCCCTTGGCCAAGAATTTTTGGCTCTGTTGGTCGCCTTGTGGAGTTTCTGTCCTCTCTAGGTCTTGCAATAACCCTCTTCTTCCATTAGGTTCCCTGCACTCTGCCCAAAGTTTGCCTATGCATCTCAGCATCTGCTTAAATACCCTGCTGCCTAGACTCTTTTAGAGACCCTCTGTGGAAGGTTCCTGCCGTGTTCCTGTCTTCTCCCACTTTCAATGTTTGTACTGTTCGCTAAACTCACTGTGTGCTGAACTTAATGTTTCAGGCAGAAGCAACAAGTAAGCCACACTCAGAATTCTTAAGGGATAGTTATTCACCTTCAACAATAAATGAAATGGAAATCAAAATTAGACGCCTTAAATCTACACTTTCTAAGTTGAAAGTTAACAGAGCATTACGCGCATTGGAACTGGAACGCTATAAGTACCTCTATTTCGAAGAACTAAGCATTAGAAAATCATTTCAGTCCCACCTAAACAAGTAAGTAAGACACGTATATGTTGAAAGCACAGCAAGTTCAGTAATTTGTCTTTAAATCGTAATTGTTACCAAAATACTCCCTGTGAAATTCCTATGAGCTGAATGTTAATTGGCTAATATAATTTGGGAAATTAATGTATTACCTTAATTTTAAATACTCACCTATTCCAGATTATACTATTTTCTTCTTTTAGTATATGTTATATTTTAATAAACTTAGTCAGAAGGAATATATTTTCATTTGTGGATTTTGGAAACATTGACATAAAACTTATTTTTAATAATTTTAATATATATAAATATAAATATTGAAGATTAAATTGTGCTTAATGTAGTGTAGCTCAATACCAAGGGTATGTCTACATCTATAGACATGATCTGGCAGTTGGTAGATAACTTTTTCTTTGCTATGACCTTTTCTACCACTAGAGGGAGCCAGAAGACTAACTATCCTTCCTCTGTGCTCTGTATATAGGCATATTGTACTACAGGGAAAGATTAACGTGGGTCAAAAGAAAGCCCAGACTTTCTTGTGGAGCTCCTGTTCCCTCTGGGTCCTTCTATCCTTCACTTCTACAAGTCTCCCTGCATTCCCCTCACTGATTGGTTGCAGGTCCCTGCATCTGTTTTTATCAGCTGCTGGGTAGATCAACTCAGAGGACAATTATGCTAGGCTCCCCTCTGCAAGCATAACAGAGTGTCGTTAATCAACAGAGCCAACTAACCAGGGCTGGGGAAGGTGAGCTGTGGAGACTGAAGCACCAACCAAGGACCGTGCATGGACTGGACCTATGTCCCCTAAACAGACGCAGCCCATGCGGAGCTCTGTCTTCATATAGGTTCCCTAATGAGGAGAATGGGAGCTGACTCTGACAAGGACTCCGTTGCCTGATTTTTGATCACTTTCAGGAAACTGGAGAAGAGGATGCACTCAGTACTGACGCAACTTCAATATGCTGGGGATGGGTGGGGCTCCCCTTCTTTGAGGAGTAGGGGTGGGGGATAGGGGAAACAGGGAGGAAAGGTGGGACCAGGAGGAGAGAAGGGAGGGAGTTACAAAAATTATTTTTAAAAAAGAAAGGAAGAAAGCCTAAACCACAAAATAGGTAAAAATTATTCAGCGTGGGGATTTGTGGAAGATACATTGGCAAGCCCCACTCTTGCTGCCTTGGTAACGATGAAACGATGTCACTGTGTCACAAACTACTTTGGTTCCTTTATCCCAACTGTCATATTCTCCCCAGAAGCTGTTATGACTTATTCCCCAGTGCCAATTGTTTAATGTCACCCAAATAACACATGAGGAATAAATAGGAGAAGGCAAATCTTTTCAAATGTATTTCAAAGATGGTATTTGTGAAAATCTGTTAACTTGTCTGTGAATGTTGAGGGAATCCTTGCTTGGAAGCTGTGAACATTGTCTTCCTGCCCCGATGACGCACAGAAGAGCATTCTACTCACCCTAGTTTTGTGAACCAGTGAGTTGAACCAGGGTAACTTACAGGGTACTAAAGCAACCACACAAGAAGATTCAATCTGTGTGATAACTAACTGTCTGTATATCCTCAGGAGAAGTAAGAACTCATGTGGCCACAACTCCATATGAAAATGATGCGCCAAGTATTTTGATGGTTCTGGTATAGATAATTACAACCACTAAGAGTTTAATATGGCATCTTGTCCAGAGGACAGAGTTCTACAAAAATTAAATCCACATTTTCTTAGATATTTCACTTCAGTTTATTAAGTGTAAACATTTAAACGACACATCCTTCTAAATGAGACAGTGGACTTCTAGTATTTCATTTAATCTCTATATGTTTTATTAAGTATTTCAAAAACATCATGAATAACAATATAAGTATACCCTGTCAGAAAACAGGAGTCTTTTCTCACAGGCTGCACATGAGAAATATAACTTCATGTATGCAATATCTCTAGAATGACAGGAACCATCTTTGGAAAAAAATTGTACCCACCGGTGTATGCATTTGATATACTCAGAAACATCTTCATTGTTAACGTGCCATTTCCATGAGAATTTCATTTAATTTTGTGGCAGCACTGAAAATTTGCAAGTAGCTTAAGGCTTTAGACTTTACTCTTTACAATCTTCTTAGGAGTAACTCAGAAAAGAGCAACACACAGCTTCACATGCAGATCCAGCGCAGCAGCTCTGACATAAATGCTCAAAGCATGCAGCCTTTTGGTGGGTGCTCATCTGCTGACGGTTTTGATAGCATCCCAGGACCTAGAAGAGAGCTACTTCTGAGAGAAAACCTGACAGCATCTTCCTCCACAAGTGGCCTGGAAAACTGCCTGGAAATGGTTAGTTATCCTTTGAGTTTTAGAGTTCTGTTGTAGTTAAGGCCTCAGTAAATGCCAATAAAGGACAGAAATAGAAAGATTGGAGAGGAGACTCCAGTGCTAAACTGTGCTCCCCTATGAAGGCAAGGACACAAGTTGAGATCCCAGGGAAGCCACCTGAAAGTTTGGCATTGTGACTGTAAATAATACAAAATAAAAAAAAAAAGGAGGACAAAGGAACAGGACGAGACAGGGTGATCCCGTCTGTTGAAGGCCAGCTTCTGCACCACAGGGTGAACTAAAGAGGTGGATAGTTGGTGACTGGGGGGCCAGTACTGTGTAAATGGTGGCTGTGAGCCAGTACTGCTTGTAACTAGTGACTGACCACCCAGCAGACTTTCTGTTTTTGTTTTTTCCTGAGTGTAAAAAGATTGAATCTCCAGGCCGGAACTGATCGCAACCAATGGGGCTGCTCCTGATAGTAGCAAACAACTAGCGAAAAGGAGAGGAAAAGAAAGACCATACAAACACGACACAACACACACACACAAATACACACACACTTGGTGGATGAAGGCAGACAAGCTCAACATCCTCACTCATACACTTACACACACATACTTGTATACATACGTACATGCATACGTACGTACATACATATATACATACACATGTATTGCGTGGATGGAACAAAGCTAATGAGCAAGCTCCAACCATTTCACATGCACACACATACACATACATATTGGGTAGGTAGAGCAAATTCAATCGAGGAAGCACTAACCATATTATTTTTCCCTCAGGGCTTATATAGCCCAGAAAAAAGAATCTTTCAAGCAGTACAAAAATCACAGTGTTTAACATATGTGTGTGTGTGTGTGTGTGTGTGTGTGTGTGTGTATTCTACTTTAAATTCTCATGGTGTACATCTACTCATTATCATTTTCTATTAAATCATATCAGGAAGCTAAGGGCAAAATAGGTACAAGAAATTAATTACCACTTTTATCATCAGCCCATCTTCAGAAAGAGCTATGTATGCCAGTGCTAATTTAGACTCTTCTTCTTACTCCTCACCTCAAGAAGTCCCTAGCTCAAGAGGACCTAAAACCTCTGCTCAGATTTAGCCCATAGACTCAGTCTCTAAAGGCTTCCCTAGTAAAGGGAGCAGGGGCTGTCTCTGACATGAACTCAGAGGCTGGCTCTCTGCCCTTGGGGGATGCAGCCTTGCCGTGCCACAGAGAAGACAACCCTGCCAGTCCTGATGAGACCTGATAGTCTAGGGTGAGATAGAAGGGGAGGAGGACCTCCCCTATCCGTGGACTAGGGGAGGAGCATGGGAGGGAGAGAGGGATTGGGAGGACACTAAGAAGGGGGCCACAGCCTGGATACAAAGTAAAGAAATTGTAATAAATAATTAATAAAAAATTTAAAAACCAAAATTCCAAAAAGCAGTGTGCCTTCCTGAACTTCAAAATTTTTAAGATTTTTTCTACATCACAGCAAAACATCTTGATCTAACTTTCTAAAACTATTTAAATAAAATTAGGAGTTCAAAAGCTTTAGTTGATCTAAACGATATTATTTTATGAAAGTTCATCCTCATAACAATCTGCAGAAAAATTTGCCCAAAAGAGTGGGCTGTCCTCCAGGGAACACTCACACCAGACTATGGGCAGTGAGGGTCTCCTCATGCCAAATCACACCATGCCAGATACATGAGGACTATAGCAGTAACAAACACGAGAAGGCACAGCAGCAGCAAGAAGCACTCTGGAGACAAAGCCCTGTGCTTGTGCCTCACCTAGGTACACCCACAGAGGCTGATCAAAATGGCCGGCCATCTCCCAGAAGCTCTCCTGCCCCCTGCAGCAGCTCCTTTAGGGCATCTGCCAATTTCAGTCTCAGCCAAGCTAAGCTAGCCTTCAAAGGATTGTGAGCTCTAGATTCAGTATGAACTTATATATACATATAATAAACATATATATACATATATATATGTTATACATATATACATATATGTTTATTATATGTGTATATGTATATATACATATATATGTGTATATATATATATTAGCAGAAAAGAGAGGAAAAAATAGTGTAAGTAAGCTTTCCGCATAAATGCATGTCCTGTTGAGCACAACCCACCCCTCTCCATGCATATGTATCACACAGACCTACACCCACACGCACGCACACACACACACGGCAAAAGAAGGAGAAAACAAAATTAGAAATAAATTTCAAAAGTTTCTCACGTGCTTATTTTCATGAGACATCCTTTGCAAACTGTATAAAATACGTGTAAAGTTTTATACATTTATTGTGTATTTATTTATATATATTTATTTGAAATCTGCATGTAAATTACTTTTTAGGAAATGATTATTCCTGAACAGACACTTTTGCTCAGTTAGTAGAGGTCTTTGCTTTATGGCATGTATGTGTGTGCATCCAGACAGACACACACTAATTAAATCCATGACGCGTAGATTCATAAGTGCACAAACATAAATGAAAGTGATTATTCCTGCACATGACTCTGTGTGCTTTGACGTGCTTTGGCTTCTAGCTTGGCTGTGCACACATTTCACTTGGGCTTCCCATTTGAGCTCAACTCTGAGATGCTGGGTCCTATGGACTAGGCACAGTATTATTTTATTCTGTTTCTATTTAATTTTATTATTGCTCAATTACAAGTTATGTAACTGGCACAAGAAGAGGTGACTTTTAGGTTCTGTATATTGAGAATCATTTTCTGAACACTGGAAAAACACGTTTGGTTCTGAGAACTGAAGACCCTGTGTTTGTAAAGCACACTCTATACCAGCTAGGAATCTTAAGTGACTTAAAGATTAGAAATAACATTTAACTTTTTCTTTCAGATGTCACAAGAGTCCCAATAGAATTATAGCTAGAGAAGCAAATAAAGCAAGGTATGCTGTCAAAAGGTATGAATTTAAATAGCAGATTTATAAAAATAAATTTCAAATAGTAACTGGCTTTCTCTCCCTTTATCTTGTTAGATTAACTAGTCTTATTACAGATACTGAATAAAACATATAAAGCGTAAAAATTCAAAAGGAGGAATGTAACTTCCTCATTACTAATCATCTATAATTTTTTAAAAAATATCCCCAAAGTCTACATTTTTTGGAAAGAAACATGAAGACATTATTATCAAATCACAAGGTACCACCAAGTACATAATCAACAACACTGAAAAGTAGCAACACTCGGCCTGCAAATCACACAGACATTTCAATAATAACTTCAACTAATACTGGCCTCAATTCTCTAATCAAAGGACACAGGCTGACCAATCGACTCAAGAAACAAAATCCAACTATTTTCTATAGGAAAAAAAATGCATCTCAGCTTTAGAGATGGATGCTGCCTTGGTGTAAAAATTGAAAAAAGAAAAAAAAAAGTAATCTGATCAAATGGGACCATGTATCACTATATACATAGGAATGATAAATGTAAGATAGTGCATATGATTATACAATAATGGTTTAATTTTTACTTAAAATGATTGTCATAAGCATAACTATTATTTAGTTATTCAGTGAGTTTGATGAGCCTCTCTCTTCTGAAAGGCCCCTGATTACTAATTACAAAGGAATAGATACATGAGTTGACTATCAGCATTTCTGGCTATTTGGTGCATTTTCTACCCCCTTTCATATACCGCCACAGCACTGGAATCAAGAAGCAGACCATATCATGGCAACTCAGAGTCATTTTTAGTAATTAATAATTCTAAATAAGAGTCATATTTAGAAGTTATATCCCAAGAGTTAACCATTACCTAAGTTTTGCCATTAGGTGTGTTAGAGGAGACCTTACTTACATGTATCCTAGAACCCAAAATCTTCACATACTTAAGGCAATTTCATGAAAAGCATTAGCATACGAGAAATAAAGAATATCTGTTATCAGACCTTATATTCACTGTACCTAACTAACATCTATTTAGTTGACCTTTGTGAGGAAAGTAACTCTGACTGCCCTAAACTCACTAAGGAGAGCAGTGTGGCTTTGAACTCACAAAAATCTACTTGCCTCTGCTTCTTGACTGCTGGGATTAAAATTGTCCAACACCTCACCATGCCTGAGGATATTTTGATAGATTTCTTTATTTATTTGGTATTCCTTTAAAACTAACCCCATTTGTTTCTTGTCACTTGTTCTGGTACTTGCTTTTTCTGTATTATTTTTGCTTATATTTATGCTTCCCATTTGTTTGTTTGTTTGTTTTTAATATATTTGTTTGTTTGTAATATATTTATGTTGACTGAATACTTCTCTTTTTGCTGAGAAAATAGCAAAAGCACAAATGATTCCAGGATTTTATAGGCTTCCTAGTAAGGGGAGCAGGGACTGTCTCTGACATGAACTCAGTGGTTAGCTCTTTGACTTTCTTCCCTGGATGGGGGAGCAGCCTTGCCAGGCCACAGAGGAGGACAATGCAGCCTAGTCAATCTGATGAGACCAGATAGACCAGGGTCAGATGGAAGGGGAGGAGGACCTCTCTATCCGTGGACTTGGAGAGGGGCATAGGAGGAGATGAGGGAGGGAGGGTGGGCTCAGGAAGGAGGAGGGAGGGGACTATAGCTGGGATACAAAGTAAATGAACTGTAATTAATATAAAAAAATAAAAAAATAATTTAAAAAACTAGTCAAAATGCTACCTACTCCTTGAACTTGCATGTAATATCCTAGGAAAGATGATTGTTTTGATCTAAATGTTAAACTCATGCTTTTTGCTGGGCCTCTGTGAACATGTAGACAAACTAGCATTCCTTAACATAAGGACAATTTTTGGGGGTGTTTTAATACAGAATTTAAGGATTGCTACTATCTATTACAATTAGAAGAGATTATATTATGTTTAGTAAATGAACCCAGTAGTACAGGGTAAAAAATGACTTAATGAAAGAAGGGAAAATTTAAAAGAACAACAGTGGGTAGGGCAAAGACTTAATTTTTGAAATAGACTTGTAAGTTGAATTTCTGAAAAGCTATATACATATATGTTAAATAAGGACTTCAAGATACTGAAACTTATCTGTAAAGGAATATTAAACGTGTGTGATTGAATGATCCTAATAAATATTTTGCTTTTTTTGTCTTTACTGTAGGAACTGACAATCATCAAGATTCATATTGTAGATATTTATCAATTTGAAACAACTGGAAAATATTCTATAGCAGATAAAAATTCGGATTATCTTCTTTTACAAACCCCTTGTGACTGTGCGTGTGCGTGTATGTGCATGTGTGTAAGTCTGTCTGTATGTCTGTCTTTCCCTGTGTATCTTGATCAGTGTCAGTGTCGTATAGAGATGCAAGTGTTGCTGAATTATACGTATCTGTGACCCAGATAAGGTGTGCTTTCTCCTATATCTCCTTTCCAGCTCACTGATGTTTTTACAACAGACACTTGTGATAACCAATAGCTAGGCCTGGCTTGCAGCACACTTACAAGAGTTTCTGTAGTTGTCAGCATTCATACAGGGAAGATAGCTGGTTGAATCTACAATTAACTGGCTTTTAGATGATAAGAAAATACCTTAGGGACCACTCTCCTGAAATCAGGTTTAACATTTAAGTATCAGACATGTACACAGAACCCTACTGAAGTGGAGACCTGATAGTGAGATGCCATGGGAAAGACAGTCTACAGACATATTAAACAGATATAGTTTAGAAGAAAATATTCCTTAATAATAATAATACTGTTATTTTAAGTGAATATTTTACACATTTAAATGTAATGATAACTTTTCATTAAATGCTTCTTTAAAATCTATGTCATCTCCTACTTCATAATAATTATATTTTAGTATTGAGAGGCTATTTTACATTATATCTTATATGTGAGTCATAGAGTCATGGACATTCTCACATAGGTGGACCAACAAAAATCTATAATGGGTAAAGTAGAAGAAGCAAGAATTGTAGGTATGACAATCTTCACTAAAAATAACAACACTTAAATATTTTTCCAAAGTTATGTATTTTCAGTGTAGCTCACTTAAATTAGATAAAAATGCTTTATTAAATATTCCGGAATTCAGTATCGAAGCTGGTAAAATCAGTGGTCTTTCTTTCCTAAGAAATAAATTTTACATTTCACTGAACTGTTGAAACTCTGTACTCATGCTCTCCTGTACTATACAAGAATCTAAAGTCTCAGATAATCTTTTCAAAAGCTATCATCAGAATTCAGCTCTGTGCCAACCCTTCATACCTTTGCAGCTTCCATGTTAATAGTCAGAGTGCATTGTTTCTGTTCTTTTGTGGCTTGTTATGACCAGAGCTGATATATGTCCTCCCTTAAAATTCATAGTTTGTCTTACCTTCCAATGTATATAAAATAAAATGCTCTTCTCTGGTGAAAAAAAGTCATAGCTTGTACATTTTTTTACTTTAATTATTAAGTACATATCAAGTAAAAAAATACAATATTTATATTACAAGATACTATCTTCTTCCAAAACCCTTGACCACTGAAATGAAAGATGCCTAAGGAAAAATAACAGAACCCCAAAGAAACACAATTGTTTAAGAGAACAGAGTCCAAAACAAGCAAGAATATATAGTAAACTGAATCATATCACTATAAAGTGTCCAGACAATAGAGGAAAGTATATTAGATGTAAAGAACAAGGAATTCATAGATAAGGATATATAAAGTAACAAACCTTTGACAAAGAATGTGCTTATGGCTTGATTTAATTTACTATTTTGTTAGGAGAAAGAGCCAAAAATTTATTTTCTGTTAAAATTTTGTTACTGTTTATTAATTTGTTTTGAATAAATCGTTAATAATGTCTCCATGCCATGAACACCATGCATTCTAGTTCTTGCCTAAGTTACAAAGTGATGTTTGAGATGATTAAAAATATTTTAGAAAATATGACTGTTGAATTAAACGATGGTAGTTTTTAAACTAAAGTAAGAGTTTTATTGGGGACTATTAAGTAAATCTTTTTTCCAATAAATAATTATGTTTTATTACAGGAAAAAATAATAATCAGTTACTTAAGCAAGCAATCTAATCATAGTTCTGTGTGGCAGATATTTAAGATACAAAAAGAACCTACAGCTTCAGATTCTTATACATTAGAGAAGACTCAGTCACCCTGTGCACTTCATTATGCTCTGATCTTCATGTGGTTCACAAAGCTTATTTGGGGTACAGTTGGTTTCCAGCTGATGGTGCTATTTGAACTAATAGATTCTTTGGGTGGTTAAAGCCTAGTGGCAAGAATTGATGCTATTGGTAAGTGCTCTTTGAAGGTGGCATTGAGATTTCTGTCTGTATTCCTTTTAGTCCCCAGTTAAATGTGAGCATCCTTGCTCTGCCGTCTTCTTCTTCTTCTTCTTCTTCTTCTTCTTCTTCTTCTTCTTCTTCTTCTTCTTCTTCTTCTTCTTTTCCATCATTTTCTTGTTGATTCTTTGCCCCTCACAGGCCCCCAACAATAAAACCCCACAACAGTGACCTGAAACATCTGAGATTTTTTAGTCAATGTCACCCACTCCTCATTGCTAAGGTGGCTTTATCAGGCTTCTTTATACCAGAAGAAAGATGACTGGCTGATACAGGATTGTACCAATCTTGAAATTTAACATTGGCGAAAATAGTTCAGGACTTGATAGCATCATTTAAAGTCATTTCAGAATTTAATGTTAGTAAAAACTTTTATTTTCCTTACCCATGTCCCTCTCTATTTTTTATTTTTTCATTATTATTGTTTATTAATAATAATTATTATCATTTATTACAATTTATTCACTTTGTATTCCTGCTGTAACCTCCTTTTGTATCGTTTCTGAGTCCCACCCTTCCTCCGTCTTTCCCCCAAGTTTCCTTCCCTAGTACACTGATAGGAGAGGTCTTCTTCCTTACTCTCTGACCCTAGCCTATCAAGTCTCATCAGGACTGTCTGGATCCTCTTTCTCTTTGTCCTAGTAAAGCCACTTCTCCAGGGAGAGTTGATGGAACTTGCAGGCAACCAAGTTCATTCCAGTGACTGCCCATGCTCCATTTACTGGGGAACCCCCATGGAGACTGAGCTGCTTATAGGCTACATCTGAGCAGGGGGTGTAGTTCTTCTCCATGCCTGATTTAGCATTCCTACAGGACCACCTAAGCCCAGATTTTTTGGCTCTGTTAATCTCCTTGTAGAGCTCCTGTCCCCTCCTGGTCTTTCTATCTCCTCCTCCTCCCATGAGATTCCCTGTATTCTGCCCAAAGTTTGGCTATGAGTCTCAGCATCTGCTTTACTACCCTGATGGGTAGAGTCTCTCAGAGGACCCTGTGGAAGGCTCCTGTCCTGCTCTCTCTCTTCTCCTACTTCTGATGTCTATCCTGTTTGCCCTTCTGAATGAGGATTAAGCCTCTTCCCTAGGGTTCTTCGTATTGCTTAGCTTCTTTAGGACTATAGATTTTAGTATGTTTATCCTGTATTACATAGCTAATATCCACTTATAAGTGAGTATATACTGTGTGTGTCTTTCTGCTTCTGGGTAACCCTACTCAGAATCATCTTTTCTAGTTCCTATCATTTGCCTGCAAGTTTCATGATTTCCTGGTTTTAATAGCTGAGTAATATTCCATTGTGTAACTGTACCATAATTTCTTTATCCATTTCTCAGTTGAGAGACATCTAGGTTGTTTCCAGATTCTGGCTATTATGAATAAAGCAGCTATGACCATAGTTGAGAAAATATCCTTGTTGTATGGTTGAGCACCTTTCGGATATATGCCCAGAAGTGGTATAGCTGGATCTTGAGGTAGCACTATTTCTAATTTTCTGGAAAAGCACCAGTTTGATTTCCAAAGTGTCGGGGGGGGGGGCGTCTAGCGATGATTCAGTGGTTAAGAGCATGGACTGTTCTTCCAAAGGAACTGATTTCAATTCTCAGTACCCACTTAGTGGCTCACAACCATCTTTTACTTCAATCCTAAGGGATCTGACAACTTCCTTAGTGGGTGTTGAATGTATATGGTGCCCGGTCATACAGGCAGGTACAACATCCATTCAAAAATACATCTTTTATTATCATTATTTTAAATATTTTCTTTTTTAAGACAACACTAATAGAATTTATTGGGTTAAAAATACAAATACATAATAAAAATACAAATGCATAATAAATACACATTTTAAAAACACAAACATCACATGGAAAAAGAGCATGTGCTGTTTCCTGTTGTCTTTGTCCTTGCACTACTGAGACAGGTAGAAATCAGCAGAAGGGACAAAACACAAATATACTTTGAAATCTTAAAAAATCTGTTAAAGGTGTGCTTTAATGCTTAAAACAAATTTTCCATAAAACACAATAGAAAAATAAGCCACGAGGCCAAACTATGTACAAAGTAGGATTGGATTGTGTTCTAACTAAAACTAGGGGAGGGGCAGGGGGATGAGGGAGGCTGAGTGGGACTGAGAATAGATGAGGGAGGGGTCTGTAATCAGGATGCAATCTGAATAAGTTTTAAAAAAAATAATAAAAATAAATTAAAAACAAAAGAGAAGAATGAGCAATCCTAGGTACTTGAGCTGCTGAGATGCACAAGGGCAGTTCTAAAGAAGCACACATCACCTCAAATAGTCATTAGTGGAGGATAAAGCATTTTCTAAAGAGTCTATGTGTCCCCATGCAAAGATGAATAAACTCTGTCCCATGGGTTAGGAAAACAAAGGGGGCAGAGAGAATATGAAGGCACAGATGCCAAACCTTCTTTAGTTTAGTCATCCATCAACTATCTAAACTTAGGTAGAACAGTCAGTATTTATGACAAAGATTATGTTCACATTTCTATGAAGTAACCTAGGCAACTGTTAGCTTGAGACAGACATCAAAAAGGTTATCTTACAGAAAAGCTAGTAGAAGCTAACAGTGCATTGTCCTGCTATGAAATTTTAGAAGTCCGAGCCTTTAACCCAAGGGTAAGAGAATCTTCTACTCCAACAGGTAGTCTTGACATTTGAGTTGCCTGGGGAAAAGTGCACACAGTCTCACTAAAGTCAGTGCCTCTGGCAGCTGCTTTGATATTTAAATCTCAGCAGAGAGACTGCTTTTACCGGACCTTCTCTAAAGGCAAGGTAGAATTTGCAAGTCCATCTCCTTTTGTTTGTGACAGCAGGTAGGATAGCTTGTGAGGGTCACACCTCTTCCTCAGGCTCCTTGTGCAAATTAACCATTGTTCTGAGAGGTTTCTACTCTGGCTCAGAAACTCTACAATAAAAAGGCAGGCCGCCAGTTACCGCAGAAGAAGGCTGAAGATGATGCTCCAAGCATCCTGTCTCAACTCTTGTGTAAACAGGACACAAATAAAGCAACTAGATACAATGTCGTGCAATGGGAGGAGCCAGAGGACAGGAAAGAGGGGAGGAGCTAGAGAAGAGGGTTGGAGGCAGAGACGGGAGACTTGCTGCTGGCACTGCTTGCTGCAGCAGCCTGCCTTTTGCTGTGGCTGTCGAGTCTGGACCTTTAAAAAGTTTTCTGTGTGCTGTGTGTTTATTTTATTAATTTTAATCCTCACTCCCAACTCAAGAACCGTTCGACTTTGCTGACTGACGCCGGCACACTAAGGACATTTTGTGGGAAGTGATTTTTTTTTTCTTTTTTTTTTACCGTGGAAGCACTTACCCCTTAATTTAGTCCTTTTTATACCCACCGTGAAGTCCTGTTTTAAATATTTTTCTATCAGTGCTTTTAGATAGTATATCTTTCCAATAGTTATCATTACATGTACACTACATGTTCACATACACGGATTTATCAGCATAACTGAATTTTACATTACCACCAGAGGAAAATTTGAAAAATAATTGTTAGAATGTATTGTTGGAATGCATTCTTTGGCCATTTTGCAGAGGCTCTATCAGTCTTTGCTGGAAAATTCAGAAGCGCTACCCTTGTAGAAACTGATACATGTTGTAAAGGTTAATTTTGATTGGTCACTTGACTAGACTGAAAAATTACTCAGGAATCAGTCAGGCACACCTCTTGGTATGCTCTTAAGACCATCCGAAGAAGAAGGGTTTCACCTACTGACTAGATTAATAACTTGATGAACTCTTGGTATGATGACATTGCTGAGAAATGGAGAATTGAATTCAGAGACACGAACTATTCAGAGGACATAGGTAATGGATGATTTCTTTTTCTACTATGGTATTCTGGAAAAAATACTGTCCTACTCCTATTTTGTCTGCTTCATATCTACACACTTATTTTTAGACACGGGCTGGAAAGTTGAGCTCCACGTTTACATCTACTGGCATAATGTTCTGCGTAATCTAAAGGACAATCATTGTAGCAAAGATCATGGACTGAAATCATTGAAGTATTTGTGGAAAATAACTCCTTCCTGAAGTTGTTTCTGTCAAGTTTCTTGCCAAAACAATGAGAAAATACCCAAACTCATGGCATATTCTATCCTGCCTCCATGAAATGTATGCTATTACAATTTAGCACAACCTAGACTATATTTTTCAAATTTTCTGAACTCATATTCATGACACAGTCTTTATAATCAGTCATCATGCAGAAGTCTGCAAAATAAGTAGTCTGTTAAATCATTGGATTGTGGTAAAATGATACAGAGAAACACCAGCAAATGTATCATTCCAGAGCCTTTGGTCATTGTACAGACAGGAAATAGAGAAGGCTTTCCTTCCAAGACTCTTCTCCAGCAGGTTTTTTATTTTTCCAGTTCATAGTGCTTGATCTTCCATGTATTTCATTTAGATAGGTTTACACTCACTGCATGCTGATACTTTTTGTAGTCAGTGGTTGTGTCCAGGTAGAACATAATTTTAACAAGCTAAACATTCTTTTTTTTTTTTTTATGTCTACAGGCACTTTTACTAGAATGTATGTCTATATGTGTATGTTCTCAATGCCTCAGAGGCAAAAGGTTATTGGATCCATGGAACTGGAACAACAGATGTTTTTAAGCTACTATGTGGGTCTTAGGAATCAAATTTATGCTCACTAAAAGAATATTCAGTGACTTTGGGTAGGTGTGACTTTAAACTTTTCTGGGATGGATTCATATGAGAAGTAGTGGCTTAAAGCAGAGTGCCTAATCTGGGAGCTGTCTATTATAATTATACTCTTTTTTAAAATAAAAATTTTAAATTTATTAAATTTATTCACTTTGAATCCAAGCTGTAGCCCCACCCTCGTCCCCTCCCAATCCTACCTTTCCTTCCTCCCTCATCTCCTCCCATGCCCCTTTCCCAGTCCACTGATAGGGGAGTTCTTCCTCCCTTTCCATCTGACCCTAGCCTATTGGGTCTCATCAAGACTGTCTCAAAGTTTAAGAGCACTGGCTATACTTACTAAGGTCCTGAGTTCAATTCCCGGCAATCACATGGTGGCTCACAACCACCTATAATGAGATCTGGTGATCTCTTCTGGCATGCAGGCACACATGCAAGCAGAATGCTGTATAAAAATAATAAACAAACAAATAAACAATAAAAAGTACAGTTATACTCTTAAAACATGAATTGTGAAATGTTGAATTTACAAACACTAGTCTGCATTTTCTTCAGTGTAGGATCTGAGCAAATCACTGCTGTTTTAATTGTTCTTTACAGTTTTTTCAATGAGATAAGCTCCTGTGCCTTACCAACTGGCTGGGCTTTAGCTTTAATACATGTTAGGTGAATTTAGATAAGAATATTATTTGAAACTCGAGAATTTTGAACAGTTGCACTGATACTAACCATCACTAGTGTGGACACTAGTTCTACTGTTTCTTTGATCTAGATTTTGTTTCTAATGTCACATTCTTTGTCTAGCTAAGACATCCAATTAAGTAAATAATTGTGTATCACTCTCTTGTTTTTCTGGTGAATAATCACAATGAAATGATAACTGAAGCAAATCTTGCCTCACTGCAGTTTTTCCAGCACTGTTCTGAGTCAAGGGAGTGAGCATCAGTGGCTGTCTCAATGAAAATTCTCCAGGGATTTACTCACTGTCCAGCATGAGCCACATGCTAGAGAGGATTCTCAAGTTCTTGATAATTTACTATTATACCATTTCTATATTATTTAAGTCTTCATTTATTTCAGTCATATTATGTTAGAGAAGGTAGGGAATAATCATGTGAGTCAAAGAGTCATGCTGAAACCAGAATAGGATTTATTGTCACACACAATGTTTAGGAAAGTAAAGTATCTCTAACAAAAAGAAACTATTGCTTTGCTTATGGTTTGTAAAACTGTGTTGTGATGATCTATAAAAGAGATCAAGAATTGTGAAGAATAACTGCACTGTTCTTGTTTTGTACAGTTACTGTCTCCTTAAAGGTTAAATTATTTACAATGTTTAACTATGTTAAAATTATATAAAAAATATAAAACCATCTTGACTTTTAAGCAATACCGCATATTTTGTCTAAATTTAGCATGCCGGAGGAGAGTTTACAATTCAACTTAAGTTTACAAATGAAAGAAGGAAAAAAGGTTGGAATTTATGGGAACTACTATCAAGTGAATGATGACTGTAGTAACAGAAATAAACCGATCCACATTGAGAGAAACAAAGTTGTTCCTTGGTTAAATAAAAAAAGATTTCTATGTGACATTTATCACAACTTTCTGCTTCCACCATAAGAAACACTTGAAAGAATTGTGCATTCCAGGAAAAGGACATTGGTACCTTTACAGTGATCTTCAATGAGATTTTCAGAAACCATTCTAAATAAAAGCGTTAGATGTCATAGCTTAGTTTCTTTACCTTTGCTGTGTCAAAATATCCTGGAAATAAAAGCCACTTAAGGGAGAAAGATTTTATCCTGACCCACAGTTCAAAACTGCAGTCCATCATGATAGAAAGGTCAGAGGGATGGCCACAACAAGAACACAAGAACGCAGAGAAATGATTTCCAGATTACGAGTTGTATTTAGCTTGTTCTCTTTAGTTTACACTGGACCCTGGCCAGTGAGTGATCCCACCCACAGATAAGATAAGTCTTTACACATTGATTGATGGATTCATTACAGGCATTGCCACTGGCAAATAATCCTTTATACAATGTGACCAAAAGCTTGTCTTGTACGTGTCTCACCACGGAAACTTGACAATTAATAACCATCACAATATGTCATGGAAAATACCCACCAAGAGATGCAGGATTGTTTGAAGATGGATAGAAGCCTCTGAGCTGAGACTGAGGACTAGCGATGTTCTGATTGTCTGGATCTTTAGTATCCACAGAAACTAAAAGTTTATTGTTGCAAACATTTTTGGAGATTCATAGGATGTTTAGACCTAGGATGCCAGATTTTCAGTGAATTTTTAATCCATAATTTGCTTGTCAGTAAACTCTTATTCCTTATATACTTTGGAGTATAATTATCAACTTATATATTGTGTATCAAATATATTATCAAATCAATAAATTATTTGTACATTGTAAATTCATGTATACTAACAAATGCCATGTAGTAAATCAGCAGCATTTGTCACAAACACATGAAAAAAACATTCTGTAGTACATAGATGTGATTTATAAAATTGAGTACTTAATGGCAGGATATATGGATTAAATGACAAATGGACTTGAGTATATCTCTGTGAAAGCCAATTAAGTAGAGAGCTAAATTAAAATTATCCAAAGAGAGAAACACAGGAAGAGATATGGAAGTGAAAATAAAATAAAATAAAACACCAGAAAGTTATATGATGAAGCAGAGCAAACTAATCATAGCTTTAGCCATATTCTACTCTAGTTGGATGAAAAGGTTCAGAATCTACTTCCAAATGTTAGGTAAGGCCAAGTAGTATCTTTTGGCCTTCCTGCTCAGAAGGAAAGGTGTCCTAGGACTCAGAAGCCCAGGAACCAGCCAGCTCTGAATTAAGACAGTGTCCTAATGGAAGGGCATCCTGAACCACGGAAGAACAGGAACTACACAGCTCTGTGAGGAGGTCATCTCAGCAGAAGCATTGAAGCTCTCAAGGGAGGGTTTCCTCAGCAGAGCTGAGGAGCTCTGGAGCCTCAGCTTTTCTCCTTCGGTGTTATGGCTTCCAGGGGAAGGTATTCCCAACTGGGATGAAGACCTCAGGAGCCTCATCCTCTCTCCACTTTTCCACTTTTCTTCACTGCTGCTTGGCTGCTTCTAATGAACCAGTCACAACAGGGAGCAAATCTCATATAAGAAATTTATTGGAAGGGTTTAGGCTATGTAGAGAGAAATCCAGGATTTGGTACCCCTACTCCTGGGAAAGAACAGCAGGGAACTTTTATATAAATACAGCCTTTATATCGAATTTCTTAGGCAGCTTTCAAAGGGCAGAGATTTCTAGGGTGAGTACTGGTGGGCTTTCAAGCCCTGAGCTTGAGGGAGTTAAGGAATTGATGGGTTTTCGTATTCAGGGATTGGTAGGTTTTCCTCCTCAAAGATTGGTGGCTTTTTGTTCAAACTTTTTCTTTAAAATTAGCATAATCTGGAAAGGGTCCCTCTGTAGGGCTGGAGATTACCTTTGTGACAGTTACAGAGGCTTGGAATGCTTTATGACAGAAAAGTCTAGGGTAGTTAGCTCCTCAGGCAGAGAAGTGGCCACTCTTTCCTTGAAGGTTTACAAAGTTTACGAAGTATACAAAGTTTGCAAAATACACAGAGTTTACAAAGGGGGTCTACAGAGGGGAATTCCTTGCTACTTGAGTCAACATGAGTAGACAACATTGTCACCCTCAGTACAAGCCTACAGTTCTCATGAGACTCCAGTTGTGGCTGAGATCAGAGAACTTCTGCAAGTTAAAGAAACTCAGGTTGAACCACCATAGCTTCCCAGTGAGAGAAGACGGGGAAAATTAGTTTTGGCTGCACAGTGATACACTAAAAGATGAAGCTGGCAAGGCAATGGCTTTGATTCTCGGCAGGTGAGAATATAGGGCTTTCATCTTTGCTGGAAACGGCAGCCCAAAGCAGCGATCAAAGCAGCCTACCGCAGCGGAGAGAGCCCAGCGTCAGAGAGAGCCATGGCAGCTGTGGAGCTCCTTGGAGGCAAAAGCCATGGCTTCCCGCTACCGGCTGCATCCACGCAATATCAACGCCCATGGTGGAGATAACACCTCAAGCCTTGACCTGGGGCAGCTATAGTGATCTGCCCCAAGCTGTGGTGGCCCGCGCTTTTCCCACAGCTGCAGTGGAGGCCCACTGAGTATCCTCCCCTGCAAAGAGCAACGTCTAGCCTTTGAGCAATGGGCCACTAAAATGTCAAGTGGGACCCTGCCAGCTCTCCTTCCTGCCTCACCCCTTCCTGACTGCCCTGGGGCCCTGAAGGTAGGAGTCATAATGGTAGCTCTTGTTAGTGCCTCAGCTGCAGCTATCCATGGTGGCTGTTCCTGTCTCAGCCCACAGCTCTGGGAACCTACACCTTTCCTGCCTTAGAATGTCTACCGCTGACACCGTGGGAAATGTTCATGATAATGACAACCTTTTCCGCTTCAGCCTACTGCCTTCACAAGCAGTCTCTGTAAATTTTAGTCTTTTGCACCGTCAAGGCAGAGAATTGGCCAGCTCCTCCTCTCCAAGACCTCTGTAACTGTTATCTGCAGCTCCTCAGTAGAACTCATCCTGGCTGTTAGGCCACAGAGGAGGGCTTTGCAGCCAGTCCTGAAGATACCTGATAAAACAGGATCAGATGAATGGGGAGGAGGTCCCCCCCTATCAGTGGACTTGGAAAGAGGCACGGTGGAGATGAGAGAGGGAGGGAGGGACTGGGAGGGAATGAGGGATCGGGACACGGCTGGGATACAGAGTTAATAAAATGTAACTGATAAAAAAACATAATAATAAAATAAAAAAAGAACTCATCCTGGATTATGCAAATTTGAGGTGAAAAGTCTGGAGAAAACCCAACAATACCAGAGCAGGAAAACTGACCAGTCTCTGAGCTTTCCACTAAAACCCACCAATCCCTGAGTAGCAGGAGAAGCCAACCAGTCCCTGAACAGAAACCAGACACTCCCATTTCTTCTGCCTCCTCTTCTGCAGAGTTCTAGGAGTTCTTGAGGTGTGTGTGTGTGTGTGTGTGTGTGTGTGTGTGTGTGAGAGAGAGAGAGAGAGAGAGAGAGAGAGAGAGAGAGAGAGAGAGAGAGAGAGATTTGATGGTAGCATCTCCTTTAGATCTGTGTTCCAAGGTGTCTCTATGTAGTGTCTGCCTGTGGGTCTCTGTATTTTTTCCCATCTTCTTCAGGAAACATCCTGGGAGACATCCCCAGGCAGCATAAACCTGGGAAGTCTTAGAAGGGTAAGAAAATCTTGCCTAGCAAACCATATGTCAAAATGATAAAAAAATTCCTTATATACAAGCAAGGTAACTGCCACTGTGCAGAGATGCCTGATAAATATACAGCTGTTGCCTAGTAAAGATTCAGCAGCCACATAAAAGGGGAGTCCACAATTTCAACTGACCTCTAGCTTCTCCATGAATATCACCAGTACTCTCCAATATCAAGAACCCACAATGATGCTATATCCAAAAATCTATTTTATGTATATTCTTTTTTAATTCCTTCCCTCCCCATGTGTTCAGTAATGTTTTTTACTGTACTGAACTTTATTTTATTTTTAATTCCTTTCATTAAACATAGATTCTTTTCTCAAACAATATAATCTGAATACAATTTTTCTTCCCTCTACTCATTCTATTTCTTCCCCACTGTCCCTTCTACTTGAATCCATTCTCTTCCTGTCTCTCATTAGAGAAGAAAAAGCATCTGAGATAATAAGAAAACAACAAAATAAAATATAAGATAAAATGAAAACCATCACATCAAAGTTGGAAAGAGAAGTCAACACAAAAAATAAAAGAGTCCCAAGGAAGGCAATAGAATCAGAGACCCATTCTTTCACACACCCAGTAGAACCATAAAAGTAATAATTTGAAAACTGCAGTATACATTCAGAGGAAATGGTGCAGACACAAGTCAGCCCTGTGATTGTTGCATCAGTCTCTGTGAGTTCATATAATCTTTGACCAGTTGTTTTAGATGGCCTTGTTCTCCTGGCATCATCTCTGATGATAGCTGAATAAGGAACTGATCCATGAGTATAACAGAATATAATTAGGAGGCATTTTATTATTGCTTTTAAAAAATATTTTAGGCCATTAGTACTTGGTTTTATCCAGGACTCTGGGTAATCTAGACTCTGGATCTTGGTCACACAAGCAATTTCATGTATGGCTTCCATCTTATGGTGTAGGCCTTAAGTCAAATCAGATTTTGTTTGGTTATTCACACAAGTTTTGTACCACCATTGTCCTATCATATTTTTCATGCAGGACAGATTGTAGAGCAAAGGTTTTGGGATTATGGTGGTGTTTGTGTTTCCCTTTTGGTAGCCTGCAGAGCACCATTCCATGTCAAAGACTATCAGTCACAGGGCTGAAGGTTCTATTGAGGTGCAAACTTGACATCTCCATGTCCCAGAAGTTGTATGGGTGATTTCTTTAGCAATGGTGTCTTGTTGTCAGTTTGTAAAGGTCAACCTATTGTCTTGGCACCAGCCTGGGTTGTCTGAGGATTTCCGTGAGATTTTGGCCAATGGCACAATTGGGTGAGACCCAGTCACAGTACTGGAAGCTTCATTTGGTAAAAAAAAGATGGTCAGTTGGGATTCAGTCTTCCTTATTATTTGTGGACTTCTTTAGAATTGTCTTCATATATTATAATAAGTTTCCACTGCACTAGATTTACATGTCAACCCTCAAATGCCCTTTAATTGTAGCTGTCTCTCCTCTCATTCCTGACCTCAATCTTATCTCCTCTTCCCCTTTCCACCTAATCTTACCATTCTTTAACACACACACACACACACACACACACACACACACACACACACACTACTAACCTTGATCCCAGTCCACCCATAAAAACTATCCTATTTTCCCCTCACAGTGAGATTTATGTGTTCTTTCCAGTCCCTTCTGCTATGCCCAACCTCCCTGGATTTATTGATTGTAATTTGTTTATCATTCATGTTATATTTAATATATACATACAAGCATATGCATTACCATATTTATCTTTCTAACCTGGGAAACCTTACTCAGCATAATCTAGTTCCACCCATTTGTCTACAAATTTCATGTAGTAACAATTTTTTTTAGCAACTAATACTCCATTGTGAAAATGCACCACATTTTTTATCCATTATTCAAATGAAGCACATCTAAGTTGTTTGCAATTTCTGTCCATTATAAATAGATCATCAATGAACATGCTTGAGCAAGTGTCCTTGTGGTGGGATTAAGTGCTCTGGATATTTCCCAAGAGTGGTGTAGCTCTATCTTAAAATCTTTCATAGAAACCACCATACTGATTTTCTCAGTGGCTGTACAAGTTTTCACTCTAATCAGCAATGGGTGAGCATTCCCCTTGTGTCCTATCTTTGTCAGAAAGAGTTGTCACATATGTTTTTGATTTTAGCAATTCTGATAGGTTATTATACTTCATACATTCTCTACCTTTGTGAATAAATTTTTCCATTTGGTGGCTTTTTTTTTTCTTATTTATGTGTTTAACCACCTTTCCTACATTTATCCAATGCTGGTTTTCTTTTTTCCTATAATTTTTTATTTAATACAATTTATTCACTTGGTATCCTAGCTGTAGCCCCAACCTCATCCCTTCCCAATCCCACTCTACCTCCTTCTTTTCCTCCCTTGCCCCTTTCTCAGTCCACTGATAGTGGAGGACCTCCTCCCCTTCCATCTGACCATAGTCTATCAGGCCTCATCAGGACTGTCTTTCATAGTTTTCCTCTGTGCTCTGATCAGGCTGCTCTTCCCTCATGGGGAGGTGATCAAAGATCCAGCCATTGAGTTCATGTCAGAGACAGCCCCTGCTCCCCTTATTAGGGAACCCATTTGGAGACTGAGCTGCCACAGGCTACCTCTGAGCAGGGGTTCTAGGTTATCTCCATGCATAGTTCTTGGTTGGAGTATTAGTCTCAGAATAGAGCACTTTGTCCAGATTTTTTGGTTCTGTTGCTCTCCTTGGCACTCCTGTGCCCTCCAGGTCTTTTTGTCTCCCCCTTCTTTCATAAGATTTCTTGTTCTCTGCCCAAAGTTTGGCTATGAGTCTCAGCCTCTGCTTTGATACTCTGCTGGGTAGAGTCTTTCAGAGGTCCTCCATGGTAGGCTTCTGTCCTGTTTCCTGTTTTCTCCCTCTTCCAATGTCCATCCCATTTGCCTTTCTGAGTGAGTATTATTATCTTACCCAGGGTCCACCTTCTTGCTTAGCTTCTTTAGGTGTACAGATTTTAGTATGTTTATCCTATATTATATGTTTAATATTCACTTATAAGTGAGTATATCCCATATGTGTCTTTCTGCTTCTGGGATACCTCACTCAGGATGATCTTTTCTAGTTCCCACCACTTGCCTGCAAATTTCATGATTTCCTTGTTTTTAATTGCTGAGTAGTATTCCATTGTGTAAATGTCCACAGTTTCTGTATCCATTCCTCAATTGAGGAACATCTGGGTTGTTTCTAGATTCTGTTTCTTTTGAATAAAGCTGCTGTGAACACGGTTGAGCAAATGTCCTTATATACTTAAACATATTTTAGATATATGCCTAGGAGTGGTAGAGCTGGAACTTGAGGGAACAATATTCCTAATTGTCTGAGAAAGCTCCAGATTGATTTCCAAAGTGGTTGTACAAGTTTACCTGCCCATCAGCTCCCTTTTCTCCACATCCTCTCCTGCATGTATTGTCACTTGAGTTTGTGATCTTGACCATTGTGATGGGTGTAAGGTGAAACCTCAGGGTCATTTTGATTTGCATTTCCCTGATGAGTAAGGATGTAGAACAATTCTTTAAGTGTTTCTCTGCATTGGATATTCCTCTACTGAGAATTCTGTTTAGCTCTGTACCCCATTTTTTAATTGGATTACTTGATCTGTTTCTTTTTAACTTCTTTAGTTCTTTATGTATTCTGGATATTAGCCCTCTGTCAGATATAGGGTTGATGAAGATCCTTTCCCATCTGTAGGCTGTCATTTTGTTCTAATTTACTGTCTCCTCTTAAGTATTAGTATACAGGATCATTTTGGTAATTCTGTTTGTTTGTTTGTTTGTTTGTTTGTTTGTTTTTCCATATGAAGTTAAATCTGTACCTTGTATGATCCAATGTTGTTTCTGCTACAGCAGTTATTTCTGCAGTGAGAGATTCTGAAGAATGGGCTTTCAACTGTAGGATGTTCTGTAAGAAAACATCCACTCTAAGATCAGAAAGGAGAGGAGAACCTCCCCTATCAGTGGACTTGGGGAGGGGCATGCATGCAGAAAGGGGAGGGAGGGTGGGATCGGGAGGGGAAGAGGGAGGGGCTTATGGGGGATACAAAATGAATAAAGTGTAATTAATAAAAAATAAAAAAATAATTGAAGCAATAGAAAAAAAGCCCATACTATGTCTGCTAATCATAAAAATATAAATGCATGATATGAGTTAGATATTTCAAATGGCTGCCAGCACACTGATAAGCCTGAGACTCTGGTAGTTCTCAGGCTAGAATCGTGGATGCTGTAGCAGGGCCATCTGGTGCTGAAGCCCAAAGGACTGCTGGAGAGCTGTTGGTCTTCAGTATACATTGGAACCAGAAGAAGCTAGAATGTCCATAAAGCATGCCGACATTAGCAGTAGTAGCAACAAGGACGTGTACTCACACCAACAAAAAAGTGATGGTGGTCAGGCAAAGCAGAACTGCCATTCCCTCACATTTCTTTATTTCTGGGACACCATAAAGTCTCTTATTAATTTATTAAGAATAAAATGCCAGCTTCAGTTTTTGGATATTTCCCTAGGACCTGCTGATCAGGGAATCCCTAGTGACCCTCAAACATTTTAGGTTATTGTCATTGCTCTTGGTTACCTACAACAACACCTTACTGGTGAAGACAACACAGACTTTCAGTACAGAACACAGAAATCAAGATGGAACTAAGTTGGAAGCTTTCTCACTTTGGGCTGGTGCTCATTGTGTTAGAAGCTGCTATGAAGGTTCTTGGGGTATAAACTCAACAATGTTCTTGCCTGAATGTGATGCTATGTGCTACAATTTTAACATGTCTATGATTTAGTGTAGAAGACATTATAAAACTAATACAGACATTTTGGAAGTCAGTACAGATTTTAACCAACTAGTTCCCACTGATGCAATAAGGACAGGAATACTATGTGGGGAAGCCAACCATTTGCTTGGATCTTAGGCCTTCTCCATGGTAATGATCACATCCCTGGTACTGTCATCCTGTTCAAAATCTGGAAGGTCACAGATCATAAGGAAGAATGCACTATGATGTTTTATTTAAAAAAATGTGTAGTCAAATGAACTGTTAAACATCTATTAGGGGGCGGAGAAGCCTTACCAGGACACAGAAAAAGACAAGGCAGACAGTCCTGATGAGACCTAATAGGCTTGAGTCAGACGGAAGGGGAGGAGGACCTCCCCTATCAGTGAAAGTGGAGGACATGGGAGTTGATGAGGGAGGTAGGGTGGGATTGGGAGGAATGATGGAGGGGGCTAAAGCTGGGATACAAAGTGAATAAACTGTAATTAATATAAAAAATAAAACAGGAGAGTGCTACCGTCCTGCCTGGGTCAGAGATGCTTTATGTTGCATGAGATAGGAGTTGTAGAGACTCGCAGTGGGCCAAACAGGGGTGTGCACACGTGCACTGCACACACACACACACACACACACACACACACACACACACAATCACCCCACCTCCTAAAGCTCAGGGAACATGAACTAGAAAAGCAATGAACCTGGATGTATCTCTTTGTATAGAACAGATTCCTTTATGTAAAAAGTCTGAAGTGGTACAATCAGGACATATGGTTATTTCCCTTTTTGAGAAAATCTGTACTGACTTCCAAAATGTCTGTATTAGTTTTATAATGTCTTCTACACTAAATCATAGTTATCATTCAATAATCATCAGGGTTAAATAAGACAGGCACTATCATTTAAGACTAGCTTCCAGTTAAATAATTCTTGGGATGAAATGCCCAGTAGATACACTTAAATTTCTTGAATGGTCTTTCTGCTCAGCTAATCTCTTCTCTTCAAAAATGCGAATGAATGATTCTAGAGCCAACCTAGTGAAAGCATCTGTTGTAATTTGTGATGTCAAACAATTACAATCCCATATTTTGCAGGCAGAGACTGAAGATGGATGGCCCAAATCTTGAGACCAGCCTGGTCTACATGGTGAAACCCAGGCCAGCCTGAACTACAGAGACTGTGTCTCGAAGAACAAAACAAAACAAAGGAGATGCATCATCAATCCCTGCAGCTTTGCAGATAGCCTCACTTAGCCCATTTTATTTTCACTGCAGTCTCTCTTGAGAGGGTTTGAGTGTTGTTGTCTTTTAAAAGCAAGAGATATATTCAAGGAAAGCAATTCTAAAAGCCATCCATCCTGTGGAAGTTACTTGCCTAGGAAAGACATAAGTATAAAAGCCTTTGTCAGCCTTATAGATTTTACTCCTCTGGATTTTCCAAGTAAACATAACTGCAAGAAAGTCAAGTGACTATTGGCTAGGATGGTGATTTTCACTCTTTACACTGATCTTTTAAGACTGCAGTAATGTGGTTTTGCTTTTATACAGCTCCTTAAAACTTCTGCAATGTCAGCTGGAAATTTTGAGCTACATAATCTTTCTTCCACAGTCTTCAGACATGAGCGGGATTCCAACACCGATTTTACTTTATCCAGTCTGACTGAGCTATCTAGTGACTCCAGTCAGTGGGAACTCCAGCACTCTGCTTTTGACACCACAGGTAAGTCAAACTTTAGATTTCTGTGTTTGATGTGTTAAATTATTGCTGTACATTATTAATAGCAAATGTGTAATATATGACTACTGATGTCACCTACTTTGTGGTGATAAAACTAATGTCAATTTAGATTTTTGTATTTCTTTTTCTCCAAAACATACAGGCAGATTTTGAGAAGGAATAGGAGAGGGTGTGGGTGGAGACATGCTTTAGAGTGAAGTGTAAAAATTTAGTGGACTAGAAATTTTTGAACAAAGATGTAAGATTTATTCTCTGGATGCTGTGGCCTATCAATCCGTAATTTTCTATGATTGATGGAATTAAGCATTTATACTTAAGCTGAAGACAGTAAGAACCAGCATCTTTCATGCATCTCTTCTATCCCTGAGTCATTTCAGTTTCTCATAAGCTGATATATATATATTAGAGAGAGAGATAGATATAACAAGTGCTGCAATGTTGACAGATGTCAGAAGGAAAGACAAACTGGAGATACATAGTAATTAGTTATTCACAAGTTTTTTGTTTTTTTTTTTACTTGCTCTGACAATTTGAGGAAAATTTGCTCTTAGAGTTTGTATTCATCAACCATTTAAAAAATTGAGACTATAATATAATTACATCATTTCTCCATTCCCTTTCTTCTCCCCAAACCTTCCCATAGGCCCTCTCCACTCTCCTTCGAATTCATGTCCTCTTTTTCATTAATTATTATTGCGTGTTGATTGCCTAGTACCAAAAGGTCAGCCCTGAAAACATATGTATAAATGATATTATATAGACTGAACAAGTTATGTTTAGGGAAACATATGTATTTAGATATACATATGTTTATATATATATATAATATATATATATATGAACTTTTAAAGGTTTTGAATTATAGTGAGTTTTGAGATACCAATGGATTAATTTTTCTTTGTAGGTGGCTTTTATGTAATAGGTAGATAAATTTTTAAGTGTTGTAAATTAAAATCACATAATGATTTGCTTTCCTCAAACAAGAAGTTGTAAATCCAAATGGTAAAGAGAACTATCAGAGCTTTGCTTGTCACAACATACTGATCTTTTCCACTTGTTAATTATTATGAGGGATTAGACATTTAGTTTTATGATCAGAGGATTGTGCTAAGACTTTTGCTGCACTTCTTCACTACAGATTCACTGGCAAGAAGTTTTCGGTGAACAATAAGCACTCATATTGGATGACATGTTTTATAGTAAATGGAGTTCTGAAGCAAGGGAATATGACATGACATCGTTTGAAAGGTTCTTCCAACTCTAAGAATAAAGAAATTTGCAGGCTGCCTCACTTTCCTTAAAGCACAGTGCTTGTTGAGTACTGAGTCCATTTAAAAAAAAAAATCTTTATACACGTGCAAAGTCTCAGAAAGTTTATCAAGTGTGCTTGATATCTTTTTTTAACTTTCTTTTCTTTTTATTTATTTTTATAATTTATTCAATTTATATCCCAGTTATAGCCTTTTCTCTCATCATCCTTTCTACCTCTTTCCCCTTATCCCCCTCCCCCTAGACCACATAAAGAGGGAATCCTCCTTCCCTACCATTTGACCCCAGCCTATCAAGTCTCATCAGAACTGCCTGGATCCTCTTCCTCTGTGGCCTGGCAAGGCCACCCCACAGGGGAAAGTGATCAAATAGCAGGCATTGAAGTCCATGTCAGAGATAACCCCTTTTCCCCTTACAAGGGAACACACCTGGAGACTGAGAGGCCTATGGGCTACATCCTAGATGTCCCTCAACTGAAGAATAAATAAAGAAATTGTGGTACATTTATACAATGGAATACTACTCAGGTATTAAAAACAAGGAATTCATGACATTTGCTGGCAAATGGATGGAACTAGAAAAGATCATCTTGAGTGAGGTAACCCAGAACCAGAAAGACATTCATGGCATATACTCACTTACAAGCAGATATTAGCCATATAATACAGAAAAACAATACTCTAATCCAAAGACTTTAAGAAGCTAACAAGGAGGACCCTAAGGTGAATGCTTAATTCTCATTCATAAGTGAAGTGTAAAAATTTAGTGGACTAGAAATTTTTGAACAAAGATGTAAGATTTATTCTCTGGATGCTGTGGCCTATCAATCCGTAATTTTCTATGATTGATGGAATTAAGCATTTATACTTAAGCTGAAGACAGTAAGAACCAGCATCTTTCATGCATCTCTTCTATCCCTGAGTCATTTCAGTTTCTCATAAGCTGATATATATATATTAGAGAGAGAGAGAGAGATAACAAGTGCTGCAATGTTAAAGAATAGACACTGGAACCTACTGAAGAGAGGGAACAGGATGAGAGCCTCCCATAGATGTCCTCTGAAAGACTCCACCCAGCAGGAGATCAAAGCAGATGCTGAGACTCACAGCCAAACTTTGAGCAGAGAGCAGAGAGACTTTTGGAAGAGTTGGGGGAATGAGACTACCCTGAGGGAACAGGAGCTCCACAAGGAGACCAACAAAGTGTTTGATATCTTAACAACAGTTGGGATAATCTTTGTTTCTCTGTGTTGTGTATTTTTTTTCTTTTCCCTTGCTGGGGGGTATCTGACATTTTTCAGAACTAAGCCTTCTCTTAGACTCAGCCATTATCTCTATGTAGCTGACTTTCATTTTTTTCCCTTGGGTGGAATCTTATTCCCAGAGCTATATTCTATAAAGATCCTGGGAAACATTTTTGTTTCCCATTATATTTGTGGTTCCCCATACAATGCATTTCAGCTGAATCCTGTAAAACTCCCAACATACTCTTCATTTTATGTCATTTCTTTTGTCACAGACCCCAAAGTTAGCTTCAATAATTCTTAGCATGGACTTTAACAGAACATGTGCTCCTTTGTGTTTATGCTACTTTACTATTTATCTTTCTGCATGTTTATCTACTTTAGAAATCTGAGCACACATTAGGATGTGGGGCAATAAAATATTTTAAAAATACATCTTGAGAAATAATTTTCCCCAGAGAAGAGCACTCTATTTGGTTATCTAATACCAAATTGTCAGCCTTAAAAAATATACATGCAGGTTGTATTTATAAATTTTGTATATATCAGTAATATACACATGTATGTATGTATGCAGAATTGCATATACATGTAACAATAAAAATAATAAAAGAAAAGAGGTCATGAATTTGAAAGGGAGCAAGGAGATGCATATGTGAGAGTTTGGAGGGAGGAAAGGAAAGGGAAAATGATGTAATTACATTCTAACCTTTACAAAAACCCTAAGTGATAAAACTATATGTTGACACATGAACTATCTTTGTGAGGGACTGACAAAAGGGACTGTTACCTTTCCATATGTCTGTGGTTACCTTTCGGTCTAGGAGGTCCCTTCTCTGTTGCTGATCATCTACAAAGACTGTCCTTATAAAGATCTTCACATTCCAGTTTTTCACAAAATTGCATCACACAAAATACTACCTGAAAATACAATTGTTCTAAACAAATTTCATATTCAGTGAAATTTGCCTTTCATTTGATACTTTTGTGGAGCATTGAGCACATCATAATGTATTCTAGGTGCTTTTTCTTTCGCTTCATTTCCAACTTCTATTGATTCTTCCAAAATATAATTATTAATATTTAGGGCTGGTTACTAGTTACTACAAATGAAAATAATATGATGGAAGTGGAGGAAGAGTTATGTCCTTTTACCCCTTTTATAATGTCCTTTTATAATGACATTATAGCATTGTGTTGGCAGCCAATCTCTGTGCATACATTCTTAGCATGAAAAAAAAATGTAACAGCTGAATTTATGGAAAGTTGAGCTGCTATGTTTAAAAATAAGCTTCTCATTGTCAGGCAAGAATGGCAGAGACAGCCTTCATTCATATAATCTCATGGATAACATCGCTGGAATGGAAATAATTCTTATAAAATATTTATCATGTAATTATCACTTATTTTAAAACACCACCTAATGGATACGTATCCAAAGTCCACAGAAGAAGACTGGAATCATGTCATTATCTTCATGGTGTATGTGCTCGCGTAGTGTTTGATGGCCTGTGGGAAGGTGAATCGCTTGCAATTTGTTCTCTCAAGGAAATGTACTTGCCTTTCCCTCCCCAACACTACTTTGTAATTAACTTTAAAAGGCAGCCCACCAAGAAAATGTTCCTTGTATTACAGTAATGTCTTTGAACAGCAATTCAAACATTCTCTCAGGATTCTGTAAGCTTCCTGATATTATTTTTTGCATTGTTTAATTTTTTTAATTATTATTGTTTACAATTTATTCACTTTGTATCTTAGCTCCCTCCCTCATCTCCTCCCAGTCTCCCTTCCCTCTAGGATACAAGGTGAATCTCTGCTGGGAAAGAATAGAAATAGCTTATAACGTACATGATGGGAAAAGGAAAATTATATAATTATATTTTAATTTTCACATACTATTCTTTGTAACAGATCCCTAATATTCCTACTTCTGAACTACCTCAAGCACCAGCTACCCCATCACCAGTTTGCATGGCACTATGGTAACAATGAAAAGATCAATGACAAAAGATCTAACTGTCATCCTTTCTAACTGCTAAGGCTGCTAACTGATATTCTAATATAACTTCACCTCATAAATGCTCTGAATGGCATATATTAAATATTGCTATAATCACCTATTGTATTTCAACATAGATTTGAATATTGTTAATTCACACATTGCGAGAACTGGCTTAGCACTTCATAAAGTGTCCTTTGTAGTAATTACTTCTTGTTTCAATATGTGGAGAGCAAAAACACTGAGAATATTTTCTTCTTAAAACCAAGTATGTGCTATGTTTTCTCTTACATGAGTAATTCAACTCTCACAGACCAATTAGGTATGGTAGAATTTAGTTCTATATTTTAGTTCTATATATATAGTTTATAACACTAACTACCTAGAATTAGTGTAAAACCACAGATTTGTAAGTTTGGTTCCCTAAGGGACCAAAAGGCATTTGCCATTTCAGGCACCAAGGGCAAATACTGAACATTTCGATTACTTACACTTTTGTATGTGTTGTTACAAAGCAGGGGTTCCTACATTCTTTTTTCCAAGTTTCAATATGTTCTAGAATATCCCAAATATTTTGTTAAAATAGTAAAACCCTAACCTTAATCCTGAGATCTTTATTTTTGAAACTAAGAACAGACATATTATAGGTTAAGATTTGGATAGAGCTAGTTGTGTTTAGACCTTGTCCCGGGCTTCTGGCATCTAACGGGTCGGAATTTCCTGAGGAATAGTGATAATCTCAAGAACTCCTATTATGTAAATTTCTAAATAGCTTTAGTTTTATTTACTTTTCATGTAGTTGAAACCATGGGCATGGGCATGGGAGGAGAAGAGGAAAAAATGGTGGGATTGGGAGGGGAAGAGGGAGGGATACAAAATGAATAAATTGTAATTAATAAAAAATTAATAAAAAAAACTGCTACCCAAACCTTGCATATAAGCAAATTTTTAAAGAAGTTTCTGAACCACATAATCTCAGAGCTTTTCCAGGTATTTCCTTGCAAATATGTGACTTTCACACAACTTCAGCTCCTGTTCTTTCTCTGGTTGCTGAAAGAGGAAAGTCTGCAGTCCAGGCCACCTTGGGTTTTGGTGAGCAACCTCTATCTTGAAGCTATTTAGAAGTTCACATAATGGGAGCCTTTGAAATCATCATTATTCCTTAGGAAATTCCAACCAGTTACATGCCAGAAGCCCGGGACAAGGTCTAAACACAACTCTTTGATTGTATCAGTTTTGAAGGATGAGCCATGTCTTGTGCATATGCATGAGCCTAAACTTTATCTGTTTCTATATCTATATGCATACCTGTATTATCTATTTTTATCTCTATACAACCTAGCGAACTTCAGCCAGGTGACACACCATCATATAACGGCTGCTTGCCAAAGCTTGCTTTAATATTTTCTAAAGTCTTAAAGAATTTTTAATTCCCCTCCCCCCCCAAAAAAAATCCAAAGGATGGACTCTAGTCTATGACCTTGGATAGAGACTTTACATTAGACTAACTGAAACCCAGAAGATCACTTCTATCTAAGGAGCAGAGGCCATCACATCAACAACTTTTTGTACTGATAGAAGTATTTAGGAGTCCTAACTCTTTGAGATGCTTAGATCATCACCTATCTGTTTATATTTTATATATAAATCATCTGTGCATGATTTGGGTGTTCTCTCAGTCACAACATGGCCCGTGGACTATGTTTAACAAGATTAGGAGTCTACAGACATCATATGAACATTCTGGGACCAGACTTTAGAGCAAATATAATGCATATTCTCTGGAAGAACTCAGGAATTGGCATTTTAGAAACTTCTTTTTAGAAATAAAAACTCAAAAGTTTGTAAACATTTGCCATTTGCCTTAGTTACAATTATAACTGGCTAAGCAGAAAAAAATATTCCCAATAATATTTAAACAGTAGATAATTTCCTCAAGATAATTTTTGATGGTACTAGTTATAATCAGCTATAGCCTTTTGGTTATCAGGTTTTTATATAAACACAAATTATAGATTATAGATATCTATTCAAATGTTAGCGAGAGAACATTTCTGCTTTTTATTTACATGCTAACTACAGATAGACTCATATTTTACAAGCATTTATTCTTAGTGAATGCCCAGACTAACCAATTCTATGCCATTAATAATAAAGAGAAAGTTTATGCCTTTTTAATTCCTAAATTTAAATATTTGAGGCTTTAGGTTTTATGTGTGGTTTTCAGTATAATGTTATCAAGTAAATAATGAAGTTCAGAGGATCAGAGGTATGGATTGCTTCTCCTTTCCAGTGATAGATCAGCAGAGAGCACTGTAGGTGAAAGGAACCAAACTGTTTGCTATTAATATGACTTTAAAATGATGGATCAGCAGATAAAACCCTTCACTTCCTCTGCATTTTAAAATTCAATCTATATCCTGATGGCTCTTCTACAGCTCTTAAACCCATTCTTTCTTAAGAGCAGTCTCAGCTCATATAATATGCATATTCTGGCTGCTGTGATAAAATAAAAAATTAAAGTCAAAGGGATGCTGTGAATGTAAAGTGAAATAAACTCCCAATAAGTGCCATTTTGTTAAATGTCTGAAGAAAATATTCTTCTGAGAACTGAATTGAATGCATCCACTGTACTTCCAAGTGATAAGATCATAAGGTCTTTTCTGGTAACCATAAGCAAGTACTAAAGGAAGTTTTGGCAAGTGGCCATTACATTATGGTGCATCACTCCAGTGATGTTCACTAGATTGTATAGAGATAAAGATAGATGATGATACCTGTATGCATTATAGATACAGTTACAGATGAAACTTAGCCACATGAAGGAGACATGGCCCAGTAGGTAATAGCTAATGCTACACATGCACTTGGCCTGAATTTGAATCCTTAGAATCATGTAAGGTCAGCTTGTAGTGCTTGTTTGTCATTCCAGTGGATATGTAGAAGTTGGGACAGGAGAATTCCCCAAAGATTGATTCCCAGTTAGTTTGGCATACACAGTGACAAAGCAAAAGACAGTGTATCAAGGTAGAGGCAAGGACTGACAATCATCCCAGCTGTCTGCTGACCTCTACATGAGCTGTGGGACAACCCACAGACACACATTAATATCCATACACAAAAAAAAAACATCAAACGATTATTATGTATGTAGATGCAGAGATGTTACATTTCAAATATTTTCTCATGTCATATTTTCCACTTGACGAGTAATTCGACAGTATATATATATATATATATATATATATAAACAAATATATATATATTTGTTTTAGAGCTTGTGATTTTGCTTATTTCACACATCTGTGAAATAAAGAAAAGATGATTTTATGATAAATGCTTATGGTGAAATTCTGAAGTTAGGGTGATGAATGTAGTCATGCCCTTTACTTCATAAGGTTCGTTCTTTAATTTAATTAATTAAATAATTCATTATTATCATTTATTCACTTTGCATCCCAACTATAGCCTCTTCCTTCATCTCTTCCCATTCCCACCCTCAGTTCCCTCTTTTCCTATGCCCCTCCCCTAGTCCACTGGCAGGGGAGGTCCTTCTCTCTTTTTATCTGACCCTAGTCTATCAGGGCTCATCAGTACTAGCTGCATTTTCTTCCTCTCTGGTCTTGTAAGGCTGCTCCCTCACCCACCCACCCAGACTGAGGTGATCAAAGAGACAGCCACTGACTTCATGTCAGAGACAGTCTCTTTTCCCATTACTAGGGAACCTACTTGGAGACTGACCTGCTGTGGGCTACATATGAGCAGGGGTCCTAGGTTATTTCCATGCATGGTCCTTGGTTGGAGTATCTGTCTTTGCAAAGACCCCTGGGCTCAGATTTTTTGGTTCTGTTGGTCTCTTTGTGGAGCTCCTGTCCCCTCCAGGTCTTTGTATCACCCCTTCTTTCATAAGATTCCCTGCACACACACACACACACACACACACACACACACACACACAGACACTTATAAACAGGAGTACAACCTGCTCAGTCTTTATAATGTTATAATGACCAATTGATATTAGTAAAACAATCGTGTTCTCTTGACTAATGAAAAGGCTCCACTACAACAGACATGCTAATTTGGATGGGAGAAAGTTCACAAGGTCTCACTCAGTCCACACAGAGAACCACAGGCAACCAAGGGACAATGAGAAGAAAAGTAGTCTTCATTCGCCATGCCAAGGTCTGTTTCCTAGCTCATGCCACTCACAGGAGTTTCTCCATGGTTCCACTTACTGCTACAGTCTGTCATAGGAGTGAGAAAGATTTCCTGAAAGAAGATGACAGTTCACTGAGATAACTTGTTTGTTTCTACTTATATTCTTCCCTCAACTACTGATTTATTTATGTAGATACTAAACAAATACTTAAACTTTCAGTCATTGTTATGAAGACAGAGGAAGAAGCTGAAGTGGAGACAGAGGAAGAGGGGCAGTAATTTATATTAAAGAAATACAATTTAACTTATTGTTCATAAAAATATTTGTCCTGTATTTTAAAAAACACAAATTGATTTAAAAATCCTCTGATTTCTGTTTCCTTTGTTCATATTATTACAGATAGAGGAGTAATTATCTATACAATGATCCCTTCTATGTTTAAGCTTTATTCAGCATACTTATGAGACTGGTCAGTGTAAAAGAACAATAAATCTGAATTTAACTTTTAAACAGACATATTTAGATGCAGGTCATGGAAATGAAATACAATGTACAAAAAATGTTTTGTTTAATGGGAATGGCCAAATCTGCCAAGAAAAGTAGAGAAAAATAACATCATATCTCATTTATATGCTGGAGTATATCATGATTACAGTCTCATAAGAGTAAAATATGATTCTTTAGAGAATTATAAAAATATAAAGTTATTTTTGGAGGACTTTGATTTTTCACTGCATTTTTTAACAAAGATTAAGAGCCTGACTTTCTTTTGACTCTAAATACTGAACTCATAGTTTATAAAATCTTGCAAACACATCTGTAAAACAAAGCAATGTATTAAAAATGATTTGCCAGTGAGATAAATTATTATGTTATTTAAGGAAAAATAACATAAAATAATATTGTACTGCCTTCGCAATGTCCTGGTTTTGGTTTGCTTTCTATTGTGATAAAGGACATCATCAAAAGCAACTGGAGGAAGCATTCATTGGGCTAACTTGTTCTGATTACAGTCCATCAATGAGAGAAGCTGATGAAAGCGTTAAGGCAGAGCAGGAACTGAAGCAGAAGCCATGGGGGAGTATGGCTTCCTGGCTTGCTCTTCATAGCTTGCTCATGTCATCATGGTCTTCTTCCTGACATCTAACCAACAGCTGGAGAAAACACTAATGGGAGCACCAAGATGCGGAACCCAAAAAATATTTGTTGAACACTTCCCCTCCAGATAGACACCTAGCTCCTAAAGATTCACAGGAAAGTTTGAAGGTTGCTCAAATATTTTATCAGAATTATTTGTGTGATGTTTTTAACTAAAACCAGTCAGTTTTGAATGCATACATACAAATGAGATTATAAAGGCTGAGTAATATTTAGAGATATTATGTGTATATAATCATTTATATTTAAAATTGTGTTTATATAATGATTATAACAAAAAATAATAAAACATACCCATGAATTTGAAACAGAGCAAAGAAAGATGTATAAAGGGATTGGAAAGGAGCAGAGAAAAGAAGGAAATGTTATCATTATATATATGTAAAATAAAATTTTAAAAATTAAAAAAATAGACTGGGACTTATGTGGTTTAATTGGGACAATGAATGCAAGTTAGAGCTGAAAAATAAGGTGAAATCTTCTGGGAAGTATTTCTTCAATGTCTGCACAGAGGAGCTGTGGTTCAGAGCTGGGTCAAAGCTGGGTTTTAAGGAGCTAGGCAGGGCTGGAACTGTGTGAAAGCAGCTGAGACCTGCCACCTTTGAGAAAGGAACATTAGGTCACTGTTGTAGCCTTGCCCTGGCTTCCTTTGAGGATGGACTCTAACCTATAAGGCATAATAAACCTTTTATTTCTCAAGTTGTTTCTGGGCAACAAATAAGGAAACTATTCACATTATATTATACAAATTAAGCACAAATCTTGTGTGTGTGTGTGTGTGTGTGTGTGTGTGTGTGTGTGTGAGTACATGTGTCCTAAATAAAATCATGCCATTTTGCCTGACTGTATTTTCCACAAGAGCTATGAACTAAGAAAAACTCAAGTATTTGGCACAAGAAACCTCCATTCAAGTTGTTGGTCAGGGTAGTCCAGTTCATTCTCAAAACATCATAAGCTGTTTCTGGTGCCCTTGATTGCCCTCAGATGCTGAAAGTAGGTCTCTAGTGCTGAAGATATTATATACTTTGGACACAGAACTCCAAGACTTCATACGGATTTAATGTGGAAGCCTCCTTCTCTCTGTTTAACATTCATAGGAACAGAAAGGACTATGTAAGCTACCCATGGAGAAAAACAATCAATAGTACTATCCAACTGTGATAATAAAGGTTCAGTATTGGCACTCATATATTTGTGGTAATCCACAGATGTCTAATTTTACTTAAGGCTTGCTCAATGTGTGGAAAATCATACCTGGTGCTAGAAACTTAATCAACCACTGAGGCTAGGGAGGTCATGAACCTTAAGAGACAACCCATTACATCCATTTTACTAGACAAGAATAATTCCTAACCACATTCTAAAATCGACCTAAGTGTAGATTGGCATAGCTCTCGCCTCTCATCAATGAAGCGCCACATTACAGAAAACGGAGACAACTGCAGAAAACCACAACCAGGCCCAATACACAAATAAATATCATGAGATGACCAGTTCTGTCTGATAAATCTATATCAAATCTCCCGCTGAGGGAACTCTGAGGAATTTGGGCAGAAATATTGTAAAAACCAGGGAGTCTGCTATGAGATTGTGTCCCCCGGAATTGACAGAAAAGCTGTATCCATGGAATCACAGCAGTGTTTCTGCTTAAACAAGATCTGAACAATTAAAATATCAGTTGACACACTAATGCTAAAGGGAGAATCTCCCTAGGTCTTACTCCTGGACAAAGAACTGCCTGTAACCAATGGCTCTGTAGAGAGGGAGAAATAACCTCTCCCCTAAAATAAACCCCAAAAGTCATTATACAACGCAACACGATCAGCACTGTGCTCCTGTGCATCTGAGCCATACTAATTTTGCTCAGTGGGTTATATTTAAGCATTTGTTTGTGTAACAACACAAATTTTAAATAAAGAGGCCATCAGTTGGAGAGGGAGTTAGCGACACGGGAGAGATAGAGAGTAAGAAAGAGAAAGGTGAAGTGTGTTAGTATATGATTTCAGAGCCAAAGTCTCCTTTCAGAGTAATCTCTGGTAAGATTATCGTTGTAGCTCGTTCTGTTAAGTTAAAGTAGCCCTGTTACTTGGTTTCTCTGAAGCAAACCTACCCTCTAGTGGCCATGCTTCAATTTGCAGAGCAGTAGGTGTGTGTGTGTGTGTGTGTGTGTGTGTCTTCCCTCCATGCAAGCAAAAAGTAATTGTCTCTCAGTTTCACTAAATAACAGTGTTCATAGTTGCATTTTTTTTAAAGAATAATTGCGGATGGCTTAAAATAAATGAAATCTCAATTAAAATGAAAATTAATAATACAAAGGAACAGGAGAGTTGGAAGAGAAATACAGTCAGGAGGCAAGAGAAGGGGAAGGTAAAGAGGAGCTAAGGAAGAGAAGATGAGCAGAGGAGATAGGGAGGAGGGGAAAAGAGAAAGATCCATCAAAGGCAACTTTCCAAACTCTAAATGGAGACAGTCTTTTGTATAGACAGATCCCATAATGAAACACTTCAATATAGGTAATGTAAATGAAACTATTTGATTCCCTAGATGCCTGAATTCTGGATTGTGTTGCTATTAGCTATAAGCTTATGGGAAATCTTTTAAGAAGCCACTCAAAGTTCAGTTGTAAGTAATCTTTTTTTCTTATCTCCTATGATTACTTTTCACAGACTGTAACCATACAGACACCAGATATCTTATCAGAATACTGTTTCTCTGAACTGATAGTTTTACTGACAAAAATACTGCAAGAAATTTTATATCTAAAATATACTAAGAACTCACATAAGCTCCAAACTAAATGGCAAATGGAATAAAAAGTGAGGAAAGTGATTTTTAATAGACATTTCTGCAAAATAGATAAACCAATACAATAAGGGTGTCAAAGGATATCTGTCAGCATTTGCCACTTTGCTTGGCATGATTTATAAGTCAAAACAAGTGAAGACAGCCTTACAAGGAAAATAAAGTCTTCTAGAAAGCCACCAAACATACTAAATGGTGACAAGTATCTGGGGGATAAGTCCTTAGGGGGCTCGAGATTTACTGGGCCCCATTGGTGGATTGCCCAACTTCAAACTTTCAAAGTGGCAGTAGGCTAATCTATTTTAGGGCTTCGGTAGAGCTGGGGGAACTGTGATGGAGACAGAGTAAATCAAAATAATTGAAACTTGATGTTTTTAATGAGTTCAGCTCTTTCTTTAGAATAAACTCCAATTGGATAGCAGTAAATCTTTGCTTCCTTCCCAGAAACTTATAAACAGTGTCTACTTCCCAACCCCAGAGTTCTCAAGGATAAAATTTTCCAACTTTTAACTCTTATAAGCATAGCACAACTGGGGGTAACAGGAGTTGTCTCTAGTTCTTATGACTGCTTACTCCATGTATGGCAAGGCATATTATATTATAAAAAGGGTATTTCTGCTACATCCCATAGCCACAGCTACCTTGAAAACAGTTACTCCGCTCATTGCTAAAAGGTGAAATTGTGAAGTACATAGACTGTTTTTAGGCCTGCCGTCTCTCAGAACAGGAAAAACTTCTAACCTGTCAGGAAATCACATTCACTTGTCAGGAGAGTTTCTCTTCTTCCAGAAGGCACAGCTTTTTATTAACCATGATCCTCTAGGTGGTTAGCATGGATTAGATGTGGGGTGTCATGCAGGAGCACATTTTACCATATAGCAGCAAGAATGCCTTCATATGTGTTTTATGGAAACTAGGACCTGGCTGGCTTATTCTTGTGCCTAAGCAACTCAAAAAGAGAGTAGAAATGCCTGTGTCCTGCACTGGCTTATCTCACAGTTGTTATCCTAATATAGTTCATATTTTTATTTTATATTTTCTTATATTTTACAAAATTGTAAGCAGGTTTTAGACAAGAATCTATATTCTAAACTTTTTGGAGAGAGAAAATATAAGTAAAATTAATTCCATAACACTCAAAATTGGCAACAAAATAATTTTAATAGTGATGGAGGAACAATCTAAAATGTTTTAAGCAAGGTATGTCCTACAAAACTTGATGGGCACAGCGTTATTGTTTTAATAATCATATACTCATCAGCTGCAACTTATTTTCTGTGTTGTAGTTATTTTAAAGGAGCGTTCAATGTTTTTTTTTTTTTAATAACTATAAGTTAGCTTGTAAATGTCACCTCCCAATCTATTCTTGAAAGATCATGAAAAGGGTATAGGTTCCATGTGCCTTGCTAATAATTTTACATGCATAATCTCATTTAGTTATTTCCATTATGCGGGAGTGTGGGTTTCAGATGCGGTACACAAAGGAATGATGATGAATAAAGAAAGCTCCTTTCTCTTTGCATGTGCTGGTTTATAGAGCGCACTTGGATAGAAGTCGCAGTGTCCTACCATGATCTGTGTGATGCCCTCATCCCTCAAAATGAAACCCCTAAGGTGTTGGCAAAAGAACCTCTTTCAGTGAAGCATGTGTTTCTAATTTGGGATTGTCTTCCCGCAGGGTATCTGGCACAAAAGGTTCTTTGAGTTCTGAAAGGCCCTGTTGCCTTCTAACATGGGATATTATGACAAATACCACCTACTGTTGAGGACCTGTTAATGCTAACAGATGGCCAGTTGCCTGGTCTAGGGAAAGTTCTGCTTTCCATCTGGAGACATTCAAGTTAGTCCTTTCAACCCTGAGCCTTCCTGCAGTAGGGAAGAGTTCAGCGGTGCTGAGAACATGCAATGGCACAGTCAAGATGAAGATGTGTTTTTGTCCTAGCTGAACATTATTGTACATAGAACATGTGGGAAAAATACGTCTTTATAAAAAAGGGACGTGATTCTTCAGTATTTAGCTCAGGGATTCTGAAAGCTAGACTCATGGCAAAATCATTTGGAAAATTTTCAAAATCTCAGATGCTCAGGTAAACAGTGAAGTCAGATTGCACAAACTGAAGCTGAAACATTAGCCTGGTTTTTTTGTTGTTGTTGTTTGTTTGTTTGTTTTTGTTTTTTTTTTTTTACCTTGTTATTGTTGTTTCCCAATTCATTCAAATGTGCACCGGAGTTTGAAAGTTAGTGAGGAAACTTATTGTTAGAAATTATTTTGAGGCCTTTTAATAAAACAGACTTCAATCCTTAGTTCTGACGTAAAGCCTGTGGGTCTATGTTCGCAAAAAATGCTCAGAAAATGGAAATACTGCTGTTGACAAATCACCCTGA